>NC_047086.1:108556169-109157002 GCF_902459505.1 Geotrypetes seraphini
TTTTTCACCGTCTTAACAGAAAAGTTTTTGCTTTTATCTGGAATAAAAGTCCTCTCCCTCCCCCCTCCCCCGGGTGCGACGGACAATTCTTTATCAGCCTAAACTTCACAGTGGGATGGGGTGCCCTATTTTGGGGGTTATTACCAGGCTGCGCGGTAAAACTGCTACAGAGAGAGGCAGAGGGAGAGAGAAGCCAAAGGGGGAAAAAAGCAGTTAAAAGAGCAGGCGCAACCACAGCAGAAACAGAAGGCATCCACAGCAGACCAGCAAGCAGGCAGCAATGGAAGCAGCAGGCGGTCTTACATATGCGCTCAAGTGGAGAACTGGAGAGCTTGAAGAGACAAGTCAGACTCCTGGAGGGTAGAATACTGGAACTGGAGGCACTTCAAGCAGCGGAGGAGGGAGACAGAGATGCAGAGAACGTCCAGACAGAGGAAACAGAGAACAAGACAGAGGACACCATCGAGGAAGAAGTCCGAGAGCTGGAGAAGTTCATAGAGGAGGCATACAGGGAGACTGTGGAAAATCACCAGCAACAGTGGAACTGCCAAAAGACACTTACAGAGAGTGTGGACCACCTGACGGACAACCACCAAGAAGAAATGGGTGACACAGCAGCAAGAACGAAGGATACGAACCTGCGGCAGGAGAGATGGACATACATCAGGGACACGGACCTGCGGCTGGAGAATCAGGAGAAGATAGAGAGGACAGCAGTCATCGTGGGGGACTCCATCATCAGACAAGATGACAGCCACATAGCGGAAGGAAGACTTGATTGGCTGGTGACCTGCCTACCGGGAGCCAAGGTAGAAGACATAGTGAGCCACATTGACAGGATTCTCAACAGTGTGGAAGAAGAAGATATGGCGGTGGTGATCCATGTGGGGACGAACAACATGAGCAACAGGAACTACAACAGGGAAGTACTGAAGGACCAGTTCTGGATGCTATGAAGGATAGCTGAGGATAGCATTCTCGGAGATCCTGCCGGTACCCAGGGCAGATGAGAAGAGGCAGATGGAGCTGCAAGCAGTCAACGCGTGGATGTGGCGCTGGTGTGAGGAAAAAGGATTCTTCTTTGTGGGCAACTGGACAACGTTCTGGGGGAAGAGCAAACTCTACAGGAAGGATGGACTCCACCTCAGCAGAGACAGAATGAGGCTACTTGCAAGCAACATCAAGAAAGAAGTGGACAAGTTTTTAAACTAGGAAGAAGGAGAAAGCCGACAGTTGACCAGGAGAGAGAGTCGATGGTTCGGGAACCGGTATATCAGGAGGATACCGTGCAAGAAGATAGAGGGAAAGACTCACCGGATTACAGGCAAGACAGATCAAAAAGGACACAAGAGGGAAGGAAATGCAAGAAAGGAACAGGCCACAAACTCAAGTGTATATACACGAACGCAAGGAGCCTTAGAAATAAGATGGGTGAATTAGAAGCCATGGCACAAAAAGATAACATTGTCATCATAGGCATCACGGAAACATGGTGGACTGAGGAAAATGTCTGGGACACTGTGCTACCGGGATACAAACTATACCGCAGAGACAGGGTGGCTCAAAAAGGTGGGGGCGTTGCAACACACCACAACTGACAGATAAGTTACAGTCTCTATGGGTCAAAATTCCAGGAACAAATGGCCTGGAAATGAAGATCAGCATCTACTATTGACCCCTAGGACAGTCCAAAGAAATTGACGGAGAAATGACAGATGAGATTAAACGCAACTGCAAGTGAGGCAACACAGTTATCATGAGTGACTTCAACTATCCAGGAATAGACTGGAACCTAGGCACCTCCGGCTGCATTAGAGAGACCAAGTTCTTGGATGCTGTAGGTGATTGCTTCCTGGAACAACTTGTCAAGGAAAATACTAGAGGAAATGCAATTCTGGACTTAATTTTAATTGGCCTGCGAGGACCGGCACAAGATGTAGAAGTAGAAGGGACACTGGGAAGCAGCGATCACAATATGATCTGTTTTGATCTGGACGCAGGGGAGAAACATTGGTCCAAAATGACAGCCACAGCACTGAACTTCCGAAAAGGGAATTACAAAGGGATGAGACTCATGGTAGGGAAGAAGATTAAGAAGAGGATAAGCACTGTAAAAACGTTAGAGCAGCTTGGTTCGTTTTTAAGGACACAGTCATCGAGGCGCAAAATCTATATATACCGCGTATCAGCAAGGGATCCAAGAGGAAAAAGAACAAAGAAACGGTGTGGCTCACTGTAGAGGTGAAGGAAGCGATCAGAGACAAGAAAACTTAATTTAAGGAATGGAAAAGGTCAAAAACGGATGAAAACTGGAACAAGCACAAGCAACATCAACGCAGGTGCCATAAGGCGGTAAAAGGAGCCAAAAGAGACTACGAGGAAAAAATAGCTAAGGAGGCGAAGAACTTCAAGCCATTCTATCAATATATTAAGGGGAAACAACCCGTGAAGGAAGCGGTGGGACTGTTGGATGACCATGGAATAAAGGGAGCGCTAAAAGAGGTTAAAGCAATTGCGAACAAACTGAACACATTTTTTTGCATCTGTATTTACCGAAGAAGATGTACACTGCATACCGGAACCTATCAGGCTATATGCTGGAAACGAAGAAGGAAAGCTGACAAAACTGGAATATACGCAGGTGAGGCAGGACTCATTTAGAGTACTGGTCTTTGACGTGAGGGCCGCCGCGTGAGCGGACTGTTGTGCGGGATGGACCACTGGTCTGACCCAGCAGCTGCAATTCTTATGTTCTTATGTTCTTATTGACGGTCAATCTAGAGGAGGTGTATAGGCAGATTGATAGGCTTAAGAGCGTTAAATCCCCGGGACCCGATGGCATCCATCCGAGGGTCATCAAGGAACTGAAAGGGACCATAGCTGAACTGCTTCAACTAATAGCCAATCTGTCGATCAAATCGGGAAAGATTCCGGAAGACTGGAAGGTGACGAATGTTACGCCGATCTTCAAGAAAGGTTTGAGAGGAGATCCAGGAAACTACAGACCTGTGAGTCTGACCTCGGTACTGGGAAAGATGGTAGAGCCACTGATAAAGGACAGCATCATTGATCACTTTGACGGACACGGGCTGATGAGGACCAGTCAGCACGTTTTTAGCAAAGGCAGATCGTGTTTGATGAACTTGCTGCATTTCTTTGAGGGAATAAACAGACAGATACACAAGGGCGATCCAGTCGACATTGTATATCTGGATTTTCAGAAGGCGTTCAACAAGGTTCCGCATAAACGACTACTTCGGAAAATTGTGAGCCATGGAATCAAGGGTGAAATACTCACGTGGATTAAAAACTGGCTGGAGCATAGGAAAAAGAGAGTGGGGGGTAAATGGACAATACTCGGTGCCTGGACCCATGCTCTTTAACATCTTTATAAATGATCTGGACATAGGTATGACGAGCGAGGTGATTAAATATGTGGACGACACAAAGTTATTCAGAGTAGTGACGACACAGGGGGATTGCGAAGATCTACAATGAAACATAACCAGGCTCGAGGAATGGGCATCGACATGGCAGAAGAGGTTCAATGTGGATAAGTGTAAAGTGATGCATGTCGGTAACAAAAATCTCATGCACGAATACAGGATGTCTAAGGCGGTACTTGGAGAGACCTCCCAGGAAAGGGATTTGGGAGTTCTGATCGACAAGTCGATGAAGCCATCCACGCAATATGCAGCGGCGACAAAAAGGGCAAACAGAATGCTAGGAATGATAAAGAAGGGGATCATGAACAGATCAGAGAAGGTTATCATGCCACTGTACTGGGCCATGGTGCGCCCTCACCTGGAGTACTGCGTCCAGCACTGGTCGCCGTACATGAAGAAGGACACGGTACCACTCGAAAGGTTCCAGAGATGAGCGACTAAGATGATTAAGGGGTTGGAGGAGCTGCCGTACAGCGAAAGATTAGAGAAACTGGGCCTCTTCTCCCTCGAACAGAGGAGATTGAGAGGGAACATGATCGAAACATTCGAAACAAGGTACTGAAGGGGATAGACTTAGTAGATAAGGACAGGTTGTTCACCCTCTCCAAGGTAGGAAGAACGAGAGGGCACTCTCTAAAGTTGAAAAGGGATAGATTCCATACAAACATAAGGAAGTTCTTCTTCACCCAGAGAGTGGTAGAAAGCTGGAACGCTCTTCCAGAGACTGTTATAGGGGAAAACACCCTCTAGAGATTCGAGACAAAGTTAGACAAGTTCCTGCTGAACAAGAATGTGCACTAGTAGAGCTAGTCTTGGTTAGGGTACTGGTCTTTGACCAGAGGGCTGCCGCGTGAGCAGACTGCTGGGCATGATGGACCACTGGTCTGACCCAGCAGCGGCAATTGTTATGTTAAGCCTGACTTACCAGTATTACACTGGTAAGACTAGTAAGCCTGACTTCAGTTCCAGGCGAAACAATTATAAAGAATAAAATTATAGAACACATAGACAAACATGGTTTAATGGGTCAAAGTCAGCATGGGTTTAGCCAAGTGAAGCCTTGCCTCACAAACTCACTTCATTTCATTGACGGTGTGAACAAACATGAGGATAAAGATAAGCCAGTTGACTTAGTGTATCTAGATTTTCAGAAAGGTTTCAGTAAAGTTCCTCATGAGAGAATCCTGAGAAAATTAAAGAGTCATGGTATAGTAGGCAATGATCTTTTGTAGATTATGAATTGGTTATTAGACAGAAAACATAGGGTAGGGTTTAAATAGCCATTTTTTTTCAGTAGAAGAGGGTAAATAGTGGTGTGCTGCAAGGATTTATACTGGGATCGGTACTATTTAACATATTTATAAATGATTTTGAAATTGGAACAAGTGAGGTAATTAAATTTGCTGATGACACTAAACTATTCAGAATTGTTAAAACATATGCAGACTGTGAAAAATTACAGGAAGACCTTAGAAAATTAGAAGACTGGGCTTCCAAATGGCAGATGGCATTTAATGTGGGCAAATGCAAAGTGATAAATAATTAAAAGTGGAGAAATAGCAACTGCTAAAACATACCGTATAAACTCAAATATAAACTGAGGGCCAAAAAAAGGCCCCAAAATGGGGGGTCTTGGTTTATATTTGAGTCTACTACCATAGTTAAAAAAATATCAAAATTTAAGCCTAACGGGCTATCGGGAATGGAGTCGTGGGTTAGGGGCAAGCCCAACATGTGAAGCAGGCAGCTGATTCCTCCCGTTTCAGTCCTCCATGCTATTTGCTAGCCGTCGGGAGGAGAGGGGAGTGAGAAGTCAGTAGCGCATCCAGATTGTGAGCAGCCCTGCCTTCAGTCCTGTACCGCTAAACTGGTTGGCAATAACGAAGCCAGCTACCACGGGGGCCTTCCCTCTTGCCAAATCACTAACGGTTCTGCAGGTCTTGATCCCACCCCCCTCTGAAGTTACTTTCTAGTATTGAGGGGCGGGATTGAGACCGGCAGAACCTATAGCGATTTAGCAAGAGGGAAGGCCCACGCGGCATCTGGCTTCGTTATTGCCAGCATGTTTAGTAGAACTGGGACAGGACTGAAGGAAGGGCTGCTCACAATCCGAATGTGCCGAATGGTCCCCCTCCTCCCGGCGGCCAGTAAACTGCATGGAGGACCACCGCCTGGTGAAATCAGCTGCCTGTCTCACATGTCGGGCCTGCCCCTGACCTGCGACTCTATTGGAAGAAGCAAGGGATAAAAGGTGTTGGGGAGAGGTCTTGGATGTAGCTGGAAAGAGACAGAGAGAGAGAGATGAGGTGTTGGAGGAAAGAGAGGAGAGGATATGCTGGATGGAGGGGGCAAGACAGTAGATACTGGTTAGAAGAGTGAAATTAAAGGGGAAAAGAGAGAGAATGAGAAGATGCTGAAAGGGGGAGGAGAGGGAAAAGTTAGCAAAAAACTGGAGAAATAGAAGCAGATAGAGATGCAGACAAATAAATGGAGGAAAACTGAAAGGAAAAGGTTTTGTTTTGTTTTTATTTATAAATTTAATAATAATAATAATAATAACTTTATTTTTGTATACCGCAATACCACAAAACAGTTCAGAGCGGTTTACAGGAGAAGAGACTGTACATTTACAGCGAAGTTACAGAATATCAGAAAACAGTTCAGAGCAGTTTACAGGAGAAGAGAACTGTACATATGCAATGAAGGTACAGAGAATTAGTTATCAAGTGTATGGTATAAACTAGTGGCAATTACAAAATGATCCAATAACTGTTGCAAGGGGGGTGCAGAAAGGGGAAAGGAAAAATAACCGGGGAAGAAGAGGGGGAGGAAAGGCAGGGAGGGAGGCGAGGTTGAGATTAGTAGTTTGGTTGGGAGGGTGGGAGTTAGAGGAAAATTATCAAAGAGGTATGATTTGAGAGATTTCCTGAAGGATAGATAAGTTGGGGCAAGAGAGATGAGGGTGGTCAAGTAGTCATTCCATTTGCCAGCTTGGAAAGAGAGGGTTTTGTCGAAGAATCTTTTGTAGATGCATCCTTTTGGAGAGGGGTAGGCAAACAGGTGGGCATTGCGTGTACGGTTAGAGCCTGGGAAGACGAAGTGGCGTGACAGGTATATCGGGGCTGAGCCAGTTAGGGTTTTGAAGCAGAGGCAGGCGAATTTGAAGATGACCCTTGCTTCAAACGGTAGCCAATGAAGTTTTCTGTAGAAAGGGCTAATATGGTCTGACTTTTTGAGCCCATAGATGAGGCGGACGGCGGTGTTCTGGATGAATCTTATTCGTTTAATGGTTTTCTTGTAGGAGCCCAGGTATATGATGTTACAGTAATCCAGGGTGTTTAAGATTAGGGATTGGACCAGCAAACTGAAAGTGGGGAAATCAAAGTAATGTTTGATAGAACGGAGTTTCCAAAGGGTGGAAAAGCATTTTTTGACCTGGGCATTGGTGTGGTCTTCCAAAGTGAGGCATCGGTCCAAGATGACTCCGAGAATTTTAATAGTGGAATTGATTGGATACGTTAAACCATTAAGTTGCAGGTTGGTGGTCGTTAGTTTGTGGTTGGGACTTGCAAGGAAGAACTTGGTTTTTTCTGGGTTTAGTATCAGTTTGAAGCGTGTGATCCAGTTTTCAACCATGGTGAGGACAGTTGAGATGTATTGTTCTGTCTCATGTGACAGTGAGGTGATAGGTATGATGATTGTAATATCATCTGCGTAAATATAGGATTTCAGGTTACGGTTCGATAACATGTGTCCCAGTGATGCCATGTAGATATTGAATAGTGACGGGGATAGGGGGAAGCCTTGGGGAACTCCACAGGGGTTGCACCAGGTATGGGAGAAGGTTCCATCGTTATGGACTTGGTAGTTTCAGTTTTTTAGGAAGCCTGTGAGCCAGGTTAGTACTTGTCCGGAAATGCCAATGGAGTCGAGGCAACTAATCAGAATGTCATGGTCTACTAGGTCGAAGGCACTGCTGAGGTCAAACTGGAGTAACAATATCAGATGATACCAAGAAAAAAAGGATTCTTACACAAAATTCAACAATACTTATATGTAGCGGTATATAAGAAATAAATTACATTACATTACATTACTTAATTATTCATACAAAATTCCTTTCCAAGCCCACAACAATGGGGAGACATGTTACAATTTCAAATGGACAAATTAAGAAGGAAATGGTTCTTGATTCATCCTTACGAATCTTAAACCATTCCCTACTATTTAGGGATTCTTAGAACTAAAAACTTTTTATTTACAAAAACTCATTTCTGTTCTCGAGCTATTAAGAATTGTTGCAGTTGAATGGGATCCCAAAGGAGAGGCAAAACACGGTGAAGACAGTGCTGGGAATAAGCGATTTTCTCTGTAAATGCTTGGAATCAGCGATTTCTCTATGTAAGCTGATGTAATTTGGGGGTAGGAGCCAGCAAGCTAAAAACCGTGAATAATCAAAATCGCAAATCCTGAAACCGCGAATACAGAGGGAGAAGTGTAGAATTGTCTGTCCTGTGTACAAAGTGGAAGAACCATGTGAAACCCGAAGTTGCTCATTATGAGTATATTTTGAAAATGAATGCCTTCAAATGCCAGTGTCTGGGTAAGATGTTCCAAAGAGGTGGCCTCAAAGGACGATGGAAAATATAAGACCAATAAATGTAAAGCTGCTGGGAGATAGAGCTTGACCAAAAGGGATTCTGGATAGGGGAAGGGATCAGTTCTGATTTCCACACGTGACAGCTAAACAGCTAACAAAAGTGCCATTCCACCAACCCGAGGGCAGTTATAAGAAAAAGCTTAATACTGAGGTGACAGACAGTGATGCAGGATGGCCTCCTCTCCATTTCCGCAACCACATTTTAGTGATCACCAGTGTAGAAATCTGAGCCCAGAAGGAGGTCATCCCGTTATTTTCTTTTTTACAGACTGACCATTAAAAAGAGTGAAAATGTGAGATCAGTATGAGCCTTGAAGATAGGAGGTTCAGACAATAAGCATGGTAGCAAAGTTCTTTTCTTAGGAAGGGAGGCAAATGGGCTGGACACGTGGGACAGTATCTTCAGTTCACTGAAATGGATTTGCCCAAGGCTTCCAAGGGTAGAGCTGACAGCAACATAGGGCTAGGTAGTGAAGATCTCATGACTACCACAAATACTGAGCAAAATAACTACCAGAATGGCATGAGTTTAGGAGTTGCCCCCAAGGAGCATGACATCCCTGGACACGCTTCTTCTGCGCACATCACCACAGTACAAATTGCCGAAGTAAACTTATGTACAGAGGACCACATCACTACTGGGCCGAGTTGGTGGGTGGGGCTAGGACCAGAGCTGGGAACAGCAGAGGAAGGCAGAGGATCCAGGATCAGGTAGCATAGTTAACAAGACAAAAAGCAAACCAGAACAAAAGCAAATTGTAGCCATAAATGGAAACAGGTCGTATGCATGTGGTCTGCTCACACTTCTCCCAAATTCTGCCCATGCACATGCCCACTGGCAAAGTACATGCCATTAAAGCAAGGTGTGTACTTCTTTGCTAGTTGGTATTCTGTAAGACAGTGTTTTTAACCCAGTCCTCAGGAACTATCTGTTCAGTAGGGTTTTCAGAATATAAGAGGTAATTTTTGCATACAAATATCAAGTTATACACACAGTTTACTAGAATACTACCATTTACATGCTGCCTTGCTACCTAAAACTAGGTAGTTCCTTATAGAATTACTCCCATTTATGCCTTCATAATCCATATTGTAACCTATACGCATTGTTCTGACCTTAGTTCTCAAAAAATAGTCACAAATGTATGATATTGCTCCCCCAAAAAGTTATCACAACTTTTTTTTAACCTTTATTTCTACCTACAGAGTGGAAAAGGTACACTTTGTGGGGACTTTATTCTGTCTTTAAAAAAAAAAAAAAAAATCCCCATCAATAACCAATTTCCAAAAACCTTATGAAGTGACCTAGTCTCCACATGGCATCATGACAAGTTTGTATTGCCAGAGATTGCTTCTTCTTTTCGGTAATTTCTTCTCAGTTGGAGGTTAAATAAGGAAAAAGAGAAGAGCATTTATAGAATCCTAACTTGCATTTCAGACCTAATACCTCCCACTTTGTTGCTGTCTCTTTTATGAGCATCTTAGATGTCCAAGATTGTGTTTCACCCTTAGGGGCTTAAAAGGGCAGACGGGCTGATAGCCTGAGGCAATTGTATGTAGGACTAAGATGTGCTTAGCATCCTTTGCTCCCACGGTGGGTATCAATGCTGAGTGGAATTGCTGAAAACAGAGCCTTGTAAACAGCAGTTTCTAGAGCAATGACAGACGGCAAACTCTGAGGCCAGGTCTCCAGGGCTTCTGTCAGAGTTTCATATGAATTCTTGAGAGGATTGTCTTGCTAATTATATAGCTAGACACCATGTTCAATCAGAGCTCAAGGTATTAAAACTGTAATGATCTCTTTGAAGACAATATTAACCATGTCTTTTGCAGACAACAGTAAGCATGTTTCTGGCATTGTTCCTTAAGTATTTTCATTTTAAAGGATTGAGGGCACTTCTCAGTGTTAGAAAATTGTTTTGAGTCCCGAAGGCTAGTTTTCAAAATACTGGTATTAAAAGCTTATAGGACTGAAGGAACATTCTTTTGGACTCATCTAAAGTAAGTTGAAACTTAGCCTTGCAGAGGCAAATACTTGAACACTTGTGCTTTAGCAGAAGCAGTTATAAGATTGCAACTAACTTTACTGTTTTCTGCTATTACATTCCATTTACTAAATTTATATTACGGCTAATTCAAAAAGTAGTTCTTGATAAATGCATTTCTCTTTCCCTTATTTGTCCTGTTTGTCTTTAATATATTATAGGCTTTATCAAGCAGGGACTGTCTCTTATGGGTTCATGTACAACACTGTATACATCTAATAGAATTATAGAAATAAGCAGCAGTAGTTGATAAATCACATTACCACATAAGCCTGGACCTTTGGTCTGTCCCTGTATGGCAGCTCTTATGTTCCTATGTACTATAAGATTCAGATTTAACTACACAGTAAGAAGTGACAATGAGAAGGTTTTGTTGGGCTGAATGTTAAGTGTAGGACAGAGCCTAGGAGATGAGAGTACTAATAATGGAGGAGGGCTTAGCTAAATGAAAAACTTGGTGTGCCAATTGAGAATTTTGAAAGGGATTCAATATGAGACAAGTATCCAAATGTTCACTAAAAATCAAAGGGATAACTTGATCAAATTTTTTCTTACCTAGGAATAGTTTCACAGTTGTGTTTTGGATTATTTGCAATCAGCATAACTGATAAGATGTAAGATCTAACAATAAGGAATTACAATAGTCCAACTTAGAAAGGATCAAAAAATGAACAAATAGTCTTTAGGCTGTAGTGACTTAGAATGAGAAAGCGGAGCATATTTGCATCTTCCCTTTCTGTATCTCTTTCTCTCCTCACCCTCCATCTAGTGTGCTTTCCCTCCCTCCCTCCCTCCCTCTCTTTCTGCATCACACCTTCTGTCTCCCCCCCCCCCCAGCCACTGTTATGTCTCTAGACCAGCAGCAAAACATACAGCAGTCATGTGACTGCAGACTTCCTGTGTGCTATCATCTCTGCTGGTCACTGCTCCTCTGTTATCAACTTCCTCTTCTGGGTTAGGGGGGCCAGCAGACCCAACAGCACACAGGAAGACTGTGGCCACGTGACTGCTGCTAATCTGGGGTAGGGGTGGTAGCAGGAGGGAGTTGAGAAGGCCCTCAACACAGGGTAGAGTCCACCGGACAATGTGCAGAGGTCTTGCATACCCTTTGAAGTATATGTATGGATAATGTGACCATACGTTCCGTTTTGAACAGGACCATCCCGTTTTTAGATCCTCTGTCCCGTTGTCCCCACGCACAGCTTCAGGATGCCAAAATGTCCTATTTTCAGAGACAGCATCCTGAAGCTGTGCATGGGGACAACGGGACAGGCGATCGCTTCCCCTCCCCCTCTGCCGCGTCAAAGCCAGCCTGCCTCTCTCCCTCCAGCACCGAAGCCTGGAGTTAATTTTATGGTTACCATTATGAATTTATAAGATATTATGTATACATGAAAAATAAATGGAAGAAATTGGGGGCAGGGCTAGGGCAGGATTGGGGGGGGACTGAAAATTAATAGATGTCCCGTTTTGATGAAAAAAATAAATGGTCACGTTATATATGGAGGAGTAGCCTAATGGTTAGTGCAGTAGCCTGGGGAAGTGGGTTCAATTCCCACTGCAGCTCCTTGTGACTTTAGGCAAGTCAATTAACCCTATATCACCCAAGTACAAAATAAATACCTGTATATAAGATGTGAATTTCTTTAATTGCAACCAAAAGGTGGATATATCAAGTCCCATTCCTTTGGGATCATGCTAGGTACTTGTGACTTGGGTTGGTCACTGTTGGAAAAGGGATACTGGGCTTCATGGATCTTCAGTCTGCCCCAGTACAGCAACTCTTATGTTCTTATGTATCATTCCTCTGTTGTGTGTTTCTTAATTGGCACAAGGGCCAAGGGTCCAAGAACAAGCAGCAAATATCACAGTCAAGACTGCTTCCACTTGAGTTGTGATTCTGAGTAATGCACTTTTTAAAAAATCATATCTGTGTAATCAACATATTTAGGTGTATATTTTTCCTAAAGTATTCTCTTTGATCTTCTTTTGCCTTAGATTAATAGAGCATTTTATTCTGAGAGAAAACCAGTCTTTCAGCAATAAAATACTGTAACTGTTAGGAACAGTGCATAATGTAAATAGTTTATTTGAATCACACTGCTTAAAATAAATACACATTTCTTTAAATAGGTGTACACTACTGAGAAGACAATTGTTCCCAGATACAAATGCTGCTTCACTGAATTATTATTATTGTCCATCTGCTATATTTATATCATGTTAAATACAAGTTTGTACTGATTTTCAAACTGTGATGATTCTACACTTTCCTCACACAGGGAGCATATAATCCTTATTTTTCTGTATTTCCATGCATTAAATATGCATATTGGGAGAGTAAATCAGCACAGAGGGACAAGGATACAGTAGGAAATAGTTACTACTGTGATAGGACAACTATTGTGATACCCATTGCCTGTTATGTCTAAAAAACATATTGGACCTGGAAGATATAGATCTGATTATGTCAACATGATTTACTGTTTATTTTCCATATACATAGAAGGGAAGGAAAAGCTTAAGATATCAGGCTCATGTTTATTTTTCTTTGCCATCATTATGAGCAGAAGGGCATAATTGATTTTGCAAGTGTAAGGATCACAACCTAGGACTGAGGAGCTGTTGTGAATGGCTATTCAGTGTAAGGACTCTACGTTGGATAATAATAGGAAGATACACAGTGATATTCTGTAAACAGCTCTCAGTTATTTTGCTACTATATTTCACAGTTACTATTTCTTTATATTTTTTTCATTTGATAGATATATATCTAAAATTATTACGGTGATGTGCTCAGACCTTTAACCCAATAAATAGTGAAGTCACTACCATGAGTTTAACAAGGGGACCATCATTGCAACCACCTGTCCCCGACCCTCCCTAAATGATCTTAAACCTATTCAGCTGTTGTATTTGTACTTATCTGAATAGAGAGGTTTTTTGTTGTTGTTGAACTTGGTCTTGTTAAATCTCAATGGTGACTGTGTTCTAACAAAAATAGTGAAGATTAAAATCCAAAAGTGATTGTTTTTATCCTCATCGATTTCCGTCCCCCCGACTCGAGTTTCGTCTCCTTCGTCGGGGAGGGACACTGATACTGGCTAACTGAGACCAGATTCGTTCAAAATCTTCGGGCCATCTCCCGAGATGGCCCGAAGATTTTGAACGAATCTGGTCTCAGTTAGCCAGTATCAGTGTCCCTCCCCGACGAAGGAGACGAAACTCGAGTCGGGGGGACGGAAATCGATGAGGATAAAAACAATCACTTTTGGATTTTAATCTTCACTATTTTTGTTAGAACACAGTCACCATTGAGATTTAACAAGACCAAGTTCAACAACAACAAAAAACCTCTCTATTCAGATAAGTACAAATACAACAGCTGAATAGGTTTAAGATCATTTAGGGAGGGTCGGGGACAGGTGGTTGCAATGATGGTCCCCTTGTTAAACTCATGGTAGTGACTTCACTATTTATTGGGTTAAAGGTCTGAGCACATCACCGTAATAATTTTAGATATATATCTATCAAATGAAAAAAATATAAAGAAATAGTAACTGTGAAATATAGTAGCAAAATATTCAGTGTAAGGAGACATTTTCTGGATAGCCCTAGATGTAAGATACACCCAGTGCCAGCACATATCCTCTCCCCCCTCCCCCGATACCTCTTCAGATCTTCACCAGCCGCAACCAGCATCTCTTACCTGCTGCTCATGACAGACTTATTCCTCTCTCTGACATCACTTCCTGCTCACAGGGACTAGGAAGTTACATCAGAGAGGAGTGAGTCTGGTACGAGCAGCGGGTAAGAGATGCTGTTCGCAGCTAGTGAAGATCTGAAGAGGTATCGGGGGTGGCACATGGTGCAATCATGCCAAGAACAAGCCTCCCTCGCTACACCACTGGATGGGAGCGGTAAATTAAAATTTGCTGAGTCTTTGTTCATCTTTATATTTCTTAGTTGTCATCTGAAAACAAAGAAGCCTTTCTGGCATGAATCATATTGAATTTTCTACTGCCTTCTTAATCGCCGCCTTATTTATAATTTTTGTGATGTGCAACCTCTCTCCCATCTTCTCTTCCTCAGAGGTTAGCCTATTTTGATCTTGGCAAGCATAGTTCTATTACAATAATTTGCCTGAGATCTCGAGAAGGATGAGCTGCACAGAAATTAATGTGCTAGTATCATCTCACTAGATCAATAATGTTAGTGCAGATCTGTCTGAGAGCCATCTAGTAATTATCTGCATTTCTTGGCTCCGCTAAACAGCTTTTAAGTAGTTTATTGGTTTCTGAAGGGTAATGGATAAAACAAATTGTGACTTGGGAATTTGCCTTATATCATAATAAACAAACACATTTATTGCCATGTAATTATAATGAGAGAGGAGTCTATCTTCAAACAGCAGTGAAAAGATTTTTTTGCACTTCAAAGAACAGATGACCTGTATGGAGTGACAATTAAAAACCCTAACCATCTTGCTATACACACTAACTAGGTTATTTTGGCCTTGGTCTGCCATCTACTATGTTACAGTATTGTTTCTTGCTCTCCTTACCACATATGTGTATGTACATATAGGATTTTATGTATGTACATTTTTAACCCATTTAGGTTATTAGGTGGGATATAAGTTTGTTAAATAAAATGAATAATAAATAAAAAATTAAATTGTTGCAGAAAGATCCAATGCTTTACATAAATTTAATAAAACATGGGAGCCACTGGAATCCTATAGCCATGCGCCTTATAAACCATAATGATTATGATTTGTCTGAATAAGATGCACATCCATCCATACTGTCCTTTTGTTGTGTTTATGATAGTATCAATGATCATTATTTTACTTGTTAATTTGCTGTGTTCCTAGTGCTGTTTGTTTGTCTTGTTTTTTTGTTATTCATACATACTTATTTATTCATTCATTCATTCATTCAATTTTTTAGCCTGTCCTCCCAAAGGAGCCCAGAACAGGTTACAAAGTACAGGTACATCCATAATAATCAAGACAAGACGGAGATGACATAATTTACAATATAGACATGGCAATAAAACATATGCACTAAGTAGCATCTGGTGAGATTAGGTGATGTAGGTGCGTTGACTGAATGGCATTTCTGGGTGCATGACTTTAAGGGGCTGGGTTTGTAACGAGGAAGGTTTTCACAGCCTTCCTGAAACTCCAAAGTCCATCTAGTGATCTAACAGATGGGGAGATGGTGTGCCAAAGTCTGGGTATGAAATGTGAGTAGGGGCATTTGCGGGCTGTTTCAGTTTTCAGGGAGCGACTGGGAGGTATGGTCAGTCTAATTTATATTGTATTGTGATTCATGGATGTATGATTTCTTTTAAATACCAATAAAATGTATTGAACTAAAAAAAAAAAATTTATTGGGGGTTGTATAATTGTCAAAAATATGAAGCAGGTCACCCACCATGTGTAAAATGTCTGGCCCAAATAACGCTGTATCTGCATTATAAGGGGAGTTCCGAGTTTATTGCTCATTGTCCAAAATGGGTCAGAGTGGCTACAGTAAAACCCCAAATTTTAAGTACCGTATTTTCACGTAGATAACGCGCACCCGTGTAAAACGCGCACCCGGGTATAGCGCGCGGAAAATACAAATTTATGTACAGAAATTTTTGTATACCGCGCACACCCGTATACCGCGCATGCTGCCCGACTCTCCAGTTGCCTGCCCCGACTCTCCTCTGGCCACCCCGACTCTTCTTTCGCCCGCCCCGACTCTCCTCTCCCCCTTGAAGTCCTGTCCCCACCCTGAAAGCCTGATGCCCCCCCGACGTCCGATTCATCCCCCCCCCGCAGGACCGCTCGCACCCCCACCCCGAAGGTCCGCTCGCATGCACCCCCACCCTGAAGGACCGCTCGCACCCCCGCAGCCTCCCAACCCCCCCATCATGTAGAAGATCCTACCGGTGTCCTGCTGCTTCCCCTCTTGCCCCGCCGACTCCCCGACACGATCGGGGCAAGAGGGAGCTCAAGCCCTCTTGCCCCAGCCAACCGCGGCACCCCCGACACGATCGGGGCAAGAGGGAGCTCAAGCCCTCTTGCCCCCCCCCGACTCCCCGACATGATCGGGGCAAAAGGGAGCCCAAGCCCTCTTGCCCCGCCAACTCCCCAACTCCCTGACAATATCGGGCCAGGAGGGAGCCCAAGTCCTCCTGGCCCTGGCGACCCCCCCCCCTAGTTGTTTGGGCCAGGAGGGAGCCAAATCCTCCTGGCCACGGCGACCCCCTACCCCCACCCTGCACTACATTACGGGCAGGAGGGATCCCAGGCCCTCCTGCCCTCGACGCAAACCCCCCTCCCCCCAATGACCGCCCCCCCAAGAACCTCCGACCGCCCCCCCCAGCCGACCCACGACCCCCCTGGCCGACCCCCATGACACCCCCACCCCCCTTCCCCGTACCTTTCTGTAGTTGGCCGGACAGACGGGAGCCAAACCCGCCTGTCCGGCAGGCAGCCAACGACGGAATGAGGCCGGATTGGCCCATCCGTCCCAAAGCTCCGCCTACTGTGGGGCCTAAGGCGCCTGGGCCAATGAGAATAGGCCTGGGAGCCTTAGGTCCCTCCTGGGGGCGGGGCCTTGGGTACATGGTCGGGTTGGGCCCATGTGCCTCAGGCCCCGCCCCCAGGTGGGACCTAAGGCTCCCGGGCCTATTAGATGCTGCCCTGAACACTGGGAACCAGTCTGGGCAAAGAACAATGAAAAGCTGCACACGGTCATGCTCCCCGGCTGGCTTGGAAGATTGAGGCAACGGCACCGCCGCTTCTGTCCAGAATAGGGCTTATTTTCGGGGAAATACAGTAAGAACATAAGAATTGCCATACTGGGATAGACCAAAGGTCCATCAAGAACAGCATCAATGGCCAACCCAGGTCCCAAGCACCTAATTAGATCCCAAGTAGTAGGCTTAATCTGTAGAGGTCTGAAATAATCATCATTTCTTTTATCTCAGTTCTTCTCTTTAGCCTCTTATATGAACCATTTCTTTTTGTACATTTCCAATATGCATGGATACCTGCTAGCATAAAAACATAGAAAACATAAATTTTCTTCATTTTACTCATCAGCCCTGCCTCCTGTACACACTAATTTCACATTCAGATCATCTTACCTGGAGGAATTAGAAATGCATCAAGATTGTAGCGTTCGGTGGTATATCACATTATGGAACTACTCTAAAGCAAAATTATTCAAAACCTCTTATAAATGTTGGAAGGGGGTCAAAAAATATCTAAGACCACATAAAAGACCTGCTCCCAAGTTATAAAATTGCCCAAAGCACTTTAAGTTGACAATCAATTAACTAAATAATTACATTACATTAGTGATTTTTATTCCGCCATTACCTTGCAGTTCAAGGCAGATTACAGAAGAGGATTTCTGAACATGTCCAGAGTAGTTACATATGAAAGTAAATGATCAGTTTCTGGGGAATAACCTACTCTAAAGCAAACATCTTTTCCAGTATTGTGATTTTCCTGTTTCTCTCATTAAAAAAATGGCAGTAGCCTGTCATTTCATGCATCTACTTCAGTTTTACAACAAATGGTGATTCACAATCCATAGAGGCATAGGCACCAGCTGTATGGGTGCCAAGGCATTCCCAATATTGTTTTTAGCACTACCCTGGCACCAGAACTGAAAGCTTCAAGATACAGAGCTGCTGGGGGAAGAAAGAAGGAAGGCTCATGTCTTTAAAGCTACTGCTTCCCCCTCCTCCTACAGCCTGTTGGCTGGCTAAGGAAATTCTGAACAATGAGCTAACAGCAGTGTAGGTCAGACTTCCTGCCTTGGCTCTGCCATAGATAGGGAGAGATGGGCCAAATCTGATAGAGAAAATGGGAAGGTTAATGAGGAGCTGATGAAGAGGAAGGAGAAGGAAAAGAATGGCTGAAAGAGGAGACAATAGAGGGAAGGCTAGCCAAAAAAGGGCAGAAGAAGAGGGTCTAGGGCAATGTCTCTCAACTTGTTCCTGGAAAACCCCTTGCCAGTCAGTTTTTCAGGGTAATCACAATTAGGGTTACCAGATGTCTGTGTTTCTCCGGATATGTCCTCTTTTTGAGGACTCTCTAGGAAGTCTGGGTGCCTTTTCTATTTTGCTAATTTTGTACAGGGAAAACAGACATCTGGAAACCCTATAGCAGTCATTGCAAGGCCCACACACCTTTTCAAAGTCCCCTGCCATCCTCACCACCTATCTTCATTTCAAGGTCCGCACACCTATTCGGAGAACTCTGCCAACCCCCCCTTCACCCCCCCCCCTACCCAAGATCTGGTGTTTGCTCACTGTTCTCATAGCGCTGCTGCTTGAACTCTTCTGCCATAGGCAGTGTGAGTGAAGTAAACACGCTGTCTTCGGTGACCCGGAAGTTTTTCCTCTGCTACTGCTTCCTGCTCCCACATAGGCGGGAAGCAGTAGCAGAGAGAAAGCTTCCAGGTTGCCGGAGACAGCGTGTTTATTTCAATCATGCTGCCTATGACTGAAGAATTAGAGCAGCACCGCTGGGAGAACGGTGAGTAAGCACTGGAACTCGTGGTGGGGAGGAATAGCATGGGGAGGGTAAGAGATGCTTGGCCATAGGGATGGGGAGGAAAGGGAAGAAAAAATGCCAGAGCTCCAGAGGAAGAAAGGAAAGGGGCAGATAGAGATGCCAGCCCACAGGAGGAGAGAGAAGAGAAGGAGAGAGATGTTAAGACCACTGGATGGGAAAAGTGGGGGGGGAAGAAGAGAGAGAGGGAGGTGGGAAAGGTTCCAGACTAAGGAAGGGGAAGGGAAAGACAGAGAGATGCCAGACCAAAAAGAGGGAAGCAGGGAAAAGAAGGAGGGAGGGAGAGATGCCAGACTGTGGGAAAGAGGATAAAGATCCCAGACCAGGAGAGGGAAAGAGAGGGAGGAGATGGTACACAGGGATGGAGAGGGAGATGAGTGATAGGGAGGACATGGTGGGGAAGGAGAAGGGGGAGCGATGAAGGAGATGTTACATAGGGATGGGAGGAGTGGGGAAGGGAAGAAATGTTGTTTATGGATAGATGGGAATAGGGGAGAAGAGGGCGCACATGGATGGTAGGGAAGGGCAGAAAGGAGGAGAAGATAGTGTGCATGGATAGATGGGAAGGGAAGACATGGAAAAGTAGATAGATTTGAGGAGGAAGCAGAAAAAATGAAAGAAAGTTGAAAAAAATGCCAAAGATGGATATAGGGTAGAAGGTGAAGGAGAAAAAAACAGCAAATGGATAAGAGTTTAGAGCACAGACAGAAGGAAGTACAACTAGAGACTGGGAAAAGATGAGTAGAAAAATAAAATCGCTAGACACCAAAGGTGCACTGTTAAGAAAGAAATATGTTTCTTCCTATTTCTCTGGTGTTGTAGTGCATGCAGAGTCTGGCAAATAAAGATTTCATTTGTGTATATTAGGACTTTTAGTTTGTGGTTCTGTATTTGCATAGGGTTTATCTGTGTTTTGCACATATGATCAAGGCAAGGTGTTCTGGTAGGAATGGATGTTGTGAAGCATTATTGGTGTCATTGCTCCAAGTAGGAAGATATTTGTTGGCAGTTTGTCCAGGTTTTGGAAGGCCACCAACTTTGGGGCCATGTCCGGAGGACCTCTGCGCATGCGTAGATGTTGACATAATGAGATCACAAACATGCGTGCATGAGAGTGATGTCATCATGTCGACATCCATGCATGTGTGGATGCCCGGTGCTTGGGGAAGGAGACACAAGGTGCATGTGGAGTCGTGGCTGGGGGTGCAGAATGGGGTGAGGCAGTGTGTCCTCTTTTTTAAAGAGGAATCTGGTAACCCTAGCCACAATTAACATGCATGAAGCAGTATATGCAAATCAAGCAGTATATGCAAATCAAGTGTATGCATATTGATTGTAGATATCATGAAAACCTGCACGGTCTGTGTCCCATATATGGTGATTCGGTGTAGGATGGGCTGGGGTGGACATCAATGTGAACTCCACTAATATGGAACATGAGGATGTTACTGGCCAGACTTTACGGTAGATATCCTGCAAACAACGGGATGTTTGGATAGGCTGGAGTGAGCTTGGGCTGCAACTTCAGCATTTGGAACCTAGGACAATACCAGACTTTACAGTCTATGGCCCAGAAATATCAAAGAAGAGACAAGTTAATCTAATCATGTATTTTTTAATGGGTATAACTTATGGGCAGATTGGAAGAGCCGTTCAGGTCTTTATCTGCCATCATTCATTTGATAGTAACATAGTAAATGATGGCAGATAAAGACCATGTGTCTTTTCTAAAAGACCTATAGTGATCAATAAGACATGGGCTTGGTTTGAGCGGGCTGATCAATTCTATATCCCCTAATCAGGTATTTTGTCTTTTTCTTTATGAAATGACGATCTTTTCTTTTTAAATTACTTTGTTATATGTCCAGGAAAAGTGATATATTTAATCCATTTTCCATATTCCTTCTGATTCTTCCTCCTTGCAACGTCATAACATAACCTCTTGTACTTACATTCTTGTTCTTAAATTACTGAAGTCTTCCAAGTGTTTCTATCATATTGCAAAAGTAGACAAAGTAGGATAGGTTTGAGTTGCTTATTTGGTATCATTTTCTCTGTTTCTCTGAATAATATAGAGAAAGCATAATTTTTCTTTTATTTATTTATTACCTAATATTTAGGATTAAGTCGAATTAATTTGTATTGTCTATAAATAGCAGAAATGTATGCATAAGAAGCAAACTGCAGTCAGGAAGGGAGAACTGATTTGTCTGATGCTTGTGTTTCTTCTTTTTTCCCAGATAACAAATATGCTCCTGCAGTTACCCTCAACGGTTTCATCTTTATTCTTGGAGGAGCATATGCAAGAGCAACCACAATCTATGATCCTGAGAAAGGTAATATCAAAGCAGGTCCCAACATGAATCATTCCAGGCAATTCTGCAGGTGAGAAAAAAAAGATTTTTTTTAATTTTCTGGAAAGAATGGGAGGAAAGAGGAATGAAACATTTTACTCTTGGTAGAATTCTCCATCCATGCAAAATTCTACGCAATCCTTCCGTTCTGCCCCTGTCTCCATTCCCTCCTTCTCCTCCGTGTGGGTTGGGCCTCTATTCCTCGCTCCCTCTAACTAACTGGTAAGATCAGACATACCTATGGGCCTCCCAAGGAAGCAGCAGCAGCCAGTTGGTAGAGGCAATGCTGTGAATGGACTACTTGTGACCAGACCTGCCAGGGCCTTCCCCTCTGCTGCATCACTTCCTATAGATAGATGACACGGCAGAGGGATGGCCAGTGACAGGGCCAGCTACAAGCAGACCATTCATATTGCTGCTTCTGCTGACTGCTGCTCTCGGAGACCTGAAGGTATGTCTGATCTTACGGAGGGGGGGGAGGGGCATGGTTGGTCGATCAGAGGCCAGACCCAGGAAGGGGAGGGTATGGGAACATGAATGCTGGACCACAATTTGGGGGAGGGGGAGGAGGAAACATGGATGCTAGGCCCATGGTGGGAGGAGAGAGGGGACATGTATCCTGGACTGCAAATAGGGGTGGGAAAGGGGGGGACCATGGATCCTGGACTGCAAATAATGGGGGGAGAGGAGGGAACATCGATCCTGGACTGCAAGTAGTGGGGGGGGGGGAGAGGAGGAGACAGGGATCATGAACTTCAAGTAGGGGGGTGAGATGGGGAAATGGATGCTAGACTTGCAGGGGAGGAGAGGAGAGGGGACATGGATGCTGCACTGCATGTGGAGGGGATATGGATGCTGGACCCATAAATAGAGGGGAAATGAGGTGAGAAGGAAACTTAGACCAGAAAGGGGGGGTGAGAAGGAAGAGATGCTTGACCTTAGAGAGAAAAGGAGAGAGAGAGATGTCAGACCATGGGGAGTAGGAATGGATTCAAGGTGCAAGCAAGAGATGTGATGGGGGGTTGAGGAGACATGGATGCTGGATTCACAAGTGGGGGTGGGGGGGTTGGTAAAGAGGAAGAAAAAGTGACCAAGACCAGAAAGGGAAGGAAGAGATTCTTAGCGGAGAGAGGGAGAGATTTGCAAGACTATGGGGGCGGAGGAAATTCAGGGTGCAAGGGAGAAAGGGGTGGGATTTAAAGGGAGATTTGCACCCTGAATCCTCTCCTTGGCTCCCATAGTCTTGCATCTCTCCTTCTCTCCACTGGCTAAGAATTTCTTTCTCCCTTCCTATCCCCTTTCTGGTCTTGGTCATTTTCTTTTCCTCTCTCTAGCATCCCCCCTTACCCCACCCCACCCACTACCTCACTCGCTTGCACCCTGAATCTCCATAATCTGGCATCTCTCTCTCCCTCTCTCTAAGGTCAAGCATCTCTTCCTTCTCACCCCTCTTCTCTAGCCTGGGTTTCCTTCTTACCCCCTTTCCTCTCTACTTACAGGTCCAGCATCCATGGCCCCTTCCCTCTCCTCCCCCTGTAGGTCTAGCACCCATGTCCCCTGATATCCCCCCCTCTTACTTACAGTCCAGGATCCATATCCCCTCCTCTCCCCCTTCCAACTTGCAGTCCAGAAACCATATCACCTCCCCCCTCCACCAAGGGCCTAGTACCCATTTTCCCTACCCCCCAAAAAAAATTGTGGTCTAGCATCCATGACCCTGTCCCCAGTCCCTCCTCTACCCCATTCGGAACTGGCTTCTCTCCTTCTGACCAACCCCCTACCCCCATGAGATCAGACATAGCTAAGGGCCTCTCAGAGCAGCAGCAGTGGCGGCGGTTGGCTGACAGAGGCAGCATTGTCAACAGGATGCTTGCAGCCGGCCCTGCCAGGGCCTTACCTCTGTCATACCACTTCCTGAAGTTGGATGATGCAGCAGAAGAAATGCCTTGGCAGGGTCGGCTGCAAGCAGCTCACTCACAGCATTCCCTCTGTCGGCCAGCTGCTGCTCTGAGAAGGCCCAAAGCTATGTTTGATCTCATGGTGGGGTATAGGTAGGAGGAAGGGAGAGAGGCCATATCCATTCAGGGGAGAAGGAGAGGATGGGGACAAGGGAAGGACAGAAGGTTACACAGAATTCTGCACAGTATGTGCAGAATTCTGTGCAAATTCTGTGCTGCACAGTTGCGCTGAATTCCACCAGAAGTAGCATATTCTTTCAGAACAGTGATACAGTCTCAGTGAAACAAATACTATTACAATACATATTTATAGATTTATTGTTAAGCACTTTTCAACAAAAATGGATATATTTGTATCAATTCCTATATTTAAATAGGCTAGGTTTGGGAGCATGCCAAGAACAAGAACAGACAAGATGAAGCAAATTTCTCATCTGGGTATATTTTTATTGCTTTAGATTTTGGATGATATGAGATTATACCTAACAGGCAATTATCACATTCAGTGCCAACTATGTAATTGCTTTGGATCAAACTTATATTCAAATATAAGTTTTCTCAGTCTGGACCAAAAAGTGACTGACTGGGCTAGAAACTGGTTACAAGAAGACAGAGGGTGGTAGCAAATGGAGTTCATTTAGAGGAAAAAGATGTTATCAATGATGTACTGTAGGGACCAATCCTTAGCTCAGCTCTTTTTAACATTTTGTGAGTAGTATTGCGGAAGGGCTGTCAGGTAAGATTTTCCTCTTTGTGGATGATTTTTTTTTAAAACTCTGTAATAAGGTAGACATCCCTATTAAAGAAGGTGTAGACAGTATGAGGAGGGGGTCTAGCAAAGCTAGATGAATGGTCCAGAAATTGACAGGGGGATGGGGGGTTGGAAAGGACAGATGTTGCGTGGGTTGGGAAGGACAGATGCTGCATGGGCTGGGGGTTAAGAAGGGAGGGAAAGAGAGATGCTGCATGGGAGGGGTATTAGGAAGGGAGGGAAAGATAGATGATGCCGGTAGAGGAGGGAAGAGAAAAAGATAATTTTTAGACAAAGGTATGTGGAGTGGGAGGGAAAGAGAGATGGTTCACATGGGAAAAGGGAGAATTTTTGGACATGATAATGGTGGGGTGGAGAGGAGGGAGGGAGAAATGTTACACTGGGAGGGAGGAGAGATGACTCAAAGAAGGGAGAGATGTCAGATTCTAGAAAAGGGTGATGAAAGGAGGGAGAGAGAGATGCCACACCAAGGAAAGGAAGGGAAGGAGGGGAGAAAGATATGCCAGACTGCGGGAAGGAGAGGAGAAAGATGCCAGACTGTAAGAAGGAGAGATATACCAGACCATGGAAAGGGGGGGAAGAGAAGGAGATATGTTAGACCAGGGGTGCCCAACGCGTCGATCGCGATCGACAGGTCGTTCGCTCAGGCGACCCCAGTCGATCGCACAGCAGGTTCCCTTCTTCCCTTCTCTTTTTTTCCCCTCCTGACTGGCCCGCCTCTTAAAGAACGCTGGCCAATCAGAGTGCTGGAAGGGCGGGGTGAAGGTCGGTGGGGGACGGAGCTCAGCGCATCACAAGAAATAGAAGCGCCTGTAATGATTGAGGTAAGAGCGAGGCCTAATGCTGCCCGATATACAATTTTAAAAACCCCAAAATCGGCCTCCCAATCAGTGGCGTACCGAGGTGGGGCGGTCCACCCCCGCCCCGGGTGCACGGTTTGGAGGGATGCACAGCCGTCCGGGTCCTCCTGCCCTTCCTTTCCACCGGTCTGCGCACGGGGCTCGCACCCGCTGCCCAAATGGTGCTGTTGGTTATCGCGAGACTCGCGGGAGTTGACGGCACCATTCGAGCGTCGGCACGGGACCAGGCAGGCGCAAGCCCCGAGCGCGGACCGGGGGAAAAGAAAGGCAGGATGACCCGGACCTGGCCGGCTGTGCACCCCTCCAAGCCGTGCACCCGGGCGGATCGTCCCCCTTCTAAATCCATTGTACTTGTCTTTTATTCAGTTCCACTAATGAGCATTGTGACAGGCAGTTCTTATGGGGCAGTTCTTGGAAGTATTTCTTTGTTTTTCTGTGCCTAAGTATTCTATTAATTTAACTTCCTTATTCCTGTGGGGATCTCCAAAGGGGACGAATGGGAGATGGCCAGTGGCAAGTGGTACTTTAGCAATTCTTACAGGTTGCCATAGGCCTCAGGAGCTGTCTTCCCTCTGCCGTGGTCCTGCCCCTCCTCTAAGTCAGAGACAGGCTTGGGGCAGAGGGAAGACAGCTCCTGAGGCCTATGGCAACCTGCAAGGATCGCTAAAGTACCAGTGATCCTCTCTGCAGACTGCTCCCTGCTGGAATTAGGTAAATGGATGTGGGGAGGGTAGGCCTTCGGGGGGGGGGGGAGTGCAGTCCTTCAAGGGGTAGTGCAGGCCTTCAGGGGGGGAGTCAACCTTTGAGGGGGAATGTGCAGACCTTCAGGGGGGGTCAGGCCTTCGGGGGAGGGGGGCTGTATAATAAAAAAATATTTGAACATAAATACAAAGTACACTCGGTGTGTATATATATATATATATATATATATATAAATAAATATATATATGTTTAGCATTTTTATTGTTGGTAGATCATTTTGACATGGTCATTTTAAAAGTAGCTCGCAAGCCCAAAAAGTGTGGGCACCCCTGTGTTAGACCATGGGAGGAGGGAGGAGATCAGCGAGAGATGTCAGACCACGGGAGAGGGAGGAGATGGTGCACAGCAATGCATGTGGCAGGGAAGAGAGATAAAAGAAATGCTTCTTACAGATAGATGGGAAAAGGGGAGAAGATGGTACAATGGATAGATGGGAAGGTAAGATATGGAAAATAGATTTTGAGAAGAAGGCAAAAAATGGATGAAAGTTGAATGTTAAAGTTAATGCCAAAGATGGATGTAGAGTGAAGGAGAGAAAAAACAGCAAATGGATAAGAAGGCCCTGGAAACATAGTTAAGAGCACAGACAGAAGGAAGTGCAACCAGAGACTGGGAAAAGATGATTAGAAAAATAAAATCATCAGACAACAAAGGTAGGGAATATGATTTTATTTTCAATTTAGTGATTGAAATGTGTCAGTTTTGAGAATGTACAGTATATCTGCTGTCTATATTTTGCTCTGTTCAGGAAGAAATTGATTTCTATTTCTCTGGTGTTGTATTGCATGAAGAATCTGACATCTTAAGGTTTTGTTTGTGTTTATTAGTACTGTACTTTCAATTTGTGGTCCTGTATTTCCATTGGGGTATCTGTATTCTGCAAGGGTGAGCAAGGCAGCTGTTCTGGTAGCAATGAATGTTGAGAAGCATAGTATGCTTTGTGTAGTTTAATGTTGTGATTAATCATTATGTGTTGTTAATAAGATTATATTGTGTGTAAATATGAAAAATGAATGGAAAAATGGTATTACAATTAGGACTATTATTATTATGGGGGTGGGGTCAGGGGCAGAGCTTGGGCGGAGTCTGGGGTGGAGCTCTTGCCCCCTCCCCAAACAAAAAAGTGTTCCACTGCCTATGGTCATCCTGCACTTTTCCTGGATGATTGCCAGTAGGTGCATGCCATACCATCACCTCAGGATGATATTTTTCTCATCATCTTTATTTCCTATGGTTCTACTAGTCTTCTACGTAATTCTTCCTAGAGCATATCATCCTCAGCACTGTTGTCTTATCTACCCTTCTTATCTCTGGATTCTTTTCTCTCTCTTCCTCTGCTAGGGATATTAATTCAAATCTTGACCTTTCAAGACAAGCTGTAGCATACCCATTCTTATTTCTGTTCTCCTATTCCTCTCCCTTTCTCATTCTCCATGCATGATCATAGTACTAATCAAAAACTTTCACTGGACCCTACGAACCCCACCTACCTTGCTACCATCCCATCTTCCTCATTTTTACATCCACACTACTCCATTTTGTTGTTCCATCTGGGCCAAAGGGACCAGGAAGAAGACACGGTTATCTACAGAAAAACAGAAAAGGAGACGAGGAAAGCAGATTTAGGGGGAAAAGTAAGAAGCTGGCTTGGCCATGCCATTTGAATTGACAGTGGAACATTCAGGCAGTAATGTTAGATGAGCTGGCTAAGATTTAAACTTAGATATCTGATGAAATTTCTGGACCAGAGAGAGAGTGAGCACTGAGAGTTATTAGTGTAAAGCTGGCACTGAGAGGCAAAGAAATAGGAGCATGAAGAGAAGAGCTATCAAGAGGAATAAGGAAAGCAGTGAGATACACTGATTGTGGGATAATGTAGCATAAGATTCATACATTAAATTGTGATGGGATCCAAAAAAACCAAGGGTATCAAGATCAAGGTGGTGATTAATAAAGTCAAAAGCAATAGATAGTTCGAGAAAAATACAAATTAAATAAAGACCCTTGAATCTGGTGTGGAAAAGGTTACTGAAAATTTTGGCAAGGCTAGTTCTGTAGAATGTTTACACAACTGGTGCAGTTCCTGGGACCGAAGCTGATGTTTGTAAGTGTGTAGTTGTACCAGACTTTGTTTTGGCAGAGATATTGTTCAGTAAATTGAATCTCTAGATCTTGGTGACCGAAGGTAACATTTTTGGGCAATTTGCTCAACCAGAAGCATTATACATGATGTCTTTTGCTGACTCACATATTTCATGATGATCAGCTGAAAGACATCTTGAAATTACATTGAAGGCAACATGTGGAGCTGCTGGACTTCTTTTAGCCTGAATGAGAAACAACTGAGGCAAATCTAAACTCAAAATTTTATATGAAATGAAGAGGCTGCAACGAAGGATTGAAAAAGCACCATAACTGAAGAAAATACCAATACAATAACTTCAGGAGGTCCATTTACTAAAGGATGTTAAGCTCTAATGCATGCTTAGTGCCTGAAAAGCAGGCTTCTGCAAATTGCATTAAAAATGTTTTGCAGTATTTTGCCTCCTAATGCTCACTAAGCACTTGTGTAATTTTTTATATGTATTTGTTAAGAGGATGTATGTCGTGGGTGAATAATGGGTGTGGAAGCATTAATCAGCTAGTGTGTTCACATTAACATGTGCAAACTGACAAATGCTGAGTTAATGTAGAAGCATTTAGCACCTCCTTAATAGAAGGAGGCAAGTGCTCATGCATTAACCCCCTCCCCTTTTGCAAAACCGTAGCATGGTTTTTAGTGCCGGCCGTGGCGGTAACAGCTCCAACGCACATGGGAATTCTATGAGTGTTGGAGCTGTTATGCCTCAGACAATGTTAAAAACCGCACTATGGTTTTCTAAAAGGGGGGTGGAGGGGTTAATTTTTGCAAATCCTGCATACTAATGGAAAAATTAGCACAAGACTTGCAAAATAAAAATAAATAAATAAACCTTGGATACCACTGTTGTATCTGGGCTTAGTGCATTGGAATCGTGTATTAAGATGCGCTAAGCCCTGTAGAAAAAGGGTCCTTAAGTAAGGTTGGAGATGCCTAGGAGGTTTTAATATGAAAGAGTGAGTTTCCTCTCACTGGAAATTGCATGAGAGAAACATGTCTAACTTTCACCAAAAAAAAAAGGCTTGAAGGATTTCACAGGATGGCTTTAACAGAGTTTTCTGGGAGAGCTGTGTCAGCATTGTCAGATGGCAATGCCCATTTATATAGGGTTATTTTATATTCCTTTTCCTCAAAGAATATTTACTATGTTATTTTGTTTTCAGTTTTATTAAATTTTCTTTCATTTTATGTACCACATATACTCAAATATAATCTGAGATCTTTGAGTCAAAATGGCCCAAAAAGAGGGGGAGGTCTCAGTTTATATTTGAGGCCTCTCCCTTGACCTACCTTAAGTCATAGTGTTCCATTGGTAAACAGGGACAGGAGCAATCCTTCCTGTGTCCTGGCCCGGCCGGATCTACACCCTTCTGCTGCTCCCCGGGCCAACCTGAAGCCCTGTGGTCCAGCAGTGAGGCAGGGAAGGAAAAATCCTTCTAAGCTCTTGCCCTGTTTAGTCTTGCTACTGAAATGGCTAGTGTGAGTTCCCATGGCAACCTCATAGGACTTCTGCAAGTTCAGAAGTGTCAAGAGGTTGCTAAGGGAACTTGCATCAGCCATTTTCAGTAGGGAGACTGCATATGGCAGGAGAATTGGAGGATCACTTCGGCGCCAGCTCACCGTTGGACCACCAGCACTTAAGGTAGGCCCAGGGAGAGGCTTGCGATGGGTCCAGGAGGAACTGAGTGTACAGCAGGACAGGACAGGTCACTTCAGGGAAGGCAGGAATGTCAGAGAGGGGAAGAGGAAAAAGATCTCCTTGGTTTATATACTGATGGGTTTATATTCGAGTATATATGGAAATTGGAGGCATTGAGGAGTTAGAGAAAATTCAATTAAAGTATATACCTTGGTAAGTACCTTGGTTTTCGAGCATAATTCGTTCCAGAAGCATGCTCGTGATCCAAAGCACTCGTATATCAAAGCAAAGTTCCCCTCAGGCCATAATGTGAACTCAGACAATTCGTTCCACAACCAAGGTTTGCTATGGTGGCCCAGGGCTGGGTACCTGCCTGAATGATGCCCGAGTATCACAGCCCCTTCAGCAGGGTGACTTCCTTGACTCAGGGTCCCCATAAAGCTGCCCTTCCGCTTCAGGGTGATGCTTCTGCCCTTTGCCAGCTCAGGCGCAGGTGCTGCTGCCGGTTTCTTAGCTCCTGAATTAAGCCGCCCGTCATCCTGTGTAAGCACACGCACGAGCTCTCGGCTCCCGAATTAAGCTGGCCACTGTCCCGATAACAAGTGCATCATGGGTAAGCACGCACGTTGATGAGCGCGCTTACATGCAACGTGTGTGTTATTGTGACTTAATTCAGGAGCTGAGAGCTCATGTATCAGGATGGCACTCGCTTTGCGAGATAAGATTTGCGGGAGTGTTTTGCTCGTCTTGCAAAACACTTGCAAACTGCGTTACTCGCAAACCGAGGTTTGACTATATTTATTTATTTTTTAAATTTATATTCCACCTAATCACTAGGTGAATCACAATAAAACATCCATAAAAAGGTTAAACATACAGGAGAAAATTTAACATGAAACCAAAAATAAACTGAAAGGTTGTTCCCACATTATACCTGTGTTCCCATTACACCAAAGGATATGCTAATGGAAACAAATAGATCTTGAACAGTCTCTTATATTGAGTCACATTCTTAGCAAGGTGTAAGTACCCTGGCAAACTGTTCCATAAACATGGTCCCCACAATAAAAATTCAGTAGGATTGGACATCAGAGTGAGTTGTGGTGGTAGTGAGCTCCTCAATGTTGTTTATTTTTGGGGCTTATTTCCTCTTTCTTTATGCCAAGATTGAGGGTATTCGTCCTCTTTCACAATCTGCTGCATCATCATGACAGACCGCATTGGGACTCTTCCTCAACCAGACAGCAGCAATTTAGCTAGTGATACTTTGAGCATGCAAGGTCCACAATTACCTCCTTGTGTCAGGCAGAATAGTGTACAGCTGCGTTGTAATAAGGAAAAGTTTGGAAGTACAGGTCGGGCTGCACAGTTGATGCCTGAACGGGTGGAACAGTTTGGTTTTTCTAATGACATCGACTCTGAGTATGGAGAGAGCTACCAATAGCATACAGGTAGTTAAGACTGGGGGACCTGTCAGATTGGTAGGATAAGCCAGCATGACATCTCAGGATTTTTCTCCCTCAGCTATGACTCCCTTCAAACTCTGGTGAAATCCAAGATGATAACGATAGAGGCATTATGGATGGAGACTCTGCAGCAGGTCTGGGTCTTTTTGTTTGTTTGTTTGTTTCTAATTTGATGTCCTCAGTGAATAAACTACAGGATATTGATGGTAAAATGAACCAACAAACCTCTAGGATAGATGAGCTGGAGTCATCTTTGAAAGACTAAGGAATTTTTAAGGTATTTTGGCTAAGGATAAAAATAAACATACAAAATGGGATATTCCAACAAACTCACTAACATTCAATTTATCACATTATACTATACTCAGAATGTAAAATCTTTATTTATTTGGTTTATTTAATTTAAATACAGTGGAACCTCGGTTTGTGAGTAACGCGGTTTGCAAGTGTTTTGCAAGACGAGCAAAACACTCAGCAAACTTTTGTCTCGCAAACCGAGCACCGCCCCGATAAACGAGCACTTACATCTACAGGCAACGCCGCTTCAGGGGGATACCTCTTCCTTCCGCCGGCCAGCCTTCCATGCCGAGTGCCTTCCGCATGTCGGAGAGCCTCTGAGTCCATGCAGCCGAGTGCCATCCCACCTACACATTGCGCATGATCACACAACGTGCAGGTGGAAAGGCGCTCGGCAGTGTGGGCTCAAAGGCTCTCCAACATGGTGCCAAAGGCACCCGGTGTGGAAGGCTGGCGGGGGGACGGAAGAGGTATCTCCCTAAAGCGGTGTTGTGTGGGCTCAGGGGTTCTCCAGCAGCTGGCGGACAGAAGAGACATCCCCCCGAAGCGGCGCTGCATGGGCCCAGGGGTTCTCCAGCAGCTGGCAGACGGAGGAGGCGTTTCCTTGAGATGGCGCTGCAGCACCCGGCACCCGACAGATACACACCCCTGGGCCACCCCTCACCACTTCCTCCCAGTTCCTTGGCACCTTTTGGGTGGTGGAACAAATTGTCAGCGTTGCCATTATGGCCTATGGGGAAAGTTTCTTTGATATACGAGTACTTTGGATTACGAGCATGCTTCTGGACCGAATTATTCTCATAAACCAAGGTACCACTGTACATCCTAAAAACCAATTTTATTTTCAATATCATTATATTGAACCATTAAATTACTACAACACAAAGTGATTTTAAAGTGCAAAGTATGATCAAGTGAAAAACTGGGCTGAGCTACAATTGTTTGCATAATTAATCAATTAGAATCATCCGTTGATCTTCAAAATTCATTAAGGTGTTTAGTTCATTTGAAAACAGTCAATACGCACTTAACTCAAGATGAATCAATCAAAATTCCTTTCTTTTCTTCAAGCTTAACCCAAACAATGTTCAAAGTGTTCACAATCCATTAAAATTGTTTTAATGGCAACAAGAAAGATTGTGCATTCTAATTATTTCATTACGCAGCCTTGAATGTTTTATCAGAATGGAAAAATAGTACAGTTCTTTCTTTTCCTGCATGGTGTGTGGAAGTCTGTCTTATGCGTAAATATGAAGAAGTAGCTGCTGTTAGGCGATGTTCAGTTTGATATTTTAAGAGGGTTTGGGCTCTTTTTGATGACTATTGAAGAATACATGCTAATTGACTTGTCTTTCTAGTTTACTCCCAATGGATAAGTTAGGTCCTTCATATTATGTATGTTCATTGTGAGCCGCTTTGGAAAAAATATAATGAAATATAAATATAATGAAAATATAATGAAATATAAATATAATGAAAATATAATGAAATATAAATATTTCAAATAAATAAAATTTGTCAACTTTTACAATTTTGTTGGGGGGAAGGGCTTAAATGTCATTAGATTAATTGTTGTATTGAATTATTGTATTTTATGAAATTCAGTCAACACATTTAAACTAATTATTTCCTTACTTGTTCACTTTGTAATCTTGGCAAGACTAGCAGTAGAGTATAAATATTATTTCATCACATGAAGACCCCAGATCAGATGCTTGTTCACATTCCTTTTCTTTCATCTAAAGATATTTTTTGACTATAGATTCATCTGTATACAAGAATAGCAAAGACCAGCATATACTGTGTTACTGGACCTGGGGAAAAAAGGAAATTATAAATTATGTTATATTAAAAATTAAGGGTGTTATCTACTTATTATATCATTTGATTGTACTGAGTGCTGTTTAGTGTATGAATTGTTTGTTAACCTGTTGCACTTTATGTTAATGAATAAAGATTTATAAAAAAAAAAAAAAATTAAGGAAGCCTTATATACAGAAACATCCCTAAAAATTAAGAATTTCTTTCTTTCTTTTTGTAAAATATGTGCTTTATTTTTCTGAGTAATTAATTGCTTGATTTTATTGTAATATTTTGTGATTGCTTATTTTGAATTTATTCAGGTGTATTACTTGAAGATGCAAATATAAAAATGAATGGACCGTCATATAAAAGAGTTATAGTGCTATGTTACCAAACCCCAAAGGTGGTCCCATGTTGCGTAGACTACACCTGATATCTTAAATGCTCCGACGCTCATAGAATTCCTGTAAGCGTCTGAGCACTTACCTCACCGGCCCACATAAAACCCTCTAGCACAGTTTGATAAAGGGGTGGTGAGAGAGAGTTAAGTTTCCTTGGTATTTATACTTTGGTGGTTATTTGATTATCTCCATTTGCAATTTGCACACATAAATACTGGTTTTAGAATGCCAGGATTGACACATGCAAATCAAGAATATGTGGATATTACAAGGGGGCACGGCCTGGATATGGTTAGGCTGAGACTAGGACAGAGCCAAAATATATGGGGTATTCCACACTTGTGCACTGAGATGACCATTGGAATTTTCACATGCTCCTTGGTACATTTAGGTTTCATAAAAGGGCTTGTTTTGGGAAGTGCTGTAGTCTAAAGGAGGGATTTCAGAAGTTTTCTCTCTTAATCTCCACCCCCTAATGAATCTGATAGTGCTAATTGATAAAATATAGACAAACATACACATCTAAGTGTCAGCATATATGTATAAGTGCCAACACATAGAGCATAGTTATCAATGTCATATCATTAAGACACGTTATTTTACCACTAATTCATACTAATTTAGTTCAAGTCTCATTTTTTGCATTGAGGAGTGTAGAAAAAAAAAAAAAAGGCAGTATGTGCTAGGAGGTGGAAGATAACACGTACAAATCACGAGAGAGACCTTGGGGGTGATAGTGTCTGAGGATCTCAAGGCAGTAAAACAAGATAACAAGGCCTTGGTTGTTGCCTGAAGAATGTTAAGCTGCGTTGAGAGAAGCATAATCAGCAGAAGAAAGTTGCCCTTGTTCTAGCTGTTAGTGAGACACTATTTGGAGTATTGTGTCCAGTTTTGGAGGCCTTTATCTCTTAAAAGATTTGAGGTGGTTCAGGTAAAGTTGACAAGAATGGTACAGGGTTTGTGCCAAAGAACATACAAGAAGAGAATGGAAGACAAGAATATATATACGCCAGAGAAAAGGAGAGAGAGAGGCAATATAATAGATATTGGATTACTTGAAATGTATTAGTATACAAAACAACTCTTAAAATGATGGGGGGGGGGTGGAATTAGAGTACATGAGTTGAGATTGCAGCAAGGTACATAAGAATAACCATACTGGGACAGTCCAAATGTCCATCAAGCCCAGTATCCAGTTTTCCACTCCAGGTCCCAAGTACCTAGCAAGATCTCAAGTAGTGAAACAGATTTTGGCCCAGATTCTCTAAACAGCGCTGTTTTTTTAGGTACTGGTAGTGCCCAAGCTCAGAAAAAAAAAAAAAAATGCTGTTTAAATGACATTTTTAACTGAGCTTCAAGGCACTTACCGTTGTCTACAAAATCAGTGCCAGAATCATACCTCTGTAGGTAATTTAGGCCGCCTAACAGCACTGTAGATTTGGCTAAAGCTAGAAGTGGCCGAAAGCATCTCTGGAGATGCGAGTCATATCAAAGGTAGGCCTGGAAAACCCTAGCCCACATTCCTGGTGCCTACCTTTGAAGGAGGTGCGACTCTGTAACCGTCACCATTTATGTGATTGACATGCAATCGGCAGCTACTTTTAAGGCAGCCGCTGACAACAGTGTGGTTAGAGCAGTGTTTCTCAACTTGGTCCTGGAGTACCCCCTTGCCAGTCAGGTTTTCAGGATATCCACAATGAATATGCATGAAAGAAATTTGCATATAATGGAGGCAGTGTATGCAAATTTAATGTGGATATCCTGAAAACCTGACTGGCAAGGGGGTACTCCAGGACCGAGTTGAGAAACACTAGGTTAGAGAATCTGAGCCTTTGTGCTGCTTATCCTAAGAATAAGCAGTGAATTTCCCCAAGCCATCTCAATAATTGCCTATGGACTTCTCTTTTATGTAGACTTTGAAGTAACATCAGGAAATACTTTTTCATAGGGTAATGGATGCCTGGATCATCCACCCAGGAAAGGTGGTAGAATTAAGAATGATGAGAGAATTCAAAAATGCAAGAGGCCAGGAGATGCCTAACTAGAAAGAGGATGGAAACACAACATGGATATACATTTGACAAAGTAGCTCATGAAAAACTCCTGAGGAAATTAGAAGGTCATGGGATAGGAGGTAGTGTCCTATTGTGGGTTAAAAACTGGTTAAAAGACAGAAAACAGTGTAGGGTTAAATGGTCAGTATTCTCAATGGAGAAGGTAGGATTCCCAGGTGGTCTCTGCTGGGACCACTGCTTTTTTAACATATTTATAAATGATCTAGAAATTTGTCAGTGATACAAAGTTATTAAATCACAAGCAGATTTTGAAAAATTGCAAAAGGATCTTATGAGACTGGTATCCAGATGGCAGATGCTGCTTAATGTGAGAAAGTATAAAGTGATGCATGTAGGAAAGAGGAACCCAAATCATAGCTATGTGATGCAAGGGTCCACACTAGAAGTAACCACCCAGGAAAAAAAGACCTAGGTATCATTGTTGATGATTTGCTGAAACTGTCTGCTCAGTGTACAGCACTGGCTAAGAAAGAAAATAGAATGTTAGGAAAAGGAATGAAAATCAAAACTGAGAATATTATAATGCCTTTGTGTTGCTCCATCAAAAAATTTTGGGTAAAGGCCAGTTGAACCAAATGTGAGTGGAAATTTGGTTTTGGTTGTGCACATCCGTAATTCTTGTGGTACAGAAATTAATTCTTGCAGTACAGCAGAAATAAGTTCAGATTTTGCTAAGCTAAAACTGTTTATTATGTTTGTTTTTATTTGACAGTGCTGTGGTCCTTGATGGAAAAATTTACGCTACTGGTGGGATTGTTAGCAGTGAAGGACCAGCTCTTGGAAACATGGAGTCCTATGATCCAAAGACAAACACCTGGACACTTTTACCAAACATGCCTTGCCCGGTGTTCCGACATGGATGTGTAGTCATCAAAAAGTACATTCAAAGTGGTTGACCCTATGGGACCCCATTTGCAGGTTTTGACCTGCTTTAGTACTGAAATCTTTCACAAGAAGAGAATTTTACAAAAGACAAAGTAAACATGAACATTTTGCTGTATGCAGTTTTTGAATATCATCTACATTGAATGTAGAAAATCATTCTCACCTTTTGGTGAAAAAGGGGCAAATGACTCTATTCTGTATATAAAAGTATAACTCAACAATGTAAGTTTGTCAATAGATGCTGTAGTGGCACTTGTTATGAACAACCTGGGTGCAATAGCATTTCCCTTATTTTTTTAACTTGGGTCTTTGGGGCAGAGAGAGGACCTGCATGTTGCTCCTAGGAGTGTACATCACAAGTGACCGGGCAAATTAGTTTTATGAGTACACAGTAAGCGTTGAGGTATTTGAAAGGAGGTAATCAATGTGTTTTTGCCACCTTGATTCCTATATTTGTTTTAACAAGCACCTACTTTTCAATAACAGCAAGTGAGCTTTGGCTGGCAGGAGACTTAGATTGAAGTGTCAGTCTTCCAGCAGATTCCAATGAATTTTCTAGGTCTCTAGTACATTACTGTCTGCAAAAGGAAAGAAATAAAAATAGACCACCACAGTCATGAAATTCTACATGGTATCTGACGGTGACAGGGTCATGTGTGTGTGTATAGTTTCTCTGCTTTCTCCTCAATTTTATTTAGAAAGCAAACTCAATGGAATTTGATCTCTGTAATTCTATATACAGTCTTGAAGATTTTAGAGACATTTTGATAAGTCTCTCTAACTTTTTAGACATGTTTAAGCTAGTACCTTTCACTACAGGCTGTAAGGTTTACAAGATTTCTGCAGGGACCACGTTGTCATATGGACATGCTGAATATTGGGAAATACACCAGGAAATAAAAGTACAACATACCTCAACCCAGCAAGATACTGCACCATGGCATATTGTAGCATTTGGAATATGGCAACCAGGGTTTCTGCTCCTTGGGAAAGGACCTTTTGAACATTCGTTGCCTACAGTCTTGCTTCACAGCCTCATTAGGGACAACATTTGTATCTAGTTCCTAACCTCAATCCTTCCATTTTAAGACTGTTTTTTTAAGTGATTTCCAAGGGAAGATCCTTGAAGTCTTATAGCATAGTTACTTTGTTTAAAGAAAAAAAAATAGCTTGTCTGACAAACAGTTATGGCAAGTTCTTCATGAAAGAGTCTTTGATTTAAGTTAATACACATTATGAGATATGTGTGGAATTTCTAATATATGTAGCAGTCATACAGTAAAAATGGCATTCTTCAGTGCAGAGAACTACAGTAAGGCAGACATCTTAAAAGACGAGAAAACTTTAAGGTTCAACATGACATTTTAATTAAGGATGAATTTCTCTGGCCCTGTTTCTTTTTTCCATTGATGTGTCTCAGGATACTTTATACTTTCCTTTCCTAAATGTCATGCTATAAGTTTATGCAACAGCATTGTGTATAACACCATAACAATGCAGAGATGAATTTTAAAGCATAAGTATGCTTGATTTTTTTTATCATTATATCTTGGGTAGAGCAGTACTTCAGGCACTCTGTAGATGGCTAGCCCAGCAAATTTCATGTATCCGATTGGTTGTCTTGTTTAAAGCAAACAAAAGAACATTTGACATTGGGAAATTGTACTGTAATGCTGACAAAATATTTACTTGGTTGGCAAATAATTGTGGAGCCATTTTAAGGCTGTTCTTCGGAGAGTATGAGAAGGTTCAGTCTTTATGCAGTTGTTTTAAATATTTATTATTCTTTATAAAATATTATAAGCACAAGAAAATTATGTAAGTAGTAGGCTAAATGAAATATTTATGTCAAAACAAGACACAAGTGAACCTAGTGATTGGAGCACAATTTTCTAACTGCCTGGGGCAGGAATAATTCTAGACGTTCAAGCATTTCTTACCTCCAAAGGAGGTGCTAGCCAACTACACAGGGCTCTGCCCACTTAACATTTTCCAGCTTATTCATCTAATCACACTGGAGCAAAACTGACCATGTCTATGAATAATACAAAACAGGGATATCTGTAATGGTAATGTACATAGTTTGTTTACTGTTAAGTTCTTGTTATAATAAATATATTTATAGATCTAGATCCACTATCATTTGAAAGACTTTTTTTTAAGATGTAACTTGGTTTTGTTTTTGGAATTCTTTGGCAACAGTTAACATGACAATGAACTCTGTCTGGGGAACATATTAGAAAGCAAGGTTGTCTTTATTTAAACATACTGTTGTTTCCATAGCATCCTTACCAGACTAGTCCAGAATGTGTGAATTATATCTGCCAACCAACAGATGGAGACAAAGAACAAATACTGAATGTTCTGCCCTATAAGGGCACGCTGAAGCCTTAGCTGGTTGGTATTTCTCTGTCTCCAGCAGATGGTAACAGGTTAACCATCCAGCTTCTGAACTGATTTGTTATTGATGCTCCTGGGTCAGTTTGGCAGCTTTAACCAGTTGAGCAGGAAGTATATTTAGCTGAGTTTCAGTTCAGGGGAGAGGAGAAATAAGGCAATTTTATCTCACAGGAGTCTGAGTTCCCTCTTCCTCCACTGGATTTTTCAACATGAACTTTTTTCCTTCAAGTTTAGAGGTATACTTTTACTGTGGGCTTTGGATGAAGACTTGATTACACTCTGAAGTTGAAAGGGGAAGCCTAAGGGTGTGGCTAATCCTGAGGGAGTTTGAGCTCTCAGCTGCAATTATTTTCAGATGTACCCCCTGAGGGGTGCTTATGCTAAAGAGCAAGCTGGTTATGGCTTCTCCAAGGAGATAAAGCTTCATCTGTGAAGTCAGCTAATGGCAGTGCCATCCCAGGGAACACTTAAGCTGAAACAGACACTAGGGAGAAGATTCTCAAATGTTTGTGGTAAAATGTGACAGGCCACTGTTGCAGCCACTACTGTAACAATTTCATATAGGCAAGTCATTCTTTAAAGAACCACACAGGCAAATGAGGTTCACGGAGAGTCATGGAGGGTCGCTAAATTTGTATGCACTGTTCGCTGGTGATAGCAATCAGCACATGCACAGAATAAATCCACAAATAATTTTTTTAAAAAAAAGACCTCCAAATTGAAGATTGGCAGGAGGGATGCCCACTCCCTCCCACAGTTGACATCAAGCAACCCCCCTGGCAGCAGGAGCAATGCCCACTCCCTTCTGCTGCTGTCGTTAAGCAAACTCCTCTAAGCCCCCCCCCCAGCAGTGGGCAGGAAGCCCACTCTCTCTCACCGCCACTATCATGCCCCCAACAACCCCCCCATGCTCCAATGACCCCGCCCCTCCCCCTTACCTTGTTTACAAAGATCAGCCTGTGGGAAGACTACTTCCTCCAGCCAGCAGTTCCACCTCTTCAAAATGGCAGGCCTTCCCCTCCCTGGTGCATCCTGGGATGCACTTGGGAGGGGCCTAAGGCTATGGTGGTTATCCCACCTGCTGCCAGGGGTTGTAAGGGGGGTTTGTTTTATGGCAGCAGTGGGAAGGAGCAGGCATTCCTCCCACTGCTGGGGGGGGGGGTGCTAGACGGCGCCAAAATTTTCTGGCAGGTCTGAGCTGTCAAGCCTTGCTTGACTGTCAATGACTTAGCCAATCAGCGCTCAGACACTGATGAGAAAGGCTAGGACAGCTCAGACCTGCCTAACAATTTTGCTATACATCCAGGACCCCACCCAACCCACCCCCTCCCTTTCCCCTAAAATAAATCATGTAAGCTTGGATATGAATTGAATAGGCACACAAAATCACATTCCTCTTCACCCCTCAATTCATTTTAAACACTACATCCCCACTTCTCATTTCCTTTCCCTAATATTTCCACAACCCAAATTATGCTTCCAGGGGGTGTGATAGGACAGAGTATGGTATTGAGGTTCAAGAAGGGATTTGATAATTTCCTGAAGGAAAAGGGGATAGAAGGGTATAGATAGAGGATTACTATACAGGTCCTGGACCTGATGGGCCTCCGTGTGAGCAGACTGGTGGGCATGATGGGCTTCTGGTCTGACCCAGCAGAGGCACTGCTTATGTTCTTATGTTTATGTTCTTACATTGAACTCATTTATATTTAGACAAAATCATTACTAAACCTTAAATCAGTTCTTAAATCGATTAATAATATTGAGCAGTATTAATAAGTTATTGTTAATAACACATCCTATCTAAAATCACATAGACTGAAACCTAACAAATATAAATTTCATTAAAATAAATTAATAGAAATTAAACTTTTTTGTTCCCAAATACAATACAATACATTAAGACCCCCCTCCTCCTATATTGATCAGCTCTCATACTACTGACAGGAAGAGAGAGAGAGGAAAAAAAAAAATATATATATATATATATACATACACATGTATATATATATATATACAAATTAAAGCTCCATGACCCTTATTTAGTTTCACAAAATTCAATCTGGAGACTGTGGCTTTACCAAAAAATAAACTTCCAATAATATACTCATTTAGCATTCCTTTTTTACTAAATATTGTGAGACAGGCAGTTAATGCACAACCCAGCAACAGAATTAGTAAAAATTCTAAACCCTCTAATACTAGTTCTGAGTCCCAGTGCTAGTCTTAACATGTCAACAGTTCAATCAAGTATGATCTGCCAGTTCTTCAATATTCTATTTTCTTTTATTTTCCACATGCTTGTGAAAGGTGCCACTAAGGCTCTGCCATTCGCTGTGTATACCTCCTTCTATCAGGGGCCAGAAAGCACGTAATTGCTCCTACCAACAGCTTGTTCACAGCTTTGCACTCAGAGCCTCGATGAGCTGCCTTTCATCCTGCTCCAATTCAAATGACCTGAGCATGGGAGAAAAAAAAGGTGGGAGGGAACCCGGAAGTGTTTTCCTCCAATTAGAGCAACAGCAGAGCAAAAAGGGAGGATCTCTTTAAAGATATCAGCATTCTCATTGGTGGAATTTCATCAGTTTCCTCAATTTTCCAAAGCCATTCTTTCAAGTAAGAGTCAATACAGTTATTCACAATTCCAGAATTTAATGTGGTTGCCCAGGTAATGTCTTTTACGTAGATCCAACCGCTTCCACACTAAGATGGAAAAGCTTAAAATATTTCAAAATTTAAATGTCCCACTGTAAAATTTCATCACCAGCTGATGCAGTCCCTGGCAGGTCCCATTCAATCAGTCTCCATACACAAACCACCCCTTAAGACATAGTCTAGTCCACAGCAGAGTCTCAATCCGGAAAGGAACTTCTCCAATTAGCACACCAGAAAATTAAAAAGGGAGGATCTTTTTAGATGTAAATGCAGTTCTATTGATGGGTTTTCATTAGTTTCTCCAACTCTCTTTCAAACTGCTCCTGGTAAGGTTTAAATCTCAGGATAAAACAAAGTTCATTTTAAACAATAAAAGGATGAAAAAACATTCAAAATCTCACCCAAACATAGCTTAGAAAATAATATGACATCATTTAACTTTAAAGGCAGCTGATTAACTAACTGTCACCAACTGTCTGATCACCCCAGTTAGGTTTCCATACGTTGTTTCTCCTGATCAATAAAATCCTCAAGTTTCTTTGGATCCCAAAATTGAATTGTATTATTATTTAATGTGACTCTCATAACCGCGGGGTAGAATAATCCATATCTTGCTCCCAGATCCTTAAGCCCTCCACAAAGATTTAAAAACTGCTTCCTGACAGCAGCAGTCTGTCTGGCAAAATCTGGAAGGAAGAGAAGTTTTTTACCATTCCACATCACTGACCTTTTCTTTTTAGCAGCCTCAAAAATCTGCATTGCTTGTTTAAATCGAAGTACTTTGATTAATATTGGTCTTGGCCCCTTTTGATTTTTCTGGATCTTAAAAGGCACCCTATGTGCTCTCTCAATCTCAAACTTTGCTTCAAAATGCAGGGATAAGAGATGTAAGGTATGATACAGGATTTCCTTCCTCCCATCCCTCCGGTATCCCGATAATTAGAACATTGGCCCTCCTATTTCTATTTTCCATATGTTCCAGCTGGGCAGACATCTGAGCAATAATTTTATGATCCAGTTTGCTCTGAGTAGCCACCTCTTCCACTGCTATCATCTGCTGCTCCATCTGATCCACCCTGGTGTTACTCACTGCCATTTGCAGAGAGAGATTTTCCACTTCACCTTGAAGTCTATTTATTTTTGTTGTTGTCTCCCTTAGCATTTCCTTATTGATATGGAGATCAGCTACTACTTGCTCTATTAGTTCATAAGAATTTTTTAGCAAAGGAACTTTGGATGATGTAGGAGGATCAGCTTTGAGCCGTTTGGCATTTCCACCCAAAGTACCAGCAATCTCTCCCTTACTTTATTTCCCTGAAGCCATACTCAACTTTAGTAAAGCAATATTTCAATAAAAAGGATGTAATTCAGACCTGCAGAATGTTCAAATAAGTGAGGCAGGGAGGAACAGTGTGATCATGCTGCCATCTCCCTTGAGGCCAAGCTTCCGGAATCTTCTTTTTAAACTTTTTAATTATGTGCAAAAATATTTTTAAAAATTGTGATTATAGACTCAATTTCATCTTCACATAATGTTTGTAGCCTAATGTCTACAAGTTTATACAGCAGAACAACAGAAACCAGAAAATCTAATCAGGATTGTGTGCTCACTTCGCAACAACATTGCCCTGAATTCAATGGCAATCATTCATTAAAACACAGGTGTCAAAGTCGGTCCTCAAGGGCCGCAATCCAGCCGGTTTTTCAGGATTTCCCCAATGAATATGCATGAGATCTATTAGCATACAATGAAAGCAGTGCATGCAAATAGATCTCATGCATATTCATTGAGGAAATCCTGAAAACCCGACTGGATTGCAGCCCTCATGGAGAGACTTTGACACCTCTGATCTAAAACAATGTAGCAAACCACTGATGGAGAAAATCAATAAGCTGCTGCATGAAATAAAAAATAACTTAGCTTAAATCTTCAAAAGGCAGCTCAAACTCTTTCATTGAATTCCATAAAAGAACATGGCCAAATCGTGTGTAGTTGCTGCTGACACTGTAAGGACAATAGATTCAACGGGATCCATTTCGCCTAAACGGCTTCTTCAAGGTATACTGTCCTGTGATATGATAGCTTAGCAGATCCCTAAGCTATCATAACACATGGCAGTCAAAGACACCTGCCTGGAAGCTGCTATATTTCAATAAGTAAAAGCCCTGTGTTCCTCTTCCAGAGGTCATAAGTTCAAATCCCAACCAGCTCCCCCAGCACATATTTTAATTGTGGCATTCTACTTTGAAGGGGCACCTTGATGATCTCACAATGAGGTCACCATTGTGCAGCTGCAAACCTCCATTTGCAATGAAGTAGAAGCTATGCTAAGGTCTGTATCTGTTTTTAACCTTTTGCAAATGAAATTATGTATGCAATCTATATATTTTTGTAATGTGCTTTTTTGCTGAATCCACCTGTTTTAAGAATGACCTCATTGGACCAATCTTTAGTGAGAAAACTAAAGCTATGTTTTTCATGTGCTGTGCTTCAGTTAATGGATTTTTTTCCCCTCTAATTAGCAAATAACATTGCATGCAATATATCTGTTTTGATGTGCCCCATTTATGTGGTGCTTTATTAAATGTATTTTGAGCTTAATAAAGCAAAAATAAAAACCCAGATAGCTATTTAGCAGATTGCATTAAGGACATCCAAACTGTGCCTAAGTTCCGGAAGAACGTCCAAAGAGTGCCTAAGTTCTGTTCATAGAATTCAGGTCTATCTGAAATCTAAACTGTGCTCAACAATGCCTATAAGACCCAGTTTTACAATTGCTATGCAGCTTGCTAGCTCATTCTGTAGCACACTGGTAAAACCTACAGCCTTCTACCCTAATGGTTCTGGTTTGAATCTCAGTCACTTTGATAGAAGAGAAATAAATAAAAGCATTTAACAGATCCAACTCCTAATATTACAATTATAATGAAAAACAGCATAAAATCACCATTCTAATAACATAATAATAAAATATTATAACATTAAGAACATTGTTTGGATGTCTAAATCTCACCTAAAACCTGATTCTCTAAAGGACACCTAAAAAGTTAGATGCCTAAACAGAGCTAAATTCTGCTGTGCGCGATTCTACAAAGGCTGCCTAATATGGGCACCTAAACGGCGCCTAACTTTAGACACATTGGCCCTGATTCTCCAAAGTGCATCCCGATTTTAGACAGCTGTAGGCGTCCTACAGCTGTCTAATCAGCCAATCAGGATGCACGTTTAAAAAAAAAAAATACTCCCCAGGCAAGCCTGAAGGCGCCTCCGGGAGCCTAGGGAGACCCGCAAGATGCCTAAGCTCGTCTAAGGGCCTTAGGCGGGCCTTAGGCTGAACCTAGGCGGCCCTACACGTCTCCCTAGTAGAGGAGAAGCTTAAAATGTAGGCCAGCAAAATGCTGGCCTACATTGTAAGTAGACGCGGCCACTATACTTATCGCAGCAAGGGATCTCTCTGCCGCTATAAGTATAGCGGGCCGCGGCCCCCTGACCAGGAGGGTGCCCATACCCTCTGCCCGAAGACACACACCCCCGACCGCCCCCCCCCAACATTACCGATCTCCCCCCCGACAATATCTTTCACTGGCAGGAGGGTGTCCAATCCCTCCTGCCCGAAGACGCACCCCCCCGGCGCTAACAACCCCCAAACCTCCACTCCACCAAACCTGTTCTTAGATGGGTCTTGCACGTCTTGAGCCGGCAGGCACGCCTCGTCGAAATGAAGCGGGCCCGGCCCATCCCGCCGAAGCCTAAGGCCTGATTGGCCCAGGCTCTAGAAGCCTGGACCAATCAGGCCTTAGGCATAGCGGGTCCGCCCATCCCCACTTAATCTAAGGCCTGATTGGCCAAACAGACCTTAGACTTAATCTAAGGCCTGATTGGCCAATCAGACCTTAGACTTAGTGGGGATGGGTGGACCCGCTATGCCTAAGGCCTGATTGGTCCAGGCTTCTAGAGCCTGGGCCAATCAGGCCTTAGGCTTCGGCGGGATGGGCCGGGCCCGCTTCATTTCGACGAGGCGTGCCTGCCGGCTCAAGACGTGCAAGACCCATCTAAGAATAGGTTTGGTGGAGTGGAGGTTTGGGGGTTGTTAGCGCCGGGGGGGGGTGCGTCTTCGGGCAGGAGGGATTGGACACCCTCCTGCCAGCGAAAGATATTGTTGAGGGGGGAGATCGGTAATGTCGGGGGGGTGGTCGGTAGTGTCGGGGGGGCAGTCAGTAGTGTGGGGGGGTGCATCTTCGGGCAGAGGGTTTGGGCACCCTCCTGGTCAGGGGGCCGCGGCCCGCTATACTTATAGCGGCAGAGAGATCCCTTGCCGCGATAAGTGTAGCGGGCCGTGTCTAATCTAACCCGTTTCTCTAACCCGCGTCTGTAACATGGACGCCGGTTACAGAATCGGGGTTTAGTTTAGGCCGATTCTGAATAGGACGCCTCTCCAGGGCGTCCTATTCAGAATCAGGGCCTAGGTGTCTTGCGGGCCTCGCCTTCAATATAGGCGGCCTGCCTGGGAAGCATTTTTTTTTAAAAACGTGCATCCCGATTGGCTGATTAGACAGCTGTAGGACGCCTACAGCTGCCTAAAATCGGGACGCACTTTTAGAGAATCAGGCCCATTTTGCAGAATCTGGGCCAAAATGAACAACACAGTTTTAGGGAAAATTCCTTATACATCAGAAAAAAAATGGACCAATCTGAAATGTTTTTGAGACCCTCAGGTTTCATGGTTTTAAGTCTCTGAATCCATCTTAATTATCTTCTCTTTAATTTATTGATCCTGCCACCACCTCTAAGGGATTTCTTCTCAACATCAACTGCCCAACATTTAAGATCACTGAACCTGTGGATTTAAAAAAAAAATTCTTTATTTATCACATTTCATATTACAATTAAGTATAATACTTACAACTTGAAATGGATCCATAATTTCCAAAAGAAATAATTAAAAACAAAGAGAAAAAGAATTAAAAAAAAAGAGAAAAAGAAATATTATTAAATTATTTAGACCACAATATTTGAGAGAAGCCAACAGGAAATAAAAAATATAAAAGAAATCTATATAATATATATAAAAAACAGCAATACTTTGCTTATCCTATAGCCGGTATTATTGCAAGTTACATATCTTTAGTTACAGATGCTGTTACTTCTCTGGATTCTACAAATTCTAACAGCTATCTGTCTACCATTCTTAATATTGGACTTATGTTCTCTCATTCTTGTGCATAAATTCCTGGTGGTCATACCAATGTACAGTTTGATACAAGGGCATTGAATCGCATAAATCACAAATTGTGTTTTACAATTAGTGAAATGAAAAAGGAGGTAAGTTTTTTCGGTTTTTTTTTATTAATCTTTATTGATTTTCAAACTTTGACAGTGCCATACAATTAATTTAAATATAAACACTACAAAGAAGACAGTTTAAATACACAATTAATACATAAAACACTCATTTCCCTCCTCCCTCCCCATAACTTGTTATATTAATTAATCTTTATTCATTTTTAAATCTCCCAGTAAGTGTAACATCCTATATAATAAAAGGCTAACTCGCGCATGCGCAGTCCTATTTGCGTGTTCCGTGCGCTGTAGGTCTGTGGCCGAAGGAGTGCGCATGCGCGCGAATACGTCACCACCCGATCGCCTCCACAAGCCGGACCGCAGCCAGACGACGTTCTCCGTTTCTCCTGTCGCTGCCGCCGATCTCCGTTTCGCCTTTGCCGCCCACCCCCTTCTCTTCCCGCGGGCCCGAATGGCGATTCCAGCAGCGTGTACATCAGTCTCCACACGCTGCTTCGGGCCCTTCTACTGCCCTGATTTGCTCTGCCGCGTCTCTGATGATGTCATCAGGGACGTGCCAGAGTAAATCAGGGCAGAAGGGCCCGAAGCAGCGTGTGGAGACTGATAAAAGCGCTGCTGGAATCACCACCTTTGTAGTCCGGCCCGCGGGAAGGGGAAGGGGAAGGGGAAGGGACAGGGGGGGTAGAGGAAACGCTAATGCTGCTGCACAGGGAACTGGTGGGGGAGGGGAGGGAAATGGAGGGGAAGGGAATGCTGCTTTGGACGGACAGACAGACAGAGAGAGGAAGGGAAACACAAAGAAAATAAGAAATACACAGGGGCAGGTGCTCAGGGAACTGGTGTGGGGGGAGGGAAATGGAGGGGGATGGAATGCTGCTTTGGATAGGCAGAGAGAGGAAGGGAAACACAAAGAAAATAAGAAAGACACAGGGGCAGGTGCACAGGGAACTGGTGTGGGGGGAGGGGGATAGAATGCTGCTTTGGACAGACAGACAGAGGGAGGAAGGGAGACAGAAAGGAAAGAAGAAAGACACAGGGTCAGGGAGATACACAGAAAGACAGACAGGCAAAGGGGGCCAGGGACAGAGACAGACAGAAAGGACAGCGGGAGCCGCGTCAGGAGGGGTGCGGGATGCGGCAGTGGAAACTTTTCCAATGGGTGCAACTGGGCAGCTGTCGGGAACCTCTGATCAGGGGCAGAGCAAGGTAAGAGTATCATAGGGATAAGAAGGAGGAGGGAGGATAAAAAAGGAAGGGATGCCTACTGCTGGACAGGGGGAGAAGGAAAGAGATGCTGATGGACAGGGGAGGTGAAGAAAAAAGAACGGAGGACTAATGTTGGACAGGGGGAGAAGGAAAGAGGTGCTGCTGGACAGGGGGGGAGGTAAAACAAAGGGAGAAGGGCTGCTGCTGCATAAGGAGAGCAGTGAAGGGGTGGTGGTGGACACAGTGGAGGTAAAAGGAAGGGAAAATGGACAGGGGGAGCAGGCAAGGGGTGGTGATGGACAGCCAAGGAAAAAGAAAGGCAGAAAGAAAGAAAGCGGCTAAGGAGAGAGAGAGAAAAAAAGAGAGACACACACACATATGTTCTAGCACCCGTTAATGTAATGGGCTTAAAGACTAGTATAAGATAATCATTTATACTTAAATCACACTTAATATATCATCAAATTCTAAACTATATTGAATAATCCCTCTCCCTTGTATCCTATAGTTATTCATAAGTAAAAGAAATCATAAAATATTCCCATTCCCCACCCTGGACGTATATGAACCAAAGGGAAAAAAATTAATGTTTATTCTATACAATACTTTCAATCTTTGCAATATTTTGTTAATGGCTCTTAAATAACCTGAAATTTTTAAAAATTTCCCTTCTGTATAGAAATTATCCTTTCCATTTTGAATATATGGCCTAAAGTGTTCCACCAAAAGTTGTAATTCAGCCTCTTCCAATTTTTCCAGTTATTCGTAATCTGTTGTATGGCAACCCTGTCATAATGAGCAGAAGCCTGTTATTATTAAAGGATATTTGGCTTTTAGCCCTCATTGACATGCCAAACAATACAGTGTCATAGGATAATGACACTGGATTTTCTAACAAATTATTTATTTGACCCCATATTGATTTCCAAAAAGCAAGAATGAATGGACAATAGAATAACAAATGATCTAATGTCCCAGCTTCAAGATGACAGTGCCAGCAACTATTAGATTTAGAGCTATCAAATTTCTGTAAACGAACCAGGGTCCAAAATGCTCTATGTAACAGAAAAAAACAGGTTTGTCTCATATATGCAGACATTGTACATCTCATCCTCTAAGACGAAATTTGTGGTCATTGAGACGCAGTAATTTGATGCTTAATCTCAATGTTCCACATGTCCCGAAGACCAGTCCTTTGCTTTTTATTCATAAATCCAGATATCAATTTGTACCACTGAGCAGCCTGGTGTCCCAGAAAGTCCACCTGAAAACACAAGAACGGCAAACTATACGTATCACTATGATTTTTCTATTCAGGGAACCCTACCTGAATGGCCTGCTTCAATTGCAACCACTTATAATTTTGTGATTTATTAAGACCATATTTGTGTTGCAATTGTGAAAAGTCAAGCAGCTTACCATTAGAAATAACATTATCTAAAGTACGTATACCTGCCTTCATCCAATATTTCCAATGACCTTATAAATAAAATTATAATAAATTGGAGCAAATCAGAGGTTCTTCCATTAAATGTATATTGTACAAAAGGATTATTTGATACATTCCCTTTTCTCTGGAAGGAAGAGGGTATAAAATATTTAGGTATTTTGATAAAAAGTACACTGGAAGACACTATGAAAGTCAATGAAAATTCTTTGGAACCCCATCTATCTTGGTGGGGGAGAGTCCAAACAGTTAAGATGATGATTCTGCCTGTAGTCTGTTACCAAATGGGTATGTTGCCAGTGTTTTTCCAGGGGTCTTTTTACAAGAAATTAAATAGTATTCTGACAAGATTTATTTGGCTGGGAAAAGTAGCAAGAATTGCCCTGGTATCTTTACAAAAACCAATTGTGGAGGGTGGGTTAAATTTTCTCAACTTTTATAGGTACCATCAAGTTTTTCAATCTATCGGATTTGTAAACTCCTTGCATTGTATAGTTGAATCCTCTTATGGAATTCTAATAATTAGCATATTGGTTGATACAACTCGTAGAACAAAGTGTTTCTTTTAAAATTTTATGTCTTGAAAATACAATTCTTAATTATTTGTTGTCAAAGGCAGGATGGAGTCTTAAGATATCCCAGTTGTTCCTAAGGATGTTGACAAATAGTGTGCTATTGGAAAAATATCTTAGTACACAGATTTCAAAATCCTTTTCCAATCTCTGTGGTTTCTGTTGAATATTGAGGAGGTCACGGTTGATGAATCTAGCTCTTTTATAAGCTTTACTGAAAGTGGTTTGGGGATATCCCCTTTCCAATAACTTCTGCTGTAAATCTTTCGATTGAATTCTAAAATCTTCAATGCTGGAGCTATTCCTCCTAATCCACAATATTTGTGAAAAAGGTAAACTTTCCTTTTTTTGAATGACAACTATCAAACCTTAAAAAGGTGTTTCTGTCAGTTTGCTTGATGAACACTTTTGTTTGAAAAGAATTGTTGTGGATTGAAATGTCAATATCCAAAAAACTGATGTTGGTTCCCAAACTCATGGCAGAGAACTTCAGATTAACATCACATTAATTAATCCAAGTGATAAACATCTTAAGATCTGTGTTGGTGCCTTTCCAGAGCATATAGATGTCATCAATATACCAGTATAAATACATTAGGGATAATACTAGTATATAATTGTGATAATATATAAATACATTAAAACTACAAACATCACAATATAATCAATGTTAATTTTAATAAATAAATGAATAGTGCTCAGACCCACAACCATCAGTGTTTAAGTGCAATCATATACACAACACTAGCTGCCATTAGACCATCATAGCGCTATTCTTGTCTATGCCACCAATTAAACTTTCCACATACTTTATTAATACAATGAACTTATTTTTTTTGGTAGTCAATTCTATGTTGATGGTCACCTAATTGGCAATTAGGAATTGTAAAGTGCTTGTGGCATAATCAAAAAGACTTTTGGAAGCCATGAAACACAAGCTCTCCCTCTGACTCGAGTTTCGCATAGCGTGTGCTTCCTCAGGAAGGGATTATCTACCAAATCATAAATATAATTGTTACCTAAATATCATCATAAGATCATTTATACACTGACATTTATCAACACTTTTCAAATATTCCTTAAAATGTCTACCATGTAATACCTTAATTCAGCTGCCATGGACGAACTTCATCCAACCAGCTCCGCTAGAGCAATCCACTAACCATCCTCACAAAGTTGATTCATCGTCATCATTACTAAACTCCTCTCTTTATCCAATAAGACCTCCTGATCACTACAGCCAATCGGGGGGAGTCAGTAGTTCTACAGCTGGAACCAATCAATTTCGTTATTGAGTCCTTTAGGACTCAATGTCTGCCAATCAAAAATAAACTGATGTTCTTTCTCCATTAAAATCGGAGTAACATCTCCCTTATATCCAGATATGTGTAATAACACTGTAACTCTTCACTCGTATGTCCCTGATCCAACCAATGAGACACAAGGGGGGCAGATGTACGGTCACATCGGATGTTGCTGAAATGTTAGGCTATTCTAATCTTGATACTCCTTTTAGTATGCCCAATATAGTATTTACTGCAAGGGCATATAATGCAATTTACCCAGGGCTGGATTTAGATGAAAAGAGGCCCTAGGCTATTCCACTTATGAGGCCCTTTCACCTCCCATTTTTAAGTTTGTAAATTACATGAGAGATAATAAAATACATCATTACTGTGATATATATCAATATGTTAAATGAAACATGTTGTTATTGGTACTAATCTTTATAAAAAATGTGACACGGATAATAAATTTAAAAAAAAGACGAGAACACTTATTTGGACATTTATTCTCAGCACCATATATAGTACTTGTAACAATAACTAATCAAACATAACACACATTGCCCCTTCCTATGTCCATAGTGCCCCCAGTGCGTCCTTCCTCACCTCACCCCCCCTCTGATGCCTGCCTGCCTCCCATCCCCCTTCCATTGAACACCCCCATGCCATCCTGCCTGCCTACCTTCCATTAACCCCCCCCCACCCCCACTCTGATGCCAGCCTGCCTGCCTCCCATCCCCCTTCCACTGGAAACCCCCCCCCCCCCCCCGATGCCAGTCTGGGCCGCCCTGTCCTGACGGATCCATGTTTTGCCTCTCTCTTTGCGGGGCTGGGCTTTGCCCAGCTGTTTCCGGACTGACGACTTTCCCTCCCCGATCCTCCTCCCAGGGCGAGAAAAAGAAAGGGAGAAGCCGAGTTGGCGCCTCGTTGCGGCTGGAGCCAGTTCCGATCCCAAAGCGTAGAATTTCTCATTTTCAGTTCAGTGTTTTGTGTTCACTGTTTTTAGAATAGTGTAATTTTAATTTTGCTAACAATTTGAATGTAGGCCCCTCTTGATCTTGAGGCCCTAGGCTGAAGCCTAGTTAGCCTTTAGGAAAATCCGGCCCTGTTGAACAGCAGTTGGTATTTGTAAATAACTTGAATCTTTTATTACATCCAGTAGGAATCGCTACTTCGTGACTTTGAATAATAAATTTGCAGTACACACAATGTCCACAAGGACTGTGAATTCTATTTATAGTCATACCCCCTCTGCTCCCATTGGCATTTTGCTTGCGGCACAATATATTGCGTCCGCGACGGTATGCAAATCTAGGGGAATCTTGTAAACTAGGAACCGCTTGTAACACCGGCCAATGCCGTTTAATTATTTGGCAGATCTTAACACTATCCGTGGTATATGGAAGAACACATACTGTAGATTTATCGACTCTCCCCCTACGAGGCTGCAATAACCATTCTCGATGACAATTGCCAGCTCGTTTCCATGCTTTTTTAACTATATTATGGGGATATCCCCTTTGCATGAACCTATTATACATTTTTTCAGCCTGTATATGGAACTCATGCTCATCTGTACATATCCGTCATACGCGGAGAAACTGTCCCACAGGTATCCCTTGGATGGAAACTTTGAAATTGCAACAAATAATTTCTGTCCGACTTCTTACTATATAGAGTAGTTTTTATATCACCTTGTTGTCCAATTAGCTTAATGTCCAAAAAGGATATGTTATATTCACTACTATTAAATGAAAATTTAATGTTGTTATCATATGTATTTAACTCATGCATAAATGAACATAAATGATCCCGGGATCCATTCCAAAAAAATATCACATCATCAATATGCCTTTTCCATAACAAAACCTCTCCGTATAAGGGAGATCTGTATACATGCTTGATCTCAAATTGGGTCATGTATAAGCAGTCAATAGAAGGGGCAGCTGCAGACTCCATGGCTACCCCTTTTATTTGTGCATAATAATGCTGTTCAAAACTAAAGTAATTATTACAAATTACACAAAACTGTCTTTATTCAAAGCCTTTCCTCAGGCCTAGCTTTATTTGTAGTGGTGGCAGTATGATTCTAGCTCATGCTACCAAAGGTTCATTGATTACATTTTGTCCTCTAACCACCATATATTCCCTCGGAGGCCTATCTTTTATTGCCCAATGTTCATGTTTGGCTCTACTATCCCAAAGGCATATACAGTTAAAGTTATTTTATTTGACATACTGCCATTTAACAAAAAGTCAAATCAAAGCAGTGTACAATTAATAAAAACATTGGGCAATCAAAGTGGTGTACAGTAAATCAAAACAGTGGGCAATATTTAAAATAAAAACACAACACGGGGAAGTACACAAACAAATTAATCAAACTAGACGCAAAAGGACAAAAGGGCAGGAAACGCTTATAATATCTTAAGGAAATAAAACTCCAAGCAGGATAGGAACAAGAGGGTAGGATACAGAAAGAATAAGAAAAGGAAAAATAAAGATAAGCATAAGATAGTGACTACCTGATCACAAGTAATATGAAAAAGTTACAAAGAAATTAATTACCAAGTCAGAATTATGAGAAAATATTGCAGAGATAAAGACTCCCTAGTCTCAAGTAACGACAAAAGTTGCGAAGTGACAGACTATTAGGAACTAGGTTCAAATACCATTTTGAAAGAATAAGGGGCTCATAATTGAAAGAGAAAAATGTCCAAAAACCGGCCTAAGTTGGCACTTGGACGAACATTTCTCAAATATATCCAAGTGCCGATAATAAAAACGGGTTTTGGATGTATTTCTAAACGACCTAGGCCTACATATTGCCACTGAATGACCAAAGCTAAATGGGGCATTTCGGGAGGAGTGTTGAGGGTGGGAATTGGGCGGGATGTGGGCCGGCCTAGACTTAGTCGTACAACATGTATAACCAAAAGTTATATAGCCCACGATTGACGGAACTTGGACGTTGTGACTTAGACCATCTAAAACATAATCTAAGTCACAAAAACCCATCTAAACTCACCAGATAAGCACTGAAAACACATAATACAGACACCCACACACTACCCTAGTGATCACCGACCCCAACCCACCCCCTTAAAAATATTAATCACACCTTTAAAATTCAGCCACCAGACCATCATCACCTGGCCGCCTGGCATAGGAAAGCTTAATCGTCCAGTACAAAAGCAGCTTAAGTCATCTTGGGGGTGGGTTAGGGACACATGGAGAGGATGACCCATGCCCATAAGCCCCTGTAATCACTGCATTGATACATAAACATGTGCACTCCCCTATACACCCCCAAAACCCTTTTTTACTGGCATAAGTGCTCCTGCAGCCATAAGGGCTATTGGGGTGGTAGATAAGTGGGTCTATGGGATTCTGGAGGTGGTTTGGGGGGCTCACCATAACCTATAAGGGAGCTGTAGGGAGGAGAAGACATGGCACCCTTTTTGTGAAGCTCACAGCAGTGCCCTGTAAGGTACCCCACTATTTAGATGGCATGTTTGGGTGTGCAGTCCATCACTTTGCAGACCCCTCCCACATCCAACAGGGCTTGTTCTAGGCGTTTTGGACTTGGACAGAAAGTTGGACGAAAATGTGGTATAAAGATGGACGATTTAGCAGCTTGGACGATCAGATCAGCAGGACGTATAATTAGACGATTTTCGAAACAAAAAAAAAGTTAGACGTATTTTTTGAACGTGTGTCTTAAGCTGTTTTTTACTTTGGACGACTTGCGAGATGGATGTAAACAGACTTAGACATCCCTTTCGATTATGCCCCTCCACATATCCAGACTCAAGCCTACTAAAACTGTTACCTCTTCCCTTAGGATTCAGTGTAACTTGCTTACTATCTATATGACATTACACCATTATAGAGATCTCTGGAAGTTCTTTAAGATGAAAGCAAGATTGTCATCAATTAAACAAAATAATTTTGTATTTTGAAATAGAGAACATAAGGAAACGTTAATAATGAAATATTTTCCTTTGAAAGCCATACATGGGAATCATTTGCTGAACATATTACCCACATTGTTGGTAATCTATTGTATCCTTACTCTATTGTACCCTTACTGACAATTTGACTTGCTTCTTTTATGATGAAGTTTCATGGATATAGACGATATCTTTTTGGTGCATGGTGTGATACTGAGAAACTATTGTGTGGTATCAAATTGGGGAGTAGGTATGACTGTACAACACCAAAGTAGTTGCTAAAACAGTTGATATCTGGGGCTAGTGCACTAAAATTTTCATGTTTGAAGGCATGCAAGCCCATAAAACTAGACTTCTGGGGTTGCACGATGAGGAGAGGATATGAGTTATGACTGTACAGTATATTGGAGTTGCATGTTTATCTTTTGTTATAAGTTGGCTACAATAAAATATATGATAAGGGATTTAGAAGTATTGGGTTTATAAAACAAATGTTATGGTGTCTATTTTTGGGGGGAGTTTGGGTGGGTTTCGAGAGCTCACGTGCATAAACCCGTGGCTCTGGCATTCCTATTTCCGATAGAAGGCAGAAAGAAGGGGTGCTGTTTGGCTCCTAGGTTTATGGTTACAGGGTTTAGGGGGGAGAATTATGTGTAGGTTTGGGTGTGATAGTTGATTGGTCACCAGAGGGCTATGAAATGGGGGTACATTCATTGAACATGTGTACATTGAGGCCTATTAAATGTTGTTTTGCCCTGTTTGCATTTGCTGTTCCTTTCGTTCTCCCTTTCCTTGGCTTTTTTTCTGTGGCCCTCTAGGGTTTAGTGTAAGGGTCCTGGGATAGGCTGGGTTCCTAGGTCTGTATATTTTTTCACTTTCATTTGAGTCTGATTTATGTCTTGTGTATGAGCATTGATGGGAACCACTATAAAACCTGACAATCATTTATTGGAATGTGGGGGGTATCACATCTATGAAGAGGACCAAGATATTGGCAGCTCTTGGCCACCATAGAGCAGATATAGATTACCTGCAGGAAACTCGCCTTTCTGTTGAGAAGGATGGCAAATTACAGTGTCACTGGGTATGTGAAGTATATTTCTCATTAGGAGGATGAAACTGGGGAGTGGCGGTTCTTATTCATAAATCCCTTCCTTGTACTGTCTTGTCTAAATTGGGTGAGGGCCATCACTTGTTATTATGCCTGGTCTTAAGGGGTAAGGAAAATTTATTACTGGTTGTTTATGGCCCAAATTCTGTAGAACCAACCTTTTATAGGCGCGTTCTCTCCCAACCCTTTACAGGCATGTTTTCTCCCAACCCATTACAAGCAGTGGACTCAACTCTGTTCCTCACATAGGGATAAACCTCTTTTGGTTTTAGGAGATTTGGTAATGGTTCCTTTGATAGATAAGTCTAATTCAGCTTTATCCTCAAGTAGGGAAGGGGGTCAGACATTATGCTCATTTTGTCAATCTTTAGATTTGGTAGATGTGTGGCGCTTGTTACATTAAAATGTTTGGGATTACACTCATTTATCCTGTACTCATGGGTCATTTTCTAGATTGGATTATATCTTTCTTTCCTCCTCTTTGCTTAGCTTGCTCAAGTAACCATTGGCTCACTGGAGATATCTGATCATTCAATGGTGTAGGTAGATCTCCAGATTTCTCAGGTTATAGGCTTAGATAATGGAGATTCCCCTCATATTTGTATTACAATGACAATTTCCAGAAATACTTAAGAGACAAATGGGATTCCTATTGTCAGTTAAATAATCAACATGTGGATGACCCAATATTATTTTGGGAGGCTGCAAAGGCAGTCTTAAGGGGGGACTTTATTTCTTATGTTAGTGTGAATAATCATCAGATTCATCAAGGGATTATCACTCTAGAAAAAGTTTTATACAAAGTGAAAGGAGCGTACATTTATTTCCCATCTTCTCAAACATGAGAACAGTACTTAGCTACCTAGGTGACCCTAAACTATTGCATGAAAGGACACTATGATCATTGGTATATTGCAAATACAAATTCAATAGGTATAGTAATAAACCAGGGAAACTCTTGGTTCAGGTCACAAAAACATGGCAGAAGAGACCCCCAGATCTTATCGATGAAGGCTGCAAATAGTACATTGAAGATATTACATAAATATTGATAGACTATTTTACAGACATATAGAAGGCCAAAATTGATTTCTGTCCAGAGCAGTATCCTTATTATCTTCAGCAATCAGAGATGCCCAATTTACCCTAGAAGTAGTCGAATTCCTAAATGCTCCTTTGCAAACCAAATAATTCAAGGCTATCCAATCGTTAGCAACTCTTAAATCTCCTGGAGTAGATGAATATTCAAGAGAATTTTATAAAATGTTACTCCTCAGATTTGTAGACCGCTGTTGGCATATATTAATAGAGCAGTGCAACAGCCGAGATTTCCATGTTTTTTGAACAAAGCTCTCTTAGTTTTACGTCTAAAGCCTAAGAAATTGTGGGATGAACCTGGTTCTTATTGTCCTATTTTGCTTTTAAATGTAGACCTTAAATTGTTAAGCCTGAGAAATAGGGCATGAACCTGGTTCTTAGTGCCCTATTTTGCTTTTAAATGTAGACCTTAAATTGTTTGTGTGGATCCTAGTGGATAGGCTGTCAATGCACTTGACAATGGTTATTCATGAAGATCAAGTTGGATTTCTGAAGAGAAGGCATTCCATTACCAATGTCTGGAAAACCTAGTTAGCTTTAGCCTATAGTCAAGAGTTATCAGATATCATTATTGGCTAGCCTTGATGAGCTGGACATTTCTATTTCAGAAACTTTCACATCTAGGTTTGGAGAAATGGTTTCTTGAGGCTGTTCACACATTATACTCCCAACCCACAGCCTCCTTACTTGTAAATGGGAGAAGGTCAGATTCCTTTCCTATTGAACGAGGTATAAGACAAGGGTGCCCACTTTCTCCTCTCCTATTTATTCTCTCACTGAAACCCTTGCTTTGTACTCTTAGATGGGAAGTTAAAGGTCTTTTGTTAGGAGGTTCAACTTTCCAAACTTTGGCATTTGCAGATGGTCTTTTGCTATTTTTTACTTAAGCCCATACATCTTTGCCTCAAGTTTTATAACTTGTTGATGAATATGGGTTACTGCCTGGGTTAATGCTTAACTTGGACAAGTTGGTGGCTCTTCCCGTATCTGGTGAGGGATAGGGGGAGGGATTTCTATTACAGTGGGCACCAGGGAAGTTGGAGGTATTTAGGAATTATTGTTCTCACGGAACTGTCACAATTATACACTTTAAATGTAGACCCTCTGTTATAATCTACAGCTGAAAAACTTAGGCACTGGAGTGTACATCCTCTTTCTTTAATGGGAAGGATTTATTCAATATGTTAATAGCACCTTGTTGACTCTATATCTTTCAAACATTGTCCTTATATCTTAAAGTGAAAGATGAAAACAAATTTTATCATTGATTCAGAAATATTTGTGGCAGGGTAAGCAGGCACACTTTTCTTGGAAGATAATTGCATCTCCTCAGGCACGGGGAGGACTTGGGCTTTTAAATATATGTTATCTGACCACTGCCTGTAACATAATGCTCATGATTGGCTTCAAGGAACCACAGAATTTTCTAATACTCCTGTAGAATTTGCTCTAGTAAATAAAGAACATTTCAGTGTATATCTTCATGTTGCTAACCTGCAACAATCCGTGGAATTGAATTCCTTTTTATTGTATAAACATGTCAATAGGTTGGAAAATTTAATTCCCTTAACTCACAAGTGACTCCATTTCTATCTTTCCATTGCAACTTTGCTTCTCACCCGGCATGGATTCACCCTTTTTTCAGCGATGGGAAATGAAAAGGATTTTGTAACTGTTTCATGTCTTAACAGAAGGGCAAAGAAAATATTTTAACCTTTTGAAAAAGGAGTTTAAGCTTAAACTAGACTATTATGCATACCTGCAATTGCTCCACTATTTGGGCACTCTGCCTTTTCCTTTGGATTCACATGAACTATTATTGGAAACATATGCTGAGTTCAGTTGTCGGTCCCTTTAAAATTTCACCATTGACATTTACAGGATAACTCCCCAGTGGTGGACTATCAAATGATATGTGAAGTTTGGACCATGGACAGACTATTGAGGTCGAGTGGTTCACTGCTAGATTAGAAGAGCTCTTCTGTCATATTGATAAAATAACTTATTGGGAGATGCAGTATAAAATTACAAGGAGATTCTTTGTTTCTCCCAGAAAGGCATGTCTGCTAGAGCTAGCTCCTACAGACAAATGTTTGCACTGTGACCATCTTGCAGCAACTTTGGACCATATGGTCTTGAATTAATGTATCCCAGTTCAGGAAACAAGTCAGTTATTGAAAAAGAAATGGGGGAAGCCACTGCATGGAATATTGCTACACCTTGGGTTTTGGTCAGGTACTAGTGACCTAGATTGGTCACCTGAGAACGAGTTACTGGGCTTGATGGACCATTGGTATGACCCAGTAAGGCTATTCTTATGTTCTTTTTTTAAAAAATTTCTTTATTCATTTTAAAGCCATAAGTGCACAATATAATACAATCATATAACTCTATAAAAGCACTTAAATACAATTACAATTATAATCTATGACAAAAATATATATCACCCCCCCCCATAATTATATTCAAAAACAATACACAAATTGAGAAATTGAAAAATACATTCCAATCCGCCTCCCCCCCCCCCCCCCGGACGCGTATGACCAAAGGGCATAATCACCAATCACTCTGCAAAATTTTGTCAATGGCTCCCAAATCTTCAGAAACTTCTTATAGTGCCCCTGATGTAGGGCCATATTACGTTCCATCTTAAAAACACGACAGAGAGACTCCCACCAAAAGGAATAGTTCAGTCTATCCCAGTTTTTCCAGTTCCTTAGAATAAGCTTTATGGCAACCTCTTGTCATAATCTAATCTAATCTAATCTAATCCTTAGGTTTGTATACCGCATCATCTCCACGTTCGTAGAGCTTGACGTGGTTTACAGTAGGAGAAATAGGAAGGAACTACAACAGAGGGTTAGAGGTAGAAGTGTGAAGAAAATTTAGAGGACTTGTAAAGAGAAGTTTATTATTGTGAGATGATATTTGGCTTTTAGCTCTCATCATAGTGCCAAATAACACAGTGCCATATGTTAGTGCCACTGGATTTTCCATTACTTTGTTTACCCCATTCCAAATGGATCTCCAAAATTGAAGTATCAAGGGACAATAAAATAATAAATGATCTAATGTCCCAGATTCGAGATGACAGTGCCAGCACCTAGGCTTGGAACTATCTAATTTCTACAACCGAACTGGGGTCCAGACTTGGAACGATCTAATTTCTGCAACCGAACTGGGGTCCAAACTGCTCTATGTAACAACCCCCCCCCCCAAGTTTGTCTCATAGATGCAGACACTGTACATCTCATCCTCCAAGTCCAGATTTGTGGTCATTGAGATGCAGTAATCTGATGCTTTATCTCAATGCTCCAAATGTCACGAAAACCAGTTTTTGGTTTCTTATTTAAAAATCCAGATATTAATTTATACCACTGAGTGGCCTGGTGACCCAGGAAATCCGCCTGGAAGCACAGGAACGGCAAACAATACTGATTTTTAAGATTTTTCCAGTCAGGGACCCCCGCCTGAATTGCCTGCTTCAACTGCAACCATCTATAACTTTGAGATTTAGCAAGGTCAAATTTTTGTTGCAGTCATGAAAACTCAAGCAGCTTTCTGTCCGATACTACATCATCTAAAGTATGTATGCTAGTGTTTCCAGATGACCTTAAACCCGCCAATCTGAATCTTGGGGTTCAACCAAAGGTACTGAGAAGTGGATTTATGAATTGGAATATCTGTTAAATTAGTAATAAATTTTAAAGTCTTCCAAGTGTCCATTAAAATTCTATTGTCCTTATACAACCTAGGCATCTTGATACTCAAAACATGACACAATCTCAATGGAAATAACACAGTATATTTTACTCCACTCAATCAGAGAAGTGCATCTAGTGTCTATCCATCATTTTACAATCTCTTTAGTATTCAGGAAAAAGGCCTCAGAATTGTTTTTTAACTGTTTTTCTTTTATCTTATTCGGAATTTAGTTTAGTTTTTATAAATTTTTCTCTCTCTTTTACTACTAAACCTCTTCAACAACATTCACCATTTTTCACCAATTTTTTAGTATGCACTTGTCCATTTTACTGAAAAAGATTGACATCAGAATTATTTATCTTAAGCAATGCTTGTTCTTTTAAAGGGAGGGTTCTTTTGGGTGGGCAGATGTGTTCTGCCGTCATACTCTATGTTTCTAATTCTGTGACCTTTAGCAAATTCCTAAATACTTTATATCCTCTTTCTTCCAAAGAAAGGGGAATAAATCAAACAATCCTTTTTGACAATGTACATTAAGAGGAAGAATCTCTGATTTACTCAATTTATTTTATATCCTGAAAATTTTCCAAATCTTTCAATCAATCTAGTAAATGTGGAATGGTTGTTTAAGGATTCCTCAAATGAAGCAATATGTCATCTGCATAAGCAGAGACCTTGTATTCCTGACCTGCGCAAGGAATACCCTGGATCTCCTTTGCATGTTGAATAGCTAAAAACAAGGGTTCCAAACATATCAAACAGCAGAGTAGATAATGGACATCCTTGTCTAACTCCCTTCTCCAGACAAAAACGCTCTGAAAAAGTATTATTTATACATAATCTGGCAGAAGGGGAACTATACAAGATTTGAATCATTTGTATAAATCCAGAACCAATACCAAACCAATCCATTGCTTGATACATAAGGTCCATTCCACCCGATCAAAGGCCTTCTCCGCATCCAGGGATACAGAGAAGGCTGGATCATCCATGGCTTTTGTTAAATTTAATATGTGAAACGCCAGCCTGGTGTTAGTTGAAGAATGTCTTTGAACAACGAACCCCTTTGGCGCATACCAATAATATAAGGGAGAGCCTTGGCCAAGCGCAAAGCCAATAGCTTAGCCAAAAGTTTACCATCTACAATTATCAAAGAAATAAGCCTGTAATTTGAAACCAACATAGGATCTTTATTTGGCTTCAGCAAAACAATAGTTAGGGATTCTGCCATAGTACCTGTAATGCAACTTTTAGTCAGTTGAACCTGATATAAATCTAATAGATGAGGTAATAGGGTACTTTGAAATGAATTGCAAAACTTTACAGTGAAACCATCACCACCTGGAGCAGATCCAACTCTAAGGTACTTCCAATGCTGATATAGGCTCCTCAAGACTTCCTTTTATATGCTCAGGAATTTTTGGTCCCTTAATTAATTTAAAAAATTCTAAACCCTCTAGTTCTTTATTTGAATAAGGCGCGGAAGAATACAAAGCTTTATAATATTTCAAAAATTGTTTTAAGATAATTCCAATTTGAGATTGAGTCTCCCCATTCTCATCTGTGATAGCCACTATTTTTACTTTCCTTTTTTTAGCTTTAAGGTAATTAGCTAATACTCTTCCCGCTTTATTTGAGTTTCCATAATACAGAGCTTGTTGAGAGAACAGCTCTTTCCTAGCCATTTGAGAGGAAAGCTCATTGTACTTATATTTATCTTTTAAGAGGGCCTGCAGACTATTTGGGTCCCATTTCAGGGCTAATTGTGCCTCCAATTCCTTAATATTTTGTTCCAAATTAGAAGATTCTTTATTGAGCTGTTTCCTAACGTGTACCAAATATGAGATTATTTTTGCCCTCTCATAGTAGCTTTAAAAGCATCCCATAAGGCTTCCAAAGAGACTTCACCTGAGGCATTTAAATGAAAGTATTCCATAATTTTTGATTGAAATTCCTCAATAAAGTTGGAATCTGCAAGCAATGTATTATTGAATCTCCAGACAGGTCTACTGTAATCTTGTTCATCCATTTTCAGTTCAATCCAAATTCCACCATGATCTGACAAAATGATTGGATCTATAGCGGCCTTTGTAACCTGCTGCATTAATTGATCTGATACAAATATATAATCTATTCTGGAAAATGATTTATGTACCTGGGAGCAGAAAGAAAATTCCCGATCATTAAAATGAAGAATTCACCAAATATCCTTTAAACCACAAGACTGTCCCAAATATCTAACCCTAAAGATTTTATTATTCTGCTAGGTTTTTTACCAATATCGGATCCATAACTGCATTAAAGTCCCTCGCCACTACTAAATTAGAAGCAGCCAGTGGCAGATTCAACTGTTGAAGAGATTAAAAAAAATACACTTTGATTTGAATTAGGTGCATAGATGTTAACAAGCTTCAGAGTATCTTTCTCCAAGTTCATATCTACCAGTACCTATCTCCCTGTGGGATCCGCAGATATCAATTTGAATGTAGCCATACACTTTCCACTAACTAAAATGGCCACCCCAGCTTTTTTCCCCACCGCAGGAGCAAAAAAACAATGTTTAACCCATCCACCTTCTAGCTTTTTTGCTTCCGTGGCATTTAGATGGGTCTCTTGTATATAGTATATATTCGCGTTCTGTTTTTTTTTTTAAGAAGTTAAGAGGTTTTTTCCTCTTTATCGGATGATTGAGACCATTGACATTTAGAGGAAATATTTTCAGTCATTTTGCTATTATAAAAAGGAAATGGGACCACAAAACATACCCCTTAATTCCATTTATACCTAACAATACTACCCCTTGATCAATACACGTCCACACCTTTACCATGAAACCCCCCCTCCCCCTAAATCATATGACAACTTGAAAGCGCATATATAGATAAGCAACCCAACCCCCCATGCACCAAACTATTTTCCCCAAAAGTTTCAAGTTTCAAGTTTATTGATTTTTAATATACCGACCATCAGCGGTTATCTAGCCGGTTTACAATAATATGCTAAAATAGAAATAAAAGCAATACTTGTAAAAAGTATTTGTAAAAACTTATCATTAACCCCAGCATGTAATAACAGTATAGTAAAAACTTGAATACCATACATAATATATAAATACCATACATAATAAATAAATATAAGGATTCTAAAATGATTGTTAAACACCCACAATTAAGACTAATGAATAAAATTAGTTAATATTATAATGAATTTCATGAATATAGAAAATTTATAGGGTTCTCTAACTAGCTATAATTTCATAACTCTCTTATCCAATCAATATCTACTATAATAAAATGCTAAGCGCGCATGCGCACTCTTACCTGCGTGATCCGTGATCCCTGATCCGTGATCAGTAGGACCATGGCCGGCAGTAGTGCACATGTGCGCATACAAGTCCCTGCGGTCTTACCGGCTGCCTTATAGATCACGCCCGGTGTGGCTCCCCCCTCAATCACTGTAAGGAAGTTCTTCGTTGGCACCCCCCCCCCACCCTTCCTCAATGCACCCAAACCCCGTTGACCCTCCCACCACGATGACCAAAAACCTCCCGACTCTAGCAGCATCCGCAGCACTCTAAATACGCTGCTTCATAGCCTGCCCGTGATTTCCTCTGCCACGTCCCTGAGACGCGGCAGAGGAAATCACGGGCAGGCTATGAAGCAGCGTATTTAGAGTGCTGCTGACGTTGCTGGAGTCAGGAGGTTTGTATGTCGCCTCGCAGTGGGAGGGTCAGATGGGAGGGCCAGTGGGGTCAGCTGCACGGCAGCGGTAGTGGCAGGGGGGGGAACAACGGTTCTACTGCACAGGGGGATGGGAGGGAGGGAGGGATAGAAAAATGCCGGGTTCTACTATACAGGGGGATGGGGGTAGAAATGGAAAGATGCTGCTCAAGGGTTCCACTGCACAGAGGGATGGGAGGGAGGGAGGGAGGCAGGCAGGCTTCTGGGATGGGGGTGGGACAAATTCTGGAAGGTAGTGAGGGGGACATAGGAAGGTGGCATTGGAGGCACTAAGGACATAGGAAGGGGAACTGAGAGCACTAAGGACATAGGAGGCACTGAGGGCACTAAGGACACATGACAGAGGCACTGGAGGCACTAAGGACAAGGGAAAGAGACACTGGGGCACTAACGATGTAGGAAGGGGTACTAAGGACATGAGGAGGCACTGGGGGTACTAAGGACATAGGAGGGGGCACTAAGGACATAGGAAAGGGCACCTAGCACCCGTTAATGTAACACTAGTTCATATAATAATAATGAAATGACTAACAGATCCAAGGCTTATTTTGAGTTTCCTAACTTGCACAGAATCATAAATGTGCTTATATAATAAAATAAACAGCATATTAGACTTTTCATATATTACTTATTGATATATTAAAAATGATATATGTATGTATCCCATAACACATTTTTCAAACTGAACTAAAATCAATTTTGTGTCAAATTCCGTTACTTAAGAATATATATTCTAAATTTCTCCAATTACCTCTCTAAATTTAACCCAAAACATTAAAAAACAACTAAATAGCTTTGGTCAAAAATTAAATACATGCATAAACGAATGAATACATAATTAAATAAATAAATAAGTTAATGCAAGACATTTTCTTCCTTTTTCCCCCCTTTTTTCTTTTTCTTTTAGTCCCCTTTAGCATCTCCTGTCAGCACTAGCTATTCTAAAATCAACCATATTACATTGTATATAACATCATCTGGAAAAACTGTCACTGTCCAGCATGGCTCCCGCCTACTAACACCTACAGCCTTCTGTTAATGAAATCATACCCATTCCATACTTTAACCATTTGATTGTTCCCAAAACATTAGTTGCGATGACCTTCTTCCCCCCCCGGTGGCCACCGAACTAAGTTTGCTATCAGTGGTGGCGGGCTGCGGCCGCTGCTGACTCAGCCTCACTGCTCATACTATTACACTGCTGGCTTCCTTCAGAGGCAGTTATTTTAGACCAGCAGTGGCTCACTGATCCCCGAGTGTTGATGGAGATTTAGGTCATCGTTGTCGGGCTGCACCTGCTGCTATGTCTCATCCTCACTGGCTCATGCCTCCCTCGATCCATGACACTCTGAGAGCCCCGACCGCCAAAGCCAAGACAAATCTCAAACTCTGGGGAATAGATAGGGACAACCACAATCACATTCCAATTATTTGCCTGACAGTTGAAGCGCGGCCCAACGTCTCTTAACTCACGGCAATACGCACTTGTTAGCTGAAATTGCAGTTTGGATGGGAGCTCCGTGACTGCATAAGGCAGGGTGCAGGAGGAACTGGGCCATTCACGCGCACAGGTGATTCCTTGTACTGTTGGAAGATCAGCATATATGGAGTTCTCCCCGAGGTTGTTTTTATCGGTCTTTGCAGCAGCCTATATTTTAGGGGTGGCAGATGTGGTATTCTTGCAATCTTTAGCAATGACGCGGCAGTCGGCCTCGGTCAGTGTAATTTCGACTTGTTTTGTTCTGTAGACAACACTTCCTCCACTCAGGCCCAAGGCAGCAACACCAATGGCATGAAGCATACTAAAGGTAGAATATGTAGTATATAGCGTATGTCTACTACAGTTCGTCTACACAGCGCAGAGGCAATTTTTTGGTTTTTTTTTTAAAAGTAACCCACAGTTGACTGTCCTACAGCAGAGATCCAATCCTTCTTGATGTCTCTCGATGATCTACGATGTCCAGACTCAACTAGCAGTGGCTGAAACTTTTTCTGACACATCTCCTGATGTATCCAGCTTCTAACATATTCTAATTGGATGATGAACAAGCAGGAGGGAGGAAGCAAACTTCTAACTGCCATTTGCTAAGAAGAAATCAGAGAACGAGTTTTATCCAATCACAAGGCACTCTGAGGTAATTATATTGTCCTCGGGGACTTCTGTCCATTGCAGATGGAAGCTTGAAATAACTAATTATTATTATTTAATTCAAACCAAAATACTTGTCCATTAAATCTAATTTGCCCATGTTCATAAATTCATCCAAACAAAACATAAAATCCGATTCTATACCTGTATAGGAGACATATCCTCCAATGCCGTCCCACAATACACAGGGCATCTGGTTTAGTTCATAGGTGTTTCTTTTAGCTTTTCCGGATCCTCAAATTGAAAAATTTTACCTCTGTATGTAACTCACATTATTCCAGGATAATAAAGGCCATACCTGGCACCAATCTCCTGCGTTTGCTAGCTGTTTCTCTTGCAAAGTCCAGAACAAAAAGGATCCTTGAATCTTCAAAAGTTAAATTCCTATTTTCCTTTGCAATTTTCAATATTTCTAAAACATGTTGAAAACGCATTACACGAAAGATCAGTGGTCTAGGACCTGACTGCCCATTAGCCCTTCTATCTGGCACTCTGTGTGCTCTTTCAATTTCCAAAGGCACTTTTAATTTAATGGGGAGTATTTTTGGAATAGTCTCCTCCAGAAAGGCAACTACATTTTTCCCTTCAATTCCCTCAGCCAAACCTAAAATTCTCAAATTATTTCTTCTGGATCTGTTTTCCATGTCCACCACTCTTTTCTCCAGATCTTGAACAGTTTTATGATCATTTTTAAATTGTGCCTGTTCCATTTCAATTTTCCCCATTCTTGCTTCTAGTTGCCCCTCACTGCTGCTTACCACATCCATCTTTTGTTCAAGGTTTGTCAGCTGTTCAGTGTTTGCTGCAATCATTGATTTAATACTACTTAATTCCTCCAGCAACTCAATCATATCAAGGGCATCTATAAAGCAACCTTAGAAGGAGGTTTGAAGTCACCTCTACCTTGGTTTGCTTGATAGAAGTCATTCTTTGGAAGAGTTAGGTGTATCAGCTTTGAGAAAAAAAAATTGTTTTCTACTTTAAAAATGCTCTGTAGATGCCTAGGAGAGAGAGCTCATCAGTCACACATCCATGCAGATGCACCTCCAAGTTCCAGAATCCTATTCTTATGTTCTTAAATCTCATTGGTAATGCAGCACATTGGAAAAAATTGTAACTTTTATCTTCATTTCTCCTGTACTGTTGAGTACCTTGCCTCCCCCTTTTTTGTATTATATTCTGTAAACTGCTTAGATATTTTTGAATTTGTGGTAAATCAAATAAGGTTGATTATTTTGATGGTTAAGGTATCTTTCATTTCTCAAGACTACACCTTCAAAAAGATATAAAAAGAATGGAATCGGTCCAGAGGAAGGCTACTAAAATGGGGACAGACTTAAAGATCTCAATATATATACTTTGGAAGAAAGGCAGAAGAGGGGAGATATGATAGAGACATTTAAATACCTACATAGTGTAAATGCGCATGAGTTGAGTCCCATTTGAAAGGAAACTCTTTATGAGAAGTTAAGGTGTTACGCTCAGGAGTAATCTAAGAAAATACTTTTTTTACAGAAAGGGTGGTAGATGTGTGGGAACAATCTCCTGGAAGAGGTGGTGGAGACGGAGACTATGTCTGATTTCAAGAAAGCATGGGATATGCACATGGGATCTCAGAGAGAGGAAGAAATAATAGTTACTGCAGATGGGCAGACTGGATGGGCAATTTGGCCTTTATCTGCCATCATGTTTCTAGGAGGCTTGAATGATAACATTGAATCCAGCAAAACACACAGGTATTTGAATTAATGTAGAACAGGAAAAACCATCTTATCCAGCATTATATTAGATGGAAACCTCTCCAACTGCTCTTTTTGACCTATACATAGTACTTTAGTTTTACCAACATCAATTTTAACTGATTTTGATGCAACCATGTTTTAACAATTTGAAAACAATTCTGAAGATGTAAAAGTGCAACAGACAGACACGCCCACTGATATCATAAATTGTAAATCATTGGTGTATATTCAAAAAATCACATCTAACACTCTTAGGGTTCCTTTTATCAAGCCGCGGTAGCGGGGTTAACCCGCGCAACATTTCATCACGCGCTAACCCCCGCGCTGGCCTAAAAACTACCGCCTGCTCAAGAGGAGACGGTAGCAGCTAGTGCAGTCGGTGGTTTAACATGCGCTATTACACGCATTAAACCGCTAACACGGCTTGATAAAAGGAGCCCTTAGTTCCTGGCAAAGAGGCAACAAATATATGTTGAACACAGCTGATGTAAGCATTACACTTTTATCAAGGACGACCCATTCCAAAAAATCCTGATTAATCTCCACCCAAAATGTTCTATCGGATAGAAATAAATGAAACCAATCCAACTCTATGCCTCCAATGCCTAAAGCCTTCAGCCTAGTAAGATTTTATGATTTACTGAATCAAAAGCAGCTGAAATATCAAAAAAGACCAATAAAAAACCAATTACCCTTGGCAAGACCTCGTTTTAAAAAAAATCCAACATGGATACCAGTAATCGAATTAGTACTAGTAAATGGATATTTGGGAGAAAAAGTTATTCTTGATCTTATTTGTGAAGGAGATTCTGTTAGACAAATTGGTAACAACTGTAAGTTTGTATGAGAGAACCACATTTGATGAGGTAATGGGGCTAAGAGCATCATAGAGGCTTTGCCCTATATACCAGCAGAACATGAAAAAGCCTCACTCACTTCTCAGTGTATCCTGAAAGCATCTAGTCAGTCTGTTTTCTTGGTCTGCCAGAGCAAAATAGCAGAAGTGTCTCCTTGTTTTCCAGTGCAATTTCCCGGGATTATACAATGTTGGAAAAACATTTGTGGGGTTAGAGGTAACAAAAGAGTGTCTACAATCATATTTTGTGCTCCCAGGTGTATTGCTAAGAACATACATAAGAACATTTGAATAGGCTTACTGGGTCAGACCAACAGTCCATCAAGCCTAGTAACATGTTCTCATGGTGGCCAATCCAGGTCACTAGTACCTGGCCCAAACCCAAAGAGTATCAACATTCCATGCTACTGATCCAGGGCAAGCAATGGCTTGCCCCATGTCTTTCTCAATAACAGACCATAGACTTTTCTTCAGGGAATTGTCCAAACCCTGCTTAAAACCTGCTACGCTATCTGATCCTACCACAACCTCTGGAAATTTGTTCTAGAAATTAATTATTCACAGCAAGAGCCATCAGTCTCTCAAGATGAAGAAGAAGAAACAGAGCATAGATTACAATCTAAGAGACTTTGTTCCAAGTGGTGTCCTCCGGGCCCTATTGATCCACATATTAAAGTGTTTGAACAATTTGTGGAACGGGATATCACAGCATTGGAAATGCAGCACACTTTTATAAAGGACAATTTGACTGTTGCACAGAGAAGAGCTTTAACAACTTTGATGACAGACCCTAGCATAGTGATCCGTCCAGCAGACAAAGGTGGTGGGGTGGTTGTTATGGATGCTGAGGCTTATGAACAAGAAGCTTGGAGACAGTTGTCGGATATCACATATTACCAGCATATAGACAAAGACCCTATTGATGAATTGCAGGAAGGTATTTCTTATATACTTGTACAAGCCTTAGAAGCAGGGGTCATCACCGAAGGGGAATATAAATTGTCAACACCCCATCACTCCTGTGATTTATTTTGTGCCTAAGATCCACAAATCATTGGAGGCACCTCCGGGGCGCCCCATAGTGGCTGGGATAGGCTCTATCCTTGAACCTCTTTCTGAATTTCTAGATTTGCAATTAAAGAATGAAGTCCCACTATGCACTTCATATGTGAAGGATACTGGGTCTATGATCAAATTTTTGAGCACTCATCAGGACATTCCACACCATACCATATTAGTGACTCTTGATATTACAGCATTGTACACCAACATACCGCAGGAAGCGGCTATAATGATTATTCGCCATCACTTAGTACATATGCAACTGCCCTCTACAAGGATTGATTTTTTGGTTACCATTGCTCGTATTGCTTTAAGCAAAAATTATCTTGAATTTGACCACCAATTCTTTTTACAAATCCGTGGTACTGCTATGGGTGCTAAAATGGCCCCCACAGTAGCATGCCTCTACATGGCGGCTTTTGAGGAACAGCATTTATACCCTTCAGTGTATTTTTCCAAATTACTTTTATGGAAACGCTATATTGATGATGTGTTTGCTGTGTGGACAGGTACCCAATCTGAATTTGACATTTTTTTGGATTGGCTTAATCAAGAAGACCCTAATTTGAAATTTACAGCCCAATCCAACATCCAATCTTTGCCTTTTCTAGATATGAATATATCTCTAATGGATGGTAAATTTTGCACCATGATCTATAAAAAACCTACTGATCGCAACAACCTTCTGAGGTATGAAAGTTTCCACCCTAGACATTTGCGCAATAACATACCTACGGGTCAATTTTTACGCCTCCGTAGGCTTGGTTCCTCTAAGAGTGATTACATATTGAAAGCTGAAGACATGAAAGTCAAATTCAAAGAGAGGGGATATCCAACATCTGTCATTAAAAAAGCTTATAAAAGGGCACTTTGGTCCAATAGGGATGATCTACTATTGCCAAATAATCAACAAACCGATGCTGATGTTGTCTGTGTCCTTCCTTATTCTCAACATGCTTTTAAAATTAAGCACATCATCAACCAGCATTGGAGTATATTGCAATATCATGACGTTTTTCAAAACCCCCCAAGATTTGCTTACTCAAGAGGGTGGAACCTTAAACAGTATCTCACCAAGGCTCAATACCACTCTGAGGCACCTGACACTAGTTCAATAGGTTTTCATTCCCCATGTACAGCCTGTTCTGTCTGTCCCTATAGCGTGAAATTATCTGACATGACTATCCCTGAATGGGTGAAGAATCGCAAATCCTTAAAAATGACTAATTGCAATTCCAAGGGGGTAGTTTATGTCATTGAATGTCCATATCATCTGCTTTATGTAGGGCATACCATGAGGAGCGTTCGGGTCAGAATAGAGGAACACATTAGCAGAATAGGTAGGGAAGTTATGGAAGCACCCCTTACTCATCACTGGATTGAAGCTGAACATCCCATTTCTTCCATACGTTTTTCTATTCTGGATGTTGCAACTCTCCCTAGAGGGGGTGACCTTAAAACCAGATTACATTCTGGATATACACTCTAGGTTCTCTGACTCCTCGGGGTCTGAACAACGAAATAGAGTGGCAAGCCTTTTTGTAAATAATATTGTTCCTTTTATGTGCAAACAGAACAGGATAGTCAGTCAGTGTAGGTTTTTCTGTTGGTAGTGGCGTTTTTGTTTGATTTTTGACTCTTTCCTTCATCTCATTAAGCGGGACAGTTCCAGTGTAATTTTTTGCGCGTTGACGTCATCACCCTATTTTTGGCGCGAACACAGCCCTTTAAATTGTTCTCTTGGTGTTCAGTCGCCATTTGTACACCGGGAAGAAATCGGATTTTGCATACCTTTAGAAAATTATAATTCTTATTCAGTGGTGAGTACTCCCATCTAGGTAGAACCATGCACAAGCTTTTATTGTGTGAAGTGAGCTTTTAAGAAATGTTACACACATATATTTTGCATAGTTATTAAGCATGTTTATATATATTTTTTTGGTTTCAGAGTCTGTACCTCCAGTCTAACTTTAATTGTTGTGTCGGTTCCCTGACGCAGATTCGAAACGTGGCACGTCGGAACCAGCTATTTTTTCAAAGATAAGTGCAAAATTTCTTTGATTTTTGCTATTGCTATTAAGAACCAAGCATAGCTTTAGCAGCTAGCAACACAACAGTCTAGTATTTAAATTTGGATATATCAATTATGTACTGAACACTGCAATGATTGGTGGGTGAGGCGGAACACTATGCCTTCATATCTCTGAGCAGAGTTCTTTGTACAAGATTGTGCACAAAGATTTATGATTAAATCTTTATGAAGTGAACTTTTCAAGCAGTGAACTTTTCAAGCAGTGACTTTTTCTTTTTTCAAATTGTTTCCTTTAGTCACTCTACGGCATTTAGTGGTTGAGTTTGTTACCCCCTCCAGTATTTTTTTAGGGAACATATCTAGGCACACACATAAAACAAGGTTTGGCCCCTTTAAGTGCTTCCTTGCTTAGGCTGCTGGCTAAGCAGGGGAAGAGCACTACAGACCAGAGCTGGTTCCCTCCCCCTTGTAGAGCTGGGCAAGCACAAAGGCAACTTGAAGCCTGTGAGCCTCAATTGGAGGCAGGCAAAGGATGCAGACATACTTGTGAAGCTCCTGCTTCAGCTGAGCCTGAGGATATAATCATGCAGGATTTGCTACTGAATGTTGAGGAGCCTATGGAGATTCTGAATTTTCTTGAGCCACAGTCTAATGCATGGAAGTGAGTTGATGATTTTCTGGTTTAAAAAGGAACTCTTTTGTGCTACGGGTTTGTTTGTTTTTTTAAAGGCTTTTCTTGAATTTTGGTTGAAAAACTGAGTATTTGCCTGTGATAGAGACTGTGAACATTATAGAAGTCAGTGAAGCTAACTGACTGGGTGTGGCTCATGGCCATGCCAGGTTTTTTTTGGAAGAAAGTTTTTGTTTGCCTGCTGTAAAAGTGTTTTTTTTTTTTTCTTTGTATGTTGGGGTAGAGCACAACATGGCTGCCAAGGGAAAGGATTAAGGACAAGGGCTGAGCCAGTACATGTTGAAAGCTGGCTATTGAACTGTTTTTGGAAGTTTGTTTAGGCAGTTACAGCACCCAGGAGACTAGAGGGAATTGGGGAGAATTCACCAGCCATCTTCTGGTGAGGGAAAGTGGGCAGCATTTTGACTAGTGCTGGATAAAAAGGTGAATTTGTTGATTCTCCCTCCTGCAGTACTCTTGAGCTGAAGGTCAGCTGCATAGTGATTTTTGGTATAGTTGAGGAAAAAGCCATAAAGAAATGTTTTGAAGCCCTACAATTTTCTGCTTTGTTTGGACTATTTTGGAGAACTGTTTGTTTCTTTTCCTTCTGTGAAGAGGCTGATATTGGAGTTGAGTGTGTGTTGAAGCCTCACTGCTATGAGAGGGAAACTTTAAGGCTGAAGTATGCAGCCTGGAGGCCCAGCTAGGCCAGAGTTCTGGGTTCATTTTTGAAAAGCCATTCTAAACACATTTTTGTTGAAAGTTTTTGGAGCATAGTTTGTTTCCTTGGAGCACAGTATGGAATAAATTTTTTTTTTCTTTTCCCGATACTTACCATTGTATACTGTGTGATTTATACAAAACAATTTTAGAGAAATTCATTTATGCAGGTTCTTCCTCCATCTTGGGGAAACACACCGAGCCTATAGCAAGTGGTGTGTGCAGGACCCTGCCGTTGTCCAAGGGATGGCTATGCTACAGTGTCAAAAGTCTTATATGCCAATCTAATCATATTTTGTTTTTCAAATATTTAGCATTGACTAGCTGGTCAAGAAATCTATCTGTTTTCATGAAGAAAATGTCTTTAGTTTCTGAAAGTACTAGTACACCTATTGCATCATAAAATGCTTGTGAATCTTTGAGTTAAGCATCACAACCTGAATCAATTTGAATCAATTTTTATCAATCAGATCCAGAGGGGTTTTAAATAATTCTTGGGACATTTTAGATTTTGTTTTCTTGCTACAGGGAACGTGAAATAAGGTTTTGCAAGCTGCTTATAGAATTATTGGCTCCTTTTACTAAGCTGTTAGCGTTTTTAGCACATGCTAAACCCGCGCTATGCGGCTAGAACTAATTCCAGCTCAATGCTGGCGTTAGTGTCTAGCACACGTGGCAATTTAGCGCGTGCTATTCCATGCGTTAATGCCCTAACGCAGCTTAGTAAAAGGAGCCCTATATGTATATTTTGGATGTATTATATTTTTAATTGTATGATTTATTTATGTAATATAGTGCTGTTTTAGTTTTTATAATTTTATTGTTTATTATCTATACTTCTTGGATGAAGTTCCTATATGTGTAGTGCTGTAACTGCATCTTTAGATGATTAAAGATATATCTATCTGCTCAATGTTATTTATTCTCCTATAGCAGACAGACTCTGGCCATCTTCCACATAAAATTTGGATATGTAAAGTCTGCTAGAAGTAACTTGCAAAGAATGTAAGGATAGTTCTGTTGACACTACACTGACCAGCTAATTTCTATCATGCATTGGTCTGGCTAGATGTACTATTGTCAAATGTTCCTCCCATGATGAGAAATGCCTAGATGGCACATAGGCGATAGCCTTCTTTTTATGTGGTTTGGAAAACTTGTGGTAATGAAGGTTTCCCTTAATGTTTCTAATGGGAACTGGTCATGGAGAACCTCCAGGACTGGCCTTACCTGTTTCTTTATAAGAGAGTCTTGGCACATCAACATTTTTCTTTTCTAACAAATTAATTTGTCATGCTTTTCCTAGGGAACATAACTGCATCTACAATTCTTGAGGGCTGCCCAGAAGAATAATAATATTCTGCCTCTGGGATACGAACCAGGGAATCTGACTCAATTATTGTTCTTTCTGAAATGGAGTGTCAACCACATGTTTTTTGGCACTGACAATGTCCACATATCTCAGATGTGCGGAATGTGACTTGTGTGCTAAATCCTTCAGCACCAATATCTTCATTTCAACAACAATAGAAAAAAATAAGAGCTAAGTCAACTGCACGGACAAAATTAGATTGAGCAAACTAATATGGTGACAGATGCTCATAATCAGGAAAGCCTTCTAGGGTTTTTTGATCTCTGAAAGAGCTGTCAGCACTGTTGAAAAAAATCACCCAGTTGTGCAGTTGATTCACCTTTGTTGACAGAAAACAGAATTTGTATTATGAATATACTTTTTGAATATACATATCTGAAAATGCTGCAGAATATTTTTCTCTTCCCTTTTGCACACGAATGCTTCTTTTCTTTTCACAGTTTTTCTTGTAGTCTATTTGAATACAATGGAACTTTACAAGACATATTGCCATATATTTTCCTTTCATCTTTATTCAAGTATTTCACAGCAGTTATATTACAAAATTACAGTAAAATAATTCCAGAAGTCCAAAAAATTAAATAACTTACTTGAAGACTAATGTAAATGAAGTCAAAATGCAAAACATCAACTGTAGCACAATTTTGAATGAAACTACAGAATTCAAAATATAATCATAGTTGATTGATGAGGCCTACTTAAATTGTAAAGTAGACATATGAATAAAAGCAAAGAGTATAAAACGTAAAAACAAATAAAACAAAGATGTACAAAATACAAATAATGCAAACACAAGCCCAACAAATTCCAGCTTATTTTGTGATTATACAAATGTGATGAAGTTCAGCTACATGACCTGTCATTCATTATTTCTCTTGTGATGACACAGAATATCCATCAACAATCAGAAATGGGAAGACAGGTTAGTTATTTAAAAAAAAAAAAAAGGCAACACACAATAAACCTATAAACATTAGCATGAGAAACTCAAGTAACAATTTAAAGGATGCACAGAAAACGTGGTCACATGTGAGATTTAAGCTTGCAAATAGAATTATCTGCACAGTTGAGAACTTGAGCCTTAGAGCAGGCCCTTTATATTAACTATAATCCCACAGATAAGTTAGTCTGTCTGTACCACCACAGTGACCTGGAGTGCAAGGTCACATTAAAATAGAACACAATGAGTACTTTTTTTTGCAGGAGCTATACAAATCATACAATATATAAAGCAAGTGAAGTTTAAAATCTGCCTGGAAATACTTTCCACTGCTTTAAGCCCTAGAACAGGTAACCAGTAAAACAAAAATACATACAAAGACAAATAGGGCTTATTGTTTTCTGGCTAGAAGGACGAGCTCCCAAAGAGACGTGATGAACTTAGCAATCCATTAGCAGAAATCTGAATGCTAAAAACTGCCCCTCCCAATATTGTCACTCTTACCTGCCCCTTTTAATTTGATGTACTGAAATAATTAAAGATTTTACAAAACTTATAAAATCATAGTTCTCTGAGCCATAAGCATTTTGAAGGCAAGCAAAAACAAACATCACTTGTTATAATCACTTATTGTTACTAACTTAAATGTCTAATTCATACAAATTTAATCTGTTAAAAATGTATCCCACTTTACCTTTTGTAAGTACTGTTACTACTGTTAATGCTGTAAAAAAAGTCTGTGAATAGATGAAACTGGAATAATTTAAAGAGGAAAAGAAAAATGGCAGCAACCTGAAAGCCACAAAAAAGAACAAACCCCCTTTTATAAGAAACTTGCTACAAAAAATCAGTTTTGTTTTTATTTCATCAAATTGTGAAAGTCTGTATCAAGTTTGATCAATATAAAATTTATCAAGGTAATATATTGGACAGTAAAAGATCTCAGGTAGGTATGACAGTAATAAATATTAAAGAAAATGGATGAAAACTCCCACTAATGAAATAATAGATATGAGAACCTTTTGTGTGTATTTTTTTTGTTACATTTTCAATCCCATCTTTCCCAGCTACAAAATACAGTGCACTTTTACATGGGTTGCACTAAATGGCCAATAGCAACAAAAAAGACTAACATTTTCTATCTGGTTGTTAAGAAAACAAATGGCATTTGAAGAAGAATTTATTCGTATAAAGGATAATTTTGGCTTACTGCAGTAGTCCAAGTTGAAAATTTTATTTTATTTTTTTGCACTTGCAGTGGTATACTGTTATGTGTAGATATGGAGACATGTACCTTAGCTTCAGCATGTAAAAAGGTGATTACAGTACTCCGTAAACACTGTTGGTAACTGAAACATGAAAAGCTGAGGTAGCTCAGTATCTCTGCAGTTGTCTATGGAGATCTTCAACAAAAAATACAAAATGTGTTGCATATTTTGGGAAGATATATGTGCAGCTAACTAAAGGTTGTAGCGAACAGTAAATGAAAAATTGTTATCCCTATACTGTACATATATGATTTTTTTTTCACTTCTACTCATCTGCCACAAAGAATTTATTCACTAGTTCTTTCTCATCCACCAGGCAAATCTGGGATTCCTTGCAATTGTCTACACAGTGTCTTTAAACTTTTGTTTCACAATTCAGATTCAGAGAACAAGCCATAAATAAGACCTGCTAATTGCCATACAAAACCAGAAAAAAGTCTTTACACCTCCCAGTCTCTGACAACACTGGTATATACAGACTGATGCACAGTCCATACGAACTATTATAAACAACGAAAACCGCATTAGCTTTCTCTTGTTCCTCCTATCCTATCATCATTCTGCCTGCTCTCTCCAAAGAAATAGAACTACAGAGAACTACTCCAAGAGAAACAAAGCATGGAGACTCCCTTGGCAGCTCACTTATTTTTGTAATTACAATGTGCACAACAAATACTGAACATATACCACCATCCACCAAAAGAACAAACTCAAGACTAATTTTCTTTTCTTTGCAGTCAGCAACATGGGGGGTAAAAAGCCTGCTGTGCAACACATTCTAAGAAAAGAAAGAATGCAGAGAATGATGGAATTTAACCATTTGGTAGAAGCATGTAAGTTGCTGCAACTAATTGAGTTTTCAAAATGTCAGCTGATCTCTGCCAACACTACCAATGTTAAACCAAAACTAGAGTTACCACTCATCAGTGCCAAGGGATATATAAAATAAAAAACAATCATATATTATTTCTTAGCCTGCATTTGATACAAATCTAGTTTCTTGAAAAGCCTTCTCTTTTGCAGTTGAATAAAAAGGCACATTAATGGCAGTTCCAGAGAGCCTCATCCTCAAGTGCCATCCAGCCTCCCCAGCTTCCTATTAATAAGCTTATCATTACCAGCTTTCATGTTTCCTTCTACTACCAAGAGAATATGAACATTCAGCACCTATCCCTTCTTCCCTGAATAAAAACAAAACAAAAAATTAAATAAAAAAAATTAAACAGTTGCCCGTTATTAAGGAAACAGTACTTGGCTAAAACCTTCTTGCTTTCTTGATCCACTTGTGTTTTTTAAACTGTTCTTTAAACTGTTCCTTGAAGTTTGCCATTTTGCACAACATAACTAGTGCATGAGCAGAAATAAGCACAGTTTTTCTGTTAGCACCAAAAATCTCCAAGCTGTGGTGTTGTAATCTTCCTCCTCACAAAATACAACGTTGTCTAAAATTGTTTGGTTCTAGTAGGCTGGTTGGTTTCAGGTACCTGAGACAATAGCACCAAATTCAATAGAGAGCAGATTAGGGAGAGCACTTAAGACCAAGGCTCTGCAAGTACTTGGTGCAATTAGAAATATAATGGCTCAGAAGACTGCTCTTGCATGAACAGTATTGAGAGAATAAACGCGCTCATCTTGAAGAATTCACAGGAATGTTTGAAACATACAAATTGTTCTTTCCATCTCCTAAAAAACATAAGCACATAATTAAATGTAATACTTTTTGCTTAAAATTATCTGCTACACTTCAAGACTAGTCTAAAATTGCATGTTATTATTCTATAAGGGTCAAATGTAAGATTTTTAGTTATTCTGAAAATTGTATTGTTTTGAAGCAGTTCTTCAAAGCATCAGAAAACAAGTATAGCACACTCATAAAACAGCATGAGTCTTAATTCTTCTACAGATCAGAATATGTGTACGATAATACTGGTAAAAACTTATAGTATCTTGCTGTTTATGTTGGTGCTGCATTTACTCAAGAGACAAGCAGTGTAACAACATAAATAAATTCTGTTTTAAATATCTCTACTCTGTGCACCATATTAACCTAAAGAAGAAAATTTGAAACAAACAAAAGACTTAAAACATTACTGTTCAAGCACACTTTTCGCAAACTATGATTAGAACAAAATGTGGCAATGAAACACTCAGATCACTAATGGAGGTCAAGTTCTTGCATTAGCAACTCCAGTCCCCAAGCTTCTTCCTGTCAACAGCTGACTTACCAGGAAAAAAAATCTGGCTTCTGAGTCATTAGATTGATGCATTTCAGAGTCCCTATTTTGAGCTCTAGGCATGTGCCTTAATCCTGACCTGATTATATTACAGATGTAATATTTTAACTCATGCAAATACCTACAAACATCAATATTTGACAGAACTTATTTTAATTTAGTGTGTTTTTACACTGTCATTCAAAATTAGTTTACAAAACAAGGAAAAAGTAATGGGACGATTAGCAGCCAGTCATTCAAAACTTGTAACGTAAAACACAGGCATAACTTAAATTAAACAGAAGAAAAAGGAGGGTAAGGCATGGTAAGGGATGAATAGCATAGCAATAAATTATCTGGAAGATTATACATTAAGGCCCCGATTCTATATATGTCACCTAAAATATCAGTGCTAACTAGTGAAACGCTATGGGGTTCATAATAAAAAAAAACCCAAAAATGTCTAAAAAGTGTCCTAAATGGCTACTTGGACAATCAAAAAGCCTGATCATCCAAGTACCCATAATCAAAGCTGGTTTTAGACGTATCTAAAACCAGCTTAGGCCTTTCCCCTGCCACTAAACGCACAGAGAGAAAAGAGGCGTGTTTAGAGGAGGGGAAAGGGCAGGCGGTGGGCGGGAGGTGGGCCGACCTACACCTAGGCGTGCAGCAGGTATAACCAAAATCTTAGGCAGGTTGCCTAGTCGGCACTTATATGTTTTTGACTTAGACAAAGTCAAAACAGGTCTAAGTGCCGAAAAAGGGGCCGCTGAGCTGATCATGGCTGCTGCGATCAGTTCAGCGGCCCCAGCAACCTGCCTACCCCCTACAGTAATGATCGCGGCAGGAGAGATGCCTCATCTCCTCTACCGCGATGCCATCACTCCTCTACCCGAACTGCTGCAACCCGCGGCAGGAGAGAATCCAGCTTTTAGGCGAAGGACTGGCTCCTCCTTCACCTAAAAGCCCTTGTGTTGGGTTAGGCATTTTTTTGGTTCATTATGGGGTATAAGTGTAGACGTAGTGGTGGTCTGGGCGTTTAAACAGCTGAATGTAGAGGCAGGCCATAATTTTAAAAAAAAACCCTCCATTTGGACGTTTTTTTTGATTATGGACATTTTCCCTGCTTTTACTTTCAACGTTTAAGGACTTAGGCCAAAAGGGGACTTAGACGTTTTTTTTTTATTATGCCCCTCTAAGTGTGATTCTATAAAAGTTAGGCACACTGCATTGAATTGCACTTATGACGTTTAAGTAGCCTTAGGCATCACTAGGTGTCCTAACTTTTAGATGCACCATATTTATGCCAGGGTTTTCTTGGCTTAAATGCATGCAACTAAGTTCGGCACACAACGGTGCTTAAATCAAAAACAAGCACCTAAGTCAAAAACATGCCTACTCATCTACTCACTTTTTATGTGCTTTGGAGTAGGTGCCTATTTTTTACAGAATCATGTTTTTAAGTTAGGTGCCTAATTTTCAATTAAGTCCAATTAATGGCAGTTATGAATGTTAAGTGCCAATTAAGCCTACTATTCAATTAAGTTAGGTACCTATTGTCAGCATAGCTATTGCTACCAATCAGTATTTTCAGTTGGCATAACTAATGTCAGCAAAGGCCTATGGGAAATTATATCAATCTGACTCTGGGATGTTGATGCAGATAGATCACAGGCAGACTGTTTCAAACAGCCCTAAAAGACGGTTTCAAATAGCCCTGATTAAATCATGATTACAAACCAACTTGTAGCTAAAAGGTGTTAATGTGTTAATATCTGAGGAGGATGCTTAGGACAATGGGTCCAGGTGCACAGATAACTAAAGTTAATCAGAAACTATTGTCAGAAACATATTGGAAATCATATATGACTGCAGCCTATTCTTTTCCTGTCTAGCATGTTTAAGTTCTATTAAAGCTCAATAGATTCTGTATTTTAGAATAAGTTTCCAAAACTATAAAAGCCCCCTCGTAGCATCACCCTCCTCTCTTGGCTCTGGTCTCTCTTGTCTATCCTGTTAGCTTGGGGCATCACCCTCCCCACCCCCCTTTTTCTCTCTTTCTTTGGCTCTCCCTGGAACTTCACGCTTCTCTGTCTCTTTTTATCTCTGGACTCTGTAAGGCAGGGAAACTGCTTTGCTCTCTCCTTAATTGTAATGCTTTTCTGTAAGACTATTTCTATAATATATTCTTTATGCCATCACCTCTGGCTGTGCTTCTTATTTGAGTCTACTTCCTGGTAAATCTTCGGTGAGGTGAACTGAACCTGGGACCTGGCTCTCATGAAACCCCTACAACCTCACCTAGTGGGGGACCTGACACTACAATCCTTACACCTATATTGGCTAGGTGCACTATAGGCGCCTAACTTTAGGTGGACTTTATAGAATTTCTCCCTTACTGAACACATAAGGACAAGTAGGAGAGGGCAAAAAACCCCCAATGGAAGTGCTTCTGAAGTCAATAAGAACAATGAAAAGCTTGCTGCAACAGTTATGTTTTAAGAGTAACTTTGAATTTTTTCTCTAAAAGCCTTGAGATGGCACTCAAATGAAACAGAGTTCCACAAGGAAGAAGTGACACAACAAAAAGCAGTTGAACCAGAAGTATCCAGGTGGAATTTTTGAGAGGTTACCAGAAGAATGAAAGGGACAAGAGGAAGTATATGAAAGGGGCCCGGAAAAAGATAAAAGAAAAACCTATATAAAGTGCTCTATGTGTAAGTTATAAAATTTTGAACTAGATTTTAAAACAAAATGCAACAAGTGTTGTGAAAATAATAAGGGTGTCTCATGGTCAAAACAAGAGGCAACATAAAGAGGCAACATATATATCTGGGTGACATCATCTGCAACCAAATATATTTCACCAAGAATATTTAGTGAATAGCTTTACTGATTGACTTGGTTCTACATTGATAGTGCAGGTGAATTTCTTTACAGCTCAACTTGGCACTATCTGGGTAGCATCGAGAGTGTTCCCGAGACAGAGATAATTTAGGACAGAAAAAGAAGCTATCCTAACTCAGTGTTCTCCCTAGGGCCTTTTAGCCGGGCGGTCCGCCCGGGTAATTTAGATGACCGCCCGGCTATCATCTGCTCTGAATTCTGCTACTGCCGCCGGTGCTGCTCAACACAACACACACAAAAGAAAAATGGCTTGGAGATTTCACGCCTTAGCCCATAGCGAACTTATGCTCCGGGGCTCTAACGTGCTTCCCTTCTCTTCCCTCCGAAACCGGAAGTTATGTCCGGGGTAGGGGGGGAAGAGAAGAGAAGGGAAGCTGGCACGCACATGTTAGAGCCCTGAAGCATGCATTCGCTACGGGCTAAGGCGGGAGACAGATCAGTGAAGCTTACAATTTGCTCTTCTTGCTGCTGGGTCCTGCATACTTTCTGTTTCCGCGAAGGCAGGACCTGGCAGTATTTCCCCAATAGGTCGATCGCGATCTTGGGCCGATCAGCCTTTCTCTCCCCGACACCAGAATTGACGTCGGGGAGAGGAATGCTGGTCGGCCCGAAGCAGGGAGAGCTTGGAGCGGCGGCGGATTTGGGGCCTGTTATCCAATGGTGGCGGCTTGGGGGCCTGTTCCCTGATGGCAGCGGCAGTGGCTTGGGGGAGGGCACGGAGAAAGAAAGAAAGAGGGCAGGCAGGGAGACAGAAGGAAAGAAGAGAAACAGAAAAAAAGAAAGGGGGCATGAAGAGAGAAAGGGAGGCATGGAGAAAGAAAGGGTAGGGAGAGAGGAAGAAAAAGTTGGGGGAGGGAATGAGGTCTGGAGGAGAGGAAGCATACAGGCTGAAAGAAGGGAAGAAAGACTGAATGCACAGTCAGAAGAAGAAAGTGCAACCAGAGACTCATGAAATCACCAGACAACAAGGTAGGAAAAATTATTTTATTTTAAATTTAGTGATCAAAATGTGTCTGAATTTATATCTGCAGTCTATATTTTACACTATGGTCCCCTTTTACTAAACTGCAATAGAGGTTTTTAGTGCAGGGAGCCTATGAGCGTCGAGAGCAACGCTGGGCATTCAGCGCAGCTCCTTGCACTAAAAACAGCTATCGTGGTTTAGTGAAAAGGGAGGGGGTATATTTGTCTATTTTTGTATGATTGTTACTGAGGTGACAGTGCATAGAGTCATCTGCTTTGACCTCTTTGAAAAAACCCCGGAATAGGAATGATAATTAACATTTTCTATGTGTACAGTGTGCTTTGTGTTTTTTTTTTTTTTAATTTTATTGTTGGTAGATCATTTTGACTTGGTCATTTTAAAAGTAGCTCGCAAGCCCTTAGTTTTATCAAGTGGTGCAGTGAGGGGCCAGCACTTTACATCTTAACTCCTCATGTACAGCACAGTTATTTATTCTATGCAGCTCTGGCACTAACAGTACTACGCGTGCCTTATGCTACTTTCACTACCACTTGCAGTCAGGTTTGGCATTTTATCATGGTTTTGGTTTTTTATTTAGTTTTTCACCAGTATTTTCATTTATTTATTAAAGCAGCCTTTTTTAACAGTCCGATGCCCTTCCCCTATCAGTGTGCATCCAATCCACTGCCAACACTTTTTTGGCGCCTCTTTCAACAGACCAAATATCATAGCCCCACTATCGCGTGTTCACATTTATTCTGCGTACGAGTTTATCTCATCAGTGCAGAGACCTTTTCGGTAAGTCCATTTTACTCTCCCTTTTTTACTTTCCCGAGTGCTGTGGTTTTATACTTTGGTTTTAATAGAAGCTCATTTGAACAATAATTTAGATCTTTCCCAGGTTTCACTTTTCATCTACCTGGTCGGCTTTTCTTTGAGCTACTATAGGCTTATGTTTTCAAGATACACTGTATTATCAACTGTTCATTTCCCATACGTTTACTTTTGCCCTGTTTAGATCTATATAGTCTAAACATACTGTTTGTAACCAGCCATCATTTTAAGTATGTATATGCCCTATTTTAGGGGGGGGGGTTAAGTTCTTTAATTCATTTATTCTGAGTTTGGTGTTACAATATATTGTTCTTGGTTTTTAGTTTACACATTATTTATTCTTTTCTATGACATGTTCGCATAAAAATTTTACTCAGAAGTATAAATAGGTATCCATATTTCATTCAAGTTTCACCACGGTGCTCTGGTTTTGGCTCCAGTATTTGTCACTTCCATCCACAAGGTCTGGCTATCCGTTACCGTCTCATATTCTAAAGACTCACTCGTTATAATTAGCGGTGATCCACACGTTTCTTCATAATGGACATGTCTGATTTTAGCATTTGGATCTTAGTACTATGGGTTTGGTCTTTTCTGGTTTCCTTTCTATAGTCTGCTTTTCATCTGGAGTCTTTTGAGTTTAGAATTACATTTTATGACATATTTTTGTGGTTATAATTGTATATGACATGTCTAAATCGGTCAAGTTATCCATTCTCTTTATTATTTTTTGTCTCCTCATACAGTGGCAGACCGCCCCGGGTGCCAGCCCTATGGGGGTACAGAGCCAGCTGGATCCAGAACCTTCCGAGCTGCTCTAAATGGCACCTGCACCTCAGCGCGGCTGCCGTACTTATTCCAAAGCAGAGTCGGCAGCCGCACTGAAGTGCAGGAAGGTCCCGCGATGACTGCATTTGCCGCCTCTGCCTCCCGAAGACGTAAGTGACATCGGAAGGGGTGGACCGGCAGCTGCAGTCATTGCGAAACCTTGCCGCAACTCCCTGCATCTGCTGGCCCACCCCCTCCAACGTCACTTACATCTTCCAGAGGCAGAGGCAATAGAAGGACCTTGCTGGTTTGGAGGGAGAGTCATCATGGGACCTTGCTGGTTTGGAGGGAGAGAGGAGCATAGAAGGGTGGTGGAGGGAGAAAAAGGGGGTCAGGGTGGTGTGGAAGGGTGGTGTAGGGAGAGAAAGGGGGCAGATGCTGATGGAATTGGTGTGCAGGAAAAGGAGAGAGAGACATAAGGGGGAAGGATATTGGAGGGAAAGAAAGGGGGCAGATGCTGATGGAAGTGGGGGGAAGGGAGAGGAGAGAGTGAAATGCCAGACCATGGGGGTGTGGGAGAGGGAAGGGAAGAAGAGGAGAGAGAAGCCAGACCATTGGAGGAGGGAAGGGAAGAAGATGGATGCCAGAATAATAGGGGTGAAGGGAGAGATGGAAGTGGAATACAAGGGGAGAAGATGCCATATAGAAGGTGCAGAGAGAGGGTAGACAATGGATGAAAGGAAGAGAGTGACAAGACTATGAGGAAAGCAGAAACCAGAGAAGACCATGTAGAAAAAAAAATTATATTTATTTATTTTTTTGCTTTAGGAGAGATGCATCACTGTTTCTATGGTGTTGCATTGTATGCAGAGTCCAACTTCTTGGTGGTTCAATTTAACCTTTGTCTACGTTTTTCTATTTTATCCCCCCTTTTACAAAACTGTAGAGCGTTTTTTTAGCACCAGCCATGGTGGTAATTGCTCAGAATTCTATGAGATTCTGAGCTGTTACCACCATGGCTAAAAAGCACATTACAGTTTTGTAAAAGGGAGAGGGGTTAGTTTGTGATTACATATTCCATACTGGGCGAAGGTATTTTCTGTGTTCTGTGTGTTTGAAAGACATGGTTTTCAGTTAGGATTGACTGTGTAGGATTGATCTGTACTAGTCTGGCTTGTTTAGTTTTACAATGGGTGTATTGATGTACTGCTCACTGCAGTATGTAAGATGCTGCCTTTTCCTAGGTACACTCTTGTGTGATGTGTGGATTGTTACTAAAAATCATGTTTTTCATACAGATGGGGGGGGGGTGTTAAAAAATGATGGGCCTCGGGTGTCACATATGCTAGGTACACCACTGCCTTCATAGTTTATATCTAATCCACAAGCCTGCTTTTAGGACCTACAGGGTATGTATCCCTCTGATTCATGACAATTTCACTTCTCATGTTATCTTATCCATTCTTTTTATTATACAACTGCCCAGATAAGCATCATTCTTTGACGTGATGGAACCTTGAAAACTAACGGCAACAGTGTTCTCCCCAGAAATTTTTTCCAGCCATGAAAAACATTTACTGCATTTAGTGTACCACAAAAAACATTTGCTCCGTTTAGTGTGCCAGAGTGGGCATCCCTCCTGCCAATTTTCCTTCGCGGGGGGTGGTTTGGCAAGGCAGGGGGGGTTGGCTATCTGCATTTAAAAGGTGTTAAGTACCCAATTTCAGTGAACACAAAGGGATGGCTAGGTGTACATAAGAACATAAGAACATAAGAAGCGCCATCTCCGGATCAGACCTTCGGTCCATCAAGTCCGGCGATCCGCACACGCGGAGGCCCTGCCAGGTATACACCTGGTTTATTTTATAGCCAACCATACTTTATATGCCTCTCTCAAGGAGATATGCATCTAGTTTGCTTTTGAAGCCTAGGACTGTCGATTCTGCAATAATCTCCCCTGGGAGAGTATTCCAGATGCAAACCACTCTCTGTGTGAAGCAGAACTTTCTGACATTAGTCCTGAACTTGTCCCCCCTTAGCTTCATTTCATGTCCTCTTGTCCGTGTCAAATTGGACAATGTAAATAATCTTCTCTGCTCTATTTTGTCGATTCCTTTCAGTATTTTGAAGGTCTCGATCATATCCCCACGCAGTCTCCTTTTCTCAAGGGAGAACAATCCCAGTGTTTTAAGTCGATCCTCATATACCAGTTTCTCCATACCCTTCACTAGTTTGGTTGCTCGTCTCTGCACCCTCTCCAGCAGTTTTATATCCTTCTTTAGGTAGGGAGACCAATGTTGGACGCAGTATTCCAAGTGGGGTCTGACCATTGCCCTATAAAGCGGCATTATAACTTTCTCCGATCTACTCGAGATTCCTTTCTTTATCATGCCCAACATTCTATTTGCCTTCTTTGCCGCTGCCGCGCATTGTGCTGACGGCTTCAGGGTCCTATCTATCAGTACACCCAGATCCCTTTCTTGTACACTTTTTCCCAGACTTGCACCTGACATTCTGTACTCATATTCCTTATTCTTACTGCCTAAATGCATTACCTTGCATTTCTCCACGTTGAACTTCATCTGCCATTTCTCCGCCCATTTTTCTAACCGACACAAATCGCTCTGGAGTTCCTCACTATCCTCCTGCGATCTGATTGCCCGGCAGAGTTTTGTGTCATCTGCAAACTTGATGATCTCACTGGATGTTCCGTTTTCCAAGTCATTGATATAAATATTAAAAAGGATCGGTCCAAGTACTGAGCCCTGGGGTACACCACTAGTCACTATCTCCCAGTAGCACACACGGCAGCCCTTAGGTTAAAGACCAGTGCTCTATTTGAGTCTAGCCTTACTTGTGTATGCTCTGTTCCAGTAGGAACTTATCCAACCTTGTCTTGAATCCCTGAAGGGTGCTTTCCCCTACAACAGCCTCCAGAAGAGCATTCCAGGTTTCTACCACTTGCGTTTGTACGGAATCTTTTCCTTTCTAATTTTAGTGAGTGCCTTCTTGTTCTCTTCACCTTGGAGAGGGTGAACAACCTCTCTTTCTCTACTGTCAATTCCCTTCAATATCTTGAATGTTTCGATCATGTCCCCTCTCAAGTCTTCTCTTTTCAAGGGAGAAGAGGCCCAGTTTCTCTAGCCTTTGTTGTACGGCAACTCCCTCAGTCCCTTAACCATTTTCTTCACTCTTCTCTGGACCCTTTTGAGAAGTACTATGTCCTTTTTCATGTACGGCGACCAGTGTTGGATGCAGTATTCCAGGTGGGGGTGTACCATGGCCCAGTACAATGGCATGATAACCTTTTCAGATCTGTTTGTGATCCCCTTCTTAATCATTCCTAGCATTCTGTTTGCCCTTTTCGCCGCCACCGCACATTGCGTGGGCAGTTTCATTTACTTGTCTACAAGTACTCCCAAGTCTCTTTCCTGGGGGCTCTCTCTGAATATAGCACCGGACATCCTGTATTCATATGATTTTTGTTACCGACATGCATCACCTTGCACTTATCCATGTTGAACCTCATTTGCCATTTCGCAGCCCATTTCTCAAGCGTATTTATGTCTCTTTGTAGGTCTTTGCAATCCTTCTGTGTCCTTACTACTCTGAATAACTTTGTATCGGCCACAAATTTAATTACCTTACTTGTCGTGCCAATTTCTAGGTTTATAAATATGTTGAAGAGCACAGGCCCGAGCACCGAACACTGCGGTACTCCACTCGTGATGCTTTTCCAGTCTGAGAATTGTCCATTCACCCCCACTCTCTGTTTCCTATCCACCAACCAATTTTTAATCCACATGAATATATCACCCTCGATTCCATGGCTTGCAATTTTTCATAGTAGACGTACATGCGGAACCTTGTCGAATGCCTTCTGAAAATCTAGATAGACATTGTCGACCGGGTCATCCTTGTCTATCTGCCAATTTACTTCTTCGAAGAAGTGCAGTAAGTTTGTCAAGCAAGATCTTTCTTTGCTGAAGCAATGCTGGCTGGTCCTCATCAGTTTGTGTCCGTCAAGGTGATCGATGATGTGGTCCTTTATCAGCGCCTCTTTCCCGGTACCGAAGTCAGACTCATCAGTCTGTAGTTTCCCGGATCTCCCTTCGAACCTTTTTTGAAGATCAGCGTAACATTTGCCACTTTCCAGTCTTCCCTAATCTTTCCTGATTCAATTGACAAATTTGCTATTAGTTGGAGCAGTTCAGCTATAATCCCTTTCAGTTCCTTGATTACCCTCAGGTGAATGCCACCCAGTCCCGGGGATTTATCGTTTTTAAGCCTATCAATCTGTCTGCATACCTCCTCTAGGCTGACCGTTGTCCCTGTCAGTTTTCCATTTTCATTTCCTGTGCGTAGCCTGTCGGCTTCCGGTATACTGGATATATCCTCTTCGGTAAATACAGATGCAAAAAACGCGTTCAGTTTGTCGGAGATGGCTTTGTCCTCCTTTAGTACTCCCTTTATTTCCCAGTCATCTTAACGGCCCCACCACTTCCTTCGTGGGTCGTTTCCCCTTAATGTATTGAAAGAACGGCTTAAAGCTTTTGGCCTCCTTGGCTATTTTTTCTTCGTAGTCTCTTTTGGTCCCTCTTATCGCCTTATAGCACTTGCTTTGATGTTGTTTGTGCTTTTTCCAGTTTTCCTCCATTTTTGTCCTTTTCCATTCCTTAAACAAAGTCTTCTTGTCTCTGATCGCTTCCTTCACCGCTACAGTGAGCCACGCCGGTTCCTTGTTCTTCTTCCTCTTGAAACCCTTGTTGATACGCAGTATATATAAATTTTGCACCTCTGTGACTGTGTCCTTAAAAAGGGACCATGCTTGCTCTAGCATATTAACAGTGCGTATCCTCTTCCTAATCTTCTTCCTCACCATAACTCTCATAACATAACATAATACTTATAGACCGCGTTACCAAAAAGTTCTATGTGGTTTACAAAAAATTATAAACATTAAACATAATTGTATATTTGAATGAGTCAGCTAGTCAGGTATTTAGAGAAAAGATATGTTTTTAGCTGTTTTCTAAAATGTTTGTAAGAAACAGCTGTGAGCAACAATGATCAAAATTATTTTTCATGAGAAGCTGCCTGAGATGCCTTTTTGGAAGTTCAGTGCCATGGCCATCATTATGGATTGATTTTTTGTTTCTGTGTCTAGGTTGAAGTGGATCATGTTGTGATCACTGTTTCCCAGCGTCCCTTCTACTTCTATACCTTGTGCCAGTCCCCATAGTCCATTTAGAACTAAGTCTAGAATTGCATTTCCTCTCGTATTTTCCATGACAAGTTGTTCCAGGAAGCAATTGCCTACAGCATTCAGGAACTTGGTCTCTCTACTGCAGCTGGAGTTGCCTAGGTTCCAATCTATCCCCGGATAATTGAAGTCGCCCATGATAACTGTGTTGCCTCCCTTGCATTCAGGTTTAATCTCGTCCGTCATTTCTTCATCAGTCTCTTCGGACTGCCCTGGGGGTCTGTAGTATATGCCGATCTTCGTATCCATTCCATTTGTTCTCGATATGTTGGCCCATAGAGACTCTACCTTATTGTTTGTTTCCGGCATGTTCTCTCTGGTAGACTCAATTCTCTCTTTTATGTATAGGGCAATAACCCCACCTTTCTGTCCTACTCTGTCTCTGCGGTATAGCTTGTATCCCGGTAGTACAGTGTCCAAGATGTCCTTGTTCTACCATATTTTTGTGATGCCGATGATGTCTAGGTCATCTTTTTGTGCTATAGCCTCCAATTCCCCCATTTTTTTTCATAGGCTCCTTGCGTTTGTGTACATATACTTAAGATTGTGGTCTGTTCCTTTCTTGTACTTTCTACCTCCTTCTGTCTCCTTCGCTTCTGTCCCTCTGGGATTTCTATCTTGCCTATGATCCGGTGAGTCTTCCCTGCAATCTTCTTGCACGGTATCCTCTGGGTATACCGTTTCCCGAACCATCAACTCTTGGTCGACTATCGGCTTTTCCCTTCTTCCTATTTTAAAAACTTCTCAATTTCTCGCTTGATGAGTATGAAACAAACGTGTAATGATGAGAGGTGAATTTTAGAAAGTTAGATAATACATCCTGTTTTTGTTGGCAGTCTCTTTAAACCTTAGCCATCAGAGGCCGCGACATGGCATATGAGGTTTAATGTGGATAAGTGTAAGGTGAGTCATGTCGGTAACAAAAATCTTATACACGCATATAGGATGTCCAGTGCAGTACTTGGAGAGACACCCCCAGGAAAGAGACTTGGGAGTACTGGTTGACAAGTCAATGAAGCCGTCCATGCAATGTGCAACGGCGGCGAAAAGGGTGAACAGAATGCTAGGAATGATTAAGAAGGGAATCACGAACAGATCGGAGAAGGTTATCATGCTGCTGTACTGGGCCATGGTACACCCTTATCTGGAATACTGCGTCCAGCACTGGTCGCCATACATGAAGAAAGACACAGTACTACTCGAAAGGGTCCAGAGAAGAGCAACTAAAATGGTTAAGGGGCTGGAGGAGTTGCTGTACAGTGAGAGATTAGAGAAACTGGGCCTCTTCTCCCTTGAAATGAGGAGATTGAGAGGGGACATGATCGAAACATTCAAGATAATGAAGGGAAAAGACTTAGTAGATAAAGACAGGTTGTTCACCCTCTCCAAGGTAGAGAGAACTAGAGGGCACTCTCTAAAGTTAAAAGGGGATAGATTCCGTACAAACGTAAGGAAGTTCTTCTTCACCCAGAGAGTGGTAGAAAACTGAACACTCTTCCGGAGGCTGTTATAGGGAAAACACCCTCCAGGGATTCAAGAAAAAGTTAGACAAGTTCCTGCTGAACAAGAACGTACGCAGGTTAGGCTAGTTTCAGGGCGCTGATCTTTGACCTAAGGGCTGCTGCATGAGCGAAGTGCTGGGCATGATGGACCACTGGTCTGACCCAACAGCGGCAATTCTTATGTTCTTAAGCCATTCAAGGCTGAAAGGAAACATTCACCTGCAATTTTAAAACAATGATCGTCGAGTGATTTGAAATATATGATATTGCGTAGATAACAAATCCCAATAAAACTTTAACCTTATCAAAAGGGATTGAGGGGTACAGATAAGAGCAGTGGAAGGTTTAGAGATAAGTGTAGAGGTAGGCATAAAATTAGTCAGGGACCGCTGACCAGGCAATATGCCTGATGGGCTGCCGCGTGAGCGGACCGCTGGGCTGGATGGACCTCTGGTCTGCCCCGGCGGAGGCGTCTACTTATGTACTTAATATTAGCAAAGATATTAAAATTCAAAAGTATTGGTAGATCCAAAAACAAAAAGATGGAACAAAATCTCTGGATATCACAGGAGCTGTTTAGGTAAGAAAATTTATTAACATAAAAATCCAGATATAAATATTAAAACATCGATATAATACCAATTATCCATACAGGTAACAATGTATGATGTACAAATTGAGCCTTGCGTCGGACCCAACATGGTCAGTGTTTCGGCTTTCTTTGCCTTCGTTGAGGGCCCTTAAATGGATGGTAGAAATAAATTTAATATGACTGGTAACTCATAGTGGCCTGTGAGGAACGTATATGAAGTCCTTGTGAACTGTGTGGCGAACCATGAGTATGAAACAAATGTGTAATGATGAGATGTGAATTTTAATTGAAATTACCTTATGGGTATGTGCCATTGTGATTTTGGAAAGACAGAGACTAATTGGTCTTAAAACAGAAAGTGTGAAACTGTGTATGTTTAGAGTGTGCGACAGAAGGAAAATGAAAAAAAAATAAAGAATGAAAAAAATAAAAAAAATAGTAAAAATATTATTAATGTGAACTTGGAGATGTGAATGAGATTAAATGTGCACCATGTGTGAACTCGGAAATGTACATAAGTGAAGATGGGGTATGAACATGCATTGTGAAGACTGTAAATGTATCTTACCCAATATAACATAATCTTTACTTAGAAATGTGACATGTGATACTGACACTGGGCAATGAAGCTAGATGGAACCAAAGGCAGTCGAATGAAAAAAGAAAAAAAAAAAATACATAAAAATGGATGAAAAATAATGCCTATCATTCTAAAAAAGGAAGAAAATGGATTCTGGATAGTAAAAAGATGGCTTAACTAATGATGATAGGAATAATGTCAAAAAATCGTGATTAATAGGATGAAATATGGGTCAAATAGATCCCTTACCTCACATTATGTTTTAGACACCTGGATGTGTAACACTTCGAAATGATAAGATAACCTGATGCAAACAGTCTAGCCTGTTGTCAAAAAAATAGAAAAACGCATGAGTGAAATGCATGGTAATATGGAATCCCCAAAACCGTGGCGTTCTATAATTGAAATTAAAATTGCGCGTGAGAAATAAATATATGACTGGCACCCTACTAACTTAAATCAGGATGATTAACCCAAATGTAATTGAAAAATTAAAAAACTGGGTGAGAGGCTCGAGGTGTTGGGGTTTATTTGAGCTCCATGGTGGTGAGTGTGTCGATTCTCTTGCTGGGAATATGGGCAAGAGAAAGGGAATGGCGAAAGTCCATGTCCTGGTGGGTAGCCAAGTACCGCCAATGAAATAAACTACCTTGGAGGACTACAGAAAGCAGACTGGACCCTCGTCAGTTGTCTCTTCTGATCAAGAACAGCACGTGCAATATGTGCTTATGAGTTGCACTAGTGGCAATGGGATCTCGTTGAGTCCTGAGAATAGAGCGGTTCCCCTGCAGCCTGGAAGGAGTCTATTGGATCGAGAGCATCAGTGTGGAAACTCGGAGGAAACTCAAGCTTCTTTTTCGCTGTCCGGGAATCTCTCTCCTATAGAGTTTTCTTCCTCACAGCAAGGTGTGCTGATGAGAGTATCCACTCCACAGACTTTGTATCCAGCTGAAACTATGAGTGGGGCATGTGGGCGGAAAGGCCCATCTATAAGTTCTGCAGGTGTGAAAAATAAGAAGCCAGCCGTTATAACCTTTGAGGTACTTTAGGAAGCTATACAAGACTTAAATCCCTCTTTTTTGAGAAGAGTGGATAAAATGGAGGGAGAAATGAAAAAGGTTTCTGAACAAATTGCTTCCCAGTCCCAAGGCTTGGGGTCCTTTTACAAAGGTGTGGTAGCGGTTTAACGCATGGAATACCGCACGTTAAACCGCCTGCCGCGCTAGTACCCAACGCCTCCATTGACGAGGCGTTAGGATTTTAGGCTGCTGCGGGGGTTAGCGCGTGATGAAATGTCCGACACACTAACCCCTGTAGCGCGCCTTGATAAAAGGAGCCCTTAGTTCAGCAATTGGAGAAAGTGACAACTTTGGAGCAGAAAGTGGAGGAAGTACAGAATTTGGGAATAGCTATGGTGAAAGATAAGAACTTAACCCAATGAAAGATTGAATATCTGGAAAATCAGCTAAGAAGATTCTTAAATTTCCCCAAGTCCCCTGTGATATCAGCAGTGGACTTGGTGAGCCGATATTTGAAGAAGGTCCTTAAGATATCAGATGAAGCATTTCTACCGACTTTGGGCATCTAGCGCCATGCGTCCAAATTGGACTTAGATATGTTTTGATTATACCCCTCCACATACTTAACTTGGTAAGTTCTTTTCCAGTAGATAGGTGAGACATTCTAGACAGTAGGGTTATTTCCCTATAGCTGCATGCTGCTGCAGAAGGAATCCACTCCAGAATTTTCACTCTGTCTCTGTTATACTTCACTGGGCTATCTAACTCCACCTTCAGTTAGTACCCACGCACTTAGAGCCACCCAATACACTTAGCAATAGGTTTAAACAAATTGTTCTATTCAAAAGTAACTGCGCCCAAGACCAGGTGGATCCATGTTCAGCTCCACTCTCACTGATTTTCACCTTACTTCAAGCTGGTTTGGATAACGACCTTACTGTGGCTTCTCTAAGAGTCCAAGTGGAGAGAGGTCTGAGAGTATGCTATACGACTCCTTCTCTGAGAGGTATTCTAGCTCTTCCTCAGACTCCCATGACTGGTCTGTGTTATACTCAGCGAAATAGACCTGATGAGATTCCTGAGGATATGCCCATCTAGGCTGTCTGAAAGGATGTCCAGGCCTCAGAATTAGGCAAAAAGATGCATGCTTAATTCTCGACCTTGAAGGAGCTTCCTCTCCCAATGTTGAGTGTTGCTGATACCTCTTGAGGCAAGGGGGTTGAAGACTATTCCACAGGCGAAGCATGGGCCTTGGGGTTGGAGAGGCCGAGTGATTTGGCTGGCACAAGCACCCTTGTTTGAGCACTTTGGAGCTGTAGCAAACTTGCCAACTCCTCCCTCAGCATGGCCCAAAACTGGTCATTGAGGACAAGCATCAATAGAGCTGGGTATGGTGTTAGTGTGGAGACAGCCTGCTGAATTGCCAGTGCCATATGAAAAGCAGGATTCCAAGTACATGAGGGCTGATATGATAGCACCAGAATAGAGTGGAAGCAGTTCACTCAGCATTGATTTTTTGGGATGCCGGTAATGTTGACCGACATCTCGGAATTCCTACACTGTGCATTGAAGGGAGATGATATTGATGATTCTTGGCCTTAACTCAATACATGACATTGGGGTCCCTTGATACCAAAGTGGATGGCGTGAAATTCATGTGTTGTCGGCATCAGGTCTGATGCTACTAGAGATCAATGTTGAGGAAACATCATCTATGTTGGTGAACTCCCAGTGTTCAACAGTGCCATTGAGTCGGTGCTTCCAATGCTGAAGGACTGGACTTTGAGGTTCCAAAAAGTTCCCTCTGGTGGGACTAATGCACTTTCTGTGTTCATTTTTAAAGAGAGAACACAGTTTTATCACCCAATCACACCAGATATATCTTTTGAAGTGATTAGGAGTCTCCAGGGGTATGGCACAAAGAATCATGGCTAAATCAAAAGGCAATTGGCCATGAAAAACAAAAAAATAAATAAAGCCAATAGACTCATTTTCAGCCTGAAAAAATATGACTATCTCAATCTACCTCAAACAACTCCTGCATCATACATCATATAATTTATGGTAACTCAGCTGCCCCTCTCATCAAAATCCTATCTGATGCATGGTCCGCCTCACAGAGTACTTAACAGGATTCAACTGAACCTCCCCACAACGAAAAATCTCATGTACAGAAGAATTTTCCAATCCATGCTCACCTTCCTAGGAGTCAAAATCTGGAATGATCTCGCAGATACAATAAGAACAGAAGCCAACCACACCCTATTCCGGAAGAAACTGAAATCTCTACTCTTTGACAATTAATTTTACAAGATCATCATACACCAAACTATTTAATGGGACTATGACCAAAGAAGACTGTGAAGATTTACAAAGGGACCTGAACACGCTAGTGGAGTGGGCAACGAGATGGCAGATGAAGTTTAATGTAGAGAAATGTAAAGTCTTGCATGTAGGAAACAGAAAACTGAGGTACAGCTACACGATGGGAGGGCTGTTACTGAGTGAGAGTACCCAAGAAAGGGACTTCGGGGTAATAGTGGACAAGACCATGAAGCCGTCAGCACAGTGCGCAGCAGCTGCTAAGAAAGCGAATAGAATGCAAGGTATAATCAAGAAGGGTATTACAACCAGAATGAAAGAAGTTATCCTGCTGTTGTATCGGGCGATGGTGCGCCCTCATCTGGAGTACTCCGTCCACTATTGGTTGCTGTACCTAAAGAAGGATATGGCGATACTCGAGAGGGTTCAGAAGAGAGCGACACGTTTGATAAAAGGTATGGAAAACCTTTCATACGCTGAAAGATTGGAGAAACTGGGGCTCTCTTGCCTGGAGAAGCGGAGACTTAGAAGGGATATGATAGAGACTTACAAAATCATGAAGGGCATAGAGAAAGTGGAGAGGGACAGATTCTTTAAGCTTTCGAAAACTACAAGAACGAGAGGGCATTCAGAAAAAATTAAAAGGGGACAGATTCAGAACCAATTTTAGGAAGTTCTTCTTCACTCAATGGGTGGTGGACATCTGGAATGCGCTTCCAGATGGTGTGATAGGACAGGGTACGGCATTGGAGTTCAAGAAGGGATTGGACAATTTCCTGAAGGAAAAGGGGATAGAAGGGTATAGATAGAGGGTTACTATACAGGTCCTGGACCTGGTGGGCCGCTGCGTGAGTGGACTGCTGGGCATGATGGACCCCTGGTCTGACCCAGCAGAGGCACTGCTTATGTTCACACCTGTTCTTTTGCTTAGTATGATTAGGTTTTTCTCCTCCTTTCTTCCTCTCTTTGGCCAAGCTACCCTTTTTCTTCTTCAAGTCAACTAGCACCTGTTTAGGTTTGTGTGACTCACAAATATTAGATTAGATTGAAAAGAATATAAGGCGCAAACTGTGTGGGAAGAAAACAACAATAAAATACCTGCATGGAAAATGCCAATGTAACAAAAAATGCAGAAAAAAAAGGTGTTAGGAGATAAAGAAGAAGCAACATCCTTGCTCCGCAGAAAAAACCAAGACTGAGTCCCTTGTGCATACATGGTGGAACCACAGCCAAAAGCCACTTAAAGATATACTATCTCGTATCATCATAGAGATGATGACACCCAAGTGTAAGAATATATTTGTCCTGCTTGTCTTTGGAGAAATATCTAATTTATTTTTATTTATTTTTATATTTTTGAAATAAAGTCTTCAAGTTATTTGATATTTGAATCCGCAAATATTTAAACTGTAAATCAAGTTTGAAACCCAATATATCTAGAGACTGAAGCTGATGATTAGCAGCATCATTAGAGTGTATCAATGAATATTTTGAAAAAGTTACTGTATAACCGATTCTGAGTTCTTTGGGGAAAACAGGATAGAAAACAAATTAAATAAATAAAATATATAACATATCCTGACAGATCCAAACTGTTCAATCATGCACATTATAGAGAAGAGATTCTCTAAAATAAGAAAAATTGTAATATCAAATGCATATAATGAAACTAAGGTCCCGATTCTGCAAACTGCACCTAACTTTAGGTGTGGTTTAGATGTTCAATTTAAGGGGTTAATGAGCGATTTAAAGGTCTTAAAAGCGTTAATTGGGACTTAGATGGAGTTAGGCATCAGTTAGGCGTTCTCAGAATATAGATGTGAGGTAGATGCGAGTTTTGGAAAAAGTCGCGTCCAAGTATGCAGACGTGGGCGTAGCTAAGGATAGGCACCAGATAGATGCTAGTTGGGTGGCAGACCGCGTCTAAATACCGCAAAAATTGTAGGTGAATGAAAAGCTGGACTAAGCTTGGTTTCCACAATCAAACTTATCTATAAGGTCAAAAAATATGATCACGTTACCCCGCTTCTTCGAGTGTTACACTGGTTACCAGTCTTTCACCAAACTAAATACAAAATTCTTCTTTTAACGTTTAAAATTAAGTCCTCCCACCTCCGTTTTCCTAGACAAATATCTCATTCCATACACCCTTCCTAAGGTCCTTAGATCTACGAATCAAAACTTATTGACAGTACTCTCAATCAAGGACCTATACTACACTAGAAATTCCATTTTTTCTGTAGTCGCACCCTCACTCTGGAATTCAATGCCACTTTATCTCCGCAATGAAAATTCCCTAAATAAACTTAAAGCGAATCTTAAAACATTTCTCTTTAAAGATGCCTATCAATAAGTGGGGAAAAAAAGTTTTTAAGAAGCGCCATCCCTGTCTTCCTCTCATCATTCCCTATCCCTCTATCCTTCCTTTCTATTTTTATTTACATATTGTAATTAAAACTTTCCTATCCCCCAGTACCTTTTGTTTCTAATAAGTCTTAAGTTGTCATAGTTTTAGTTTTAAACTCCTCTTATTTTAATTTTATTTGACTTTTCTAATTTTTAATATTGTAAACCGTCAAGATACATGTGATGGTCGGTATATCAAGCCATAAATAAACTTGAAACTGAAAGCGAGTTTCTATAGGCGGGGCTTCCAAAATGATATTTTTTACATAAATTCAGGAATCTGTTATTTCCTCTTTTTTCCCCTCCTAATAGATTTAATAGCCACCATATCAATAGGGCACATCAATACAAACATATTGCATGCAAAACATAGTACTTTTCTGCCCAAACTGCAAGATGATTTACTAATTACAGCACCTTTGGCTTTCCCTTTTTTTCTCACCAAACTGCTGTAATCGGCTCTTGTTTGAAAGCAAAGAAAGAACATGAAAAAGATATAAATATTGCACATTACTTTATTTCTCAAAGCTTAAAAACAGAAAAACTAGATACAGACCTTAACATGCATTTTCCCTCATTGCAAAATGGAGCTGTGCAGCTGCACAATGCTGACCTCATTGTGAGATCATCAAGGTGCACCTGCAATGTAGAATGCCACAATTAAAAGATGCACTGGGTGTTGAACTCACAACCTCTGCAAGATCAGCACAGGATTTTAACACATTGAGCTACACCACCTTCCACTCCAGTTTCTCTGGCTCCCCTGTCATATCATAGCTTACTGACCTGCCTATGTATCATCTGCTTAGGAATGATATCACAATCACCACAAAGAAAGCATTTCTGGCTCACCAAGTTAGTGCACCTTGTTATACCTTGTCCATCTTCTCAAGCTCACCGGTTCAAATCCCACCCTCACCTTCATTCATTTTAACAACTTCCTAACTGCTTCCTAAGCTCTCATAGGAGTTTATATATGGTGTATTTTGCTGTTTTTCAATAGCATTGTGCAATTTGCAGGCACATTTATTTAGATCTTGCCATGGCTAGGACATCCTAAGCTCTCATGGTAAGAAACCTCTCCACTAACTGAAAGAAGCCATTTGTGGCTCACCAAGTTAAAGCGCCTTGTTGCATCTTGTCTATCCTCTCCAGTTCACCAGTTCAAATCCTACCCTCACCTTCACTCATTTTAACAGCATCCTAACAGTTCTCATAAGTGGTGGACTTTGCTGTTTTTCATCAGCATTCTGCAGTTTGCAGGCACAGGTGCAGCAGATACATTCATCTGCTCTCAACTAAAAGACATTGTGGTAGGAATGTATTTCTTTTTATGCAATATCCGCATAGGGCAACAGGTATAAGAGTTTAATAAAACTTTAGAGGGCTTGGACAGGTGTTGAAGGAAGGTACATGTTTTGAGATGTATCCTAGAGACATTAGTATTGGTAAATTCAGCTTGGCTTGAGAATTGCAGGTGTGGTTTCATGCCTGAGGAGTGTGTGTTCGGGTGGGGGAGGGCATTTAGGATGAGAGAACAGGCTGCTTTAGACATCTGAGAATTGCTGCAGATCATTTTAAAGCTCAACCCAAATATGTTTAAGCTAAGGAATAGCCAAAGAGTTTGAAGGTTTTCTGGTAGAAAAATGAAAATAAAATATTTGCTAACTGCACTCGAGACTTAAACCCCTGACGTATGGAAGATAAAAGCAGTGCCTTAAGGCATAGAGCTATTGAGGGAACTTCATTTAGAATTTGGTAACAGACTCTACAGACTAAGCAGATGAGAAATGGTTTCTTGTCAAAGCTTTGAGAAGTGAAGGAAATGATTAAAAGTCAGTATAGGTGTGTTTGCCCAAACCACACCTAAAGCACGCCCAATCAGATTTGAAAGTTTTCTGGTGGGAAGCCCAAATGGTGCTTATGATGTCAGACGCTATTTAGTATAAGAAGGTTCATCAAAGTAGTTTTTTCTCTTTTAGGACTCGTATTCTGTGTTATTAATTATCCTGATTTCTGAGACTTTACCTTTCTTGATTATCTTTTAACCTTTTCTTTCCTATATCTGCCACAACTCTCTCCATTTCACAGGAACATTAGCAGCTATACTGTAGTAATTTGCAATTGATGTCTTTCTAACCTTTTTCATCTTTCCAGGTGAATATGCTGCATCTATGCAAGGAACTCCTTGCTAGCAGCTCAGATACCAAATCCAGATGAGAATGATATATTGCTAGCTACTTAGGTGTCTTTATTAGAAAAAAGCTCAGGCAGAACTGATTTCTTCTTTTGGACTCCCATTCTGTGTTATTGCTTATGGTGACTATCTATTAACTTTTTTCCCCCTGATATCTGCCACAAATCTCTCCATTCCACAGGGTCATTAGCACGTGTGAGAATTAGTGATGATAAAAATTGGTTCCTGGTGTGTTGGCTGAAAAAACACCCATGCTGTTTGAAACTTTGGTGCCAGGAAAATGGATATGCAAGTTACATGAATATGTGGAACCTATAGCAGTGCTTTTCCTCATAGAACTAAAGGTAAATTTTTTTAGTCATGTTAGGCATCCTTATAAAAAGGGAACAGTTTTTGTGCTTCTTTTCATTCTAGCTGTTATTTTGAGACTGTGCTGTGACATATTCTCCCACAACTTCTGCTTTTTATTTATGCCACAGATGTCTTTCTAACATTTTCCCCCTTTTCTCCTGATTTCAGGTTCCCAGAGTGGCTAATGACTCCCCATGTGTTTCCCAGAGGCCAGAGCAGGTCTGTTAAAACTGGGTTCAGCACACCAGCTTGCACCTGGCCAGAGTCAGCAGCTCAAATACCAAAACAGAAAGAACAAGTGAGAATAATGTACTGCAACCTTTGTTTGCCTTTGTGATGAATTATATACATTTTCACAATACTAACATGTTTCACACTTTTTTCCTTCAGAAGGGTGTAGTTATTGATGATTTTCTGAGAGAACAGTAATTTGGTGAGTTTTAGGCTCTCTTTTGCAAAGGTGTGCTAAATCAACGCATGCACTATTAACACATACATGGGATAACATGCACACATTAACATTTACCACGCGCTTAAAGTGGTGCCGTTAGCATGTGCTAAATGTTAACGATTGCATGTTATCCTATGGATGCGTTAACAGCGCACCTTTGCAAAAGAGATCCTAAAACTCACCAATAAACTCTTAATTTGTCTCAATCCATCTTCCTTTTTTTACAGCCTGCCTTCTCCTACCAGGAGCAGATTATAGGACCTTAACAATTCTACTACAGTAACAACTTGGACCTAGGAGTAGCTTCCTCTGCATACCTGTCATCCATCTCATCGAACTGCAGTTGCCTGATATTATACTTGCATGCTATTTTCTTAGACAATACAATTAAAATCGTAAACCATTTTTCACCTTGTGCTTATTTACATTGAGTAGCAGCCGGGCATTAGTGTTTCCTTAATAAGCACCACTTCAGCTATTTCATCATCTTGACCTTTGTCTTATCTAGTGTTCCATGAGGCCCAGCCTGCAAAGGAGAGAAGTGGGGAGGCCCTTAGGGGGTGGCAAACAGGGTAGCTGGCATGTCTCCTGCCTCACAGTCTGCAACTAGCATAATATTTGAGAAAATGACATTATATGAGAGCTGGAGAGGATGAACAAGGTGCCTTAACTTGGTGAGCCAAAAATGGCTTCTTCCAGTCAGGGGAGAGGTTTCCTACCCTGACAGCTTAACATATGCTTAACTGCAGCCGTTACGGCGTGCTTCCGGTGCTCCGCTACGGAGCCGCATGTACGCCGTAGCTACAGCCTTAACGATGCCTAAACGGAACACTATAATCAAACCTGAATTGCTATGATTTTATGGCTCATTGTGTAGCACAGCGGTTTGAATGAAGGTTAGTGTGTGATCCTGGTGTGGGTTCGACTCCCTCATGTACTTCAGCTGACACAATACTCATTTTAATAAAAATTACAAGCTACAGATCAATCAAATCTAATTTTCATCTCAAACAGCACATTTACAATAAATTCTAAAAGTGGAGTTTGCAATTGATAAAAACAGCATTATTTGACTCCATGTCACATTTATTCAAGCATACTTGGGATTCTGGCTTTTGGGACGATGAAAGCAGTGCTTTAAGCCATTGAGCTAACAGTATTTTGTCTCAGCTAACTGCGATATAATAGCTAAGAAGATGATACCTTAGCAGATCACTAAGCTATGATATGTCAGGGGAGTCAGAGAAACTGGAGTGGAAGGTGATGTAGCTCAATGAGTGAAAGCTCTGTGCTGATCTTGCATAGGTTGTGAGTTCAACTCTCAGCCCGCCTTTTACTTGTGGCATTGTACCTTGAAGGTGCACCTTGATGATCTCACAATGAGGTCAGCATTGTGCAGCTGCACACCTCCCTTTGCAATTAACTAGAAGTCACATTCAGGTCTGTTATGTGTTTCATTCTGTTTTTAAGCTTTGCCAAATGAAGTTATGGGCTTTCTTTGCTTTGAAGAATGAGCTGATTGGACGAATGTTTAGAAAGAAAGGAGGTGTTATTTGTAGCAAGAATCCTAAAGTTATGATTTTCATGTGCTGTAATTAGCTAATAATATTGCTTCTTTAGGCAGTTTTAAATTCAATATGCTTGTATGGGTGTGTCCTGTTTATGTGCTGGCTAAATCACAGAATAAAATCCCTGAACTGTATTTAGAAGATCACTTTGGAAACATCCAAAATCTGCCTAAATCCCATTCAGAGAAACGTCTATCTAAAGCCCAAACAAAGCTCAACGGATTACATACAGGGCAGCCTAAATAGCATCTATCCGACTGCCATCTTTCTGAAGTCTATACCATGTCTAGTTAAAGCCCAAACAATGCTCAAAAAGCTATTTTTTACACTGCTTCAAGTAGCTCAGTTTACAATTGCTATACAGCTTTCTATGTACCACAGTGGTTAAAGTTACACCCTTCTACACTGCTGTTTCCAGTTCAACTCCCAGTCAGTCAGTACCTCTCACTGAAAATGAAATATTATAAATATCTTTATAAAGATGGCATACTGTGTTACTTTTTTTTTATTATTATGTTAAAGCTTACAATCCTGACATAATGAAGAAAAAGAATATGACAGGGCAGTAAGATCAAGCTTGTGTTGTCTCCTGGCATCTATCCTACAATAATTAACTGCCTATACGGAACAGTATAATAAAACCAGAATTGCTATTCTTGTATGGCTCGTTGTCTAGCACAGATTAGAATGAAGGTTAGCATGTTAGCATGTCACATTTTTTCAACATTCACTCTGATATTCCCAGTTCATGTCCCAATGAAAATAATATACAGTGGAACCTTGATTTACGAGCATAAATCATTTCAGAAGCATGCTCGTAAAAAAAATTACTCGTATATCAAAGCGAGTTTCCCCATAAAAAGTAAGGGAAACTCGCATGATTCGTTCCCCCCGAGGCCAGTGGCACTGCTCTACCCCACCCCCCGAACATAAGCAATGCCTCTGCTGGGTCAGACCTGAGGTCCATCTTGCCCAGCAGTCCACTCACGCGGCGGCCCAACAGGTCCAGGACCTGTGCAGTAATCCTCTATCTATACGTCTCTATCCCCTTTTCCAGCAGGAAATTGTCCAATCCTTTCTTGAACCCCAGTACTGTACTCTGCCCTATTACGCTCTCTGGAAGCGCATCCCAGGTGTCTACTACACGTTGGGTAAAGAAGAACTTCCTAGCATTCGTTTTGAATCTGTCCCCTTTCAACTTTTCCGAATGCCCTCTTGTTCTTTTATTATTCGAAAGTTTGAAGAATCTGTCCCTCAGTTAGAAGAACCAGCATTGCTCCCCCCGCTCACGAAGGCCCCCCGCGTGATCTGCCATCTCCCCGTGTGATCTGCCAACCCACCTAGCACGTTGCCCCCCGCTGTGATCTGACACCCCCCGCACCCATCCACCCACCCAAACACATCACACCCCCATCTGGCACCCAGCACTGGCACCAACGCACAGGACATGCCGGTGCCGGAAGATCTGTCGTCCTTTTTTCTGGGCTTTGAGCATCTGTGCATGCTCAAGGCCTTAGAGTTCCCGCTCTCTCGGAGAATCTCGGAGAGAGCGGGAACTCGAAGGCCTTGAGCATGCGCAGATGCTCAAGGCCCAGAAAAAAGGACGACAGATCTTCCGGCACTGCCATGTCCTGTGCATTGGTGCCGGTGCCGAGTTTCAGATGGGGGGTAAGTGATGTGTTCGGGTGGGTGGATGGGTGCGGGGGGGGGGGGATGTCGGGATTGTGGGGGGAGGCGCTCGTACATCGAGGCAAGCTCGGTTTCCGAGGCTCCGATTTTGCGAATGTTTTGCTCGTCTTGCAAAACATTCGCAAACCGGTGCACTCGTAAACCGAGGTACCGCTGTATTATAAATATCCTTTTGAAGATGGTATACTGTGTTTAGATTATGTTAAAGCTTACAATCCTGAAATAATGGAACCGAATCGGTAAAAACCACATTTTTACATATAACTAAATACATTGTAGGGGCATCTACCTGTCGGCTAGAAGTGAAAAAAAAATATTTTTGGAGATGTGTATCTGACCCCTATCTTACGTCTAAGTAACATAGAGTGCGACTTGCGCTCCACGGATGTCTAAACCACGCCTAAAGTTAGGCACAGTTTGCAGAATCGGGGCCTAAATGTCCATTTTTAACAACTGATATCCCATGAATATTTATATACTGTCTTACTGCAGCAGCTAATGGTTCAATGACAATTGTAAATATGACAGGAGAAGTGACAATGGGCACTCTTGTCTCATGCCATGATAGAAGCAGAAATTTGCTGAGTGCCATCCATTTACCATAGCATTATATTTTAACTTCAACCATTTGCTAAGAGATAGGGTCACTAGGACTTGAATGAGCGGGTCAGTAGAGTGACAGTATAATTACAATTATACTTTAGGGGGTCAGTAGACTTAAGAGGGTGGGTAAATAGTGTGGGCAGACTTGATGGGCTATAGCCCTTATCTGCCGTCATCTTTCTATGTTTCTATATTTGGAGGAAGTCTTAATGGAAAAAGACAACTGTCAAATCTCCAGCTGCAACTCCTAGCAGGTTTGGTGAACAAGGAGTGCCAATGATTCCACTGGTGCTCTCATAGTTTGCACCACAAACTGAAAATCACCATTGGATTGCTGGACTACAGATGGACCTACTGACAGAATTGCCATCCCTTTTGCCAAAAATTTAGGATCAAAAGTTTTATGATTCTTAAGACTGAAGGGAAATCTGATTATCTATGAGCTGAAGAACAGAATACATGCAAACTGAGTTATTATTCTCTGGTTCCCTAGGAGTAGCTAGCAAGTCAAGAGCAATAGTCCTTATCAGAGTAGACTGAACACTGACTAGAACTAGGTCTAGAGAATTTTTTTTTGGGGGGGGGAGAGAGTACACTCAGTCAAAAGAGGCATAGCTGTTTCAGTGCTGGTCAAAGAACCTGAAAATACTGCAAAGCCATCTTTCAAAAATTTCTGTAGGAGTGTCAGAATAGCAGTGCTTTCACCAACTGTGAATGAGATGACAGCAAAGGCATAACACTGCGAGGTAGTGGTTGAAAACTAGCCAAAACTTTTTAAGTAGGAGAGTCCTACAAGCATCTTAGGGGCTTCTAAACAGTTTGGGGACTTCTGCCATTTTACAGTTAGTCTTTTTAAGAGCCTTTACGGAGGAGCTGTTTTCATTTTCAGCATGCTTGGAAGGCTTTGCAGCCAGTCAGGCTCTGTGGCTGTTCTCTTAACAGTCAACAGGTCTCCCACAAGAGGGGCAAAGTGCTTTGTTGAAATTTGTGTGAAGCTGATACTTGGGCCACTAGCTTCTCTGGTGCTGCTGGTGAGAAAGAAACTCCTGGCAGAGCAGAACATTTGTTTTTCTTTATTGCTCCGTCTAATCCTGGAAATGGCACAGCAGGCTATGCCAGTCACATTTACTTTGCCCCTTCCGTACTCTTAATTTGGCTCTGGGGTGAACACAGCTTTGAAAGCCATTAGCAGAAGAAAGAAAAAAAATTCATGATGTCTAAACAGGTTGGTAGAGAGAAAAAGATTGAGCTGTAAAGAGATTAGACAGCACAGAGGGATTCCTGTGCATGCTTATGTGCCTTAAAGATCAGTTTCACCAGCTAGATGGCAGCACCACAAGCAGATTCTGTGCAGAGACGTCACCATCTTTCCTGCTTGTTGATACAGAACAATTTTATCAGTGGAAATGCTTTTTTAAAGTTACCCTCTCAATGATCAACAAACTTTTTTCTCTTCTAGCAGCCAACTGCAGCTAGTAGTATTTAGTAAACAAAGAGAATGTACTGTTTACAACACAACAGGTAAAAATTATCTTCTGAAAATCGTTCACATTAATTAACTAATGTAACATACGCATAATTGAATTAATCTGTGGCTAAATAGGAAAGGGAGTAACAGTATATCTATTCTTAAAGGTGATATTGTTAATCTTACCTCAATAAGTTGCAACTTGTCATAGTCTTTACGATGATGGTAGATGCATTGACTAAGGAGTGAGTACAACCTCTCAAGTTGTTCAACAGTGAGACTGCTACTTTTCTGAACAAGTGTATCCAGGAGTATCTATTAAAAATGGAAAAATATACCATTCTTTCTCTCTTTATATAATTTATTGAACTGCTTACAAACTATGATATTCCCAAAGACTGTACTTCATTTTTGTATTACAATTTTGCTTTGTAAAACAAATAAAAATAAACCCATCTTTGTGAATTTTGAAAACAACCATAAAATCAAGTTTCAAGCCATTTTATAAATAAAATACCGTAAACTAAGACAATACCAAAAATGTACTATAAAAGCACATCAAAGATATACTGCATTTGTATCATATGCATTCTGGCTCTAGTAGTCCAACTCAAAAACATGGTATAGACAACTATCTACTATGTTTTAGCAGCTACTTTTCATCTACAGGCCAACTCACTTTGTTACAAGTAAATGAAGTGCTATCTATCTTTGAAGCCAGTTCTGAGGCTGAACACTGAATGTGATGAATATGGCAGTGGTTCTTAAACCTGTCCTGGGGACCCCCAGCCAGTTGGGTTTTTAAGATATTCCAAATGAATATGTATGAGGCAGATTTACATACAACAGAGGTGACATGCATGCAAATCTGCCACATGCATAGTCATTAGAGATATCTTAGAACAGTGTTTAGTTATTGTAATTAAAGCTTCCCTATCCCCTAAAACCTCTCGTTTCTAATCAGTCTTAAAACTATGATGAATTAGATTTACCCTCTTTTTATTTTATCTCACCTAAATCAAAAATTTTATTAGACCTTTCTAATTTTTAATATTGTAAACCGCCCAGATACATGTGACGATCGGTATATCAAGCCATGAATAAACTTGAAACTTCTCAACATGCGGTACACATACCCTTGGGAGTACGCGAGCCACTTGTTGGGGGTACGCAGCACTGGCCTCCGCTGAGGATATAGTCTGTCCAACCCATCCACTGAAGCCTCCGCTGGGGATTCCTCCCTCCTGCCCTTCAGAGGAAAGCCTTCTGGGTCAGTGGGATGTGTGTGTTCCCAGTTACTTCCTTCAGCGGCACTTGTTGGGGAGGATGCGCAGGCAGTGGTTCACACGCTGCATGTAGCTGACCCGTAAACCTTCTCTCCAACATAAGAGCTGATGTCAGAGGGAAGGCTTGTGAGTCAGCCACGTGCAGCTTGTGATCTGCTGCCTGTGCGGCCCCCCAACAAGTGCCGCTGAAGGCAGAAGGAGCGAGTGCGGCTCAAACAAGTAAGGAAACATAATCTGGGACAAAGGAGGGGGGGAAGGAGCGCATTAGGACATGGGAGTGGCACGATTTTAGGACAAGGCTAGAAGGCAGGGAGGGGGAGGGGGCATGAACTCGACACAGAAGGAAGGGAGGAGGAATGAACATGGGACACAAAAGAGAGGGAGGAAGGGGGCACTAACTTGTGACATAGGAGGGAGGGAATAGAAAGGGAGAATGGTTGGGCATGAGTGTGTGAGTGAGAGGGAAAGAGATGGTGCACATGGGGAAAGGAAGAAAGAGGAAAACTGGGCATAGAGAGAGGAGTGAGGTAAAGATGCATGGGGAATAGAAGGATGAGAGGGAGAAATGTTGGATAAAGTGGTGGAGAGGGAACAGAGGGACAGATTGAAGGGGATGCAAGGGGGTGGAATATTGGACATGGTGATGGAGGGAGAGATGTGGCATGGTGCTGGAGAGGGGTGATAGAAGGAGAAATGGGCATGGGGCTGGTGGGCAGTGGTGAAAAATGCTGCACATGATCAGGGAGATGAGAGAGGGCAAAATGTTGGATGTAGCAGTAGAGGGGGTGGGAGAGATGCCTGGATCTCTCAAGACAGATGGACAGTGAGAGAGAGAGAGGGAAACATGTTGCCAATAAAGGTGGAGGAGAGAGGAAGAAAAGTTGGACTCATGGAGAGACAGAGAGAAATGTTGGTTGGGGAAGGGAATGAGGTCCAGAGGACAGGAAGCATGCAGGAGGCAGAAAGAAAGAAATATTAGATACACAGTCAGAAGGAAGTGCAACCAGACTCATGAAATCACCAAACAACAAAGGTAGAAAAAAAAAAGATTTTATTTTTAATTTAGTGATCAAAATGTGTCAATTTTGAGAATTTATATCTGCTGTCTATATTTTGCATTATATATTTTTATATAGTTGTTACTGAGGTGACATTGCATATTTTAAAATCATCTGCTTTGACCGCTTTGAAAAAAAAAAATAAAAAAAATATATATATATATATATAAATGAAAATTAACATTTTCTGTTCGGGTACAGTGTGCTTTGTTTTTTTAAATTTTGTGGTTACCATTATGTATTAATAAGATTATACAACTAGTTTGTTTCATGTTTGAGTTATCGTTTGTATATTTGCATATATGTATATTTGCATATTTATAATTTAAAAAAGTTTAAAAAAGAGTATATTGTATGTATATGAAAAATGGATGGAAGAAATTTAATTATAATTAGTACTATTATTATGGGGGTTGGGTCAGGAGCAGAGCCTTGGCAAATCTGGGGAGGAGCTTGGGCTGGGGTACTCAATTAATATTTCTTAGACTTAGGGGGTATTTGGCTTGAAGAAGTTGAGAAACACTGTCTTAGAACATAAGAATAGTCTTACTGGGTCAGACCAAAGGTCCATCAAAGCCCAGTATCCCATTCTCACATTGGCTGGGGGCTCCCCAGGACAGGTGTAAGAACTACTGAAATATGCAATCAGGAGTTCTATATATTGCAATTACAACTGACATATCATTGGAGCTATATGAAGTAAAAAATCATTACTGGACTGATTCCACCAACATTGGAAGGAAAATGAGGAGAAAGTTCACAAGCATGGCTCAGTTTAGCTTAGTGCTGACTAAAACAGGCCAAGTTAATTTTGCCTGGCAGTCATATCAAATGTTATTTAATGCCATCTGTTATTCTATTACAAAGTAATACCTTTTACTTTACTTTAAAATACTGGTTCAAAACTTGACTAACAAGTTTCACGGAATCAGGGCTGGATCAAAAATAGATGTCACAGTCACAATCTCATTTTCATCTCCATTACCTTAAGTCTATTGTGATCAACAACTAGAGGGGGATCTAGGTCAGTCAGGGCCTCAGGAACCAACTCCAAATTCTCTTTACGGCATTTCTTAAAGGACACACCTGGAATTCAAAAGTAAAGCTTTAGCACCCTAGAAATACTCCTCCAACCTATGCTTAAGTTTACCTAAAGCTGTTATAAATAATAAATACATATTTTTGGTTGGGATTGGGGTGGGGACTTGGCATTTTCTTCTTGCTCCTTTGGGCTTCCAGTGCAACGAGAATCAAGCCTATAAACTTCAAAACTACCCTGGGATTGTTTCTCCTCTTTTATATCCCCTTCCAACTTACTGTAGTTCAGTAGCTGCTGTGACAGTACAACAATGTTCAAAATATGCTAATATTAGGAAATTGCTATTGTCAATATAATATACGCAGCTGGTTGAACTAAACTACAAATTGCAGGAGTCATCACTAAAGGAAGCTCTCCTGTATTTTAGTCAGCATACAAGCACATACAGTAAACGCAGGAAGAGATCAAAATTTAGGCGAGATGTCTGTGATACTTTCCTTTGCTCAGGATTTGCATCCCTTGCTTCGGAAGTGAATGTTATGCCGATCTTCAAAACAGGTTTGAGGGGAGATCCGGGAAACTACAGACCTGTGAGTCTGACCTCGGTACTGGGAAAGATGGTAGAGTCACTGATAAAGGACAGCATCATTAATTGCCTTGACGGACACGGGCTGATGAGGACCAGTCAACACGGTTTTAGCAAAGGCAGATTGTGTTTGACGAACTTGCTGCACTTCTTTGAGGGAGTAAACAGACAGATAGGCAAGGGCGATCTGGTCGACATTGTATATCTGGATTTTCAGAAGGCATTTGACAAGGTTCCGCATAAACGACTACTTCAGAAAATTGCGAGCCGTGGAATCAAGGGTGAAATACTCACGTGGATTAAAAACTGGCTGGAGCATAGGAAACAGAGAGTGGGGGTAAATGGACAATATTCAGACTAGAAGAGCGTCACCAATGGGGTAACATCTTTATAAATGATCTGGACATAGGTACGACAAGCGAGGTGATTAAATTTGCAGACAATCAGGCTCGAGGAATGGGCATCGATATGGCAGATGAGGTTCAACGTGGATAAGTGTAAAGTGATGCATGTCGGTAACAAAAATCTCATGCACGAATACAGGATGTCCGGGGCTGTACTTGGAGAAACCTCCCAGGAAAGGGACTTGGGAGTTCTGATCGACAAGTCGATGAAGCCGTCCATGCAAGGTGCGGCGGCAGCAAAAAGGGCAAAGAGAATGCTAGGAATGATAAAGAAGGGGATCACGAACAGATCAGAAAAGGTTATCATGTCGCTGTACTGGGCCATGGTGCGCCCTCACCTGGAGTACTGCGTCCAGCACTGGTCGCCGTACATGAAGAAGGACACGGTACTACTCGAAAGGGTCCAGAGAAGAGCGACTAAGATGGTTAAGGGGTTGGAGGAGCTGCCGTACAGCAAAAGATTAGAGAACTGGGCCTCTTCTCCCTCGAACAGAGGAGATTGAGAGGGGACGTGATCGAAACATTCAAGGTACTGAAGGGGATAGACTTAGTAGATAAGGACAGGTTGTTCACCCTTTCCAAGGTAGGGAGAACGAGAGGGCACTCTCTAAAGTTGAAAGGGGATAGATTCCGTACAAATGTAAGGAAGTTGTTCTTCACCAAGAGAGTGATAGAAAGCTGGAACGCTCTTCCAGAGGCTGTTATAGGGGAAAACACCCTCCAGAGCAGTGATGTTGCCTGGTGTGCCACAGGGCCGCCATCAGGGCAGTACTACCAGTCCTGCATTCAGGGGCCCGGAGCTGACAGGGGGCCCGGGCTCCCCCAGGGTCCTAGGCAGGGGCGCCAGTAGCTCGCCAAGGCAAAGTGAGTCGATCACCCAGGACTCACTTTGTCTTGGCGATCTAATCTATCGAGCCGATAAGTCTTCTTCTCCCCGACGTCAATTCTGCAGTCGGAGAGGAAGTTCGGGCCAGCCAATCGCTGCCTGGCTGGGCGGAACTTCCTCTCCGATTGCAGAATTGACGTCAGGGAGAGCATGCGTCGGCGTCGGCTTTGGGACCTGTTATCCATTGGTGGGTCCTGTTCCCCGATGGCAGCGGCAGTGGCTTGGGGAACGGCAGGGAGAAAGAAAGAAAGGGGGCAGGCAGGGAAACAGAAGGAAAGAAGAGAAACAGAAAAAAAGAAAGAAAGGTCAGGGAGAGAGGAAGAAAAAGTTGGGGGAGGGAATGAGGTGTGGAGGAAAGAAAGCATACAGGCTGATAGAAGGGAAGAAAGATTGGATGCACAGTCAGAAGAAGAAAGTGCAACCAGAAATCACCAGACAAGGTAGGAAAAATGATTTTATTTTAAATTTAGCAAAGTGGAGGCATATTACCACAGTTTTCAAAGGAATTTGCCCAAATAACTTAATAGTTAACTGGGTAAATTCCCAGAGATGAAAACTTCCCTTCACTTACTATGCACAGTTCTGAATTTATATCTGCTGTCTATATTTTACAATATGGTCACCTTTTACTAAACCGCAATAGTGGTTTTTAGCGCAGGGAGCCTATGAGTGTCAAGAGCAGCGCTGGGCATTCAGCGCAGCTCCCTGCGCTAAAAACTGCTATTGTGGTTTAATAAAAAGGATGGAGGGTATATTTATCTATTTTTGTATGGTTGTTACTGAGGTGACAATGCATAGAGTCATCTGCCTTGACCTCTTTGAAAAAAACCCAGAATAGGAATGATAATTAACATTTTCTCAGCGTATAGTGTGCTTTGTGTTTTTTAATTTTATTATTGGTAGATCATTTTGACTTGGTCATTTTAAAGTAGCTCACAAGCTCAAAAAGTTTGGGCACCTCTGAGCTACAGCGTTGAAACTGTGTATTTCTATTTTATCCCCCCTTTTACAAAACTGTGGAGCGTTTTTTAGCGCCAGCCGTGGTGGTAGCAGCTCTGATGCTCAGAATTCTATGAGTGTCAGGGCTGTTACCACTGTGGCTAAAATCCACACTACAGTTTTGTAAAAGGGTGAGGGGTTAGTTTGTGATGACATATTCCATACTAGGCGAAGGTGTTTTCTGTGTTCTGTGTGTTTGAAAGACATGGTTTTCTGTTAGGATTGACGGTGTAGGATTGATCTGTGCTGGTCTGGCTTGTTTAGTTTTACAGAGCTGTCATCTGGAGCTGTCATCCGCCGGCTCATCGGGGATCGATCAGAAGAGTGCTGAGTGTGACGGACAGCGGCTATCTGGAGGAGACAAGCGCAGTAAGTCCTGAGTGACAGTGAGATACTGCAGTGATGGACAAGTTTTTGAAAAGGAAAGAACTAGACTCTGAACAAAATTTGGAGCCAGATGAGAGCCCAAGTATGAGTGGGGGTCAAAAGAAAGCAAAGATGGTTAGCGCAAGCAAATTCTCTGGCGCAAGGCAATATAGCGAAAGCTATATTTCAGTTGGATTTACTTTCACTGGAGATGCAAACAAACCAACTCCACTGTCCGTGGTGTGTGGTGAAAAGCTTGCTAACAGTGCTATGGTCCCAAGCGAACTTAAACGCCATCTCCAAACGAAACACCCTTCGCTTCAAAACAAGAATGCGGACTATTTTGTTCGCCTGCGTGACAACACGGAGAAACAGGCAACTTTCATGAGAAAAACCACAAAGGTAAATGTAAGAGTTCTTAAAGCTAGCTATCAAGTTGCTGAACTTATAGCCAAGTCAAAAAAGTCGCACACTGTGGCAGAGACATTAATACTTCCTGCCTGCAAAGCTATTGTAGAGGAGATGCTTGGACCTGAAGCAGCTAAGGAAATAGCCAAAGTCCCTCTCTCAGACAACACAATTTCCAGACGTATTAATGACATGTCTGCAGACATCGAAAGTGTGGTTTTGGAAAAGATCCATATCAGTGAGAAATTTGCATTGCAACTTGACGAGTCTACTGATATCAGTGGACATGCTCAACTCTTGGCCAATGTGCGTTTTGTTGATGGTGATGCAATTAGAGAAAACTTCTTTTTTTGCAAGGCATTGCCAGAAAAAACAACAGGAGAAGAAATTTTTCGGGTCACATCAGAATACCTTGAAAAAGGAAGACTTAAGTGGGAAAACTGCACAAGTGTCTGCACCGATGGAGCTGCAGCCATGGTCGGGCGCACCAAAGGCTTTGTAAGCAGTGAAGGAAAGAAATCCAGATGTGATTGTTACGCATTGTTTTTTACACCGCGAGGCCCTCGTAGCCAAGACTTTACCAGCAGTCCTAGTTCATGTGTTGGATGATGTTGTGTGCATGGTAAACTTTGTAAAGTCACGACCCGTGAAAAGTCGCATATTTGCAGCTTTGTGTGAGGAGATGGGAGCGAAGCATAAAACCTTGCTGTTTCATACGGAGGTCTGGTGGTTGTCGAGTGGCAAGGTCTTGGTTCGTGTGTATGAGCTGCGGGAGGAACTTAAAGTGTTTCTGACAAATGAGAGGTCAGATTACGCAAAGCAGCTTGCAAGTGATGAGTGGTGTGCAAGGCTGGCATACCTGGCAGATATATTTTATCATCTGAATGAACTGAACATACGAATGCAAGGCCGAAGTGAAAACCTGCTTACAAGTACAGATAAAATAAATGGATTCCGTTCAAAGGTGCAACTCTGGCATCAACACGTGGAAAGAGGCAATCTTGAAATGTTCACACTCACCAAGCAATGGCAAGGTGTTCACACTGCTGCACTGTGTGAGATAATAGTTAAACATTTAAAAACTCTTGAGGAGAAGTTGTCATTTTATTTCTCTTCAGTCTCCACTGAATGCCTTGACTGGGTTAGAGACCCTTATAGCTCAGCATCAGTTGGTGGAAAGGACATGACTTTACAGGAGCAGGAGGAACTAACTGAACCGAGACAAAATCGTGGTTTCAAGCTAAGATTTGCTGATCTACCTTTGGACAGTTTTTGGTTGGATACCGCCAAGGAGTTCCCCCTTCTGGCAAACAAAGCTATTTTGACATTGCTCCCATTTTCCACTACATATCTGTGTGAGATTAGCTTTTCAAGCATGATTGCTATAAAAACCAAATACAGAGAGAGACTGAGAGCTGTTGACGAAGAGCTACGTGTGTGTCTTTCTTCGATTCCAGCCAGAATATCAGCTTTGTGTTCAGCCAAACAGGCCCAGGTTTCGCACTGAATAAAGTATTTTATAATTTTTCACTATTCTGTTTACTTAATATTTCATAATAAAGTAATTATAAAATACTTTCTTTGTGTTTATTTGATTCCTATTCAAGAGAATTACTTTATATATAGTCAATATAGGCACAGAGTTAAATTTTTTAACATTTTCTAATGGTGGTGTGCCTCGTGATTTTTTTCATGAAACAAGTGTGCCTTTGCCCAAAAAAGGTTGAAAAACACTGCTCCAGAGATTCAAGACAAAGTTAGACAAGTTCCAGCTGAACAAGAACGTGCGCTCTTAGGGCTAGTCTCGGTTAGGGTGCTGGTCTTTGACCAGAGGGCCGCTGTGTGAGTGGACTGCTGGGCATGATGGACCACTGGTCTGACCCAGCAGCGGCAATTCTTATGTTCTTACGAAAAGCAACTATGATAATTTCTGATTTTCTCAAACCATTTATAGGACTTAATATTACAGGAGGTAAAAACAGCATTTATACTAATATCAGAAAGAGAAACATAGAATTTTGATGGCAGATAAAGGGCAAATGGCCCATCTGCAGTAACCATTATCTTTTCCTCTCTAAGAGATCTCATATGCCTATGTCACGTTTCTTGAATTCAGACAGTCTCTGCCTCCACCACCTCTTCTAGGAGTCTGTTCCATGCATCTACCACTCTTTCTGTAAAAAAGTATCTCCTTAGATTACTCCAGAGCCTATTACTTCTTAACTTCATCCTATGCCCTCTCATTCCAGAGCTTCCTTTCAAATGAGACTTGACTCATGCACATTTACGCGACGTAAGTATTTAAATGTCACTGTCGTATCTCCCCTCTCCCGCATTTCCTCCAAAGTATACATATTGAGATCTTCCCCCACCTTCCTCCAAAGTATACATATTGGATCTGTCCCCATATGCCTTATGACAAAACCCACACACCATTTTCGTACCCTTCTTCTGGACCGACTCCAACATTTTAATATCTTTTTGAAGGTGTGGGCTCCAGAATTCTACACAATATTCTAAATGAGGTTTCACCAAAGTCTTATACAGAGGCATCACTACCTCCTTTTCCCTACTGGACATACCTCTTCCTAAGAACCCTAACATCCTTTTAGCTTTTGCAGTCACCTTTTCAACCTGTTTGGCCACCTTAAGGTCATCACATACAATCACACCCAGGTCCTGCTCTTCTGTACCGTTCCTTCGGGTTTTTGCAACCCAAATGCATGACCTTGCATTTCTTAGCATTAAATTTTAACTGTCAAATTTCAGACCATTCTTCAAGCTTTGCTAGGTCTTTGTTCATGTTATTCATACCATCCGAGGTGTCTATTCCATTGCAGGTTTTGGTATAATCCGCAAAAAGGCAAGTCTTACTTGACCGCCTTTCAACAATATCACTTATAAAAATGTTAAAATGAAAAGGCCCAAGAACAGAACCTTGAGGAACACCACTGGTAAGATCCCTTTCCTCAGAGCAATCTCCGTTGACCACTACCCTCTGTCGTCTTCCACTCAACTAGTTCCTGACCCAGCCTGCCACTTTGGGGCTCATCCTGAGGACACTCAGTTTATTTATTAGACTTCTCAGTGATTTATTTCTGGTGCCTGGACCCACTCCATCTATATACCAATCTGTCCTTGGGATGAATAAATAGCCATAATTGATCAATGAGTAGTAGCTGAGAAGGAAGGAATAAGAGGTTAGCTTTCTTAAACTACAAAAGATCGCGGAAAGAGGAAGACAGGCAAAAATATCTGGAAAAGTTAAGAGAGGCTGGTCGTGTAGTCAGGAAAGCAAAGATGCAAATGGAAGAAAAAATAGCTGACATGGTAAAACGGGGAGACAAGACTTTTTAAAAAAAGATATATTAGTGATAAGAAGAAATGCAAAAGTGGCATTGTGAGACTCAAAGGTGAAGGGAAGGAATATGTAGACGCTGATACAGAAAAGGATAAATTGCTTAACAAATATTTCTGTTCTGTGTTCATGGCTGAAGAGCCGGGAGCGGGACCGCAGAAGACAAACGTGAATAGGGATGGAGGAGTAATAGACCCTAATCGATTTTCAGAGGGTTGTTTGTGAGGAGCTAGCTAAATATCGATTATGTATGTTAGGATTGGAACATCAATGATGTCTGTGGCTGGTGTAGAACTATGGAATGCCCTGTCTGATATCCTACGATTCTGTATTGGAAGGATAAATTTTAAGAAAATGTTGAAAACGCAATTATTTTCTAATGCCTTTCTATGCTAATGCTTATTCCATCTGAAAATATCTTTTTCAGAATATAATGACAGTAATGTATGATTTAAAGTTTGTTTGCATTCCTGAATTGTTGAGATTTGATTTGTTTTGCCTCTATATGTGGATCGGTTTTGTCATCTACCTTGGAATGGATCGTTCAATCTAATGCCTTTTTGCTTCCTGATTTGATTTGGTATATTGACATCTTATATTGGGGGGATATTAATGATGTTGTCTAGTTATGTCTATTTTATATGTGGAAATTGCAGGGAAATAAGATTTTATGTATGTGATATGTAAATAGTTGTATGTGGTATATAAATATTTTAATAAATAAATTAAAGGTAGACAAAGCAATGGGGCCAGATGGTGTACATCCGAGGGTACTGAAGGAACTTAGGGAAGTTCTGGTAGTTTCGCTGACTGATCTTTTTAACAAGTCTCTAGAGTTGGGAGTGGTACCGGAGGACTGGAGAAGGGTGGATGTAGTCCCTCTCCACAAAAAATGGAAGTAAGGAAGATGTAGAGAATTACAGGCCAATAAGTCCGACTTCTGTGGTAAGAAAATTAATGGAAACACATTTAAAACAGAGAATGGTGAAGTTTCTAAAATCCTGTGGACTACAGGACTGGAGACAACATGGATATGCTAGAGGTAGGCCTTGTCAGACAAATCTGATCAGTTTCTTTGACTGGGTGACCAGAGAATTGGATAGAGAATGTGTGCTAGATGTGATGTATTTAGATTTTATCAAAGCCTTTGACAGTGTTCCACACAGACATCTAATAAATAAACTGAGTGCCCTCAGGATGGGTCCCAGGGTGACAGGCTGGGTTAAGAACTAGTTGAATGGACGGCAACAGAGGGTAGTAATCAATGGAGATCGCTCTGAGGAAAGGGATGTTACTAGTGGTGTGCCACAAGGTTCTGTTCTTGGGCCTGTTCTTTTTAACATTTTTATAAACAATATTGCTGAAGGGTTATCGGGCAAGATTTGCCTCTTTGCGGATGATACCAAAATCTGCAATAGAGTAGACACCCAGGATGGTGTGAATAACTTGAAGAAAGTAGCTCCGCCCACCCCCCAACGTCACACACCCGATCTTCCCCCATAAAAAGGGACGAGCCAGTGGAGAGTCCCTATGCTTGATCAGCTAAAGCTGGGGAGCAAGCACACAGAGCGGGTGCACGTAGAGAGCGTGCACGTGGTGAGCGGGTGCTTGTAAGCAGCGGAGAGGAGTGGAGAAGCAGTTAGGAGGCGGAGGAAGCTGGTAAGAGGAGCAGAGAGGACAGGAGAGACAGTTGGGAGACAAAGGATGCTGCAAAGGGGAACGGAGAGGAGCACAGTGAGCGTTAGAGAGGGAGACGATCTGGTCACGGAGAGGGGAAGAGGCGGATAGTAACTCCGCCCATCCCCCGACGTCATACACCCGATCTCCCCCCATAAAAGGGGACGAGCCAAAGGCGCGCGGCCGTTCAGCGCGTGGCGAAGGCAAGCGGCAAAGGCGCTCGCCTTAGCGAGAGCACCTTTGCAAAGGGCCTCTAGAAGGGCATCAAGAAAGGGCTGTCAACTCTAGCCGATCTCTTAACTTATACAACTGGCTAATTAACCAATTTCTTCAACTTTCTACCAAGTCTTTAAACTCTCAACTTCCTATCTAACCAACAAGCTACTAAAACCTTTCCACTAAACAGGCAGACCGCACCAATCACTCTATCCCCAGACCATTTTAACAGGCAGCCACGCTATCCTCTAACATTTAATCAGACTGACCTCTCTAGCACACTAACAAACAGGCAACCTTAACTGACAATTAAATAACTATTAACTAACTACTCTATCCCTCAGACCAAGAACTAACTAACTACCTCTATCCCTCCAACCTCAACACTTTTCTGACCAACACCTAATAGCCCCCATGCTAACAAATATCTTAAAAAATAAAATAAAATTTTGTAAATGGCAGGTAGAACTAGAAGCAGCAAGACTTCAATCAAAACAGGCAGTTCAGTCACCGAAATACCTATGGCTATGGTCCTAGTACAGTTGGAAGGGGAACCAGGACGGAGGGCAGAGGTCTCTGTACAGACCGAGGCCATCCCCTCAAAGATGTCTACAGTCTCAACGCAGACGGAAGTAATGGATCAGCCGGACAAAAGCCTTTTGCTAGAGCTGAGGAGCCTGAGAAAGGAGGTTCAGCGCTTAAGGAGCATCTGAGACGACAAAACTTTCATCGATGGAGTCATCCAGGAGCTGTCTCAGATCGCTGAACAGGAACCTGACAAGACCACCCTGGGAACACCCAAAGCATCCAAACTTGAGACTAACCACCGGAATGCAGGAAGTGGCTGGAGACACTGACTCCTGGCAGCTGGTGACTTCCTCCACAGGAAAACGCAGAGGACCTAATGCTGTCTCTTTTTCTAATATGCAGGGCAGCTCTACATCGACACCACAAATCGCCCTGAGGAACAGATATCAGCTGCTACAGGAAGGTCCTGAGGTACAAGAAGTTGTTCAGCAGACAGTTCCAGTTCTGGAATCAACAGAACGGCCCACCCCTAAGAAGCGCAGAGTGGTGGTCATCGGGGATTCACTGCTGAGGGGCACTGAGGGACCAATTTGCAGATCAGACCTGCAATCAAGAGAGGTCTGCTGTTTGCCAGGTGCCAGGATCTGGGATGTAACCGCTTGCCTTGACAGACTCATCAAGCCCTGAGACCACTTCCCCATGATTCTCATCCACATCGGAACCAATGACACCGCCAGGGGCACCCCGGACAGCATACCTGAGGACTTCAGGGCCCTGGGAGAGAAGCTGAGGAGGATGGATGCGCAGGTGGTCTTCTCCTCGATCCTCCCAGTGAGGGGCAAGGGCAGTGCCAGAAAGAATCGCATCCGGAGGGCAAATGACTGGCAGCAGGGATGGTGCAAGGAGATGAACTTCGGGTTCCTGCACCATGGAGAGGCATTGCAAGGACTACAGGGACAAGACGGGTTACACCTGACCAGAAGAGGGAAGAACGTCCTTGGACACCGTCTAGCCCGCCTACTTCACAGGGCTTTAAACTAGGTAAGTTGGGGGAGGATATGGGCACAAACAACCTACCTGGCGAGCTAAACTGCCAATACTTTTTTGAGGCTGAGGTGAGCAGTCAGCAAAATTCTGGGTCCGGGTCAGGGGCGAGTATACACACTTTCAAGTTTGGGGCAGGTTCACATTATAATTCTGGGTCACATTGTAATTCTGGGTCTAGGGGGAGTACACATTGCAATTCTGGGTCTGGGGAGAGTACACATTGTAATTCCGGGTCTAAGGGCAGTACACATTGTAATCCTGGGTCCAGCGGGGGTATACACATTGCAAATTGTACTAAAGGAATTCAAGTAGCCCATGCGGGAACACCCCCACAGAGTACACACATTTCCGAGTTTGGGATAGGTACACACTGTAGTTCTGGGTCTGTGGAGTCCGGGATAGATGTACGATGTAGTTCTGGGTCTAGGGAGAGTACAAAACATGCGAATAATGCTAAAAGTGTCCAAGTAGCTCAAGCAGGAATATCCCCACTGAGACGTAACAAAAATACAACGTGGAGGGCTATGTACGTCAACGCACACAGTTTGGGAAATAAGATCCTGGAATTGGAAACAGAAATAAGGAATGCCGACCTGGATGTTGCGGCGATATCTGAGACCTGGCTCACAGACTCCCACGGGTCGGACATGGTCATACCGGGATACAACTTGCTTCGCCGGGACAGGGAGGGCAAAATGGGAGGAGGTGTAGCATTATATACTAAAGATGACATTAAGGTTACAAGAATCGCAGATGTCCAGTACACCGGGGAATCCCTTTGGGTTAATTTGGTCAGAGGGAAGGACAAATGCCTGTATCAGCGTGCCAGACTTTAAGAATAAATGGGATACCCATATGGGATCCCTACGAGGGTCAAAATAAAGAAATTGGGTCATTAGGGCATAGACAGGGGGTGGGTAAGCAGAGTGGGCAGACTTGATGGGCTGTAACCCTTTTCTGCCGTCATCTTCTATGTTTCTATGTTTCTAATTTACAGACCCCCAAGACAACAGGATGACCTGGATATGGAATTAATCGGTGATATAGAGAATATCACCTTGCGTGGGGACACAGTATTGTTAGGTGACTTCAACATGCCTGATGTGGATTGGGACACACTTACCTCTGCTTCCGGCAGCAGCAGGAGGCTATTAAACTCTATGAAGGGAGCACGTCTCAGACAACTGGTGTTGGACCCAAGGGATCAGGCAATACTGGACCTGTTACTTACCAATGGATAAAGTGTCACAGAGGTCTCGGTGGGCGACACATTGGCCTCCAGTGACCACAACATGGTATGGTTTAATCTTAGGAAAGGTTTCACTAAATCTACCACACTTACCAAGGTCCTCAAATTCAAGGACACAAACTTCCAAGACATGGGTGACTTTGTTCACCAGGCGCTACAAAGACAAGCAGAAAACGATAGCGTGGAAGAAATGTGGTCGACCTTGAAAGCCACCATACCTTGAAAGCGAGAAACCGCTATGTTAAATTAGTAAGTAAACGGCGAAGGAACAATAAGCCGCAGTGGTTCACTGTGGAGATCTCAGACCTCATCAAAGAGAAGAAAAAAGCATTCATCTCTTACAAACAATCGGGGAAACAGGTCTCTAGAGCAGACTACCTGACCAAGTCAAAAGCCGTCAAAACAGCAGTCAGAGAGGCCAAATTCCACATGGAGGAGTCTCTAGCAAAGAACATCCAGAAAGGAGATAAGTCCTTCTTCAGGTATATCAGCGACAGAAGTAAAAACTCAGGCGGGATAGTACGTCTTAGGAAACCAGACGGAGACTATGTGGAAAAGGACTCGGAAAAAGCCCAACTGTTAAATGAATACTTCTGCTCAGTCTTCACCCGAGAAGCGCCGGGGCTCGGCCCTCAGCTACAGACAAAGGTTGACTCAGTTGACCCGTTTAGTAATTTCGAGTTTACGCCCAGCAGTGTCTACAGCGAGCTGTCAAAGCTCAAGGTTAACAAAGCAATGGGGCCTGACAACCTACACCCCAGGGTGCTCAGGGAGTTGAGTGATATCTTGGCGGAGCCACTGTCTGCGCTCTTCAACCTCTCCCTTAGTACAGGCTGCGTCCCGTTGGATTGGAAGACGGGTAACGTCATTCCACTCCACAAGAAAGGCTCAAAGATGGAGGCAGCAAACTACAGACCAGTGAGTCTCACATCAATAGTGAGCAAACTAATGGAAACTCTAATCAAACGCCAATTAGATACGATCCTGAATGAGGAGAATCTACGGGATCCCCGTCAACATGGATTTACTAAGGGGAGATCCTGCCAATCCAACCTGATCAGCTTCTTTGACTGGGTGACGGGGAAGCTGGATGTTGGGGAGTCCCTGGACATCGTATACCTGGACTTTAGCAAAGCATTCGATAGCGTACCACACCGCAGGTTGCTGAGCAAGATGAGTTCTATAGGATTGGGCGACACATTGACGAAATGGGTGGGGAACTGGCTTGGAGGTAAGCTTCAAATTATAGTGGTGAACGGCACCCCCTCCGAAATGACGGAGGTGATTAGTGGAGTGCCCCAGGGCTCGGTCTTGGGCCCGATCCTATTCAACATCTTTATAACAGATTTGACAGAAGGGCTCTGAGGTAAAATAACATTATTCGCCGATGACGCCAAACTAAGCAATGTAGTGGGCAAAAGCACAACGGACAAAAATTCAATGCCCGACAACATGATGCACGACCTACTCCTACTGGAGCGCTGGTCTAGGACCTGGCAACTCAGCTTCAATGCCAAAAAATGCAAAGTTATGCACCTGGGCAGCCAAAATCCATGCAAGACTTATACCCTTAATGGCGAGATCCTAACAAGAACGGTAGCAGAACGAGACTTAGGGGTGATCGTCAGTGAGGACATGAAAGTTGCCAATCAAGTGGAGCAAACTTCATCCAAGGCAAGACAAATTATAGGTTGCATATGCAGGAGTTTCGTCAGCCGTAAGCCTGAAGTCATTATGCCATTGTATAGATCCATGGTGAGGCCCCACCTGGAATACTGTGTGCAATTCTGGAGGCCACATTATCGCAAGGATGTGCTGAGACTGGAGTCAGTCCAGAGACCACCAGGATGGTCTCGGGATTCAAGGATCTCCCGTACGAAGAACGGTTAGATAAATTACAGCTATACTCGCTCGAGGAGCGCAGAGAGAGGGGAGACATAATCGAGACGTTCAAGTATCTCACGGGCCGCATCGAAGTGGAGGAAGATATCTTCTTTTTCAAGGGTCCCACGGCAACAAGAGGGCATCCGTGGAAAATCAGGGGCGGGAAACTGCGCAGCGACACCAGGAAATTTTTTTTCACTGAAAGGGTGGTTGATCGCTGGAATAGTCTTCCACTTCAGGTGATTGAGGCCAGCAGCGTGCCTGATTTTAAGGCCAAATGGGATCGAAACGTGGGATCTATTCACAGGGTAAAGGTAGGGGAGGGTTATTAGGGTGGGCAGACTGGATGGGCCGTGGCCCTTATCTGCCGTCTATTTCTATGTTTCTAAAGACCTGGCGAAGCTTGAAGAATGGTCTGAAATTTGGCAGCTAAAATTTAATGCTAAGAAATGCTAGGTCATGCATTTAAGCTGCAAAAACCCAAGGGAACGGTACAGGGAGTTGAGAACTTATGTGCATGACAGAAGAGTGGGACTTGGGTGTGATTGTATGTGATGATCTTAAGGTGGCCAGGCAGATTGAAAAGGTGATAGCGAAAGATAGAAGGATGCTAGGTTGCATAGAGAAAGGTATGGCCAGTAGGAAAAGGGAGGTATTGATGCCCATGTATAAGACTTTGGCGAGACCTAATTTAGAATATTGTGTACAATTCTGGAGGCCGCACCGTCATAAAGACATAAAAAGGATGGAGTCAGTCAAGAGGAAGTATACTAAAATGGTGGGTAGTCTTCATCATAAGGCATATGGGGACAGACTTAAATATCCAAAGATGACTTCTGTATTTTACCAGATGGTATACAATTAATTATAGAAAGGAAAAAGGACCTCAGAAACCTGCTCAGAATCGAGTAACCAGAAAATAAATCTAATCTGAAGTTCACTCTGAGACTTACTAGCTCCAGATTTCAATCATTGGTCCAAAAAAAACCCCTTCTGCATCACTTAATATTTCACTCATATCATTAATTATCTAATCTTTTTTTAAACTTTTTTTCTTGCTTATATTTACTACCTTATCATATTCTCACCTAATGAACCATAACCATATATTGAAATACTTAAGCACCAGCAATAATACAAATCAGTACAAATCCAAAACATTCATATGCTAGTGCTGATAAATGTCGGTATAAATGTCCAAGTTAGTAATATCAACTTATCAATTTATCTCAAGCCTCAGTTCTGTCCCAATGGAGCCCGTTTCACTGAAGAGCTCAGCTTCTTCCAGGGAATGCTTTGAGGACTGGGCTGCTTAGCTCCACATATCAACCATCCTAAACATCTGCTTTCTAGTTACAGCTTCAACAGCGCTAGGTGTATAATGGTGTCTGAGGATTGAAATAAGTTGATAGAGCGATATAAGGGCATTAAAACATTTTCATCTTTGCTTAAATATTGTAATTAATTGTATATTTTTTGTGAATGCTAACATGATATTCATGCAGCATTTTGGGGTCGTTTTATTAAGGTACGCTAACCGATTTAGCACATGCTAAATGCTAAGGCACCTTAGCATTTAGCGCGCACTAACAAAAGATTGCGCCTAATAAAAGGACCCCTTCATGACTAATGTTTTGCACTTATTGTATTAATATTGTTCACTTGTTTTGTATATTATGTATTCATTTTAAAATTTAATAAAATATTTAAGGGAAAAAACCCAAAAATGTACCATCTTTGTTTTACATTCCTTTCCTGATAATTCCTAACATTCGATTTGCTTTCTTAGCTGCTGCCGCACATTGAGGTTTTAAAAGTATTAAAAAACTACAACAAAGCACTTTCAGATAGTTTGGGTTGTTTAGTATATCAAGTTTGCTATTCAATATGGTTTGGCTGAAGGTATTACTGCTTTTTGCTTTGATAAGCATTTTTATTCTTTCCAACCCAATGAAAGTAGGAAAGACTTATACAAAATGTGCCCATCTGGAGCAAAATAACTCTTTCAAAATGTAGCAGAATAGAATAAAACTTGAGGGTCCTTTTACTAAGGTGCGCTAGCCATTTTAGTGCACGCTAAATGCTAACGCATCTATAGACTATAATGGACGCATTAGTGTTTAGTGCACGCTAAAACAGCTAGTGCCCCTTAGTAAAAGGACCCCTTGGTATTTAGGAAAAGCCTATAAAGAGAAATGAATTCAAAAATAGGCTATTAGACTGGGGGGCTCACAGAAATGTCATTCATCTCCCCCCCTCCCAAAAAAAAGTTCCAATGGATTTTTGTGGTAGAATTTCTAGCTTCTATATCATAGAAATTTATATACAATGAAACATACTTGTAGCAGTTAAATTCATTCTTTCAAACTGCATCTCCCCATGCTCTCCCCAAACTCCCATAACTCAAAATTCATTCCACCTCCTCCCCCCCAAAAAACCCAACTACCCACAAAACTGCCCCATCACCCAACTGCTGTCATCCCTAAAAAGTACAATTGAATTCTCGCCTTCCATCACATACATCCTGATGCAAAGGGATTGGAAAGAATATCATGAGCCATGTCCTGCATGCTTTCCCCACCTGTTATAACTTTATTCATGCACTTTCATACCTCTAAAATAATTTTTCTCTTCACTTTCAGGCTTAATTCATGGTTGACCCTCAGTGTGTTACTGAGTTTGTTTTACAGTGCAGGAATTTATGTGGACTTTGTTCTCTAATGTCCTGAAGAAGCATGTTTTTGAGTAAAACTGGCAATGCAAGACTTTTGGAGATCTTTTGGAGTAAGATGTTAGTCCTAGGATTGTACATGAATTTATGTTAGTCTCTCAGTTTGTTCACTGTTTACAATCTATGATTTGAAAACTAATTGGTGTCAACTATTAGTATAAATATGATTATGTTTGCCATGCTAAGTTGCCATTCTATGTTTTGTCATACAATGCTCGTCATGCCAAGTCACACCATACCATGTTTGGCATGTTATGTTTTACCATGCTTTATTATGTATGTAAACTTGTAACCTGGGATATAAAACCAAATAAATATTAGGTACTGATTTGTTATTTACTTTCCATGAATTTGGTTTCAGATCAAATTGTTGGCTGTGTGTAGATTGAGGGCCAGTTCTACCACTTGGTGTGCAAGTTATAGTATAGTAACAGAAGCAGCAGCAGACCAGGTGGAAAGCAGCTGTAAAATGTATTAATGCAAATATTTACTATATTGCCTGGCATGGCTTTTTGCCCTTATTCACTGGTTGTGTCAGAGGCTCAAACATGAACACTCTCCTCTAGGGGATCTCCACTGGATTCCACCTGGTCTGCTTCTTTTTCTATTCCCAACTTGCAGATTGACAGACTTCTAGTTATAGAATAATGTTGGATGCACTTCTAACTTACTTGTTAAATTGAGTGCTAATTAGCCTGAACTACTAATTATAGTCCTTAAATAGTATTAATTGGTACTAACTGGCAGAAATTTGTAGTTACTTGCATATCTGCACTTAAACACTATTCTGTCCACTAGGGTCTATATTCTAAATATGAGTTATATTGCCTAAAAAAATCAATGCTGAAAAGGTTGGTGCTTAGAGCGATTCTATAAACCACCTCCGGAGTTAGGTGCAGTTTATAGAATCATACATAGTACCCATTCATATGACTAACATTTAGGTGCAGGCATTCATGCCAATGAAAACCAGGCCTAAATGACTGCGCCTTAGCTGTGCATGGATCAGTCATATTCTATAACTGCGCACCTAACTTTAAGGAATGCTCAAGACCCGCCCAAGCTCCTCCCCTAGCCATACCCCCTTTTGAGCTTCATGCACTATAATTTATTCATACCACTTTATAGAATATGCTTAGAAAGTTGTTTGCGAAAATTCTAATTAGTGCCAATAATTGCTTGTTGCCAATTATTGGCATCGATTGGTTTGTTAACTAAGCTGCAAGCACAAATTGGCAATGTGTACAGATTTACATATATGACTTTGGTTTTAGTATATATAATCCAGTCCTTAGTGCCTAAATGCTATAGCGTTCAACTAGAAATGGGGTGTACTTGTGAGTGGTCAAGGGAATGTCTTGTAGTTGTGCACAACTACCAACTTTAAGCAAGCATTTATACCTGCCTTTGACATAGAGTAGTACTCATGTCTATTGCTAGACACATGCATGCCAACTTATGCTGCATTTTATAATGGCAGTTTTGCACATATGTACAGTAATTGCTACTAGAGAATTGGTGCTCAGTGCCCTATAAGGGAAATCATGGGATCTAGGAGGCCATGATTTACTAATGATTTGCACTTGTTGAAGAAAGTGTTTAAGGAGGAAGGAGAGAGTGGCAAAAATACCCTTCATGGGATATGCAGGTGAGTTATTACAATTCCTTATCTTGCTATTGTGAGGCTGTACAAACTGCTAAATGCTCAGGCTCAAAAGTGCTGTTGCAGTTGGTCTGCAGTCTGATGATGTCATTGAGCAATACACAGAGCTCGGATTTGACTGTTACTGATTTTGTGTGTGGTTTTTTTCAATAAGGTAGAGACTATAGCTACAACTTTTGATACTGTTGGGTTGCCCTCAGAGACAGAGTGCCCTTCACTTGATAAAGATTTTTGGTGCTCTTTCCCAAGGGTAATGTTCTTGCTATTAGCAAGAGTTGTACTGCGTGTGAATGATTCTAAATGTGATTCAGACATTTGTCATGCTTCTATGATTAAGGTTCTGTGGGAATCCTCAGTCTCTCCTTTTGCCACTATTAATAGCTGTTTTGAGGCAGGTAGTTTTCCATTTGCATTGAAGGCTGCATGTTGTGGCTAATTATAGGCCTATTTCATTTCTTCCTTTCTTGACAAAAGTGATGGAGAATGTGGTGTATGACCAACTGGTTGATTTTCTAACTGAGCATGATTGACTTGATCCAAACCAGTTTGGTTTTTGTGTGAATCATGATATGGAAATGTTGTTTTTTCTTTTCTGGATTTGGTGCAAACCAGTTTTGATAAAGGTCATCATTATCTGGTGGTCACCCTTGACATTGCTGCAGCGTCTGATACATGCACCACGAGATTCTGCTTGCACGATTGCGATCTCTTGGAATATGTGGGTAGGTGCTCTTTTGGTTTATTTCTTTTTTGTCTGACTATAATTCTATGCAACAAAGATCTGCTGTTTTTGCAGCTTGTATGGGCGTCCCTCAAGGTTCCTGTTTATCTGTGGTTCTTTTTCAATAGAAACATAGAAACATGATGGCAAATAAAGGCCAAATTGCTCATCTAGTCTGCCCATCCGCTGTAACCATTATCTCTTTCTCTCTCCAAGAGATCCCATATGCCTATCCCAGGCCCTCTTGAATTCAGACACAGTCTCTCCACCACCTCTTTCAGGAGACTGTGTCCACGCATCTACCACCCTTTCTGTAAAAAAGTATTTCCTCAGTAACTTGGTTTGCAAGTGTTTTGCAAGACAAGCAAAACATTTTATTAAATTTTAACTTGATATACAAGCAATGTCTTGCAATACAAGTACATACAGTATACACACGTCACAAGTGAGCTGATGGTTCTTCTCTCTGACACTGCAAGAGTGTAGTGACTGTTCTAAACAAGCAAAGTCTTGCAATACGAGTACATACAGTATACATGCATCACATCATCACAACTGAACCGATGGTTCTTCTCTCTCAGATGCTGCAGAAGTGTAGTGACTGTTCTAAATGAGCGAGGTCTTGCAATACAAGTACGTATTTTGTATTAAAGGTTTTGGGTTGTGGAATGAATCGTTTGAGTTTCCATTATTTCCTATGGGGAAATTCGCTTTGATATACGAGTGCTTTGGATTCCAAGCATGCTTCTGGAACGAATTATGCTTGCAAACCAAGGTTTTACTGTATTCTTGATTCCCCTGTGTTAACTTCTGAGGAAGTTGAATGTTGTTTTAAAGTTACACTGATGATATCCAGTTTCTGGTGCCATTTACTTCACTACAGGATGCATTTGAAATATTGAAGTCTTGTTTGACTTCAATATCACAGTGGATGGCTGCGAATCATCTATGACTAAAGGTAGTGAAGGCCAGGATTTTGTTATTGGCTAGTACCTTGTGCAATGACGTTCCAAACTGTTTTGTTTGGAATGGGTGTCAGAATTTCAAATGTCAACTGTTGAGGAATTTGGGGGTTATTCTGGGTACTACATTGTCTATGCAATATCACATTCAACATTTTATTAGAACTGCATTTGTGAAAATTAGAACTGTACAAAGGCTGAAGGGTTTATAAAGCCCTACAAATTTTCACAGAGTAGTACAGATCATGGTTTGTCCACACTTTGACTATTGTAGTAGCCTGTTTTGGGGTGTGTCTAAGAATCAACTGAAAGTGCTACAGGTGAGATGGAATTTGGTGGCTTGTGTTTTATTGGGCTATAGTCAATCTGAATATATTACTCTGGCTTGGAAGCATTTGTATTGGCTACCAGTGGTCTTTCGTATTCAGTTTAAAGAGCTGTATCTTGTTTTCAAGGCTATGATGGGGGTTTTCTGTTGTTTTGCTTCTCCTGTGAATGCTTATCAGCCATCTCAATCTTTGTGTTCTGGTGATCAAAGGCTATTGATGGCTCTTTCTAAATCGTTAGTGTGTTTGGAGCACTATCTCAAGTCTATTTTTTCTATAATGGGTCCACAACTTTAGAATGTGTTACTACAGAAGTTGAGGGATATTCAGAATGGCAGTTTGTTTAGGAAAGAAATTAAGACTTTGCTTTTTCGTTAGGCTTTTGCAGAATGTTGAGTATGTATGTGCCACTGGGCTTGATGGGCATTGTTGTTTATTTTTGCTGTTTTGTGCATATATATTTGTGACGTTTGTTGAAATTTTAATCGTGAATGTTTGCTGTGTGAACCGCCTAGACATTTTTGATAGTGTGGCATTAATATTTTTAAAATAAATATTTTTTGCACCTAATTTTGGTACAAGTTCTTGAATCTACCCTAGGTTTATGTCTAGGGTGGCACAATTTGTGAAGTGGTGGCACAATTTAGGCATAGTAGGTGAGAAGCACTGTAATACTGCTGTCAGCACAGCCTGTGCTCAAGCCCAGGCAAGTTCTGAGGTGGTGAGGAACACTGCACAAATTCTGCACTCACAGAATTCTGCCAGGAGTAGCTAGTTTCCATAGTTTTCCCATAGTTTTAAACTTGACCTTTCTGCTAGAGATATACCGTATTTTCACGCATATAACCCGACCATGTGCCTCAGGCCCCGCCCCCAGGAGGGACCTAAGGCTCCCGGGCCTATTCTGATTGGCCCAGGCGCCTTAGGCCCCACCAGTAGGCGGAGCTTTGGGACGGATGGGCCAATCCGGCCTCATTCCATCGTTGGCTGCCTGCCGGACAGGCGGGTTTGGCTCCCGTCTGTCCGGCCAACTACAGAAAGGTACGGGGAAGGGGGGTGGGGGTGTCATGGGGGTCGGCCAGGGGGGTCGCGGGTCGGCTGGGGGGCGGTCGGAGGTTCTTGGGTGGGGCGGTCGTTGGGGGGAGGGGGGTTTGCGTCGAGGGCAGGAGGGCCTGGGATCCCTCCTGCTCGTAATGTAGTGCGGGGTGGGGGTCGCTGTGGCCAGGAGGGTTTGGGCTCCCTCCTGGCCCAAACAACTAGCGGGGGGGGGGGGGGGGTCGCCAGGGCCAGGAGGACTTGGGCTCCCTCCTGGCCCGATATTGTCGGGGAGTCGGCGGGGCAAGAGGGCTTGGGCTCCCTTTTGCCCCGATCGTGTCGGGGAGTCAAGAGGGCTTGAGCTCCCTCTTGCCCCGATCGTGTCGGGGGTACCGCGGTTGGCTGGGGCAAGAGGGCTTGAGCTCCCTCTTGCCCCGATCGTGTCGGGGGTGCTGCGGTTGGCTGGGGCAAGAGAGCTTGAGCTCCCTCTTGCCCCGATCGTGTCGGGGAGTCGGCGGGGCAAGAGGGGAAGCAGCAGGACACCGGTAGGAGCTTCTACATGATGGGGGGGTTGGGAGGCTGTGGGAGTGCGAGCGGTCCTTCAGGGTGGGGGTGCGTGCGAGCGGTCCTTCGGGGTGGGGGTGCGAGCGGTCCTGCGGGGGGGGGGGGATGAATCGGACATCGGGGGGGGCATCAGGCTTTCAGGGTGGAGACAGGACTTCAAGGGGGAGAGGAGAGTCGGGGCGGGCGACTGGAGAGTCGGGCAGCATGCACGGTATACGGGTGTGCGCGGTATACAAAAATTTCTGTACATAATTTTGTGTTTTCCACGCACTATACCCGTGTGCGCGTTTTACACGGGTGCGCGTTATCTACGTGAAAATACGGTAAACTTGGAGCCTACAGAATTAACAGATATGGTCTCTATAAAGCACAGCAGGGCCCAGTTCAGTCTTCATTCCCATCCCCTTCTCCATCTCCTTCCGATCCCTAGCAGAGTTCTTCATTTACAGTCAATTATTCTAATTAGGATAATAAGAGGAGAATTTTCATTACAGAGTTTTAATTAGATTCACTGCTTGCTAAGTAAGCAAACACTAAATAAATCAGGCAACATACCATAAAATCTTAAGGCTTTTTATATTAGTCCTATTACCATAACAAGTTTTAATTAATAAATTAAATCTCAGTAATACTAAGATGAAGGCAGCAGTCCAACAGTGAGAGGAGTACTATCCATTCTTTTACACTGAGTGCCACATATATGATTATCTTCCACTTCGTAAGAGGTCATATGTGTGTGCTCGATGCAAAGAGCTCTTAGCTCTCAGAGAACGAGTTTATTCTCTTGAGGCTAGAGTAGCAGACTTGGAAGAGCTGAGGAAGACAGAGACGTACATAGAAGAGACCTACAGGGACGTTGTTGAGAAGTCCCACCTCCAGTATGGCAGTTGCTATGCTGCTTGCAGGAGAGGTCTCCTAAAAGGAAAGTATCACCCTGGTGAAGTAGGAAGTAATTCTAAAGCCAGGACCTGCCCACCAGGGGATGCAATATCCTCTTGTACCAAGGATGCATCTCCAGGGGCTACTGCCCTGGAGAAAAGGGTTAGGACAGCTGTTGCAGTTGATGATTTGATCATTAAGCATTTAAATAGCTGGTAGATGTATAGATCGCCTGGTCACTTGCCTGTCTGGTGTGAAGGTGGTGAACCTCGTACGTCACATAGACAGGAGCTTGTCTAGGTACATGTAGGTACCAATGACACAGGAAAATGTGTGTGTGGGGAGGGGGGGAGGGGGAGGGTTCTGGAAGACAAATTTAGGCTCTTAGTTAAAAAGCTGAAATCTAGATCCTCCAGGGTAGCATATTCAAATATGCTGCCCATTCCACACACAGGAACCAAGAGGCAGGTAGAGTTCTTAAGTTTTAATATGTGGTTGAGATGATGATACAGGAATGAGGGATTTAGATTTGTTAGGAACTGTGCTAACATTCTGGGAATGAGGGAATCTAGTCTGAAAGGATGGACTACAACCTTTACTAGGAAGGAACCCGACAAATGGCACATTTAAAAAGGAGATAGCATACCTTTTAAACTAGAGAGAGTGTGTGTGGGGGGGGGAGGGGGGAGGCTTGTAGATGCATGGAAAAAACACATTTAAAATGCTAAAAGCCTGAAAACTAAGATGGAAGAGAGAGGGCCAAATTCTATAAAAGGCATCCCGATTGTAGGCTGCGGTAGGTGTCCTACCGCTGTCTAACCAGCCAATTGGGATACAAGTTAAAAAAAACCAAAAACACCCTGTGGCAGACTGCCTATACTGTAGGCATTTTCGTGAGCCTAGGGCAACGCGTAGGGCTGCTTAAGCTCATCCAAGGCTAGGCATGGTTTCGCCTGGAAGTGGCCTTAGGTGCCTGAAATGTAGGCCAGCAAAAAATAGGTGCCTGAAATGTAGGCCAGCAAAATGCTGGTCTACATTTCAAATAGATGCAGCCACTGAGCCAATCATGGCAAGGGAATCTCCCTGCTGCAATCAGTTTAGCGGCTGCAGCAGGGAACCCATCCCCTTCATGAAGTTGGCTGGCAGGAGGGATACCCACTCCCTCCTTCTGGAATCCCTGAAGACCCCCACCCCCCCAAATGTCCATGGCAGGAGGAGTGCCCAATTCTTCCTGCTGCAACAGCGAATCCTCCTGACACAGTCTGCAGCAGGAGGAGTGCCCAATTCCTCCTGCCTCCACCCCCAAGGCAACCCCAGCATCCTGTTGGAAACCCCGAAGCCCCCCAAATGTCCGTGGCAGGAGGAGTGCCCTCAGGGGCTTTATGTATCTGACCAATCGGAGTCTTATGATGGGAATGAGGCCTGACTCCAGTTGGCCTAGGTGTCTAAGGCCTATCAGGGCCTTAGGCTCCTCTCCGGTGCATCCCAAAATATACCGAGAAGGGGAAGGCCTGCCATTTTGCAGTAGCGGGCCTGCCAGCAGGAGAGAGTAGACATCCCTCTTACTGGCCATCAGGTAAAATACGGGGGCATTCGGGCGGGGGGTGGAGTTGGGGAGTGTCAAGTGGATCTTGGGGTATTCGGGAGTGTTAGAGGTAGAGTCAGAGAGTGTTTGGTGGGGTCCGGGGATGATGGAGCCAGCGGCAGGAGGGAGTGGGAATCCCTCCTATTGGGGGATTCCTTGGGGGGGTGATGGCTGGAGGAATTGTGCATTCCTCCTGCCGCAGACATTTGGGTGGGGGCTTCGGGGATTCCGGCAGGATGGAGTGGGCATCCCTCCTGCCAGGGATTTAGGCATTTGCGGCAGGAGGGATTGTGCATTCCTCCTGCCGCAGACATTTGGGTGGGGGCTTCGGGGATTCCGGCAGGATGGAGTGGGCATCCCTCCTGCCAGGGATTTAGGCATTTGCGGCAGGAGGGATTGGGCATTCCTCCTGCCACAGACAGTGTGTGTGTGTGTGTGTGGGGGGGGGGGGGGTTCAGGTTGGCAGCGGGAGGGAGTTGGGTTCTGGGGTTCCCTGCTGCTGGCGCTCAGCTGATCACAGCAGGGAAATACCCTTGGTGCGATCAGTTCAGTGGCAACTCAATTCTCTAAATGGTGTCTGTGACATGGAGGCCGGTTAAAGAATTGGGGTGGTTAGCCATTTGTCTGTTAGGACAGACGCGATTCTATATAGGACATCCATGTACGATTCTCAAAAGCCACTTAAGTGGCTGTTGAGACCGGGTATCCTATACAGAATCAGGCCCTTAGAGTATATAGCACTAAATGAAAAAGCAGATATTATAGGCATCTCAGGGACCTGGTGGAGGACAGTGGGAAGTTGTGTTATCACAGTGCAAATTGTATTGTAATGACAGAGTGGCTTAAATTGGAAGGGAGCTGCAATATATGTTAAAGAAAGAATTGAGTAAAACAGAACATACATTGTACATAAAACAGTGTGAAATCCTTATGGACAGAAATTCCTTGTGTGCAGGAAGGAATATACTGGTGGTGCTATACTACCGTCCACTGGGACAGAATGAACAAGAAGTGTTGCTGCCTCGTGGGTGGAAGCTTGAGAAATTTCTCCAGGCGACAAAGGATCCAAATGAAGAAAATAAGAAACAATGTAAGCACTGTCAAGTTAGATGCAAAGCATTTATAAAAAAAGGCTATAAGATAATTTGAAGAGAAACTTGCCACAGAGGCAAAAACTCAAACAACTTTTTCAGGTACATCAGAAGAAGAAAGCCTGTGAGGGAATCTGTGGGACTGCTAGATCATCAAGGAGCAAAAGAGGCACAGAGGGAGGACAAGGCAATAGCAAAGAGACTGAATGAATTCTTTGTTTCAACCTTTACGGAAGAAGAGATAAGAGATCTACCTGTACCAAAATTGATTTTCAAGGGTGACAATGTGGATGAACTGTAAGAAATCTAGGTGAACCTGGAAAATGCATTCAGCCAAATTGATAAGTTAAAGAGTGATAAATCACCTAGTACAGATGGCATACACCCCAAGGTACTGAAAGACCTCAAATGGAAGATTATGTTCTTACATTCAATAATCTTCTTTCTAGTAGTCCCTGGAAGATTCTATAAGCAAGGTGTCCAATCCATTCCAGCGATCCCTACTACTGAGAGACAGACAGAGCCCTCTGCAGTTATGTCAAAAAGCCAAGCAACCACACTGGAACAAGGCAACAACAAAGTGCAGTTATGTCAAAAAGTCAAGCAACCACACTGGAACAAGGCAGCATGGGAAAACTTCCCGGAAACATAAGCTTGGTCCAATTTGTTCTGCAAGACATAATAACATAATTAATAAACAGATAACATAGCAACACAGAGAACAGTTAGGAAGAATGTAGAACTAACCTGCTGTGTGCAACAAGCACACACTGGAAACCTACCATCAGTAACAACTATACTCACATAAGAGTGAAAGTCCCCCAAAGGGTCTGTCTGCTAACTGGAAGAAACTTTGGCCTAAAAGGAGAAAAAAAACCGATGCAGAAAAAGGCAGGCAATTCATAAAAACTACCTTTACTGAGAAGGCGGGTTGTATAGAATCTTTCAGGGACTACCAGAACCTAATCTTCCCTTCTGGATTCTATACTCAAGGTGACATACCACAGCAATTCATTGTCTCGGGAGGGACAGAAGAGCCTGCCCTCAACACCGAGTTCCGCCCCCCCCCCCCCAAAAAAAAAAAGGCAACAGAATGAGCCACTATATCCACTCGGTAAAATCTGGTAAAGGTACAAAGTGAGGACCAAGTACCTGCCCTACAAATGTCACCTGGAGGAATTGCTCAAGCTTCTGCCCACAAGGCAGCAACACTTCTTGTCGAGTGGGCCTTGAGAGAAACTGGCGGCTGCTCGCTGTGGGCAACATAAGTCGATGAAAGGGCCATATGGATCCAACAGTGATAGAAGCCTTAGAGGCTGGCCTACCTCAGCAAGACTGGGCCGTCAGGACAAACAGGATCAGAAAGACTAAAATCATTAGGTTTCTCCAAAAGTGGAGAACTTTCCATACATCCAACCTGCGCAAGAGTTGATCTTCTTGCACTGACCCCGTGGTTGACACGAACCACTTGGTTGACATGAAACTTCTTTTGGCAGAAAGAAAGAACAGTATGGACAACAACTCCCGAGTCTGTTATCTGCAGAAAGAGCTCTCTACACGAAAAAGCCTGAAGCTCCAAAATATGCTGTGCAGAAACAATGATCACAAGAAAGACAATCTTGAACATCAGATCCAAAAGCGAAGCATCTTTTAGCAGCATAAAAGGGGCTTCCAGAAGGCTCTGCAGAACAATATTAAGATTTCACGTAGGAAAAGGCTGATGCAAAGGAGGATGCAAACGAAGTGCCCTTCAGAGAAATCTGGTCACTGAGTGAAATGGAACCACTGTGCGTTCGAAAACAAAAAACCTGCCATTTGAACCCTAAGAGTGGCCACTGCCAAACCTTATCAAAACCTGCCTGAAGGTAGGCCAGAACCACTGGAATAGGAGCACCCACTGGCTCCACCTAGTGTCTAATACACCACTGCTGGAAAGCTTTCCATGGTATGACATAAGAAGCCATAGTAAAGGGTTTCTTGGAGTGCAAAAAATGTCAAGACGATCACATGAGAACATCCCAGCTTCATCAAGGCTGAGCGTTCAAGAGCCATACTGAAAGACCAAAGCGCAGTGGGGAACTGGACCCTGGCTGAGGCTGCGATGAAGAGAGAGCCATTGAAGACGGACCAGATCCGCATACCACTGACAGCGAGGTCAGTCCAGAGCTACTAGGATCACCAATTCTGGATGCTATGCAATCCTGCAGATGACCCAACTAACCAGAGGTCATGGAGGGAACACATTAAGGAACTTGCATGCTGGCCAGGGATGAACCAATGTATCTACACCCAAGCTTCCTGGTGCTGTTCTTTGACTGAAGAAGTGCCTGACTTACGAGTTCTTGGCAGAAGCAATCAAGTCCATCTGTGGCTAGCCCCTGCACTGTACTATAAGACAAAATTCTCTTTAGGAGAGAGACCATTCTCCCAGATCCAAGACCTGTCAACAGAGGAAGTCTGTTTGCATGTTTTCAACTCCGGCCACACGTGCTGTGAAGAAAACCAGAAGAGGTACTTCTGCCCATCAAAACAGCATTTGAGCTTCCTGGCCTAAGGGAGCACTGCTCATGCCCCCATGCCGAATTCACATATGTCACTGATGTGGCGATGTTTGAAAACACTCGCACTGCTGTCCCTTCCAGAGTGCTCAATATAGGCGTCAGCACCAGATGAATGGCCCGAAGCTTCAGATGAGCAATCAACCAACGCTTCTGAAATGGAGTCCATTGCTCCTAAATGGAGCGATCCCCACAATGATCACCCCAGCCTGCTAGGCTAGTATCCATCATGAGAGTAATCCACTCCGTGATCTGAAGAGGCGCGTCTTGCCTGAGAGCTTCCCCATGAAACCACCAGCACAAGACTACTGTGAGCTGGCTCTGTTCAGGGGGCGGCATCCGAAGGGGATGATGTTGCTGGGACCATCAAGAAAGAAGCAACTCCTGAAGAGGATGCATATGCGCTCTGTGCCAGGGTACTACCTCCAGGAAGGCTGCCATGGACCCCAACACCAGCAAATAATGCCATCTTGTGGGAAATTGGAATACCAAGAGATCTGTTACTGAAGCCTTGTCTATGCAGCTTGGGAAGAAAAATGCATCCCTGTAGCGTGTTGAACTGAACAGCCAAATATTCCAAAGTCTGCGATGGCATCAGCTGACTTTTCTTGAAGTTGACAATGGAGCCCAAGTGCTGCATGAGACACACCATCATCTCCACCACTCGCTCACACTCCTGTTGAAATGGAGCCTGGAGTAATCAGTCATCCAGATAGGGATGGACCTGAACACCCCTCATGCAGAGCAAGACTGCCACGAAAACTATGACTTTAGGGAAGATGTGGGGAACCATCGCTAGCTCAAAGGGCAGAGCTGCGAACTGGAAATGCTGCTGAAGAACATGAAAATGCAGAAAGCCGAGATGAACTGGGTAGATCAGAATATGGAGATAAGCTCCTCCGAGATCCAAGGACGCCAGAAACTCCCCCAGAGGAACAGCAGCTGTGACCATATTTAGAACCAGAATGGGTCTCCAGGCACAATGAAGTATAAGGAGAATCTGCCTAAGTCCGATTCTTTTTCCAGAAGGGCTCTACCGCTTGAATGTCCAAGAGATGTTGCAGGGTAGTGTGAACCTTTGACTCCTCTGGCCATCCTGCCGGAGAGTCCAGGAAGAAATCTGGAGGAAGGCAAAATAAGTCTATCTTGTGCCCGCCCCCCATGAACACCACCCATTGATTAGAAGACAGTCGAAACCACTCTTGGTAAAACCGAGAGAGCCGGTTCTCAATCTGAGGGAGCACCGCCAAACCTCTGGCATCATTGCGACTTCTTAGGAGCTACGCTGGGACGAGATCCTGATGCATGTGGACCATCTGGAAGTGGAATTGTTAACATTGTCAGTGTCCTTGGGAATATCTTTGGGTCGAAGAGCCCTAGGAACCCTGATGAAATCTGTGGGAGGGAGGCAAGTATTGCAATTCTCTCCCGAAGGGCGCTGAGAATTGTTCTCCATGACTTAGGGTGGCAATCCGCCCTGCTGGCCATGAGGTCATCCAGACCTTTACCAAAATGTAGCAGACCCTGAAGAAGGAGTCTGCTCAGTCACTTAGAGGTAGAATCACCTGCACAATGACGGTTCCAAAAAGTCTGACGCGCTGACACTGCGTAAGTTAAGAACATAAGAACATAAGCAGTGCCTCCGCTGGGTCAGACCAGAGGTCCATCGTGCCCAGCAGTCCGCACACGCAGTGGCCCAACAGGTCCAGGACCTGGACTGTAATCCTCTATCTATACCCCTCTATCCTCTTTTCCAACAGGAAATTGTCCAATCCTTTCTTGAACCCCAGTACCGTACTCTGCCCTATTACGTCCTCTGGAAGCGCATTCCAGGTGTCCACCACACGTTGGGTAAAGAAGAACTTCCTAGCATTCGTTCTGAATCTGTCCCCTTTCAACTTTTCCGAGTGCCCTCTTGTTCTTTTATTATTCGAAAGTTTGAAGAATCTGTCCCTCTCCACTCTCTCTATGCTCTTCATGATCTTGTAAGTCTCTATCATATCCCCTCTAAGTCTCCTCTTCTCCAGGGAAAAGAGTCCCAGTTTTTCTAATCTCTCAGCGTATGAAAGGTTTTCTATCCCTTTTATTAGACGTGTCGCTCTTCTCTGAACCCTCTCGAGTAATGCCATATCTTTCTTAAGGTACGGCGACCAATATTGGATGCAGTACTCCAGATGAGGACGCACCATCGCCCGATACAACGGCAGGATAACTTCTTTTGTTCTGGTTGTAATACCCTTCTTGATTATGCCTAGCATTCTATTCGCCTTCTTAGCGGCCGCTGCGCACTGTGCCGTCGGCTTCATTGTCATGTCCACCATTACCCCCAAGTCCCTTTCTTGGGTACTCTCCTTCAATAATATCCCTCCCATCGTATAGCTGCACCTTGGGTTTCTGCTACCCACATGTAGTACTTTACATTTCTCAACGTTGAACTTCATCTGCCATCTCGTCGCCCATTCCCCTAGTTTGTTCAAGTCTCTTTGAGACCTTACTGAGAACTCATATGAGATCATAGAGGGCATCTGCTACATAATCTGCACATTCCAGCACCAGCTGGGGGCAGGTATCCTCTGCCACAAAGGGCATCCAGCGCTATCTTGTGTGACATGAATGCGCAGCAGCCTTGATATCTGAAGCCACATCAAAAAGCTTTTTCAAGATAATGTCCACTCTGTGAGCTTGGAGTCTTGAAGCATCACACCTTGCTAGTGAGGACTTTGCACTTGGCAACCTGCACTACTGTGGAATCCACCTTTGGCTATTCAAAAGGCTGCTGAAATTCAGTTGGAAAGAACTCTCAGGGGCATCTCGTTTCTCCGCGAGCAGGCCCGTGAGCTCCGGATGTACCGGAAAAAAGGAGGTCAGATCATTAGAGTGGTTCATGACCGAACACTACAGAAATGAGATTCCAAGTTGAGCTCTTCTATGGCATCTGTGATGAGAAGGTGGACAGATATAGATTTGAAGAGTTTGCAGATGGAATGAGATTCCAAGCTGAGCTGTTTCATGGCATCTGTGATGAGAAGGTAGACAGATACAGATTTTGAAGTGTCTGCAGATGGCAGGGTCCTCACCCATATCCGAACTCTCAGGAGATATCCTGCTGAACTGACCTGCAAAATGGTATTGGCATCATCCAGCATGGAAGCAGTGTCAGGAGAGGCATAGCATTCATTTGCAAGCCAAAGCAATCCAGATCTGTGGCACAGAGGAGACCCGCAGAGTTACTACCAGCAATGGAAAGACCTAGTTTGAAGGTCACCTGCTCAACTGCTGTGTCAACAGAGCTGGGTCTGTAGAATATGCTCGCCACAAGAGTTGAATAAAATCCAAAGAGAACACTACTACTACTACTACTACTTATATAGTGCTAAAAGGTATACGCAGCACTGTACATTTTGACATTTATACATAGTCCCTGCTCAGAAGAGCTTACAATCTAACTTGGACAGACAGAAATGACATATAGGGTTGGGGATGCAGAACCCAAGGAGAGATGTAAGGAGTCAAAAGCACTCTCAAAGAGGTAGGCATTTAACTTGACCTTGAACACTGCCTGAGATGGAGCCCGCTGCAGGGATTCAGCTAGCTTGTTTCAAGCATATTGTGCAGTGGCAGAAGGGAAGGAGTCTGGAGTTGACAGCTCAAGAGAAGAGCACAGATAGGAGGGGCTTACCAGCTGAGCGAAGCTCACCGCGGGAAGAGGGGTGTGGGGGGAATCATAGTGGGAGATAAATGAAGAGAGATAGTGAGGGGCAGCTGAGTGAGTGTATTTTAGGTCAGTAAGAAGAAAACACACACCCTAAGGCAGTGGCCAGGTCTTGCCGAGTCATTGGCGCTGCCCAGAAGTCCCTGACTCTGTATGCAGGCACTTGGCACCATCATCCAAAATAAACATCGGGCAGGATTTTCTTCCCAGATCCCATGCCTGCTTCTCCAGCCCTTGAGGACCCGGAGGATGTGAGACCTGAAATTCCCACCCCCTCCCCCAGTGCGCTGTGGCACGCGGTACACAGATGATGAACAGCCTGATACCCCTCAGACAGCAAGGGAGCTCTGATCAACCAGCCATTCAGATACGGGTGAACCAGGACACCCAGGGAGTGAAGATGGGCCGCCACTACCACCATCACTTTGGTGAAGGTCCTGGGTGACACTGCCAACCCAAAGGGCATTGCTGCAAACTGGAAATGTTGCCCCAAGATGTGGAATCTCAAATACTTCTTGTGGTCCAGAAAAATGGGATTGTGGAGATATGCCTCTGTCAGATCCAGGGAGGCTAGAAATTCCCCCGGTGCCACTGATGCTATCACTGAGCACACCATCTCAGCACTTTCAGCACTGCATTGATTGTCTTGAGATCCAGAATCGGTCTTTAATCATTGGAGCTTTTCTTTGAAACAATGACGTATATTGAGTATCTCCGAGAGCCCAAGTCTTGCTCAGAAACAGGTTCAATGGCCGCAAGATTGAGTAATCTGCAGACTGTGGCCTGCACCTAAACTGCCTCCTCGGGGCAGCCCGCTGGGGAATCCAGAAAATACTCAGTCAAAGGCCAGAGAAACTTCAGTTAGTAACCATCCCCGAGAACCTCCAAAACCCAGCTGTCAGAGATAATGGCCTGCCATTCCGCCAGAAAAGCCAACAACTGCCCCCCTATTCATGGCACTCAGTGAGGGGTGAGACACCGGCCTGGTGTCAGAACTGTTTCTTTGTAGGGGCCACCGAATGACTCCCCATGGACAACTAACATCGAGAACCATCAAAGCATGGTCTGGCAAAGAGGATCACTGGCCCATGGAAGGGCCCGAGTACAGACAAGAGCGCCAGAAGGAATGAAAATTAGGATGCCCCGAACCCCTGGAAGGGCAGGATCTGTTCACAGGTAGTGACTTGGGCTTGCAATCCTGCACACTGGCCATCCAAGGGGAGGCAAAAGACATTATTCCACAGGAGCAGGGTCCCTATGACCAGCACGGAGGTCGGTGGAAGGGAAAGAGGCAGAGACTTTTTAACCAAGTATGCCTGATAAAGCATATTAACAAAATCCAGGGAAAATCCATCCTTCATGGTGGAAGACAATCCCTGCGCACTAGGTTTGAACTGTTTGAATAATTTACGAGGTTTATCTCCCAAGACGCACTTGCGTTTTACTGAAATGTCATCTGCGTATTCCCCAGGGCCCCCTGACACTATTTTCATGTGAGTCGGGACAGAAGGTGCTAGAAGACCCTCCTTGGAGGTCGAAGGCACCAAATCCGAGCAAGCCTCGCATCCCTCATGGGTTGCAGCACACGTGGAACACAGCTGCACATCCAACAGCCATCCAGCGCAAATGAGGCATGAATCTATCACATCCTGCCCTGGGGAGGCCATTTATGTGGTTTTCTTTCAAAAACGAAGCTGGCAAGTGCAAAAAATAACTTTAAATTCAAATCAGGAAAAATCCAAGATGGCTACCGCTGCTGCTGATTTTAACTAAAAATAGCACAGGAAAACCACAAGAACCCTAAAAAACGGTGATTTTAGGGAAGGGAGTAAAGCATGCAGGAAAACCACCTTAAAAACCCCTATTAAAGACCTCCCCCCAAAAAATTGCTGATTCAAGCTGTCAGCTTGTACTCACAGACACATGTGCTGACAGGAAAACACTGTGGACAGATCTGAAGCAGTTCACAGGGAGATCCTCTGCCTCAAATTGCTGGAAAGCTGGACTTTGATTCTGAGTGCCCCACCTGCCTGACGTCCACAGCCAGTCACTTTTGCCACCCTTGGACATGCCTGGTGGAGGAACGTAGTCTGGCCCCGATCCCGGGTGCGCTCCCACGGAACCATGCAACCCATGCTCGACCCACTAGCGGACGAACATGGGGTGAGCTAGCTCCCAAGGGAATAGTCCCCTGAGCCCCAATCTGATGGGTAGGCTGTCCAGAGGGCTTACTGACAAGCAGGGAACCTTCCAGAAGCAGACTTTTCCCAAAGGTCTGCGATCTCCCGCAGTCTGAGCTGTCTCCACAGGGAACCTCCGCAGCACGAGGACATAAACCGCGAACGCAAATACTGAAATTATACGAAATAAAATACGAGAAGAAAAGAAACTCCTACAGCCTGGCTTATAGGAAGAAAGGCTGAGGTTCACAGGGACAGTGTTGAGGTAAGAGGGGGAGGGGTTTAAGCCTCTGAAGTTTCAGGCTTCCTACAAAGTCCTGGTAGGTAGATGGAAATAATCCACTGGTCACGGAATAAAGTGAGATTGTACAAGAATAGAGAATCACCTGCTCCTTTAAATATTGATGAGCCCATTTTACTACTATTTTAGTATTAATGACCTCATTGTACTACATTTGTATGGCAGAGTCAAAGACTGCTAGGAAGCTCAGAAAAGGCTATTCTGGTAATTGGTTAGTAAAATACTGGCAGGCTGGAACCGGTTTAGTGACCATGTTAAGGACAAAGTAAGTTTTGAGAATCTTGCCCTAAGTCTTTAGAGTCTTAACATACCTTCCTGCACTGGGGAGTAATAGATAATCCTTTCATTTAAATGGGATTTGCACTGAAGTACCTGGGGCAGGTTTCTACTGGGTTTATAGGAGCATGACAAATATTTGGTGCAACAAAATATTTGAAAGGTATTTTTGCAAATATAAAACAGTTTCCTACTGTCACTCAAAGTTGAAACAGGTATAATCTTTATTCTGTATTGGGAATAGGCCTCCCAAAATCAGTTTAAAAAAAAAATGCACAGACATACCTTCTTTATCCACATCTTTTTCTGTAGTTTCAGTGTCTATGCTCCGGGGTTGTTTTCCATTATTGCTACATTGCAGTATCTCAGTGTTTGACTGTTTCACAGGATTACCTCCCTGATTTTCATTACATGAATTGATTTTGGAAGCACCTAGCTCTTCCTTTGGCTCACACAGAGAAGCATCCTTTTGCTTGTTGCTGAAGAAATCAGCATTTCCATGAGACAGAACCAAGTCAGTTACTTTCTCCTGACCATTATGAAGTACTCTAGCAGGTAGTTCCTCCAAGCTGTCAAGTGACACATCACCATTTAAACAATCTTCTTTGAGGGAAGACTTTGTTTGGGATACTTTTCCAGTTTTTAAAGTGACAATGCTGTTTACCAATGATGATTCATTTGAACTCTCCTCTTCTGCTGATGCAAAGTTGTTGGTTTCTGTCTCAATCATACCATTCCTGAGATTCTGTTGCCCAGCATCTCTATACATGAGATCACATGACGACTCATCATTGGTCACAAACAAATCTCCATTTTCCTCTCCATTATCATGGTAGTCTGTGCTAACCTCAAGTTCTCCATTCTCAAGTGTCTCACTTTCTTCTCCTACATGGTTATCATCCTCACCAACCTTGGCATCATCTTCATCTTTCTTTAAATTATTTGGCTTTTTCTTCTTAATGATACCTCTACCCCATTGTGAGCGTCGCCTATGCCTTCTCCTTACTGTAACTGTTTAAGAATAAGAGCAAACCACACATCAATACCTCTAGCAAAGAATATGCTCACACAAATTTTAAAACAAAGCCATTATTGTTACACTAGTAACTCAACATTTGTAAGAAAGCAAATACAGTAATTAAGTGAGGTTGAAAGCAGTCCAAAACTCCATCATGCTCAAATTCATTCAGGTCCTTCCTTGCAGAAGTTTAGGATGGTGGTTTCCAAACCAGTCCTCTAAATCCCAGTCTGCCAGATGCTCAGGATATCCAAAAGACATATTTATATACAACAGAAGAAGTTCATATAATATTTCACAAGCACATTCACTTTGAATATCCTGAAAATCTAACCAGTTGCAGAACCTTGAAAACAGGTTTGGAAACAAATGGTTTGTGAGAAGGCAAAAAGAAGCACTGGTTGTCATAGTCATTTCTGATTCTTAGGGGGAAGAACAAGAATTTCCTTTAATGCCAATTCTCATTGTCAGCTCATACCATTTTATACTGTTTCTGTGGGTGCATTCAACCAAAATCAAAGGTCCTCTGCTCATGCTATCTTGCACCAACTTTTTTGTCTCTAGTCATCTAAGTCTGGCAGACCCCAAATCATAGGTTACTCAACCAGTCATTTAGTTTCAGAGGTAATCACCATTTAAAAAAACACAAACAACAAGCATACACAGGAATAATACTGTATAAGTTTACAATAAGTCTAATTACTTATTTAATAGTACATACTATGCTAAATAAAAGTAAGTTCATGGGGTTTGGAGAAGCAGCCTAGTATTTTAAATTGGCAGGCTGAGAACTTGGGATGCCAGGATTTAAATAGCACCAATGCTCCTTGTGATCTTGGGCATAACACTTAAACCTTTATTGCCTCAGGTAAAAAAATTAGATTGTAAGCACTCTGGATACAGTGATGACCTACTGTATCAGAATGTAATTCACCATGAACTACTGAAACAATGCAAGCTAAATTCCCCCAAGACATGTGCAAATTGTGAGGTATGACCTGAAAACCAAAGCACAGACATTTGACAACTGCAGTGGCTGAAAAAAAGCAAACTTCTTTTTTTACAAGATTTATTTCCAAAAGTCCTTATGAAATCATTATATCATACAGAGGGGAAAAAAGCCAGATAAAATATTTTTCCTTCTGCCTAATGCTTTAATAAAATTAAATGTTAAGAATGACACTTTAGGAAACACTGTCATGATGGATACACCAAAATCTTTTAGCAATGATATTCTAAATGTTGAGCATTATAATCCATGTCATATTGTCTGAGGTGGTAATCATCTTTTACTATAATTTTCCAGTTCAGTGGTTCTTAAACCTATCCTGTAAGATTACAGGATTACTGGGAACCCCAGCCAGTAAGATTTTCAAGATATCCCTAATGAATATGCATGAGCAAGTTATGCAAATCTCACACATGAATATTCATTTGGGATATCTTGAAAACCCGACTGGTTGGGGGTCCCCTAGGACAAATGTAAGGACCACTGCTCCAGTTCATTGTTTTTTTCTATTAGTGCCTAGAGGACTCAATATGCTAGGTGTTCAATCCCTTCCTGCAATCTTGAGTTGCAGAAATCCAAATAATTTTCTGAGCACATGCTCCTACCACCTCAGAGAGAGAGAGTTAGAGCCCCCTGTAGTTCAGTAACAAAGCCAAGCAACATATCTGAACAAATCCATGGCAAGAAAGAAGGTACTGGGGAAGCTCCCTAGCAACATAAACAATTTGTGAATGGGTCTGCTCTGCAAAACATGAAAAAAAGCATAAACAGGCACAAAGACAACACAGAAATATATTGAGGTACAATGTAGAACTAACCTGCTGTGTGCAATGAGCACCCACATGAAACAGCCTTCAGTAATGCATATTCACAGAATGGAAAGCTTCCCACAGGATCCGTCAATGGGCTGGAAGATCCTGAAGCTTGGAAGGAGAATAACCAAGGCCAAAGAAAACAGGTGATGCAGAACAACTGAGAGGGTGGGCAGTACTGAATCCTCCAGGGACTAACAGAAAGAAGATTATCGAAAGTGAAAACCTAATCTTCCATTCTGTTACGTCCCTTCCAAACTCAGTACGCTAGGTGGCGTACCAAAGCAATGGCAGTATCTAGGGAGGGACAGAAGAGGCTGTCCACAACACTGAGGTCCCAAAAGTGGCATCAAAATGAGCAGCCACATCCACTTGGGAAAAAAAATAAGTTTAGGTAGGAAGAGAGGACCAAGGAGCCGCCCTGCAAATTTCATCTGGAGAAATGTGCAAGACTCTGCCCACAAAGCAGCAACACTTCTAGTGGAATGGGCCTAAAAGTAAACTGGTGGCAGCTTGCCGACTACGTCAAGGCAGAGCACTCAGGACAGAGAGGAGATCAGATATCTGAAAATCATTAGTCCTCTCCAAAAATGGAGCAAGACTCTCTTGACATCCACCTTGTGTAAGATCTCATCCTTGAGCTCCAAGCCTGTGGAATGAAACGTAGGCAAACTAAACTCCTGGGTGACAAGGAAAACAGAAACTACTGTCAGCAGAAAGGAAGGTACAATACGGAGAACAACTCCAGTGTCTGTAATACGGAGAAAGGGTCTCCACACGAACTAGCTTGAAGCTCTGAAATACACTGTGTCGAGGCAAAGGCAACCGGAAAGACAGTCTGAGCATCAGGCCCAGAAGAGTAGCAGTTTCAGTAGCTCGAATGGGGCTTCCACAGGGCCCTGTAGAACGAAGGTAAGATTCAACGAAGGGAAACGAAGGGAAAGCAATGTTACTTACCGTAACAGTTGTTATCCAGGGACAGCAGGCAGCTATTCTCACTAGTGGGTGATGTCATCCGACAGAGCCCCGATACGGACATCTTGCAAGCATGTCTTGCTTGAAGAAACTCAGAAGTTTCGAGATGCCCGCACCGCGCATGCGCCAGTGCCTTCCCGCCCGATGCTCCGGGCGTGTCTCCTCAGTTCAGGTAGCTAGCAGAGAAGCCAACCCAGGGGAGGTGGGTGGGACGTGAGAATAGCTGCCTGCTGTCCCTGGATAACAACTGTTACGGTAAGTAACATTGCTTTATCCCAGGACAAGCAGGCAGGTATTCTCATTAGTGGGTGACCTCCAAGCTAACCTCAATGGGATGGAGGGAGAGTTGGCAACTTAGGAGAACAAATTTTGTAACACAGTTTGGCCAAACTGCCCATCCCGTCTGGAAAAAGTATCCAGACAATAATGAGAGGTGAACGTATGAACCGAGGACCAAGTGGCAGCCCTACAAATCTCCTCAATCGGTGTCGATCTGAGGAAGGCTACAGAGGCTGCCATTGCTCTGACCTTATGGGCTGTGACCTTACAGGGAAGGGGTAATCCAGCCTGGGCATAGCAGAAAGAGATACAAGCCGCCATCCAGTTGGAGATGGTGCGCTTCGATACAGGTCATAGAAACATAGAAACATAGAAATTGACGGCAGAAAAGGGCTATAGCCCATCGAGTCTGCCCATACCAATGACCCACTCCCTGATTCTTACTCTCCTAGAGATCCCACATGAATATCCCATTTTCTCTTGAACTCTAACACGCTGCTGGCCTCAATCACCCTCTGAGGCAGCTCGTTCCAATGATCTACCACCCTTTCAGTGAAGAAGTACAGGTCGTCCCAACTTGTTTGGATCAAAGGAGACGAAAAGTTGAGGAGCAGTTCTGTGTGGTTTGGTGTGATCCAAGTAGAAAGCCAAAGCACGTTTACAGTCCAGAGTGTGAAGAGCTGATTCTCCAGGATGAGAATGAGGCTTTGGAAAGAACACTGGAAGCACAATGGATTGGTTGAGGTGAAATTCAGAGACCACTTTAGGCAGGAATTTCGGGTGAGTGCGGAGGACCACCTTGTCATGATGAAATACTGTGAAAGGTGGGTCCGCCACCAAGGCCTGAAGCTCACTGACCCTGCGAGCAGATGTGAGGGCCACCAGAAAAACCACTTTCCAAGTGAGAAACTTTAGTGGAGCCTTGCTCAGAGGCTCAAAAGGAGGTTTCATAAGCTGAGAAAGGACAACATTTAGATCCCAAACCATTGGAGGCGGTTTGAGAGGAGGATTGACATGAAAAAGTCCTTTCATAAATCTGGAAACCACAGGATGAGAAGAGAGAGGTTTCCCTTGTAGAGGCTGATGGAAAGCCACAATAGCACTCAGGTGGACTCGTATAGATGTCGACTTGAGACCAGACTGAGACAGATGTAAAAGATAGTCCAAAACAGAGGATAGGGAGGCTCGCTGAGGCTCCTTAGAATTGGAAATACACCATGAAGAAAATCTAGTCCATTTTTGGGAGTAGCATTGACGAGTAGCAGGCTTCCTGGAAGCCTCCAAGACATCCCTCACCGCCTGGGAAAACTGGTGCTGAGTTACGTTGAGAGGAACCAAGCTGTCAGGTGGAGAGACTGCAGGTTGGGATGAAGCAGAGACCCCTGATGCTGAGTAAGCAGTGAAGGAAACACTGGAAGTAGGTACAGTTCCCTGCTGCTGAATTGAAGTAGAAGGGAGAACCAAGGTTGCCTGGGCCACCGAGGAGCTATCAGAATCATGGTGGCATGGTCGGACTTCAGCTTGACCAGAGTCTTTTGAATGAGAGGGAATGGCGGAAACGCATACAGAAAGCGATTCCCCCAATCCAGCAGAAAAGCATCTGCCTCGAGGCGATGAGGAGCGTAGATCCTGGAGCAAAACTGAGGCAGCTTGAAATTGTGGGGAGCCTCAAAGAGGTCTATCTGAGGCGTTCCCCACTGAGCAAAGATCTGATGAAGGGACTTGGAGTGGAGTGTCCATTCGTGAGGCTGGAGAAGACGACTCAGTTTGTCCGCCAAGACATTGTCCTTCCCCTGAATGTAGACAGCTTTGAGGAAGGTGTTGTGGCAAACCGCCCAATCCCAGACTCTGAGAGCTTCCTGGCAGAGGGAGGCCGAGCCCGTGCCCCCTTGCTTGTTGACATAATACATGGCGACCTGATTGTCGGTGCGAATGAGGACCACCATGTCGTGAAGCAGATGTTGAAAAGCTTGAAGAGCATTGAAGATGGCTCTGAGCTCCAGAAGATTGATTTGATGGAGTCGGTCCGCACAGGTCCAGAATCCCTGAGTGCGAAGCCCATCCAGATGAGCCCCCCAGGCATAGGTCGAGGAATCGGTAGTGAGAACCTTCTGATGAGGAGGAATGTGAAACAGCAAACCTCTGGATAGATTCGAAGAGGTCATCCACCAAAGTAGAGACTGCCGAAGAGCATGAGTGACTATGATGTGTCGAGTCAACGGGTCTGACACTTGAGTCCATTGAGAAGCTAGGGTCCACTGAGGAATTCTGAGATGGAGCCTGGCAAAGGGCGTCACATGAACTGTAGAGGCCATGTGGCCCAGGAGGACCATCATGTGTCTCGCTGAGATGGACTGGCGAGAAGATACAGACTGGCAGAGACGAAGAAGAGCATCCATGCGCTGAGGAGGAAGGAATGCTCGAAGCTGGATGGTGTCCAGTACCGCCCCGATGAAGGGAAGGGACTGGGTAGGCTGCAGATGAGATTTGGGAAAATTGATCTCGAAGCCTAGGCTCTGCAGGAAGCAGATCGTTGTCAAGGTCGCCAAAATGACCTTTGGAGCTGACGGGGCCTTGATGAGCCAGTCGTCGAGGTATGGAAATACCTGAAGACCCCTGTTCCGGAGTGCAGCAGCCACCACCACCAGACACTTCGTGAAGACTCTGGGAGACGAGGACAGGCCGAATGGAAGCACTCGATACTGCAGATGTAGATGTCCCACCCGAAATCTGAGGAACTTGCGGGAGGCCGGATGAATGGGAATGTGAGTGTAGGCCTCCTTGAGATCCAGAGAGCATAACCAGTCGTTCTGCTCGAGGAGAGGGTAGAGAGAAGCAAGTGTCAGCATGCGAAACCTCTCCTTGACTAGGAATTTGTTGAGGGCCCTGAGGTCCAAAATGGGTCGCAGGTCGCCCGTCTTCTTCGGAACAAGGAAGTACCGGGAGTAAAACCCCTGGTTCAGTTGGTCCGTCGGGACCGGCTCCATGGCACGAAGCCGGAGCAAAGCCTGAGCTTCCTGGAGAAGAAGGGCGGTCTGAGTCAAGTTGGAAGGATACTCTCTTGGAGGGTGGTCCGGAGGGACCCGATGGAAATGAAGAGAGTATCCTTCCTTGATGATAGTAAGGACCCAGAGGTCGGTTGTTATGGCCTCCCAGCGATGATAAAAATGATGGAGGCGTCCTCCGATGGGAAAAACAGGGGGAGGCAGAACGAGGTTGGTTATGCCCTCGACGAGACAGTCAAAAAGGCTGAGTGGTCTTAGGGACAGCAGGCGATTGAGACTTAGGCTGACCCTTTTGGGGAGGCTGATGCTTCGCCGGTTGCCTCGCAGGAGGAGGTTGCCTCGGCTGATAACGCCTCTGATAAATCAATGGCGGACGAGAAGGTCGAGACTGCTGAGGCTTAGGCTTCGGCCGAAGGATAGATTGGAAGGACTTTTCGTGGTCAGACAACTTCTTCGTGACAGTCTCGATGGATTCGTCAAAAAGATCCGCCCCAGCACACGGGACGTTTGCCAGGCGGTCCTGAAGATTCGGGTCCATATCAATGGTCCGCAACCATCGCCACCGAGCAGGCCGCCGCTCGGGCGGAGAGCTCGAACGCATCATAGGCAGATTGCATTAACTGAAGCCGAAGTTGGGACAGCGAAGCAACCACTTCCTCAAACTCAAACCTAGCCTGGGATTCGATGTATGGTGTGAACTTCCGAAGCACAGATAGAAAAAATTCCAAGTAGGCTGCAAAGTGGAAATTGTAATTCAGGACTCGAGACGCCATCATCGAATTCTGATAGATGCGTCGACCAAACTTATCCATGGTTCTGCCCTCGCGGCCCGGAGGCACTGAAGCATAGACCTGGCCAGGATGAGACCGCTTGAGCGAGGATTCGACCAGGAGGGACTGGTGAGAAAGGTGAGGACCCTCGAAGCCTTTATGATGCACCGTGCGGTACCGCGCATCCAATTTGCCAGGGACCGCAGGGATAGAGTAAGGAGACTCAAAGCATCGCATGAAGGTCTGGTCGAGGAGCTTGTGCAGAGGACGAGGCAAGTGCATGGTATCGAGGTACTCTTTGGAATATCGAGACCCAGCATCGAGAGTAATGTCCATGTCATCCGCCATCTGCCTGAGGAACGATGAAAAGGACAGTTGGTCTGCCGTCGCCGGTCTGCGAGACGGACTAGAAGAAGAAGAGGCTTCAGGCTCCAGAGAGGCCTGCGAGCAACAGGACGAGTAGAAAACCTCGGGGTCCTCGAACTCTGGGCCCGGAGGAGGAGACCCAGTCGAAGCAGCATACCCCAACCGAGGCAATTTCTTCTGAGGCGAGACGGTCGAGTGTCGAGAGGAATGCTTCGAAGAATGTCTGGATCGATGCCCCTCCCGATGCCTGGAAGGGGATCGAGCCCGTCTGTGAGAAACTGGCTCAGACGCCTCCAAGGAGCAGATTGGACTCGATGCCGTCGATCGCAGAGGCGGCAGAGCTGGAGGCTCCCCTGACGCCGCCCAGGTTTGATAAGGGGTTCGGAAGAACTCGTCCTGCTTCCTGCTATGCCCAGGACTGGGTGGCCCCGAAGGTGGACGCCACACTGAGTCATGGGGCAGAGTAATCGGTTCCAAGGGAGGCAGGTCACTAAACAAGGCTTTCCTTGAGGGGATGGGCTCCAAGGGAGGCATATCACTAAGGGAGGCCCTCCTCGAGGAAATCGGTTCCAAAGGAGATACAGTGCTAACGGAGGACCTCCTCGAGGACCCGGACACCGCTCGCTGCTCCTCCTCGCCGAGTAACGAGGTAGTGCGGCGAGGAGGAGGGGGCGGTCCGCCCCTCGAAGCCGAAGCTGGAAGGTCACCCTGGATGGTGGCAATCAGCCGAGGCCCCATGGTCTGCATGAGCTCCACGAACTGAGCCTCCAGGATGGACTGCAACGAAGCCGGTATGGAGGGATCCGCACCAAAAGGGGGCCCTTCCGCACGGTCTCCGCGCTCCTTGGGTGCTACGTGCTTCTGCTTGCCAGTCTTCAGCACCTTGAGCACCACCGGAGGAACTGTCGGGGTCGATACCTGCTCCGAGGAGACGGATGAAGGCACCGGCGCCGAAGCCGAAACCGGTGTGAACGACGCTGGTTTCAGGAGGCCCGAAGCAGCCGGGGAGGCAGAGGGCTTCACAGAAGGAGTCGAAGCACCTGTCGATGTCGAAGCTGCAGGATCCGATGAAGCTTCCATCTTGAACATGGACTCCCACAGCAGACAGCGACGCTTAAACGCTCTCGCCATCAGAGTGGAGCAAGGTCGGCACGATTTCGGGAAGTGATCCGGTCCCAGACACTGTAAACAGCGTCGATGAGGGTCCGTGAGCGAAATCGCGCGTTGGCACTTGCTACACTTTTTAAAACCGGTGATCGGCCGGGACATAGGCCGGAAAAGCTCTGCCGCAAGGTTGAAGGCGCGGGGCCCCAGCCACGCGGCCGACCCGGTATCGGAAGGAAAATTTTTTTTTTTTTTTTGAAAAAGAAATCAAAGAAAGAAATAAATGCACAGGAGAGCCAAAAGAACTCAACCCGTAGCAAAAAAGAAGGCAAAAAAAGAGATTCAATGGGCGCAAATTGAAGATAGACTTCTCAGCTCCGCGGAAGAAAAAGAACTGAGGAGACACGCCCGGAGCATCGGGCGGGAAGGCATTGGCGCATGCGCGGTGCGGGCATCTCGAAACTTCTGAGTTTCTTCAAGCAAGACATGCTTGCAAGATGTCTGTATCGGGGCTCTGTCGGATGACATCACCCACTAGTGAGAATACCTGCCTGCTTGTCCTGGGATAAAGGATGATACAAGGAAGGCCGCAAACAACGGTCCCCTCTCAGAAACCCAATCACATCTGGATAAGCAGGAAGTGAACCAGAACCCCTGCGTGCCCTGAAACTTGAAAAGTCTGCTACTGGAACTTTAAGGGAGGCCTCCGCTAAACCCTTATCAAAGCCTGCCTGAAGAAAAGCCAGGACCACCAAAATGGGAGGGTCTACGCTCAGGCACCACCCAGTCCTTAGCACATTACTGTTAGGAAGTCTTCCAGTATGAGGCATAAGAAGCCATAGTTTAGGATTTCTTAGACTTCAAGTGTGTCGAGAGGACCTCCTCTGAAGAAGTACAACTCATCAAGGCTGAGTGCTCAAGAGACATGCTGGAAGACCAAAGCACTGTGGGTCTCCATGGGCACCGTACCCTGCCCGAGAAGGTTTCTAGGGAGAGGAAGGTTTAGCGTCTTATCCCACTGAAGACTGAGGAGATCCGCAAACCACGGATGATGAGGCCAGTCGAACCATGAAGCTGGGATGTGTTGCTATCCAGCGGCTAACCCGACCAACCAGAGACCACGGAGGGGACAAATAAAGGAGCTCGTGAGCTGGCCAGGGCTGAACCATGGCATCCAGCTCTAAGTTTCCATGCTCTCTTCGTTGATTGAAGAAGCGCATGACCCTCAAGTTCTCTATTGACACCATCAAGTGTATCTGGGGTCAACCCAAGTGCTGTACGATCAGATGGAAACACTGTCCCCGAGAGGGACCCTTCTCCTGTATCCAGGACTGGTTGACCGAGAAAGTCTGACGACTCCCGCCACCAAGAGAGACAGAAGACGTAACTCTGCCCAGCCAAACAGCATGCGATCCTCCTGACCCAAGGGAGTGCTTCTTTTGCCCACTTGACAAATTCTATATGCAACCACCATGGCGTTGTCTGAGAACACTCGCACCGCTTTTCCTTCCAGAGTGGGCTGGAAGCGAGTAACGCCAGGTAAATCGCCTGAAGCTCTAAACGATGAATCGACCAACACCACTGATAAGGAGACCATTGCCACTGAATAAAGTGGTCCCCACAGTTATCACCCCAACCCAACAGGCTGACATCTGTCATAACAGTTAACCACTCTAAGATCCAAAGAAACCTGCCCTGGTGGAAAGCCTCTCCCTGAAGCCACCAGCGTAGACTTCTGCACGCTGGTTCTTTCCAGGGAAGAGGTATCTAAAAGGGATGATGTTGCGGAGACCACAGAAAGAGAGGGGACTCCTGTAAAGAGCGCATGTGCACACTGGTCCAGGGGACCACCTAAAAGGAGGCTAACATGGACCCCAACAACTGCGGAGCATGGAAGCTGGAAGGTTCAGGAGATCTTTGATCTGGTGCTGAAGTTTTGGTCTGCGTGACTCGGGAAGAAGCGCACTACCCTACTGGGTGTCAAAGAGAAGCTCCAGGTACTCCAAGACTCCATCAATTGGTTCTTTTTGAAGTTGACAATCCAACCCAAGTTCTGTAGCAGAAAGGCCACCATCTACACCATACAGATGCACTAATGTCGAGACAGAGCCCGGATCAACCAGTTGTCCAAGAAAGGTTGGACCTGGACATCCTGCCTGTGGAAATAAAACTGTTACAAGTACCATCACTTTTGTGAAAGTGCAGGGAGCTATCGTGAGCCCAAAGGGAAAAGCCGTGGACTGGAAATGCTGTTGCAGAACATGGTCACACAGAAATCTGCGGTGCTCTGGAAATATTGGGAATATGGAGGAAAACCTGTGTGAGATCCAAGGATGTTAGAACTCCCCATGGAAGACAGCAGCAATGACTGTGCACATGGCTTCCTTTCGGAAATAAGGAATCCACAAGAAACAAGGGATTGACATGAGATCTAGAATGGACCCTCCAGTTCTCTGAGCCATATGTTGGCATGATAAAGTATAAAGAGTATCTGTTGAAGCCTAATTTGTGTTATGGAATAGGTTCTAGTGCTCAGATGTCCAAGAGATGCTGCAAAGTAGTTCAGACCACTGACTCCTTTTCCGGACAATCTGCCGGTGAGTCAAGAAACAAATCCGGAGGCAGGCAAAAGAATCTATCTTCTGTCCCCCTCCTGAATGATGTCCAGCACCCATTTATCCAAAGACATGCGAATCAACACCTGGTAAAACTAAGCAAGGTGGTCCACTGGAAGGCTGTTTAGGAGCAGTAGCTGCCTGGGATCTGAATGTCGGAGAACAGCTGGAATTAGAAGTGTTGTCATAGGGACTGTATCCCTGGGAATATCTCTGGGAGGAAGAGCCCAAGGATCTCTGACAAAAATAGCAGGAGGGACAAAAATTACTACCGTCCACTACCAAAGGCCAGCGAGACTTGTTCACAGGGAGAGACTTAGGGCGGCGGTCAGCAATACCAGCCTGTCCCAAAAAGAAGCTGACTCTTGAAAGGAAATCTGCTTAAAGTGGCCTTGGAGGCAGTGTTCCCAGCCAAAGGACAGGTCCAAAGAGGCTGGCGCACAGACACCACAGAAACGGCAGACACCACAGAAGCGGTAACAATTCGAATGAGATCAGAAAGGGTGTCCGCCACATAATTCACACTGTCCAGCACTATCTGGGGACAGGCATCCACTTCCACAGAGGGACCTTGCACAATCTCGTGTGACAGTCACATACCACAAAGGAGGCTGCCGTCGCCTTGATGCCTGAAAAAGCCATTTCAAAAAGGTTTGTTTTAAAAATATATATATATAATATCCACTGTGAGATTCTGGGAGTCCTTAAATACTACACCTCCATCACTAGGGAGGTCTGTATGCCAGGTAACCTGCGCCATGGTGGAATCCACCTTAGGTTTCTCAAAACTGCTGAAAAGCAGAGGCTAGTGGAGAAAGCTTAGACATAGCTTGAGAGACAGAAAGAGAAGCTTGGGCATCCTATTGTTCTGTAACCAGACCAAAAAGCTGTGGATTGGATGGAAAAATGTGGGCAGTACATTAGAACGATCCATGACTGAACACTGTGACATGGAAAGAGGAGATTCTATTTCTGTTTTGCTTTCAGAACCCCCAAAATAAAATGGTAGAAAAAACCACGCTTAAAAAAGGGTTACCAACAAAGGGGTCCTCATCCAAATCCAGACTCTCAGGGCAACCATGTTGACTAGTCTCAGCAAGGGTATTAGCCAGATCCCAAATAAAAGAAGGTCAGGAGACAAAAGCGGCATAATATCCATATGGCATAATGCAATCAAGCTCTGTCATAGCCAGACAAGAGGGCTCCTGAAAAAGGACCTCTGCCACTGGTGCAATTGGTTTAGAAGAAACCGACATGCCCGCCGGTTGTGTCCAACGAGCTGGGTCAGAAGAATACACTTTCTAGAAGAGCCGAAAAAAGAAAGTTGAAAATTCACACCTTTTTCACTGCATACTAAGGCATTCGCACTGTGCCAAAAGAGTCCCCAGACTCGGAACGCAGGCATTTGGCACCAAACTCCAGAACGACCTCTGGATGAGATATTTTTCTGAAAGTACAGACCCAGGCTGGCTCCCCAGCACTGGAGGGCCTGAAGGAGGCAAAGCCCATAGCTCCCCCCCGCCCCCCCCAGCATGCTGTGGCACACGGTATACGGTCGTTGATCTGGCACCAATCCGCAACAATCAATGTACACATTCGACAGATTAGGAGCTGGGCAGTTCATCCCAAACGATTTTTAAGAAAATCGAAGGGTTTGAGGCAGAAATAAAACTTTGAAAAAAAAAATCAATTAAAATCCAAATGGCCGCCGCTAGCAAATTCATGGTAAAAATGGCAAAAATTAAAAATAGTGATTTGGGGTTTCGGAAAGTGGGAGACCTGAATCCTATGCTCATAAACTCTCAAAAGTGAGTTATAGAGAGTTTCACAGACCACCTCTGAATTCCCATATGAAATAATAAAGGTGTACTCACAGTTTCTGAAGTGCCTGCCTGTCAGCTTTTTTCAGTGCAGCTGAATGGAGGAAAAGGATTTTCTGCCTCAGAATAGCTTCAAAATGACAAGTCTTGAAGATTTTCTGACTACCAGTCAGACGGACATTGACTGTAACTTCCGCCCCTACAAATCTTCTCTATGCGTCCAGGGGTGGGAAATGCAGTCTTCAACCTGAAACCTGGAGGATGTTTTACATGGGACACATACAGCCTGCGCTTAAACCCCTGACAAGGTCAGAGGGCAAATGAGCTCCCAAGGGAATGGATCCCGAGCCCAGGAAGGGTGGCACATAGCAAGCTGGCTCCACAAATCCACCAAAGTTTCTCAGCGAAGCAGCAATCCAGCTCTGCAGGACTGTATCCATTCCTCCGACAGACTACCACAAAGGGGTCTCAAGGCACTCAAGCCACAGACAAACTTTAAGCAAAAAAATAATAGAACAGATGGAGAGCAAATCCAAAAGACTTCTGCATGGATTGCTTGCAGAAATTGAAAACTACAGGGGGCTCTAACTCTCTCTCTGAGGTGGGAGGAGCATGTCCTCAGAAAAGTGTTTGGATTTCTGCAACGCCCAGATTACGGGAAGGAATTGAACACTTAGCGTACTGAATCTAGAAGGAACTTATCAGAATAAAATAATAAACATCTACATTGTTACAGATACCGTAATGCTATATTCTTTTTAGGACTCCTACACTAAATGATCAAAATTTCAAAAGAAAGCCTCTTACTAGGACTACTTTCAGTACTGGAATATTGTTGCTCATGTCAAAACTACTATATAAAATAAAATGTGATGAAGGTGCCACCTACTGGTGAGATGCTACAATAGCATCTAAAGCACAACCATTCATTCTCTCCTTTATTATTTATGTTGCTGCTCTGCTACTGTAAATTCTATTACTGGGTAATAGTAACACAAATTCACTAAGGCAGTCCACCACAGCTGCTGCTGTATACTATGATGTGGATCTACCCTACTCTGGGCTCCCTTCTTCTGATAAATAATTTCAGATAAATAATTCTGAACCTATGTGAGGGGGAAGTATTAGAGAAAGGAAGGGTACTTAAACTTAGTGGGTATTCTTTATGAACAGGACATAAATCCTTACTTAAAGAGGGGGAGGGGGGTGATATCTTCAACGGAGCCTAGCATGAGAAACAGTTCTCCAACTTAGAACATCTAGAAGCTTTTGAGTTGGCTCAGCACACACATAGAACTTCAAACTTCTTATATTCCTGGATAGTTTTAAATTTTACTTTTAGCATTTAAAAAAAAATCTTATTTATAGGTTTGACCCAGGACATAAGGCAGGGGGAAAGAGAGAGATGGTAGACAGCGAGAAAGAATCAAATTTTGGATGGTAGTGGAAGGTAGAAAAAAAATTATTTTATTTTCTATTTTGTGATTATATGATGTCAGATTTGAAATGTGTATCCTACCAGAGTGGTGTTAGATAGTAAGCGTGAGCTAGAACCTAACAGAGACAGGAAAAGTATTTTTGTTTACACCACAGTACTGGCATGGGGTTGAAGAGGGAAAAGGGGATGGGGTGGGTAGAAAGGCTACAAAATAAATCCACTAGGATGTCTGAAAAAAAAAAAAAAAAAAAAAAGCCTTATCGGGCAGGTAAAGCAATTGAATTGAATTGAATTGAAAAGTCGATTCAATAGGCTGAATTGAATCGAAACTTTTTGCCCTGCATCGGGCAGCACTAGCATATAATAGTGCTGCCTGATTTCCGATTCAAATCGATTCACCGATTCACTTCGGGTGAATATATTCGAACTGATTTGTTTAAAAAGGTAACCAACCCTCCTCCCTGTGCCTTCAGGTCTCCTAATCTAATCTTCCATTTGTGAGTCGCACAAATCTATACAAGCTCAAGGCGACAGATCAAAGAGGAAGTGAGAAAGTAGTAGGGGGGGGTACAGAGAAGCAAGGGGAGGGGCCTAGAAGTAGGGGGTGCTATACAGAAGCTGAAACAGTTAATTGTCAAAGAGGTGGGTCTTCAGCTTTTTCCTGAATGCGGTGTAGTTTGTCTCTTTCCGGATTGCTTCTGGTAGGTCATTCCAGGTTTTTACACACAGATAAGTTAGTATAGAGTGGATCCTGCCCCTGATGTCAGAAGAGGGGCAGGACCGCGGCAGACGGAACGTGGTGGAGAGGCCAATGGCAGCCTGCAAGGATTGCTACAGCACCGGCGATCCTCTCTGCAGGCCGGTAATTATCTGAAGGTAAGAACAGGAGGCCAAGGGGAAGCCGGAGGACGCTGCAAAGAAGAGGGGAACATGCAGGCCTTCGGGGGGGGGAAGGCCTTCAGGGGGGGCAGGCCTTCGGGGGGCTGGTGTAGAAGTACACAGAGGGAGGGAAGGGAGAAGGGGTACTGCTAGAAAGGGGGAGAAGGGAAGGGAAGGGAGAAGGGGTACTGTTGGGCGGAGGGAGGAGAGAAGGGGTATTGCCGGGCATGGGGGAGGTAAAAGGAAGGGAGAAGAGGTGCTGCTGGACTTGAAAGAAAAGGAGGGAAAGGAAAGGTGCTACACACTGGAGGGGAGGGTGAGATGGTGCATGGGGAGAGAGCATGTTGGGTTGGGGGTGGGAAGGAGGGATGGCACTCGAGGAAGAGGCAAGGACAGAAAGAGAAAGCGTGCAGGAGGAAGAAAATATTGGACTCATGGAGAGGGCAAGATGGATGGGGAGGACAGAAAGGAAGGAAGGAGAAATGTTACACTGGGGAAGGAGGGAGAGATGCTGGATAAAAGGGTAGTTGAGAAAAAGACAGATGGTGGATCTAGGTATGTTGGGGGTCCATCGCTGCAGCTGCAGGGATTGAGATGAAAAAAGTAAAGATGCCAGACCTCCGGGGGAGAGAAGGGAAATGGAAGGGGAGGACAGAGATGGAAGATGGATGGTTAGCACAGAAAAAGAAGGAAACAACAAATGGGAAGGAGATCCTAGCAAGCGAGTTATCAGAAGACAACCAGAGCCTGGGACCAACATGATTTGAATAATGACCAGACAACAAAAGGTAGAAAAAATAATTTTATTTTCTGTTTTGTGATTACAATATGTCAGATTTGAAATGTGTATCCTGCCAGAGCTGGTGTTAGACCATGAATGTGAGCTAGGATTTAACAGAGAGAGCAAATGTCTTTTTTGTTTGTTTACATCACAGTGCCTGTGTGGGTAGGAGAGGGTAAAGGGGCTATAAAATAAACCCACCAGGATATTTGAAAAAAAAACACCAATTGGGCAGGAAAATCAAATCGAATCAAAGAAATCGATTCAATGGGCTGAATCGAATCAAAATTTTTTTCGTGAATCGGGCAGCACTAGTGTAATCCCAGAGTGTCTAGCACATTACATGGATTTCCAGACGAAAGGATGCCTTCATAGTAGGATGAGGCAGAACCAGCAGCTCATACATTCACATGACCGATCCTGACTTCCCCTACTGGGCACAGATAATAGTGGATGTTTAGAGGGAAGGAGAGTGAACAGCTGTGTTTCTGTGACCCCCTTCTGGGAACCTGACCCAGTATGAGGATCCCTACACTAAAAGAAATTATAATTTTGTAAGCAATAACCTTGTACATCACAAAAACAATAAATAAAAAAGAGGTGCAGCAGCCTTCCTATAAAAAACTGTCTCATGTATATCTGTGACTTATGAAGATCAAGTAATCTGTACATGTAACATCAGTTTTTAAATTCAAGGGTCTGACAATAGATTATTGCTGTGAAAAACATTTGCCTTGTACAGCTGTTTTTGAGGGATAAAAGAACTAGACCATTTACATTTATAAAGGCAAAGGACTTTTCCCTCAATGACTACTTTTATCAACTCTGCTACATAAAAATGATCCTACTTGAGGATTGTGTGACAACTGACAAAACTAGTTATTTTTAAGAATAGGCAGTTTATTTAAACCTCAAAATTTCTCATCTGGTCATAAGCTGAAGCAACAAAAAAGGAGAAAATGTTTTTGAAATACTTTCCTCATTTATTAGCTAAAAAATAAGGCCCCCTTTTTTCAAGCCACATTAGAGTTTTTATCAGTCGCTGTGGTAAAAACTCCGATGCTCATAGAATTCCTACAAGTGTCGTAGCTTTTACCGCAGTGGCCGGTGATTTTTAAAAAACCCTAATGTGGCTTGATAAAAGGGTGCCTAAGTGAGAATAATTTTATTGAGCTTCATGTTTTGATTTTTATTGTTTAAGATTTGATCAAAAGAGAATAAAATATATGACAAGCAAAGAGAATAACATAAGCTTGATTTATTCCAATATCCATTACAAAGAGAAAAGAAAAATGCTCTGCTGGTATAGTAGTAGCCCATTGGCCCAATGAAATATCAATCTTCAAGTGGCAAATGCTACTCTTAGAAACTGCAGAGTGACCACTGTACAATACCACACTCCACACTAAATTTGCTACTAAAAAGTGCATATAAAAATAAATTGCGTTCATGATCACTGCTTTGTAAGCTGCCTTAAAGAGTGCAGAAAATGATTGGAAATACTCACATGCACATTTACTAGTAGAACAGTTTATAAAATCCAGACCATTTCCTTGTTTGTTTTGAGATGCGTCTTCCACTCCAATTTCTGTATTTCGTGCTACTGAACCATGAGGAACTGTTTGCTCTGTTACTACTGATAAACCTGAGTATACAAGATAAGAACGCCTATGTAAATAATCCAAGCTGCATAAACTTTGTTCCAAGACAAAATACATAATAGCATTGTAATTTCCATTTAAACAGTTAAAAGCTAAATCTAGAAACTAGATGAAAAAAAATGTCTTAAGTTTTCAAAGTTTCAATATTACCTTTATTCTATTTAATGTGAAGACACATTTTATTAGATAATTATTTGAGATGGGAATTGAGACATCTAGGTTAGGACCTGCTCAAATTCCCCTGAATTTAACAAAAGGTTCTGCATGAACAGGGGCAGCAATGGTTTTATAAATAGACATATATCAGGACAAGCAGGCAGCATATTCTGACATATGGGTGACATCATCCACTGAACCCGGCACAGATAGCCCAGAGTGAATTGTCACATTAAAAATAAAAAAAGACTGTCTATACCACGCATACATGGGTGCCTTCCCATTCTCTGCCAGCTCGTGGGACTTTTGTTTTCCGCAGAGCAGAGAAGCCATATTTCGGTTTTCTCTTAAGAACATAAGAATAGCCTTACTGGGTCTAACCCAGTAGCCCGTCCTCACAGTGGCCAATCCAGGTCACTAGTACCCGGCAAAAACACAAGGAGTAGCAACATTCCATGCTACTGATACAAGGCAAGCAGTGGCTACCCCCACATGTCTTTCTCAATAACAGACTATGGACTTTTTCTCCAGGAAATTGTCCAAACCTTTCTTAAAACTAGCTACACTATCCGCTTTTACCACAACCTCTAGCAACGCGTTCCAGAGCTTAAGTATTTTCTGAGTGAAAAAATATTTCCTCTTATTGGTTTTAAAAGTATTTCTCTGTAGCTTCATCGAGTGTCCCCTAGTCTGTAATTTTTGACGGAGTGAAAAATCGATCCACTTGTACCCATTCTACTCAGGATTTTGTAGACTTCAATCATATCTCCCCTGAGGCATCTCTTTTCCAAGCTGAAGAGTCCTAACCTTTTTAGTCTGTCCTCATAAGTGAGGAATTCCATCCCCTCTATCATCTTGTTCGCTCTTCTTTGAACCTTTTTAGGAGTCGCTATATATTGAGATAAGGAGACCAGAATTGAATGCAATTTTCCAGGTGAGGTCGAACCATGGTACAATATAGAGGCATTGTAATATTCTTAGACTTGTTAACCATCCCTTTTTTAATAATTCCTAGCATCTTGTTTGCTTTTTTTGGCCGCTGCCGCACATTGGACATAAGGTTTCATCGTATTGTCTTTTAGCATGTGTCATATGCGCTTTAAGTATACATATATTATACGTGTTTATTTTCTACGTGTATTCCCTGTGTATGTTTGGTGCCTTCCCATTTTACATTTATTTTATTTGCTAGTATAACTACAAGGAGTGCTTTTAGACCATGGCCTACTAGTCTCCTCCTGTCTGAGGATCTTTGTGACAGTGGTTTCTTCCTGATAATTTTTAGTCTGTTGGGTCGGTTCTTCTAGGGTGCAGGCTAGAACAGGGTGGGCAAACTTTTTGACTCGTGGGTCACAATGGATTCTTAAATTTGCCAGAGGGCCGGGCAGGATAGAAGGGGGTGCGGATTACCAGGGAGAAGGGGGTGCGGCCGGGGGAGGGTGTGTGTCTGATGCGCCGCAGAATGCTGGTAAGAGAAAGGGCTAAGGCAGAAAGAAAGAAAGAACCCCCCTCCCAAAGGTCAGACTGTTGTCTCTGGTTTCTGCTTTCATCTTCTTTTCACTCTCTTCCTTCCAGCATCTGCCCTCTCTGTCTCTTCAATCCAGCATCTGCTCCTTCCATCCACTGTCTGCCCTCTCCCCCTTCCATATATTATCTGCCTTCATTCTTGTCCCTCTCCCCTTTTCATCCAGCCTGCGCACCCTCTCTCCTTTTTACATGATTCATTCCAGCTTCACTGCTCTCTTCATTTTTATCTCTCCTACACCAGATCTAGCATCATTGTCCCTCTCTCCTTATTTCTTTGCTGACCCCCTTCCCAGCATCAATCTCTCTCTACTTCAACAGTAATGGGGGGGGGGGGGGTGTTCTGATGCTAGAGGAGGAAACAGCACTCCTGCAGAGTTGTGCACATTTGCCAGATAGAAACGCAGTGGCAACCAATAAACTGCTCAACTCCTGCCCCCAGCGCTCTGGGACCCACCGCAAAGGCGGCCAGGAGCGGGACTGCCTGGGCCTGCACTGCACATTCTCCTGGCACCGCGCACCTGTGCTAGCCCCCAAATCTGCACACACGCTACTGCCTGCAGCATGGACAAATCCCCATGCATGGCACGCCCGGGCTGTCTTTCCCCGAGATGTGCCACAGGCAACCGCACACCCCGTCGCGGCAGCCTAATCAACTGGATCGAACAGCATACCTCCACTGGGACTGGGAAGCCCAGGGCCACCAAAGAACCACACCAGCAACCCGACGGCACCACAGCCCTCGCAGATGGTGGGTTAAAAAAAAAAAAAAAAATTGCAAGAGCACTGCCAACCACGCATGCACCCCCGGAAGAGGCCATGCCCTATATCAGAACATGCTGGCACCCGACCCGGAGGCGACAGAAGGCAGCGGGCCAGACCCTCCACAAGACGGGCAGGATTCAAAAACTAAATGGGCTGGATATGGCCTGTGGGCTGTAGTTTGCCCATGCCTGGGCTAGAAAATGACACGGGGAAAAAAATTTGTCTGTGGAGCTGCACTGCACCTGATGGAGGGAGGGAAGGAAAGGTGGTTGTGCGCTGTTGAGCCCCTCTTTGCCCTCAGACCCTCTCCTAACTGCTCCCTCCTGTCTCAGACCACTGGGGGGAGGTGCCTGTCTTCAGTTGCCGGGATGGAGGGAGGGAAGGAACAAGAAAGAAGGGGCCCTGGCAAGCGAGTTATCAAAAGCCAACCATAGCCTAGGACCCCTACATGATATGAATAATGACCAGACAACAAAAGGTAAGAAAAATAATTTTATTTTCTGTTTTGTGATTACAATATGTCAGATTTGAAATGTGTCTTGAGGGAGGCTGCCGCCACGGCTTTGGACAGAGGGGTACCATTTTCGTGGGAGCCGGCCTTCGGAGAGGCTTGGGACGTGGGGACGGATGCGGGAGGGGCTGCCGCTACGAAGGGCTTTGGTGGGGGAGCCAGCCAGACCGCAAGTGTGGGGACATTGTAAGCGCGGATTGGTCAAGGAGCCGCCGCTGCTGAGGCTTTGAAATTGCTCTCCCACCGTCACTCCCTCCCGCCCCGGCTCTGCCTCTGCCCCTGCCCAAGTTCAAAAGCAGGAGACATCTAGCACCCGTTAATCTAACGGGCTTAAACACTAGTACATGTATATTTCAATTCTCCCCGCTCATAGAGAATACCTTTGTTTTCGTCTTGGTGCATGCCAGTTCCAGTATAAGGTCCTCCCATTTGGTCTGGCTTCAGCACCCAGAGTTTTTGCTACGTGCTTAGTGATAGTAGCAGCAATACTTTATTCATTCAGCTTCCATGTTTTTCCTTACCTGAACAACTGGTTGATAAAAACCTCCACATCACAGCAGGTTCAGCAGGCTCTGAATTCCACAATTTATCTTCTCGGGCTCCTGTGCTTTGAAGTCAATTATCCCAAATCCAACCTGGAGCCCACTCAGACTCTGGAATTCATTAAAACTCGTCTGGACACAATCCCTCAGCAGAGACTCACTATACTACTTCAACTCTGCCAGGAAGTCTCTTTTTGCCGCCATGTTACGATTTCTGGGTCACATGGCTTCCACGGTATATGTGGTCCCATTTGCCTGTCTTCACCTCAGACATCCTCAATGGGAATTATCCTCCCAGTGGTCTTAAGCAACTGGTATTTTGTCTCAGTGCTTGTCTGTGACACCACAACTCAAGGACTTACTTCTGTGGTGGATGACTCCAGCTAATCTTCTGTTCCAGGTCCCACCCCATCAAAACTTTGGATAGTCTGTGCTGGGTTTTGTGGATGACATCACCCACACATGAGAATATCTGCCTACTGTCCTTGGATTACACCTGTTACAGGTAAATAACTATTTTATATACACAAAAAAAAGTGTGTCTACCAAGGGATTTACACATGTAAATGGCAAGAACTATACATGAAGAGGCACTGGAGATGTCAAGTCCAACCTGTGATCACAAATCCTTTATTTGTAGTTTGTATCAAAGTTTTATGATGAGTCTTTAGAAATTGCTAAAACAGGCAAAGTTCCAAAAGACAAAGTCCCTACTTTTGGGGCTTCTTTTTGGATGAAGAGATGCCAATGCGTTCACATGCACCGTTTGCAGTACGTTGCAAGTTCATAACTGTCCCCTGAAGAAGGCGATGGTATCGCCAAAACTTGGATTCTAGTTGGGACTTTGTCTTTTGGAACTTTGCCTGTTTTAGCCATTTTTAAAGACTCGTTATAAAACTTTGATACAAACTGCAAATAAAGGATTTCTGACCACAGATTGGACTTGACATCTCTAGCACCTCTTTTTGTTGGTTCTGCTTTGCCTTGAGGCTTGGTACCTATTTCCATAAGAACTATACATGTAAAATGCTGATTTTACAATCTACACTAACTGCTAGCAATTATGCCACCACAGATATCTACCCCTTTCTCCTAATCCTCCTACCCTCCACTAGCCCATATTTGGAAGTCTGATACCTAACGACGGTACCATGAGACTACTCTTATGAGTTCACAGGTACCATTTTGAACTCAGGCATGGATGAGGCACGAGAATCCAAGGATTGTCTACATAATCTTAAGTAAAGACAATACTGCTTACCTCTAATGGATATTTTATAAAGTTGTAAAGAAAGGAGGATAAGAGGGTGATATCAGTGATTACTGTAATGATGCAAACAATTTCTGGAAAGCTTTATTAAAACCTAAAAACCTTTTCTCAGCTATAGGAAAACTTTACAAATATGACAAGGTTTGTGCGTCTCCTTTAACTGTTTCCTCAAACAGCATCTGCATTATATTAAACCATCATGAAAGTATGCATTGGGGGTATATTAAAATTAAATAAACTTGGAAACTTAGTAAATAATTTGTTGTCTCTGAAGGCAAAAAAGTGGGAAAGCCCTGGTAAAGCATTTAGTTTCAATGGACTAACAACTGTTTGTTGGACATTATCCATTTTGTATAGTATATTTTTTTGAAATGGCAACCAAAGATAAAATGGTCCTTATAGGAGATGGACTAGCATTCTCTTTTTCAAAGAGACCTTAGAAGACTGACAGGCCAAATTTGTGCCAAACAGGAGTGACTGTCCAAGCAACAATAGGATATAACTGTGTGGATGAACTACAGGGTTTGGTGCTTGGGCCTGTGCTCTTCAACATATTTATAAACGACCTGGAAATTGGAATGACGAGCGCGGTGATTAAATTTGTGGACGATACGAAGTTATTCAGCGTAGTGAAGATGCAGAAGGATTGCGAAGACCTGCAACAGGACATAAACACGCTCGAAGTGGCAAATGACGTTTAACATGGATAAGTATAAGGTGATGCATGCCGGTAACAAAAATCTTGGTGTCTGGTGCAGTACTCGGAGAGACCCCCCAGGAAATAGACTTGGGAGTACTGGTCGACAAATCGATGAAGCTGTCCGTGCAATGTGCGGCGGCGGTGAAAAGGATGAACAGAATGCTTGGAATGATTAAAAAGGGGATCACGAACAGATCAGAGAAGGTTATCATGCTGCTGTACCGGGCCATGGTGCGACCCCACCTGGAATACTGCATCCATCACTGGTTGCCGTACTTGAAGGACATGGTACTCCTCTGGAAATGGTCCAGAGAAGAGCGACTAAAATGGTTAAGGGGCTGGAGGAGTTGTCATACAGTAAGAGATTAGAGAAACTAGGCCTCTTCTCCCTTGAAAAAAGGGGACAGAGGGGACATGATTGAAACGTTCAAGATAATGAACGGAATAGACAGTAGATAAAGACAGGTTGTTCACCCTTTCCAAGGTAAGGAGAATGAGAGGGCACTCTCTAAAGTTAAAAAGGGATAGTTTCTATACAAACGTAGGGAAGTTCTTTTTAACCCTGAGAGTAGTGGAAAACTGTAACGCTCTTCCAGAGGCTGTCGTAGGGGAAAACACCCTTCAGGGATTCAAGACAAAGTTAGACAAGTTCCTGCTATAACAGAACGTACGCAGGTAGGGCTAGACTCAGTTAGGGCTCAGGTCCGCAGGAACGGACTGCTGGGCATGGAGGCCAACCTTTTGAAATTTTAATTATTATTTTAAAACAGTGCAAGAAAACCCCTACAAAATAACATAACCCCATATTGTATATTTGATTGGGTGATTCTAAATCTGTAACAACCAAAACAAGTTTACAACCATGAAATACAGAAGAAAAGAAATGCCAAAGATAGAAGATACACAGAGTCTCATACAGGGGCATCAATACCTCCTTATTCCTATTGGCCATACCTCTTTCTAGGCACTCTAGCATCCTTCTAGCTGTCACCGTCACCTTTTCAACTTGTTTGGCCGCCTTAATATCTTCACATATAGTCACACCCAAGCCCCGCTCTTTTATCATGCACAAAAGTTCTTCACTCCCTAAATTGTACCATTACTTCGGGTTTTTGCAACCCAAAAGCATGACATTAAATTTCTTAGCATTAAATTTTAGCTGCCAAATATCAGACCATTCTTCAAGCTTCGTTAGGTTTTTCTTCATATTATTCACACCATCCAGGGTCTCTACTCTATTGCAGATGTTGGTATCATCCGCAAAGAGGCAAATCTTACCCAACAGCTCTTCAGCAATATCATTTATAAAACTTAGTGCCAATGTGGATAAGCAACATCAGATAATAGTCATTAGGCTTGATGAGTCTTGTCAATCTTTCTTTAACATCTTGGATTTTGGCACCATGCAAACAGCATACCTCCTGGGACACCATGTCTGGTCTGCAGATGGATGCTTCTGTATCCCTCAGAAGGGATTCACCAACCACCACTACCTTACACCTCATAGTGGGGAACAGCAATTTTAGGGATTTCAAGCTTTAGTCCTTCCTCTCCCTGGTATGCACTCATCTCTTCCACTTCCAAGGCAGCATACCGGTTCTTCAGGTCAAGGGTGGGTGGAGTCACAGTAGCAATTTTGCAGGGTTCCATAATCTGTGTCCAGCTGTCTTCCCTCAGCATAGCCTCTTCTTCCCCACTGCTGGAAATCTTTGACGCTTCATCGATGTACCTCTCATTCTCACAGATGCTTCTCAGTCTTGCCACTTCCTCTCTCAGTTCTTTTACTTCTTAATGAGGGATTCAAGCTAAAGACAGCTTGCACATGGAACCACTCCCTCTGCCTGGGTAGCATTTTCTCTCTGCACAGAGACAGAAGCTGTAATCTGAGCAAGTAGCTTTGGTGACACGTTTCCCAGCCATACTGTGGTTGCAGAAGTACTTACACCTGAAAGAAAAAAGAAAGAACTGAAAAATCCTACCAAAGCAATGCTCTGTTCCTGGGTGGCTGAAGAGCCCAAAAAGCTCTGCCTTGGGGTGGGCGGGTGAGAATTAACCTCAAGGGTCACCTGTGGGGTATGATTTCTAAGAAAGCCCTCAGAATTCAGTCTCAAACTAAGAAGCTGAAACCAGCCAGAGGTCTCTCCTCAATGAACACTTTTCAGTTAGGATGAGAGGATTCACATCCCCATGAAGTATAGCACACTTGGCCTAAGAATTTTCCAGGCCTCTCTCTCACTTACTACTCCCCAATGTCTCAAAATGGTCCTAACAGATCCAAAGAAGCCTTTTGGTCAATAGCTCTTTCCTCAAGCAAATATATGCAGTTCATAGGTTGCTGTGAAAATTATCTTTAATGCTGAGCCTCTACAACCTCTCTCTTAGAACTAGGCTTACTGAGGGTTAGGCACCAGGCCAGCATTCCTCCCCTCTAGGGTCACCTGTGGAGTCTGATCTCTAAGAAAGTCCTCAAATTACTCTGTGGAATATCTTGCTCAGAAACCTGATTAATAAACTTGTCCCAGTTAAGCTTGTTCAGGTGCCAACCATTGGGTAACACTAGTATGATGGTATATCGGTAAACTGAAACAGGATAAAGTTAAAGTGTAGAAGGCTGAATGCCAATAGTGACCCCAATCTTGTCTTGAAAAAAAAAATACTGAAGAATAAATAAACTGAGGTGTCATAAACCCTTAGTTCCAAAAACCCAATTCTGGGTAAACATGTATAGGTTTATTATAAAAGCAATTCATGATTGTGCATCACAGTAACAATTATCAGACAATTCAAAAGTGTGGTTGGTAATAAAAGTTGTGAAAAGGACCCAACATGATTTGTGTTTCGGCAGAAGATGCCTTCCTCAGAAGTCTAACCGATCCACTATGATGCCAAATACATTGAAGGGATAAGTAAATTTTCGATCTTCCTTAGGATATTTAGAAATATTTTGATTCAGTTTGCTGCTGTGTTGGCAAATATTTTGGAAAAAAAAGTTGTGTCACTGAGGATAGGTTTATATTCCTCTAAAATGAGGACTCAGGTGATAGTGACAGTCCAAAACACAGTTAGGCTGCCCAGTAAAATCCATTGTTCATAATTGATGAAGTGGCTAGAGTATAGCCTTTGGTAGGAAAGAAAAAAGAAAAAAATATTTATAGACTGGATCCCTTCTCTATCCATCTGTTCCATTTGGCTAGATATGTGGTTTTGCCTGCTAGGTTGCAATAGTTAATCACTGTGGGGTAGTCCCTAACGTAACAAATCAGGCCCTGATGCATCCTTTTCTTAAAGGCTTAGAAGTAGATCCTGCTGTGGTCCATAATTACCATCCAATATCAAATTTTCCAATGTTGGCAAAAGTTTTAGAAAAGTGTATTTTATGACAGTGTATTTTGTTGAGACACATGATTATTAGCTTTCAATACAGATTCAGTGGCTATATGGATGACAGAACACAAATTAAAACTTAACCCTGACAAAACAAATTTCATTCTACTTGAAAATGACAAAACTCCAGCGTTAACTAATCTTGTAATAAATTCATTTTCATACCCAATACAACCTACTTTAAAATTGCTTGGAATCACGATTGACAGAAGCTGTAACATGCAACCCCAAATTAACAAAATAATAAAGACATCATTCATGACCATGAGAAATCTGAGAAAAATCCGATTATTCTTCGAAAAGAAGCAATTCCTACTACTGGTACAATCTCTAATCCTTGGGATGCTGGACTACTACAACATACTATACCTACCATGTCCCGCGACCATGATGAAGCAATTGCAGACGGTGCAGAATACAGCCCTGAGACTTGTCTATTCACTAAAAAAATATGACCATATCACAGAGGCATACCATAATTCGCATTGGCTTCCAATAGAAGCGAGAGTGAACTTCAAATTCTACTGCTTACTTTACAAGGCTATCAACGGAGAAAGCCCAACTTACTGGAATAACAGACTAAATCAATCCTCCTCAATCAGACACAGAAGAACACATTCACTATTCTATTACCCACCATCCAAAAATGTCAAACTAAAAAAACTTTGACAACCTAATAGCCTCCAAAGCAGCTAAGTTGGACAAACAACTCACCACTCTGTTATTTTCATCCACAGATTACAAAACCTTCAAGAAAGAAATTAAAACCATACTCTTAAAAAAACACGTTAAACCTATCCAGCACAACAATCCTAACCCAACATCCAACACTCTATAAACCCTTAGTACTCTCTAATTTTTCTAGTTACCAAACATTATCTAAAACCCATAATTCTCCCTTAAAATTTTATCTCATTGTTTAATCTATTACTTCAAAGTTGAAATGTAATTCTTGTTTTAGTTTGGATGTAATCCGCCTTGAACCGCAAGGTAATGGCGGAATAGAAATCACTAATGTAATGTAATGTAATTATTGAGATCTTACTGCTTTCTTTGATGATTTTTTTCACTGTTGACTGGATAAGAGTAAACAGGTAATTTTTATACTATTAAATCTTTCTGCTTCCATTTGAAACTATTAATCAAATGATTCTGATTTCTTAACAGTATTTGATACTGGGGATAATGTAGTAGCCTTGTTCAAATTTTTTCTGAGTGTTCATGTATGGTCAAGCAAGATAGGATATAATTGATTAGTGGTGTTCCATGTTCTTTCCTATTCTCAGTTTTATTTAACATTTATTTGCAGCCCTTCACAGTTCTATTTCCTAATTTTGGCTAAAATATTTGCAAATATTCTGATGATATTCAGCTAGTCAAGCTGAGGGCTTTAAAAATGTTCCATTTACGTTGAATGTCACCAAATATAAAGCTTACTAATGTCAAAATAACTTAGAGTGAAGCTTAATAACTTATTTCTTCAATCCATGCATCACTCACAATAAATATTCATATTACCCAATTCATTATTTTTCTTATAAAAATGCTTCAATTTATAATTTTCATTTATAATTTCATTCTTTCATACTCTTTCAATTCTTCTAATGACTTCAGGGCTACATCTGAATTATCTATTTCATGTTTAATCCAGATATTTTGTAGCTAGCCTCCTCATCAGTCAAAAATTCATTCATTTATAAATCCTTAAAGGTTAATACCATGCCAACAGCACTTATCTTAATTAGCAGCAGTGGGGAACTCTGACGTGAATTCGCGTTTCACAAAAAGCTGTTTCAAGGAAAGTCCCCATTTAGATCAGATCACCCCATTCTCCATGCTGTTCTAACCATTTACGTTGAATGACATGTTGCAAGCAGTTGGTGACTTGCTGGGTATAAATAAATTGATGTTCAATTTAAAGAAAGCTGAACTCTGGTGGATTAGAAAACCTATGGTTGCTCTTCCCTTCTGAGCAAAATTTGTGGCTGATACTTCAAATAGTGTTCCTTCAGGTGATTTTCATACACTGCTCCAGGATTTGGTGTTAAATGGCTTGAATTACTGTAATTCATTGCATTTGGATCTTCTAAAAGCTTACTGTGTATAATAATGGCTCAGAATACAGCAGTTACACTACTGGTGATGCAGCCTAAGTGATCATATCACTCCTGTTTTGAAATCATTATGTAGATTATTGAGCAAGGGATAAAGTTAAAAGCCCGATAATTGATTTTTAAAACTTTATAGGATGATGATGGAGTTCTTAATTAGAGATATCTGTTTACTTGATACTCTCTTGGGTTGCCATTACATTCCTATTTGCACATTTATGCTAGAAAAGGTTCAAAGAAGAGCGATCAAGATGGTAAAGGGGATGGAACTCCTTTCATATGAGGAAAGACTAAAAAGGTTAGGGCTCTTCAACTTGGAAAAGAGACGGCTGAGGGGAGATATGATTGAATTCTACAAAATCCTGAGTGGAGTAGAACAGGTACAAGTGGATCGATTTTAAAGTCCATCAAAAATTACAAGGCCTAGGTGGACACTCGATGACGTTACAGGGAAATACTTTTAAAACCAATAGGAGTTAATTTCTAGAACATGTTGCCAGAGGATGTGGAAAGAGCTGATAGCATAGCTGGTTTTAAGAAAGATTTAGACAATTTCCTTTAAGAAAAGTCCATAGTCTGTTATTGAGAAAGACATGGGGGAAGCCACTGCTTGCCCTGTATCGGTAGCATGGAATATTGCTACTCCTTGGGTTTTGACCAGATAGTAGTGACCTGGATTGGCCACCGTGAGAACGGGCTACTGGCCTTGAGGGACCATTGGTCTGATCCAGTAAAGCTATTCTTACGTTCTTATGCGCCCTTTTTGAATGGGACTAAGTGATCTATAACTTGCTACATGGCTTTACCAGTAATGGTTGCTATGGAATTGGTAGCTAGCAGAACTTAATCAGTGGAGAAAATTTTAGGAAATTTCATAAACAGTTAAATGCTTAATTGTTGCAGTTGTCTGGGTCTCACTGCATCTGGGTAGATAGAACCAATATTTCAGCTATCATGATGGCTGAAATGTTGGTTCTACCTACCCAGATGTGGTGAGACTCGATCAACTGCAACAATCATGATGCCACCCATGGAAGCCTAAGAGAACAATTAACAGGTTAGGCTCCTTTTTATCAAGCCGTGTTAGGGTTTTATTTTTATTGCCAGCTGCTGCAGTAAAAGCTCTGATGGTCGTAGGAATTCTATGAGTGTCGGAGCTTTTACCGCAGCAGCAAGCAATAAAAAACCCTAATGCAGCTTGATTAAAGGGGGCCTTATTTCTTTATGAAGGCTTTTCAGTGATTTCTTAATAATTGTAGGAACTGATTTGTTTTAATGATTATGAATTGTCTATTTATGTTTATTATTGATGTTTACTGTTAATCACAGTGAATGGGTTTTGACCAGTTTTGCAGTAAGATCTTTTACAAGAGTTTATTGCAGTGCACCTCTTTTTCTTCTGGTCTTGATTTCTTCACAAAGTTTATTGAACTCTGGATCCAGCTCAGCAGCAATGATGGCATGTGCAGTGTCTTTCAGAGTACAAGCTCTATGCCTTATTATTTTATCTAAAAAGCAAAAGAAAATAAGCATATTTTTAAACTATCTGATAGAAACAGCATCTATACATCAACAAAACATAAACTGGCAGAACACTACCCTTTCAGAGGATAGAAGTCTTTCAGCATGACAACTGCAAATGCCTAATTTCAGCCTGTGTCAATTAAACTTTCATTGGCTACTACTATCCCCCTCTTTTACTAAGGCATGCTAGCATTTAGTGCATGCTAAATCAGCTAGCACGCTTTAGTAAAAGGAACCCTATATATCCTATAATAGTATTGTCAAATAGATGTGCTCCAGTATCATCATAGCAATCACACATAAGATTAGATAATCAAATGCCACTGTACATACATAACGTAGCTATTAAAGTAGTCCTAAAAGAATAATACAATAAAACATTTTTGTCCAATTTTTTTTTATTCAGAAAAAAAACTTCATAACATAAATATAGATAGATCTAAAAGCCAAACAAATTTATAATACTGCAGAGCAGCATATATAACAACAAAAATACTAAACAGTAAAAAATATCCAAACTGAAAAACTAATGGGAAAGCAATGCACTCTCAAGTGCAAGAAGTGGGCCCATACTACCGTTTTGTACTATCACATAGAAAATGCTCTACCAGTAACAGATCTTACAGCATTTTTAATAGAAAGGCTTCCCTTCTGCAATAAGGTTTTCTCATTTATATACTTGTAATAAATACTCAATGCACGCAGCAACAGGTAACCAATGGAGACTTATTAGAATAGATGTAATATGGACAGATTTTGAAGTCACGCTGCAGCATTTTGAACCAATTGAAGAGCTAGAATGGCATACTTCGGTAAACCAAGATAGAAGACATTACAGTAGTCAAGTATAGGAATCAATATTGCACTGATAACTATTTGAAAATTCTCTATTGGCAGAAAATCTCATCGTTCACGACGCAAATGAAGTTTAAAAAAAGCTTTCGACAACACCGCTTTTTATCTGTGGTTTAAAAGATAGAGCGGAGTCCAACATCACACCCAAATGTTTACATTAGTTAGACCTCGGAACTACATTATTATCAAATACTAGCACAGAGGGGCATGAAGTGAGGTTGTTTTCATGACCAATTGCCAGTGCAAATGTCAAGCTGATGCTGAATACCATCTATTTCTCTTTTTTTAAAGTTCAACATTTTATTGAGGACAGCAAGTAGGTTTCACATTCCTTCCAGCTGCTGGGTACTATTGCCTCCTCCATTCCATATGCCTTTTTAGCTATATTACTGGTGGAAATGCTCTATAAAACTCACCATACATTTTGGATTCAAATATAATCTCAACAACAGCAATACAGTAAATAAAAATTTTTAAAACAAAAATTCACTCAAAACCTAGAACAAATTCAAAATGCTAGCATTAGTTTCTTAAAGAAGGATCCTACCAATGATATTTTAGGGCTCTAAAATATCAATACATCTATTGGGAAAATGCACAAACCAAATAGATACAGAAGGCTATATAGAAAATTCATGCTAATAGAATACCTCAGTGACAAACATGGAACAAAAATGCCAAATATACAATAAGTGACCACATATTTAACTAAAACCCTAAGAAGCCAGACCTTGCATGTAGTACATCACAGAAACAGAAATAAATGTATTTCTGCCTATGAAAATATAGCACATATGCCAGAGATGGTGTTATGGAGGGGGTATAATTATAGCAATTGTTGTTAGCCCCCTAGCCAGAGAAAGCCACAAGCCTGCTGGAAGTTGAAAGATGGTGCACCATGTTAATAGGCCTTGGGATTTTACCATCCAAATTTATGCCCTGGGCCCCATCCATGAATAACACCAGCTATGGCAAAATGTGTATTCCAAATCCAGAATGACATACCTATTGAACTAGAAAAAGAGATTAGGTTCTTACTTAATATCTTTTCTAGTAGACAGGAATGTCATTCTGGACGAGTGGGTTATATCCCTGTACTCGCAAGCTTTGCAGAAGGAATCTACTTCAGATTCTGAATCCCTCCTACTTCACAGAGGGTTCTGCTGCTCCCTACAGTTAGTTCCAAAGCAGGCAATAGACCCTTCTAGAAACTCCCCGAAGAACAAGTCTGTTCTGTTCTGAAATTATAACAAACATTTAAACATTGGACAACCAAAACAACCATGCCAAACAGAAACAGTACTGGGGCTCAAATAATACTCCAAAGAGTCCTAGCAATAGATTACTCTTCATATCCTTAAGGTCTGACTGGCATCCAACTTTAAGGTTTGGATAAGAACATTCTGAGTGAGATAATAGGCAGGCAAAGGAAATAAACAACAGGGCGGGAGTCCAGAATGATACACCTATCTACTAGAAAAGATATTAGCAAGGTAAGAACCTAATCTCTTTTTCTAGTTCAAGTGGGATGTACAAAAACAGTCTTCTCAAAAAAACTTTCAAAAATCTTAATCTTTAAGAAACAGTAATACCTTTACCCGGTTGATAATGATCTTTACATAGTGAGTAAGCCTTGCGAGTGTAGTTTATGCTGGGCTTGAGAAAGAGGCTCGTTGGTCAGCTGTGAATGGCGTCAGACGCTATAAAACAGAGGCAGTTCTCTCTGGAGCCATCTCTGCCATAGTAAGCGTGAAAAATACAATGCCGCAGTAAGTTACAGTATTGTTTAGAGAAGTGTTAAGTTTGCTGTGCGCAGCTTCTCCTGCTAAATCTCTTTATCTTTCAGACACTGGTCCACAGCTCTGATGTAGCCTGAGGGCGAAATGATAGCTAGCTTAACATTGGCAATGGGACTAGCAGAGACAGCAGGAGAGATTGAGTGATAACTATCTTCACTGCGAAACTTTCAACACCCTGCCCGGGATTTGAAGCTAAGTCCTTGCTTTTTCTAATAGCTTTGAGCAACATTTATGGTTTAACAACAGTTAACAGATAAGGGCAGGAGGGGGAGCATGAGCCAGTGAGGTTAATTCCCTTTCATGGGGGAAGACTCCCCTAGCTTCAACCCACGATGAAGCCACACTTCTAGGTAAATGAATCTTTATGGAAACAGGGGACTGTTTCCCACAAACAATGTATGCTGATGAAATGGCCCTATGAATCCATCTGGAAATAATGGTCTTAGAGGCCAATGTACCATGACTAGCTGGATTGGACAGCACAAAAAGATGGTCAGAAAACCTGAACTTGTTGGTGACTTCGAGATATTGGAGAAGCATCCTCAACATCCAACTTCTTCAGAATCCGGTCCCTTTTCTTGGAACCAAAGGACTGGAACGCTGCCAATCTGACTTCTTGAGTGACAAGGAACGCTGAAACCACCTCCGGCATAAAGAAATGAACAGTACGCAGAGACTCTAGCTTCAGTAAATTTAAGGAAAGGCCCTTTGCAAGAAAGAGCCTGTAACTCTGAGACCCTTCTCACTGAGGTAATTGCCAACAGAAAATCCATTTTGGGCATCAGAACCAGCAAGGATGCTTCCTTCAGCAGTTTATACGAAGCAAAGCTAAGCCCCTACAAACCATGTCAAGGTCCCAAGGAGGGAATGGAGGTTTTTCCAGCAGCCTAATACACAGTGCTCCCCTTAGGGATCTAGCTATGTGCAGATGAGACGTCAGCATAGGGATCTGTGGAATTGTCTCCCCTAGGTGCCTAACCAGCTTGGTTAGCACATTGGGCTGTTACAATCTTCTCCCCAGCGTGCCCTCTATAACTTGAGGGTCCCCTTCAGGACTTTTATCAAACTAGGCAAATGCCTAACAGCGCAGGTACGTGTAAGTACAGCAGACTTTCTTTTGACGAACAGACACCCAGTCAGAATGGCTTCAAAACAAAATAAAGATTTATTCAGCCCATTGGCCGAATAAGGTTTTCACATTGTGTTCATGCTCCTGACACACAGCACAGATAATTCTCATGAGTATTCACATGCAATACCCAGTTCTCAGTCTCTGAACAAAATGGAACTTGACCAGACTGTCCCAGTTAGCTTCACTGGGAAGATTAGAAGAGAGTCCAAAAGGTAACACAATAATATAAAGTAAATGCTTCACCAAAATTACTATGCTCTAGTTTGTTGCTGAGCTGGTTTGCACTTAACGTACTTCATGCAGTCTCTGCCAGCTTTTCTTATCAGCACCTCCCCACACTCAGGCAGTGAATAACTTCATATCGTCCGCAAATTTAATCACCTCGCTTGTCATACCTATGTCCAGATCGTTTATAAACATGTTAGAGAGCAAGGGTCCAAGTACTGAGCCCTGCGGCACCCCACTGGTGACGCTCTTCCAGTCCGAGTATTGTCCATTTACCCCCACTCTCTGTTTCCTATGCTCCAGCCAGTTTTTAATCCACGTGAGTATTTCACCCTCGATTCCATGGCTCGCAATTTTCTGAAGTAGTCGTTCATGTGGAACTTTGTCGAACGCCTTCTGAAAATCCAGATATATAATGTCGACCAGATCGCCCTTGTCTGTCTGTCTGTTTACTCCCTCAAAAAAGTGCAGCAAGTTCGTCAAACAAGATCTGCCTTTGCTAAATCCGTGCTGACTGGTCCTCATCAGCCCGTCTCTGTCAAGGTGATCAATGATGCTGTCCTTTATCAGTGACTCTACCATCTTTCCCGGTACCGAGGTCAGACTCACAGGTTTGTAGTTTCCCGGATCTCCCCTCGTACCTTTCTTGAAGATCGGCATAACATTCACCACCTTCCAGTCTTCCAGAATCTTTCCCGATTTGATCAACAGATTGGCTATTAGTTGAAGCAGTTCAGCTATCGTCCCTTACAGTTCCTTGATGACCCTCGGATGGATGCCAACCGGTCCCGCGGATTTATCGCTCTTAAGCCTATCAATCTGCCTACACACCTCCTTAAGACTGACCGTCAATCCTGTCAGCTTTCCGTCTTTGTTTCCAGCATATAGCCTGATGGTTTCCGGTATGCTGTGTAAATCTTCTTCGGTAAATACAGACGCAAAAAATGTGTTCAGTTTGTCGGCAATTGCTTTGTCCTCTTTTAGCGCTCCCTGTATTCCATGGTCATCCAACAGTCCCACTGCTTCTTTCGCGGGTCGTTTCCCCTTAATATATCAAAAGAATGGCTTGAAGTTCTTCGCCTCCTTAGCTATTTTTTCCTCGTAGTCTCTTTTGGCCCCTTTTACCTGCATTGATGTTGTTTGTGCTTGTTCCAGCTTTTGTCCGTTTTTGACCTTTTCCATTCCTTAAATGAAGTTTTCTTGTCTCTGATCGCTTCCTTCACCTCTACAGTGAGCCATGCCAGTTCTTTGTTCTTTTTCCTCTTGGATCCCTTGTTGATACGCAGTATATATAGATTTTGAGCCTCAGTGACTGTGTCCTTAAAAAGGGACCAAGCTTGCTCTAGCGTTTTTACAGTACTTATCCTTTTCTTAATCTTCTTCCCTACCATGAGTCTCATCCTTTCGTAATTCCCTTTTCGGAAGTTCAGTGCCGTGGCTGTCGTTTTGGACTGATGTTTCTCCCCTGCGTCCAGATCAAAGCGGATCATATTGTGATCACTGCTTCCCAGTGTCCCTTCTACATCTTGTGCCGGTCCTCGCAGGCTATTTAGAATTAAGTCCAGAATTGCATTTCCTCTAGTATTGTCCTTGACAAGTTGTTCCAGGAAGCAATCGCCTACAGCATCCAAGAACTTGGTCTCTCTAATGCAGCCGGAGGTGCCTAGGTTCCAGTCTATTCCCAGATAGTTAAAGTCACCCATGATAACTGTGTTGCCTCCCTTGCAGTTGCGTTTAATCTCGTCTGTCATTTCTCCGTCAATTACTTCGGACTGCGCTGGGGGTCGATAATAGATGCCGATCTTCGTTTCCAGGCCATTTATTCCTGAAATTTTGACTCATAGAGACTAACTTATCCATCAGTTGTGGCGTGTTCTCTCCAGTAGATTCAATTTCCTCTTTGATGTATATGGCAACGCCCCCACCTTTTTGAGCCACTCTGTCTCTGCGGTATAGTTTGTATCCCGGTAGTACAGTTTCCCAGACGTTTTCCTCAGTCCACCATGTTTCCGTGATGCCGATGTCAACGTTATCTCTTTGTGCCATGACTTCTAGTTCACCCATCTTATTTCTAAGGCTCATTGCGTTCGTGTACATACATTTGAGTTTGTGGCCTGTTCCTTTCTTGCATTTCCTTCCCTCTTGTGTCCTTTTCGATCTGTCTTGCCTGTAATCCGGTGAGTCTTTCCCTCTATCTTCTTGCACAGTATCCTCCTGGTATATCGGTTCCCGAACCATCGACTCTCTCTCTCGGTCGACTGTCGGCTTTCCCCTTCTTTCTAGTTTAAAAACTTGTCCACTTCTCTCTTGATGTTGCTTGCAAGTAGCCTCGTTCCGTCTCTGCTGAGGTGAAGTCCATCCTTCCTGTAGAGCTTGCTCTTGCCCCAGAACGTCGTCCAGTTGCGCACGAAGTGGAATCCTTCTTCCTCACACCAGCGCCGCATCCACGCGTTGACTGCTTGCAGCTCCATATGCCTCTTTTCATCTGCCCTGGGTACCGGCAGGATGTCCGAGAATGCTATCCTCTGCGTTCTGGTCTTCAGCTTCCTTCCTAGCATCCGGACCTGGTCCTTCAGTACTTCCCTGTTGTGGTTCCTGTTGCTCACATTGTTCATCCCTATATGGATCACCACCACCGTATCTTCTTCTTCCACACTGTTGAGGATCCTGTCGATGCGGCTCACTATGTCTTCTACCTTGGCTCCCAGTAGGCAGGTCACCAGCCGATCAAGTCTTCCTCCCGCTATGTGGCTGTCAACTTGTCCGATGATGGAGTCCCCAACGATGGTTGCTGTCCTCTCTATCTTCTCCTGAATCTCCAGCTGCAGTCTGTGTCCTTCGTTCTCGCTGTGTCACCCATTTCTTCCTGGTGGTTGTCTGTCAGGTGCTCCACACCCTCTGTAGGTGTTTATCGGCAGTTCCACTGTTGCTAGTGATTTTCCATGGCCTCCCTGTATGCCTCCTCTATGAACTTCTCCAGCTCTCGGACTTCTTCCTCGATGGTGTCCTCTATCTGGATGTTCTCTGCATCTCTGTCTCCCTTCTCCGCTGCTTGAAGTGCCTCCAGTTCCAGTATTCTACCCTCCAGGAGTCTGACTTGTTTCTTCAGGCTCTACAGTTCTCTGCATCGAGCGCATACGTAAGACCGCCTCCCAGAGGGGAGGTAGTCATACATATGGAAAACGATGCAGAAAACTGGGTAGCTCCACATCTTGCTTCTGTCTGCTGCTTCCATTGCTGCCTGCTTGCCGGTCTGCTGTGGTTGTGCCTGCTCTTTTATCTGCTTTTTCCCCCTTTGGCTTCTCTCTCCGTCTGCCTCTCTCTGTAGCTGCTTTTCTCCTGCTCAGATCAATTCTACTCCATTGGCCCCTCCCTTTTTAAGGCGGAACTTCAGTGGTTGACGTTGGGGGTGGGTGGGCGGAGCTAACTTTCGCTGATTCCCCTCTTGGTCTCCTGCCTCTGCTTCTCTCTCCTGCTCTTTTATCTGCTTTTTCCCCCTTTGGCTTCGCTCTCCCTCTGCAACTGCTTTTCTCCTGCTCAGATCAACTCTGCTCCATTGGCCCTTCCCCTTTTAAGGCGGAGCTTCAGTGGTCAATGTCAGCAGTGGGCGGAGCTAACTCTCACCGATTCCCCTCTTGGTCTCTTTATTTATTCTCATTATTTATTTATTTCTCTGTTGTTTTACTTATAACAATTTTTTATTGTGTGACTGGTATGAACTACAGCTGCTTTGAACAAATGTGGAGAAGTTTCTTTAATCATACTGGAAGGGTGCTACGTGCTATCTTGATTCCAGGGTCCTCCAAATACAATATGAACTGCAGAAATAAGGAAGTTAAATATATACATTTTTAATTATTCTACTTTCTTACCTCCAGGTTCTTTGTCAGGATTATATTCCAATGCATTACTACAGATAAGGTCAATGTCTGTTAGAAAATTCTTGACCATTAAATACTTGTGTTTGTCAATTTTGGTCATTATAGTGGAAAGATCCATTGGCTCTTTAATAACTTCAAGATAATCTGAAACCTAAAGGCAAACATAATACTTCAGTTAAACAGGCCATAAACAATGCTCTTTTTTTGACCTGGCAGCTTCCTCTTGCTTTTTCTTGTCTTCTAATTTAGTTGGAACCAGATCTGTAATCTCATCCTATGAGCTTTCATTTGCAACTATTCAGATTTATTATACGAGGGATCGTCAAAAGGTTTCCACACTTTTATTTTTTTAACACTATTTATTAAATATCTAAAAAAGCAAAGTACATCACTTTTCCAAATAATCGCTCTGTTTTGCAATACATTTTCCCAAGCATCCTACTAACTTCTTAATGACGTCAGAAAAGAATGTTTTTGGTTGAATCCACAAAAATATGAACGTATGGAAACTTTTAGAAGAATCCTTGTATATATATATATATATATATATAAGGATATATGCTATATATCTATATCTATATGCTCTATATCTATATATGCTCTCTATATATGCTCTCTATATATCTATATGCTATATATCTATATGCTATATCTATATGCTATATATATGCTATATCTATATGCTATATATATAGCATATCTATATGCTATATCTATATATATATATATAGCATATAGATATAGCATATATATATATAGATATAGATATATAGCATATATCCTTGTGTGTGTATATATATATATGCTATATATCTATATCTATATAGGCTATATCTATATATGCTATATCTATATATATCTATATATATAACTGCTATATATATCTATATATTTAGCAGTTACTTACCCTAGCAGGTGTTATCCAGGGACAGCAGGCAGATATTCTCACATGTGGGTGACGGACAGTGGTAAAGTGTACTATCACTAAGTTTTTAGCGAAGCTTCGAGACTGCTCACACCAGATATGTGCGAGTGCCTTCCCACCCGATGCTGGCTCGCGAGGTCATCAGTTCTATACCCAAGTGAAGAAGCCAACTAGGGGAGGTGGGCAGGTTGTGAGAATATCTGTCTGCTGTCCTTGGATAACTGTGCTTTATCCTTAGACAAGCAGGCAGCATATTCTCACATGTGGGACTCCCTAGCTTTAGTAAAGGGGATGGAGGAAGAGTTGGCCTCCAAGGAAACAAAGGTTTGTTGCATTGCAAGAAAATCAGATATACCGTCAGATATGAGTAGGCAGAAGCACTAGACCAGCGGAAAAGAATCGTAGACTGAGTACTAGGTACTACGAGGGTCATTTCATAAATAATGTACACTAATTTTTTTATTTTTTTTTCAAGTATTTCTTTACAATCCTTCAATATAGTCTCCCCTGCTTTGCAATGACCGAGTCTCAACATCCGGGAAGCTTCATTATTCCATCCAAGACACAGTTTTTATTCAGTTGCCAAATGGCTCGGGTAATGGCGGAGAAAAGCTCTTCTAGAGATGCAAAACAATGTCCTCATATAGGTTGTTAAAACTTTGGAAAAAGGTCGAAGTCTGGTGGACTCATGTCTAGACTGTAGGGAGCATAAGGTAACACCACCCAACCGTATTTGCGTAGTTTTTCAATGATGACATTCCCTATGTGCAGGCGAGCATTGTCGTGAAGAATGAGTGGCCCAGCCAAGAGCAACTGAGGTCGGGTTTTGTGCAATTTTCTGTGCATTTTTTTGCAAAAAATAACAATAATACACTGCTGTGACACTTCTTCCACATGGAACTTTGTCTGTGATGATGATGCCTTCATGATCATAAGCAAAAATCATCATTTGTTTGACTTTTCACTGAGCTTGCTCGTCAAAATTTTTTTGGTCGTGGGGTAGATGGAGCTCTCCACTCGGACTGTGATTTCAGCTCCAGCTCAAAGTCTCTGACCCACATTTCATCAATAGCAACAATGAGATTCAAGAATGCCTGACCTTCAACGTCGAATCTTTGTTTCAGCACGGTTGCATTGTCCAGGCATCTCTGCTACTGTTCAGCAGTCAAGAAGTTGAGGACCTATCGCAAATAAATTTTTCTCTTTTTTTAAATCATTTATCAGAATTTGGTATATTGATGTGGGTGGAATCCCCGTGGTTTCAGAAAGTTCTTCACATGTCACACGACTATCTTGTTCAAGAGCATCAGACACAAGTTTCACACATCGTTCAACGGTTGTTGATTTCGACCTTCCTGGTCTTGCATCATCTATGCTCACACGACCACTCCGAAAACGAGTGGCCCACCGAGAAACTGTACTACAGTCCACTGTTAACTCACCACAAACTTCACGTAACGCACTGTGGATTTCTGTCGTGTTTTTGCCATATAGAGTTTAATCTTAATGTACGACCTCTGATCGTCAAAACACAGTACCCGAGACACCTGCTGCCTCCATTTCCCACACTTGTCACAGCCACACTATGTACACTATAGAGCTCCTAAGCATATGTCCTGCTGCTTAATACATTGAAGTGAAAGTGAAACAAGATTTACTGCAATTGCATCATCCACTCCCCAATGTTGTCAACCTGTGCATTATTTATGAAATGACCCTCATATTTTTGCACTGCAGCAATATAAGACAGAGAATGATGCAAAGCACACAGTGATGGAAACAGCATTTGCAGCTGGAAACATGTGATGGAACTATAAGTGAAAACACCCATACATTCATGTGGAATTGAACAGAATAGTACAACATAGAATAAAACGCAAAAAGTAGGTTTTGAACCCCTGTAAAGGGAATGTGTAGCAAGTACTGCTGAGAATGCAGGTTGCTAAATATATAAGAAAAAAGTGGAAAGCATCTTGATAGAAGAAGATGTCGCAACGAGCCACAAAACCAGTACTGCAAGATGCGGCCGGTAACAGTGTGAGAGAACTAAGATAGCGTACCATAGTCACCACCAGACCATTTTGAATTGCAGGTGGAGGAGAGTTTATATTCTTCCATTTGTAGCCAGGAGGGAAGTTTGCTTTCTGTGAGTTACAGAGAAGACTGGATAGTCAGGAACAAACTGACATTAACAGATAAACATAATCCTCTGTGGGTTAGGATCTTGCAACCGACAATAGAGCTGAACCAGAATCAGTCCACTGTGCACTGTACATGATCACCGAACGATGGTTCAAACATGCTCTCTTGTTTCTTGGTATATGTTCTTCTTTAGCACCTGGCATAGAATCAGAAGTAGCTGCACTGGGGCTGAATCCAAATCCCTAGGGTGGGGAGACAGCCTGCCGAAGACCCAAAGCACTATACCACTGAAAACATGGCTCTATAGCAGTAGAACACGTAACATAAGAACATAAGCAATGCCTCCGATGGGTCAGACCTGAGGTCCATCGTGCCCAGCAGTCTGCTCACGCGGCAGCCCAACAGGTTCAGGACCTGTGCAGTAATCCTCTATCTATACCCCTCTATCCCCTTTTCCAGCAGGAAATTGTCCAATCCTTTCTTAAACCCCAGTACCGTACTCTGCCCTATTACATCCTCTGGAAGCGCATTCCAGGTGTCAACCACACGTTGGGTAAAGAAGAATTTCCTAACAAGGGTAGGTCCTGCCAATCCAATCTCATCAGCTTCTTTGACTGGGTAACAAGAAAGTTGGACTTGGGAGAGTCTTTGGACGTCGTGTACCTGGACTTCAGTAAAGCTTTTGACAGTGTCCCACACCGCAGGCTGCTAAGCAAGATGGAATCGATGGGGTTAGGAGAGACACTAACTGCATGGGTCAATGATTGGCTGAGTGGCAGACTTCAGAGGGTGGTGGTTAATGGTACCCTCTCTAAAACATCGGAAGTGACCAGTGGAGTGCCGCAGGGCTCGGTCCTGGGTCAACTCCTTTTCAACATATTCATAGGGGATCTGACTCAAGGGCTTCAAGGTAAAATAACACTATTCGCCGATGACGCCAAACTATGTAATATAGTAAGTGAATGCAGTTTACAGAATTATATGGCGCAGGACCTGCTTACATTGGAAAGTTGGTCCTCAACCTGGCAGCTAGGCTTCAATGCTAAGAAATGTAAGGTCATGCACCTCGGAAGCGGAAATCCATGCAGGACGTACTTCTTGAACGGAGAAACTTTAACTAGGACTTCAGCAGAACGAGATTTAGGAGTAATCATCAGTGCAGACATGAAAACTGCCAATCAAGTGGAGAAGGCTTCATCTAAGGCAAGGCAGATATTGGGTTGTATCAATAGAAGTTTCGTCAGCCGAAAGCCTGAAGTCATAATGCCGTTATACAGGGCCATGGTGAGACTTCATCTGGAGTACTGTGTGCAATTCTGGAGGCCACATTACAGTAAAGATGTGCGCAGAATTGAATCGGTTCAACGGACGGCCACCAGGATGATCTCGGGGCTCAAGGGCCTCTCATATGAAGAGAGACTGAACAAATTGCAGCTCTACACTCTTGAGGAACATAGGGAGAGGGGAGACATGAACGAAACATTTAAGTACCTCACGGGACGTGTCGAAGTGGAAGATGATATTTTCTTTCTCAAGGGACCCTCGGCCACAAGAGGGCACTCGCTCAAACTCAGGGGCGGAAAATTTCATGGCGACACCAGAAAGTATTTCTTCACAGAGAGAGTGGTTGATCATTGGAACAAGCTTCCAGTGCAGGTGATCGAGGCAGACAGTGTGCCAGACTTTAAGAATAAATGGGATACCCATGTGGGATCCCTACGAGGGTCAAGATAAGGAAATTGGGTCATTAGGGCATAGACAGGGGGTGCGTAAGCAGAGTGGGCAGACTTGATGGGCTGTAGCCCTTTTCTGCCGTCATCTTCTATGTTTCTATGTAACATTCGTTTTGAATCTGTCCCCTTTCAACTTTTCTGAATGCCCTCTTGTTCTTTTATTTTTTGAAAGTTTGAAGAATCTGTCCCTCTCCACTCTTTCTATGCCCTTCATGATCTTGTAAGTCTCTATCATATCCCCTCTAAGTCTTCTCTTCTCCAGGGAAAAAGAGACCCAGTTTCCCCAATCTCTCAGCGTATGAAAGGTTTTCCATCCCTTGTCGCTCTCCTCTGAACCCTCTCGAGTAACGCCATATCCTTCTTAAGGTACGGCGACCAGCACTGGACGCAGTACTCCAGATGCGGGCACACCATCGCCCGATACAACGGCAGGATAACTTCTTTCGTTCTGGTAGTAATATCCTTCTTGATTATACCTAGCATTCTATTCGCTCTCTTAGCGGCCGCTGCGCACTGAGACGTCAGCTTCATTGTCATGTCCACCATTACTCCCAAGTCCCTTTCTTGGGTACTCTCATTCAATAAGATCCCTCTCATCGTATAGTTGTACCTCAGGTTTCTGCTTCCCACATTTAATACTTTACATTTCTCAATGTTGAACTTCATCTGCCATCTCATCGTCCATTCCTTTAGTTTGTTTAAGTCCCTTTGCAATTCTTCGCAGTCCTCTTTAGTCCGAGCTCCACTGAATAGTTTGGTGTCGTCCGCAAATTTTATTATCTCACACTTAGTCCCTGTTTCTAGATCATTTATGAATATATTAAATAGCAGCGGCCCGAGCACCGAGCCCTGCGGAACACCACTCATGACCCTCCTCCAGTCAGGGTAGTGGCCCTTCACTCCTACCCTCTGTTTCCTACCCACCAACCAGTTTCTGATCCATCTATGTACATCCCCTTCCACCCCATGGTTCTTCAGTTTCCGGAGTAGATGTTCATGAGGTACCCTGTCAAAGGCTTTTTGGAAATCTAGGTATATGATGTCTATGGAGTCTCCTCTGTCCATCCGTTTGTTAATTCCTTTGAAGAAGTGCAATAATTTAGTTAGGCACGATCTCCCCTTGCAGAAACCATGTTGGCTGGTTATCAGAAGTTCATTTCTTTCAAAATGTTCATCGATGGTTTCTTTTATCAGTGCTTCCGCCATTTTCCCTGCTTTCCTTTGCCCTGATCAGAAAGCAGGGAAGGGAGGCATAGGCAGCTGCTCAGATTGGCTGCCGCAGCTGGAGACATCCTGCAGGAAAATATGGATTTGTCAGCGATGAAAGTGGCACAGCAACTATATTGTCCCCCGATGAAGGCTAGTTGATAGCTGAAATGCTCCAAAACAGTTTGAGCGTTGGGTAGTTCACACACCCACCAACGTTGGTTTTGGCTGTGAAGCCACAAAGATAAGTTTTGCTGTTCTTTCTTTGATATACTTTAATACATTTTTGATGAATTGATTTGAATTTTAGATAAGCATCAAACTTATTAAAATTTTGATATGCTTAATAAAGTTATTTTAAGTTAAGAATTAAATTATGCACTCTTAGTTAGTTGACAGTTTTCTAATTTAATTAACCGATTAATATATAAAAAATAAAAATCTTTAAAGGTAGGAAGGAGGTTTGAAGTAAATGATTACATCACATGCATTCAGGATGAAGACTTGAAATAACATCTAAGTTATAAGAGGTCTCTTTACTGAGAATAATGCATTCATTATGATACTTCAGCCTCTTAAATCAAATTAAATTTGATGATTTTATTTATACATTAGGATAAAATTGTATGCTTAAAATAAGGTTTTATATGGTAAGTGTGGGTTATCAGTAACAATAGATCGTTTCACAAACAAGAAGTTAGGTACAAAATAAAAACAAAAATAAAATTTATTAAAATAATTTTTGTATTAATTATCCTTTATACCCCCTTTTCTTCTTGATTGATAATTTTGTGGGTTGGATATTTTGGATAATGATCCATGTGTTTGTTAGTCAAAACCAAAGGAGTAGCAATATTCTATGCTACCGATCTAGGGCAAGCAGTGGCTTTCCCCATGTCTTTCTCAATAACAGACTATACCTTTCCTCCAGGAACTTGTCCAAACCATTCTTAAAACCAGCTACGCAGAGCTGCCGGTGCCGCCAGCAGCACACTTGTTTCCACCGGGGCAGGCAGCCCCTGCAGCAGCCTGACACTTTTAGCGTCTAGGAGAGGGTCCTTCCAGGACTCCTTTAAAAGATCTTCAAGCCACGGCAGGGACAGCCGCTGTTGCTGCCAACAGCACACTTGTTTCCACCGGGGCAGGCAGCCTCTGCAGCAGCCCGACGCTTTCAGCATCTAGGAAAGGGGTCCTCCCGTGGTTGCGAGCTCGGGGCAGCGAGTCTGAAGGGGCAGGATATGCCCCTTTTAAGGAGCCTGGAGTAGATGACTCTTCCCTGTTAACACCATGGGTAAGAGGAAGGGCAAGACTTCATTTTTACCATCTGCTTCTACCACGGGGCCGATGGATCATCATCTTAGGCCCCTGAACATATCACCACTGGAAGAAAAGATAATACTTTCCTCCCAGTCGGTCACCCTATCCTCTGGGGAACCGTCACCTCCTCTTCAACCTATTGGTAAATTACCTGAGAAGGTAGGAAGTGCCTCCAAAGTTGGGGCAGTAACTCCTTCTGAAATCTTTTTGGAACTAACTTAAAGCAAAGAACCTAGGCAATCTCTGTCACCAGGGGCGCAGCCTCCAACTCCTGTTCAGATGATAATGGAGTCAGATAGTATTGTGCTACCTGTGGATAGGGTAATTACCTTGAATGATGTCTAGTTGACAGTAAAAAGTATTGAGTGTTCATTACTACTATTAATTATTTCTATACAAGCCACTGTACAAAAATTGTGTCAATTTTCTTCTGACATAACCTTAAAAGTAAATGAGCATGAATCCCGATTGTCTGACTTAGGGAAAAAGCTAGATAATATGGATACTTCAGTAAATACTTTACAAAAAAACAGCAGCATCTAGTATCAAGGATAATAATAATAACTTTATTTTTTGTATACCGCAATATCACAAATAGTTCAGAGTGGTTTACATAGTTCAATGCTTGATACTAATTTGGAGAAAATGGAAAATTTAATGAGAATGAAAACCTCCATTTTTGAAATTTTCCAATCTCTCATTACCTGACCCCCCTGGAGCTCTTTAAAATGTAATTGAAAGAAATTTAACAGTATAGTCAGGTGGACATGCTCCAACCAGATAATTTACATTATATCCCAAGGAGCTCTAGGGAGGCAGGTGAGGAGGGAGAAATGGATAGAATAGTGTCTCCAGAAAGTCTAGACATTTCACAATTTTTGGAATCATTCAAAGATATAATTGCTAGACATGCTACTTTGATAGTTGTGCTTAAAACTGAAATTGAGAAGCAAGCTATTCTAAAATTGTATTTTGAAAAAAAGCAAGTTTTGTTCTGTGGCCAAAGAGTGAATGTTTTTCCTGATCCAGGCAAACCCAGATCAGAAGGAAGTTCCTTCAGCTTAGGCCTAAGGCCTTGGCAATGGGAGCAATCTTCTTCCTTAAATTTCTGTGCAAATGTTTGGTAACCTATGCAAGCAATAAATATGTATTCACAGATCCCTTTCAGTTAGAGGAATTTCTTAAAGATAAATCTGTGTTGAAAGTATCATAAATGAGGTTTTTTTTTATTTTTGGCTGAGGGCAATTAGTGACTAAACGGTAAAGAAAATGGCCATTTGTGCCTGACCTTGAAGGGTTATTGATTTATTTTAAATAAATTTTCCTGTTAGCGGTTATTATATGGCTCCTATAATGTGGACTGTATCATTGAAAAAAAGAGAAATCCTCGTTTTGTTTTTCTGTATTTTTTGATATTCCTGTAATTTGTTATATTTTGTATGTAGCAAAAGTTAAATAAAGAAATAAAATATAAATGTAAAAAAACCCAAAACCCCAGCTATGCTATCTGCTTTTACCACAACCTCTGGCTATGCGTTCCAGAGTTTAACTATTCTCTTGAGTGAAAAAAAATTTCCTCCTATTGGTTTTAAAAGTATTTCCCTGTAATTTCATTGATATTCTACATTGAAGAACCTGGTGATCCTGCTCAGGGAACAAAATCAGTGAGCCGTCTTATATGGTATTCTCCACCTTCGATGTCTCAGCGGAGAACGTGGAAGAAATAGACAGTCAAGAGAAAAAGAGAAGATCCACTTTAAAGGTCCTACACCGATAGTAGATGCCTTCTCTAAAATTGAGGGAGGTGATCCAACTTAGTAGGCTCTACACCCCGATAGGATCCTTCCGTCAGAGTCCTGGTAATTTGTTGTGATGGGTGGGATAGATGATCCATCCTTTCTGGGTCCACACTTTGATGGAGTTAGTATTGCTGAATGGATGCTAAATCCATACAGAACAGTCCTGTGTACTGCAGTATTATACTGGACAAAGAATGGGATCCCACATTACAGGCTCTACATCCATGGTGGATCCCTACAGTAGTTCTAAGTCAGTGGTCTCAAACTCGTGGCCCGGGAACCACAAGCTGCCTGCCAGATATTATTTTGAGGCCCTCGGTATGTTTATCATAATAACAAAAGTAAAATAAAACAGTTTCTTTATCATATATCTCTTTAGCTATAAATTACAATGTTATTATTAAGACTTAGCCAAAGGGAAAGATTTATAAACTATAAAGAGTTTTACCTCATGCAAAATTGTCATTTCTTTAATAAGATATTAACTATTTTTTTCTGAGGCCTCCAAGTACCTAAAAAACCAAAATGTGGCTCTGCAAAGGGTTTGAGTTTGAGACCACTGTTCTAAGTGGTACTGTTAATGCAAATATGTGCAGTGGAGAACAATGTGGAAAAAGAAGATTCAGTGTAGTGGTATGATTAGTAGCCACAGCTGGAAATCAGGACACTCATAAGTGAATCATGCTGGCAGCAATAGTAACAGAGCAATAGTAACAGGTCTTAAAAGCACATCCTTAAGTAGAGTATAGAGGCAACTTAAGAAGATCTATAGGAGGTCTATTGTAATCCAAGACATCAAGGAGGAGTGCTCTGGGATCAGTATCAGTCCAAGTTGATAGTTAGAGCTTTTGTACCATCTGTCTGATATAGTTAGAAAAAGAAGGAAATGGATTCAAAGAAGAGATTCTGGATCGAGAAGGACTGTTTTGATGATGGTAGCACAGGACTGATGTCGGTAAGGGGGAAGGAGAATGAGTACCGTGATGTTGCTTACTGGCATGAAATCTTGATGAGACAAAACAGGGAGTTGTGAGGAAAAGATGTCAATCACTCAGTGATGGACTAACTTCAAAATACACTTTATTGATAGTAGAATTGCGTAGACTCATCAAATCTCAATGGTCATTGATGTATCAATGAAAAAACAAACAAACTAGAAGTGGTACCTTCAGGTCTTTAAGTGCTAAGTTCAGCATGAGCCAGTACTGAAAGTTGATGGTAGCATCGGTGTCACTGACTCGTCCTGAAAAACTCCTTCAGTTGAAAGGAATGTAACGGTATCATTGGCACATCCATTGGTACCATTGATGCTGTTTAGGTTAACTCAATGTATCACATAGACTTCTGATGTTAAATAAAGTGAAGAGAAGCACCGGTATCATATGACCTATAGTCGGTTAACGTATGTGCAGCAAAGCATCAAAGCGTTGATACCTGAAGAGGCAGCATGCTTCAGCCTACATCAAGAAAAGCAGGCATCAATGACAAGTAAGCAGCGAGTGCTGTAAATGTCCACGATGCTAGAGAAGATCTCGATGTATGCTAGCTGGTACTGAAGGTGCAGCAGGTGTTGAAGCGTTGTTGCCTCAATAGACGATGTACTTCAGAAATGACAGCCTACATCGAAGAACGATATCGATGAGAGGCATGCATCAGAAGACTCGATGCTAGATATGCCAATGATGTTATTCAATGTCGATTTCCAATGGTATTGCCTGCTACTAGCTGGTACCGAAGTTGCAGCAGCTGTCGAAGCATGCTTGCCTCTATAGGCCGAGTGCTTCAAAGATGACAGCCTGCACTGTAGAACAATGGCGCCACTGGTACCGACAGGGATCAGTACTAAAGAAAAGTCCAAGCTCCTGAAAATCCGACTCCAGGCCTAAGTTTTCCTGAAAGAAAAGATATATTGAGAAGAAGAAAAACGGTGGATAATTTGTTGTTTGTTTTTTCCCCTAGGGTTTTTTAGCCCTGGACTTAGAACCAGCAGGAGAGGATACCGAGGTGAAGTAGAAAGAAAGCCGAAAAGCCACTGACGCTGTTGGCAGGGGCAAAGGTTTTAAAATAGCCAAAAGGTCCGTTCCAAACTTATTTTGGTATAAAGAAAATAAGAAAAATAAGGGATTAATAAGTAAAATAATAGTAAAACATGAAGAAAATTGAAGCAGAAAAGCAACTAAAAGGAACAAAGTTCAGATACGACTTCTTCACTCTGTGGAAAATGAAAAACAATTGAAGCAGAAAAGCAACTAAAAGGAACAAAGTTCAGATACGACTTCTTCACTCTGTGGAAAATGAAAAACTGACGATCTCACAAGCCGGCGTTGGGCAGGAAGGCACCCGCACATATGTGGTGCAGGCAGTCTCAAAGCTTTGCTAAAAGTGACAGTACACTTTATCACTGTTCATATCGGGCTCCGTGGATGACGTTACCAACACATGAGAATATGCTGTCTGCTTGTCTAAGGATATACAGTCAAAACTCGATTTACGAGCGCACCGGTTTGCGAGTGTTTTGCAAGACGAGCAAAACATTCGATTTACGAGCCCCCCCCCGGCGATCCGGCATCCCCCCCGCCAATTTGGCATCCCCCACACACCAACCCACCCAAACACGTTGGCTTACCACCTTATGGCACCGGGACTGGCACCAACACACAGGAGATGCCGGTGCCCGAAGATCTGCCATCTTCATTTTGCTGGGCCTTGAGCATCTGCGCATACTCAAGGCCTTCTAGTCTCACTCTCTCCAAGGCCCAGCAAAAGGAAGACGGCAGATCTTCGGGCACCGGCATGTCCTGTGCGTTGATGCCGGTGCCATATGGGGGTAAGCCAACATGTTTGGGTGGGTGGGTGCGTGGGGGATGCCAAATTGCGGCCGGAGGGGGAGGGGCAACACGAGCAAGGGGATGCCGGATTGCGGGGGGATGCTGGATCATGAGGAGGGGATGTGGAGCAGCGCCGGTGGCCTTGAGGGGGGGTTAAGATGGAGCAGCGCCGCTGGCCTCGGGGGGTGGGGGTGGGTCTGAACGCATCAAGCAAATTTCCCTTAGTTCCTATGGGAAAACTCGCTTTGATATATGAGTGCTTTGATTTACGAGCATGCTTCTGGAACGAATTATGCTCATAAACCAAGGTTCCACTGTATCTATTTATCTATATGTATATATATACACACACACACACACATATATATATATATATATATATATACACACGAGTGATGTTCACTAATTTATCTGAGTATGAAAGAAAGTAGTAAACATGTTGAATAAGTCTGTACATGTTGTGACATATTTCAAGGTGACTCATGTACAGTTGCAGCTCAGTACGAGTCTAACATTCCAAGAGACAGGATGTCAGGAGAGATCTTGTGCGAGTCAAGCAAGAAACTACTAGATTTGGAGCACCGTTCAGTGATAAAAGTTTCTCACAAAAGAAGGGAAAAAGAGAAAGGAGATCCATGAACACATGACTGCAATTTGTGGTAAGTCTGCCTTATAATCCCACAAAGTAAATTTTTGGAGCAAACAGTTTAAGTGGGGTAGATAGTCCATTGAAGATGACCCTGATGCTGGATGTCCTGTGGAAGCAGCTTCCACAGAAATATGCAAGAAAGTCGAAGATTTAATTTTGTCAGACAGATGAATTGATGTTTCCTAAATAACTGAAGAAATGGGCATCTTGGCAGGTACACTTTGGAAAATAATTCATGAAAAGTTGGGCATGTCCAGGGTTAGTGCAAGATGGGCTCCAAGAATGCTGACGCCATATCAGAAGGTCAAGAGGCTACAGTGCTGTCAGGAGAACTTGGAGATGTTCCGTGAAGATCAAGTGAATTTTTGTTTCATCATTTGATGACTGGAGATGAGACTTGGGTCTATCACAGAAATTCTGAGTCCAAAATGGAGTGAATGTAGTAAAAGCAAGTCATTCCCCACCCTCAAAAAGGTCTAAACACAAAAATCTGTAAGCAAAGTCATGGCAACTGTCTTCTGGGAATATGAAGGACTTTTGCTTATGAAGTTCATGCCACACAAGACAACTATAAATGGGGAGGGTTACACTAAGTTCACTTTGAGGGAGTCAATCAAGGATAAAAGATGAGGAAAACTCACAGCAGGCGTGCTGCTTCTTCACAATGCGCCAATGCACATGTCACCACAATCACATGCTGCCATCTGAGAATGTTGGTGTCAGCAGCTGAACCATCCACCTTACAGTCCTGACATGGCTTCTTTGGATTATTTCCTTTTCCGAGTTTTGAAGCAATCTCTCCATAGACAGCAGTTTTCAAGTGATGAAGATATCAAAGAAAGCTGCGACATCCTGGTTTGAAGGTCAGACAGAAGAGTTCTTTTCAAAGGGGTTAAAGTCATTGCAAAAAAAGTGTATGGAGTGTATGAAGCTATCAGGGGACTGTATTGAAAAAATATAAAAAAATATTTTTGAAAACTCTTCTTTTCTACTGAGGTAGATAAATTACTGGATACTCCTTTTATATACTGTATATGTATATACAAACATACACACACACACACATATTTGCTATAACTTTATTCACTCAGTGCATCAGTCCAACCTTACCACCTGCAAGAGGTAGAAAATACTGAAGCTTTCTAGTGTACATCAGCTCCTCATACCATTGGAAAGTTCAGAGAACATTGGATTTATTATTTCATTTCAGCAGCACATTATAGCCTAAATGGAGAAATTAATGGGATGTCTGTTATGAATGCTACAATGGCATCCATTCTCTAGGTTTATATGACGGTGTCTGAAATGTATATATAAATACGGTCGTCATTTTGAATAGCTGCAGTGAGATATGATAAGGACCACAGAACTAATGAGTATAAGTAGAATACTATATGCTGCTATCAAAATAAATTTAAAAATTAGAGAAAACATTTATTTTTTTTGTTTATTTTCAGTGGACCAAGCACTGATGCAGTTGTGTGTAATACAGACTATGCTGGTAGCTGGTCCCAGGATTATTAAGATAAATATTCTGTTTGGTTATGTCAAAACAATTTTTGTTTGAATGAGTATTTGGTATAGAATTTGAGAAAAGTTCTTAACACAAAGATTTTCAAAACTTTAAAGTAAAACATAAAAATAATAGGACCAATGACAATTTGTGGTGAACTAATGAATAATTGAGTTCAGCACGCTCTTGTGAAACAAGCCACCTCTAACAGTCCGAAAAGCATAGTTACTTAATGTAACAGGTGTTATCTAGGGACAGCAGGCAGATATTCTCACATGTGGGTGACATCATCCACGGAGCCCTGGTACGGACAGCTGCTAAAGTATATGTGCACTTTAAGAACTTTAGAAAGGTTGTGACTGACCGCACTGCGTGAGTGCCTTTCCGCCAGATGTAGGCGCACGGCTCCTCAGTTCAGATAGCCAGCTAAGAAGCCAACCAGGGGAGATGGGTGTGTTATGAGAATATCTGCCTGCTGTCCCTGGATAACACCTGTTACTGTAAGTAACTGTGCTTTATCCCAGGACAAGCAGCAGCATATTTTCATATGTGGGTAACCTCCAAGCTAACCAGAAATAGGATGATGAGAGTGTTGACCGTTAAGAAAATAAATTTAGTAATACTGCTTAGCCGAAATGTCCATCCCGTCTGGAATAAGATTCCAGACAGTAATGAGAGGTGAAAGTATGAACCAAGGACCAAGTAGCAGCTTTTCAGATTTCATCAATAGGAGTAGAGTGGAGAAAAGCTACTGAAGCTGCCATAGCTCGAACCTTGTGTGCTGTACACAACCCTCCAGTTGCAGCCCAGCCTGAGCATAACAAAATGAGATGCAAGCAGACAACCAGTTGGAAATTGTCTTTTTGGAAACAGGGTGCCCCAACTTGTTAGGATCAAAGGAGAACAAAAGTTGTGGAGACAATCTATGGGATTTAGTTCTTTGCAAATAGTAGGCCAATGCTCGTTTACAGTCCAGAGTATGATGAGCTGTTTCTCCAGGATAAGAATGAGGCTTGGGGAAAAATACTGGAAGAACAATGGGTTGATTGAGATGAAAGTCAATGACAACTTTCGGTAAGAACTTTGGATGAGTGTGAAGCGCCACCTTGCAATGATGAAATACTGTAAATGGTGGATCCGCTACCAATGCTTGAAGTTCACTGACTCTGCGAGCAGAAGTTAGAGAAATGAGAAAAACTACTTTCCAAGTAAGGTATTTAAGGTGAGCCAAAGACACTGGTTCAAATGGAGGCTTCATCAGTTTAGCAAGTACAACATTAAGATCCCAAACTACTGGAGGTGGTTTGACATTGAAGAATTCCTTCATAAATTTGGAAACCACAGGGTGAGCAATGAGAGGTTTTCCATCCAATGGTTGATGAAAGGAAGCAATTGCACTGAGATAGACTCTAATGTAAGTGGACGAGGCCAGAATGAGATAAATGTAGAAAGTAATCCAGAACCGAAGATAAGGAGGTGAACCTTGGTTCCTGATGACAAAGATTGCACCAAGCAGAAAACCGAGTCCATTTTTGAGTATAACATTGTCTTGTGGCTGATTTTCTGGAAGCATCCAAGATGACTCTGACAGATTGAGAAAACTAAAGGTCAGGTAAAGTCAGCCCAAGAGATACTAAGCTGTCAGGTGCAAAGACTGCAGGTTGGGATGAAAAAAGAGAACAGTGACTCTGTGTAAGAAGAGATGGAAAAATTGGCAGAAGAAGTGGCTCCTTGATGCTGAGTTGAAGTAGAAGGGAGAACCAAGGTTGTCTGGGCCACCGAGAATCTATCCAAATCATGGTGGCAGATTCCTGTTTGAGTTTGACAAGCCTTTTGAGATTAAGTGGAAATGAAGGGAATGCATAAAAGAACTTGTTCGCCCATTCCAGCAGAAAAGCATTTGCCTCCAAGCAATGAGGAGAGTACAGTCTGAAACAGAACTGGGGCAACTTGTTGTTGTGGGGAGACGCAAAGAGGTCTATCTGAGGTGTTTCCCATTGAGAAAAAATTGGATGGAGAGCTGCTGAGTTCAGCGTCCATTAGTGAGGTTGAAGAATGCGACTTATTTGTCCGCTAATGAATTTTGCTCCCTTTGAATGTAGACAGCCTTCAGGAAAATGTTGTGAAGAAGTGCCCAATTCCAAATCTTTTGAGCTTCTTGGCAGAGGAGAAGAGATTCTGTTCTTCCCTGATAGTTCATGTAGTACATAGCTACTTGATTATCTATACGGATGAGAATGACCTGATTTTGAAGAAGATGCTGAAAAGCCTCGAGAGCACTGAAAATCTCTCTGTGTTCCAACAGATTTATGTGATGGTGACGATCTGTGGCAGACCAAAGACCTTGAGTATGGAGACCATCCAGGTGAGCCCTCAAGCGTAGGTTGACGAATCTATCGTGAGACTTTCTGATGAGGCGGCATTTGAAACAGCAATCCTCTGGAAAGACTGGCAGAGAGCATCCACCACTGAAGAGATTGTTGTAGAGAAGATGTTAGTATAATATGCTGGGAAAAAGGGTCAAGAGCCTGCGACTACTGAGAAGCCAGCAATTACTGAGGGTTCCGTAAGTGAAGTCTGGCAAAAGGAGTCACGTGAACTGTAGATACCATATAAGTATAAGGGGAGAGTGTGGTGCAGTGGTTAAAGCTACATTCTACGCACCCTGAGGTTGTGGGTTCAAACCCACGCTGCTCCTTGTGACCCTGGGCAAGTAACTTAATCCCCCATTGCCCCAGGTACATTAGGTAGATTGTGAGTCCGCCGGGACAGACAGGGAAAACTGCTTGAGTACCTGAATAAATGCATTTAAACCATTCTGAGCTCCCCTGGTAGAATGGTATAGAAAATTAAATAAATATGACCTAGAAGAACCATCATGTGCCTCGCTGAGAGTGAGTGAAGGTGGGTCACTTGATGGCAAAGTTGTATCAAAGCGTCCTGACACTCTTGAGGAAGAAACACCCTGAGTTGAACAGTATCTAGGAGGGCTACGATGAACTGAAGAGTCTGTGAAGGCTGCAGTTGAGATTTGAGAAAGTTGATTTTGAATTCCAAATGTTGCAGGAAAAATATAGTCTGTGGTGTTGCTAAAATAACACCCTGAGACGAAGGATCCTTGATGAGCCAATCATCTAGAAAGGGAAAAACTTGAAAACCATTAGTCTGCAAGGCTGCTGCCACCATTACCAGGCACTTGGTGAAAACTCTGGGAGATAATGCAAGACCGAAAGGTAGAACCTTGCATTGGTAATAGTGATTTTCCACATGAAATCTGAGAAACTTGCGAGAGGCTGGGTGAATGGGAATGTGAGTACAGGCCTTCTTGAGATCCAGAGAGCATAACCAATCATTGCAATCTAGCAGGGGATACAGCGATGTTAGAGACAGCATACAAAACTTTTCTGTGACAAGAAATTTATTGAGAGCTCCAAGGTTCAATATCGGGTGAAGAAATCCTGTCGTCTTCGGAACAAGGAAATATTGGGAATAAAACCCCATGCTCTGCAGGTCCAAAGGAACCTTCTTGGTGGCATTGAGAATGAGCAGAGATTCGACTTTCTGGAGAAGAAGGAAGGACTGTAGAGTGTTGGAAGGAAACTCTTTTGGAGGATGATCTAGAGGAATGTTGAGGAAATGAAGAGAATAACCTTCTCGAATGATATCGAGAACCCAGAGGTGATTAACTTCCAACGATGATGGTAATGTTGTAGATGACCTCCAATGGAGAGAGGGAGAGTTCCATTGATTGAAATTATGCTCTCGAGTAGCTGGTCAAAAAGGCTGATTTGATTTGGGAGTAGCAGAAGTCTGAGATTTTTGAGGATGCTGCTGTCGCTGTTTTTTTCTGCTGTGGCCTGGAAGGAGGAAGAGGTTTTGCTGTATAACGCCTCTGATAAGAAGAAGAGGGTTTAGGTTTAAGCAATGAATTACAAGACTTTTCATGTGCTGAGAATTTTTGAGTTACATAGAAACATGACAGCAGATAAAGGCCAAATGGCTCATCTAGTCTGCCCATCCACAATAACTATTATCTCTTTCTCTCTCTGAGAGATCTCATGTGCCTATCCCAGGCCCTCTTGAATTCAAACTGTGTCTCTATATTCACCACCTCTTCCAGAAGGCTGTTCCATGCATCTACCACCCTTTCAGTAAAAAAGTATTTCCTCAGATTACTCTGGAGCCTATCACCTCTTAACTTCATCCTATTTCCTCTTATTGCAGAGTTTCCTTTCAAATGAAAGAGACTTGACTCATGCACATTTATATTACGTAGGTATTTAAACGTCTCTCAAGAAAAATAGTTAATAACAAAATTTAAATCAAAAATTGAAAAATGTTATTAGCCAAGTGGAGGAAGCACCCACTGAAAAAACATTTACTTAAAAGAGGAGAAAAGCCTCAACTTTATTTAATATTTAGACGGCACCCACTGGGTTTTTCAGCTGTTCAACCTCTGTTATCATAGGCAAAAAACTCCACAATTGTCAAAAATGTAATTTTCAACATGGGATATTATCCCACCACTGTGCACAGGAAAAATAAGGGAAAAGAACAAGAAGCAATGTTGCACTTATCTTCACATCATGATGTCACTTTCCCAGAGCATTATGCTCAATTACAGCATGTCGATCTTCCTGCTATAGCGTCCTCAATTAATTCACAGCGTTGAAGTGAAGACAAGTGGATCTATATTCCAACAAGGCTCTTGTTTCGTCAATGGGTGGCTGTGTCAGGGAAATTTCCCAAAAGCTCTCACTCTCTTCAACTCCACGCACTGCTTGGCTGCAAAATGACGCCCAGGTTAAAGCCCCGCTGCTTATGACATCACTTCCGCCAGGACCAAAAACAAAAATCAAAAGAAATATTAATAAAACGCGTGCCATTCAATTTTCTGGTTAAGTCCTTTTGGCCAGATTGTATCCAAAAAGAAAATGAACCGTTGTTCACTCTGGTATAAACTTGTCTTCACATCTCCCCTCCATGGCGTCATTGGTATGTGATCAAGCACAAAACAACGGAACTCCTCAAAGGAGTGTTGATACTCTGCACAATGACGAGTCAACACATCCACCTGTCTTCTATGAGTGATGTTGGAGCGGTGCTCCAACAAACGTGTTTTTAAACTCCTTGCAGTGTGACTTATATAACACAGGTCACACGGACAAACTATCGCATACACCACACCAATTGTCTCACAGGTAGCTGTAAATATTATTGTCCATATTTTTCTTCCAGGAATGCAGACCTGATCACCTTCACTTATTAATGAATAAGCTGTACATCATTTGCAGCAAAATGATAATAATAATAACAACTTTATTTTTCTATACCGCCATAGTCGAAAGACTTCTAAGCGGTTCACATTAAGCACCCCTGTGTGCTAGACCAATCATCAGATGGGCATAACAGATCTCTAAGGTTCCTATTCTGGGAAAATGCTACTTTACATTCTGACAATTCTGTTTAGTTTGCAACATGAGCCACAAATTTTAAAATTTTCCTTCCCAATCATTGTGAAATTGTGGAAAATCACAGCACACATGCAATCAAGTCTGTATCCTCTATTTTAGCTTTATACTGTAGCAACTGATCCCGGGAACTGAACATTGCTTCTTTTCTTTTTCCTGTGCACAGTAGTGGGATGATATTCCATGTTGAAAATTACATTTTTGACAATTGTGGAGTTTTTCACCTATGATTCAGAGGTTGAACGGCTGAAAAACCCAGTGGGTTGCCGTCTAAATATTAAATAAGGTTGAGGTTTTTTCTCCATTTTAAGTAAATGTTTTTTCAGTGGGTGCTTCCACCACTTGGTTAATAACATTTTTCAATTTTTGATTTACACGTCTCTATCATATCTCCCTTCTCCCGCCTTGCCTTCAAAGTATACAGATTGAGATCTTTAAGTCTGTCCCCATATGCCTTATCATGAAGACCATATACCATCTTAGTAGCCTTCCTCTGGACCGACTCCATCCTTTTTATATCTTTTTGAACAGGGATCTCAAAGTCCCTCCTTGTGGGCCGCAATCCAGTTGGGTTTTCAGGATTTCCCTAATGAATATGCATTGAAAGTAGTGCATGAACATAGATCTCATGAATATTCATTGGGGAAATCCTGAAAACCCGACTGGATTGCGGCCCTCAAGGAGGGACTTTGAGACCCCTGTTTTTGAAGGTACGACCTCCAGAATTGTACACAATATTCTAAATGAGGTCTCACCAGAATCAGGCATCAATGCTTCATTTTTCCTACTGACCATACCTCTCCCTATGCAACCTAGCATCCTTCTAGCTTTCGACGTCACCTTTTCAACCTGTTTGGCCACCACAAGATCGTCACATACAATCACACCCAAGTCCCGCTCTTCCGTCGTGCACATAAGTTCTTCACCCCCTAAACTGTGCTGTTACCTCTGGTTTTTGCAGCCCAAATGCATGACCTTGAATTTCTTAGCATTAAATTTTAGCTGCCAAATTTCAGACCATTCTTCAAGCTTTGCCAGGTCTTTCTACATGTTATTCACACCATCCAGCGTGTCAACTCTATTGCAGATTTTGGTATCATCCGCAAAGATGCAAATCTTACCCGACAACCCTTCAAGCAATATCATTTATATAAATGTTAAAAAGAACAGGCCCAAGGCACACCACTGTTAACATCCCTTTCCTCAGAGCGATCTCCATTGAGAACTACCCTCTGTTGCCTTCCACTCAACCAGTTCCTGACCCAGCCTGTCATTCTGGCACCCATCCCAAGGGTTCTCAATAGAGCCCCCAAAAAGCTTGTCTCCCAGACAGGGAATGCTGGCTAACCGATCTTGGAGAATAATATCCATGTCTGCTATCCTGAGCCATGCCAGCCTTTCATGCCCACAGATATTGCAGAAACTCGAGAAGACAGCTCAAAGGCATCGTAGGAAGATTGTACCATATGCTGTCTGAGTTGAATGAGAGTGCTAAACATATGCTGAAACTCTGTCTTCCGATGGGATGGAAGATGCTTATAGTAGTTAGACATTTGTTTTACCCAATACTTGAGATAACAGGTAAAATAAAAATTATAGTTGATGAATCTGTTGGCCAGTATGGAATTTTGGTAGAGACGTCTACCAAATCTGTCCATCGTTCTACCTTCCCACCCTGGAGGAACTGTGGCATAGACTTTAGAAGGAGAAGATTTTTTGAGAGTAGATTCAACCACGAGAGATTGATGTGAAAGCTGAGAGATTGGAGAAACTGGGACTCTTTTCCCTGGAGAAGAGGAGACTTAGAGGGGATATGATAGAGACTTACAAGATCATGAAGGGCATAGAGAGAGTAGAGAGGGACAGATTCTTCAAACTTTTGAAAAATAAGAAAACAAGAGGGCATTCGGAAAAGTTGAAAGGGGAGAAATTCAAAACGAAAGCTAGGAAGTTCTTCTTTACCCAACGTGTGGTGGACACCTGGAATGCGCTTCCAGAGGGCATAATAGTGCAGAGTACGGTACTGGGGTTCAAGAAAGGATTGGACAATTTCCTGTTGGAAAAAGGGATAGAGGGGTATAGATAGAGGATTACTGCACAGGTCCTGGACCTGTTGGGCCACTGCGTGAGCGAACTGCTGGGCACGATGGATCATAGGTCTGACCCAGTGGAGGCATTGCTTATGTTCTTATGATTTTGTATTGAGAATCAAGCTTCCTAGGAGCAGCCAGAACTGAAAAAGAAGACTCCCAATTCTTTCGGAGAGTTTCCTTTAGGATGCCCTGTAAAGGAAGTTTAAGAAGTTCCTTAGGAGGATGTTTGTAGTCCATAGTCTCTATAAATTCCTCTGAATACTTGGAATCTGCTTCCAAATTAACAGCCACGTCTTTACTCATTTGCCTGATAAAGCGAGTAAATGAGACCGGCTTGGAAGGAGAAGGCTCTCTGTGAGAAGTGGTGCGAAGAGAATGCTATGCAGGAGAATCATAAGCTTCTGTAGTAGAAGGAGAGACATCATGAGTAGAATCAAGACAAAGGCCTGAATCCACAGGAACTGAAGGAGAGCGGTACCTGTGCTTGGCTCGGTACGATCCGATGTAGTAGGCGATGCAGATTGCTTATGCTTGTCTGATCGCTTGGGAGAGTTGTGCCTTGACTTGGAAGAGTGCTTGCCAGATTTACTTGAATGCAGCCATGGAGAAGAATGACGTGAATGACTGGAGCGATGTCCAGAAGAATGATGCTTCTTATGTTGACGCCTCAGAGAAGGAGAACGGTGTCTTGAAGAGCGATGCTTCGGAGAAGGAGAATGGGGCCTTGAAGAACAATGTCTGGATGCATGGCTCAATGATGAGGAATGGTGCTGAGAATGACGTGGTACCGATGAAGCAGTGGTGGTACCTGCATCTGTATGAGCAGACTCTCATGGGGCGATGCACAGGCTGGGCCAGTACCGAAGGAGCCGACATGGGGGTAACTAGTTGGAACATATCCCCAAACTCCAATTGAAAAAGAGCTTCAAGCTTCTCCTTAAAAGCCTGCACTGACACCTGTGGCTTGGACGCCAGTATCAATGGTGCTGCGTCCCACTCCGGAGAGAATATGGATGAAGATGTACCCCTCGAAGTTGAAGCAAGCTGCATCAATGGTCTCTGCTTGACAGGTACAACTAGACTCGATACCTTAGTGGCTGAGACACCATCTGGGAAGCTGGTGACTTCTTAGGTGGCTTACCTGACGGAGCTATAGCATCATCTGAAGCAGGTACCTCAGACAATGGTGATGCCTGACATCGATGGCTTGTATGGTATCAATGGTAATTGTGAGCCCTCCATGGTACCAAAAAGTAATCTTTGTTGAATAAGGTGGCTTTTAATAGAATGCTTCTGTAGCATCGAACAGCACATACAAGATTCCACACAATGGTCTGGGCCAAGACACTGAATGCACCACTTATATGGGTCTGTTAAAGAAATAGTGCGCTGGCACCTGCTGAACTTTTTGAAGCTAGTCAACGGACAGGACATGGAAGGGAAACCATTTCAGCCAAATGGAAAGCCGAAGGCTGAGGCAAAAACAGAAGGCCCTGCCATATGAAAACCTGTAGAAGTAAAAGAAAAAAGTAATTTCTTCTTTTTTTAAATGTTTTATTAATAGAAAAGACAAAGAATAAAAGGCAAAAACGTGTGAGCGATAAGGCAAAGAAAACGCAGAACGTTTCACACACGACTTCGTAGCTCCACGGAAAACTGAGAAACCGCACGTCTACGTAAGGAGGGAAGGCACTCACACATACGCGGTGTGGTCAGTCGCAAACTTTCTAAAGTTCTTAAAGTGGACGTACACTTTAGCAGCTGTCCATACTGAGGCTCCGTGAATGATGTTACCCAAATGTGAGAATATGCTGCCTGCTTGTCCTGGGATAAAGTAAAGTATTACAGTGTGCAACAATTAAGTGAGTTGAAGGTGCTGGGATTTTGTGTGTTAATTATTTGATTTCCCTGCACATAAATGTTTATGACCCACTTAAGGGATTTACCAGAAAGTTCATTACATCTACCTCTATCTGCTGATCAGGATGGAACACAGCCCACTGGTTCAGACTGGTTTGGTGGGACAATAAGGAATCAGATTTTTCATCTATCTTATATCCCCGTCTCAACTTTCTTTCAGTCACTGCCAAAACAGTCATTGACAAAGAGCTATGCAGCAGAATCCTGTAACCAGACACACTGTCTGACTACAAGCTAAGGCTTTTGAATAATGACTATGACTCTTACTCCATGAAAGACTCATGAGTGCCATCTTCACAGTGTTCAAAACACGGATGATTCAGAAAGCAGAAAATCTGAACCACAATCAAGTTTTTCATATCAATGTGTAGCCCTGTCAGGTAAGCCACTGGACCAGCCCTCATTTCCTTTCTAATATCCCTCACCCCCAAGATCAGATTGACACATAAAATCAAAAAACTTTTCAAAAACCATAATAACGAAATACAAATGCAAATGTAATTACCACCTTCCCAAACCACTACCAATATACAATACTTGCATAAATTAAGCTTCTATATACCTTGACCTCAGTCTTGAAGTATTCAGAGACAAATATGCCTCCACTTCAGAAACTGTATTATCTTAACTTAAGTAAGGAAGAAGCAGTGGCTGAAGAACCAATTTGACTGGACATTACTGGATTCCTGGAATCTTCCCAGGTAGAAATTAATGCTAGAGCCACACTATTAGTTACATTTGTCTTTTTTCAAGACGAAGAAGCAATTCTTCGACTTCTTCGACTATTTTATAAAACTGAAAAAGCTGAATTCTTTGGTTCTAAGGTTGCCATATCTCCAGATGTTTCTAAATGGACACAATCTCGACAAAAGAAGTTTTTAACCATTCGTCAAGCAGTTTTGAATTTGGGGGCTACCTTTCAACTACACTTTCCGTGTAAATGTTTTATTTCCTATCAAAGTAATCGTTAGGTTTTTTTATGAACCTGAACAATTACAATTTTTCCTGGAAGGCAAGGCAGTTTCCAGAAAACCGGATAGTGAACCCGTTGTCCATGAACCTGATCGAACATAAAATTGATATGATTAACAGTCTCCATATTTCCTTTTGCCTTTTCTAAGTTCCAACTTCCCTTGGTTATGAAAGGTTTTTTTTCTCCCTCTTTTCTTTTTTGTGGACTGTTTTGTTGTAACTAAGATATGGAAAAATTTCCTTTCATGAGTTGTATTTTAATTTCTTATTCAAAGTTTTTTTTGCTTTGATGTAAATAAAAGACAATAAAAAAAAAAAAAAAAAAAAAAGTTTCTATATACACCAAGTCAATGAGGAACAGTTATAGGTAAAACCACAGTCAAAACTAAAGAAAAAGATGCTTCTTTCAAATTTTCCATTCAATATGCAGTCTAGCAAACAATGTGAAGAGACTAAAAAATTGAAGGATGTCTAAGAGACATTTAAAAGTGTAGTTGTACAAGTTATAATGTCTTTTTGTTTTAGACATTGGTCTAAATATCTTGACACTATACATAAATAACCTAATTTTTGCATTATTGCATCATTTTGTATCATTGCATTATTTTTGCATCAACACCATTGTTTGCATGTTACGGAAACAAGACCTCTTCAATATCCACCGGTTTGCTGAAGATGTTGAAGCGCTTGTCAGTAGCCAGTCGTTTGGTAACATCCCTGAGAAACAGCCGCAGCTCTCGTAAAGTGTTCTCCTCCTGGTCTTCTATTCGTTGCTTTTCTACTTCAGACAGCTGACGGGCTGCTGGAGGCATTGCCAGAGGAAGTACTTCCACTGCACGTAGAGCTAAAGAATGGGGGGGATATAAGAACATAAGAGTTACCATACTGAACCAGACCAAAGTATCTGTTTCCAAAAGTGGCCAATCCAAGTCACAAGTATCTAACAAGATCCCAAAAGAGAATGAATCAGGTGTTCAGTGCGGAATCTAGTTAAATAGTAGGTTAATATCTAAGTACTGCTCTTTTGCTGTATGTTTTAATTGTACCTATATCCCTTCTCTCCAGGGGTTTTTCTGTTTATGTCTTGCCTACCTCCTTAAATTGAGGACTATATAAGTTAGCATATTGCTTTGTATATCTACTTCAGTCAGTATTGACTAACTATATGTATTTCAGTATTACTTGTTCCATTTTTGGTTGTATAGAAGCTATAAATAATAATTTAAAAAAAAAGATCCTAAAAGAGTAAAACAGATTTTATGCTGCTTACCCCAGAAATAAGCAATGGATTTTCCCGTCAATCTTAATAATGGCTTATGGACTTTTCTTTTGGAAATTTTTCAAACCATTTTTAAATTCTGCTAAGATGCTTTCAACACAAGAAAAAGGAAAGATTAGGTTTTTACCTCAGTAATCTAATTTCTAGTAGACATACACATTATTCCTGAACCTTCGGTTGTCAACTACTTCTTGCAAGAATTCTTGCAGACAGCCACATTAGTATTCTTTTGCTCTACCTCCAATCTCTCTGGGCTGTCCTCTAATTCCTCAGTTTGTACCAAAGCAGATAGAAGCCCTGGAGAGGAAATAGAAGAGGGATGGGTAAGGGGACATAAGAACATAAGAAGTTGCCTCCGCTGAGTCAGACCATAGGTCCATCCTGCCCAGCGGTCCGCTCCCGCAGCGGCCCATCAGGCCCATCGCCTGAGTAGTGGTCTATACCTATCTATACCCTTCAATCCCTTTTTCTTCTAGGAATCTATCCAAACCTTCTTTGAAACCATTTAATGTTTTGTTGTCTACAACAGCCTCTGGAAGCGCGTTCCATGTATCCACCACCCTCTGAGTGAAAAAGAACTTCCTAGCGTTTGTTCTAAACCTGTCCCCTTTCAATTTCTCCGAGTGCCCCCTTGTACTTGTGGTGCCCCTTAATTTGAAAAATCTGTCCCTGTCTACTTTTTCTATGCCCTTCAGGATCTTGAAGGTTTCTATCATGTTTCCTCTAAGTCTCCGCTTTTCTAGTGAGAAAAGTCCCAACTGCTTCAATCTGTCGGTATATGGCAGATTTTCCATTCCCTTTATCAGTTTAGTTGCTCTTCTCTGTACTCCCTCAAGTACTGCCATGTCCTTCTTGAGGTACGGCGACCAGTACTGGACACAGTACTCCAGATGCTGCCGCACCATTGCACGATACAGCGGCATGATGACTTCCTTCGTCCTGGTCGTAATACCCTTCTTAATGATACCCAACATTCTGTTTGCTTTCTTTGAGGCTGTGGCGCACTGCGCCGATGCCTTCAGTGTTGCGTCTACCATCACTCCCAGGTCTCTCTCCAGGTTACTGACCCCTAGCGGTGTTCCCCCCATTCTGTATGTGAACATCGGGTTCTTTTTCCCCACGTGCATGACCTTGCATTTCCCTATGTTGAAGCTCATTTGCCATTTTTCGGCCCACTTTTCCAGCTGCGTTAGATCCTTTTGGAGATCTTCGCAGTCTTCCCTGGTTTGAGCCCTGCTGTATAGTTTGGTGTCATCTGCAAATTTAATGACCTCACACTTGGTTCCCGCCTCTAGGTCGTTTATGTAAATATTGAACAGGAGCGGTCCTAGCACCGACCCCTGTGGAACTCCGCTCGTGACCCCTTTCCAGCCTGAGTAATGGCCCTTTACTCCAACCCTTTGCTTCCTGTTTGCCAGCCAGTTTCTGATCCATCGGTGGACCTCCCCTTGCACCCCGTGGTTCCATATCTTCTTAAGCAGTCTCTCGTGTGGTACCTTGTCGAAGGCTTTTTGGAAGTCAAGTGATGTCTATAGATTCCCCTTTATCCACCTGGTTGTTCACCCCCTCAAAGAAGTACAATAAGTTGGTGAGGCATGACCTGCCCTTGCAGAAGCCATGTTGACTTGGTTTTAGCTGCCCATTTTTTTCGGTGTGTTCACAGATGCTGTCTTTAATTAGTGCCTCCATCATCTTTCCCGGGACTGAGGTCAGGCTCACCGGCCTGTAGTTTCCTGGGTCGCCCCTTGAGCCCTTCTTGAAGATGCCGTAACATCGGGGACGCTCCCCGAGAAACATGTCTGTTCTGCTCAAATCATTAATATCTAACAGATGAAACAAAAATCTTAACCATTTGTAATACATAACTAGATAAAAACAAACAAATCACCAACCTGAGCACAACCTTCATTAAGAGAGTGTGAGATTCTATAAATACCCCTAGATTCTTTGACACAGCAGTTGCAGTCTTTATCCTTGTTAAAGCTGGTTAAAAGAAAGAAACAAGATGTCTGGATTCCCCAGAACATTCAAGGCAGTAAACAGGCAAATGAACATCAGACAGAGCGGGTTTCAGAAATAATGTGCATGTCTACTAGAAAGAAGATTACCGAGGTAAGAACTTTCCTTCTAGTACGACAGACACATTATTCCTGAACCTTCAGGATATATCAAAGCAGTCCCCAGAGTCTAGGGTGGGACAGATGAACCTGCTGATAGTATGGATGATAGTACGGAGTCCAGTTTGGCCACTACATCCACTCTTTAAAATTTTATAAATGCATGGACCGCTCTACAGATTTCTTCCAGAGACACCATTTAAGATTTTGCTCATGATGAAGCCACACTTTTAATGTAGTGCACCTTCATGGATATAGGTAGCTGCTCTAGAACAAGGGTGTCAAACTCAATCACATTAAAGGATCAAAATCTAAAACACAGGCTAAGTCACGGGCCAGACCCCACCCAATCTCCGCCCCAGACCCTGCCCCCATAATTGTAACACCTTTTTTTCTATTAATTTTTCATATACAGTATAACCTTGGTTTGTGAGCATAACCTTGGTTTGTGAGTATAACCTTGTGAGTATAACCTTGTGAGTATAACCTTGTGAGTATAACCTTGGTTTGTGAGCATAATTCGCTCCAAAAACAAGCTTGTAATCCAAACCACTCGTATATAAAAGCGAATTTCCCCATAAGAAATAATGGAAACTCCTCAACCCAAAAACTTTAATACAAATTACTGTATGTACTCGTATTGCAAGACCTTGCTTGTTTAAAACAGTCACCACACTCATGCAGTGTCAGAGAGAGGGAGAGAAAGAGAGAGGAACCATCGGTTCAGTTATGATGTGATGTGTGTATATTGTATATACTTGCATTGCAAGACCTTTCTTGTATATCAAGTTAAAATTTAATAAAATGTTTTGCTTGTCTTACAAAACACATGCATACCAAGTTACTTGCAATTCAAGATTTTACTGTATACACACACAATATAATCTTATTAACAACACATAATGGTTAACCACAAAATTAAACTACACAAAGCACACTGTATGCTTCTCATTCCTACCTGAACACAGATAACCACTATGCAAATACGGGACCACAAACTAAAAGTACTAATATATACAAACGAAACCCTAAAATTCAAGACTCTGTATGCAGCATAACCCCCAGAGAAAAAGAAACAAATGCATTTCTTCCTGAACAGTACAAAATATAGACAGTAGATGAAAATTCTCAAAAATGACACAATTTAATCACTAAATTGATAATAAAATAATTCCCCCTACCTTTGTTCTATCTCCCTCCCTACTAGGTGCCTCCCTCTGGCAGGTGTCTTACCTTCTGGCCAGCTCCCGCCTGGCCGTTTTATGCAGCCCGCGGTGCAATGCACATTTTCATTGCTGTTTCTGGTGTTATCTTCTGGTTAGCTCCCTCCTCCTCACTGCCGCAGTGGCACAAAGCTGCGGGCAGCGGCGGCTCCTTGCCCGTCCCGCACCTCATCCGGAAGCATTCCCTCTCTGGGGTCCAGTGTCTGATGACTGAGAAAGTCTGCTTGGACGTTGTCCACTCCTGCTGTAGACAGCGCCACAAGGTATCTTTCCGCCACCAAAAGAGCAGCTGAGCCTCCATGCTTAGAGAGGGACTCTTTGTGTCCCAACAATTGACATAAGCCACCACCGTGGCATTGTCTGAGAACACACGGATGATTTAATGACGGAGACAACTCTTGAAGAGGAGAAGGGCCAGCTGAATTGCCCACAGTTCCAGGTGATTCATCAACCACTTGCACTCTGCGGAGGCTCACCGGCCCTGAACAGGAATAGACATGCACACTGCTCTCCATCCTTTGAGACTTGCATCTATCCACAAGATCACCCAGTCCGAGACCTGAAGCAGAAGAGCCTGGGACAATGAGAGAGGATGCAACCACCACGCTAGTCTGTTGCATGCCACGTCGTCCAGGACAGAGGTGCATGTATCGAGTCCCATTGTGGATTCCAATACGAAAGCAGGGCATCCTGCAGTGGATGCAGAAGGGCTCTGGCCCAAGGAACCATATCGATAGATGCCACCATGGTCCCCAGAACCTGGAGATACTGCCAAGACATAGGGACCTGATAACCTGCTGTAGCCTCTCCTGATAAGGCACAGGTAGATACTCTTTGTTCTGACCCATATGAAACCGAACTTCCAGGTACTCCAAATCCTGGAATGGCTCGAGGCGACTCTTTCTGAAGTTGATCAACCAACCTGGATGTTGCGGCAACTGTACCACCTGATGGACAGCTTGATGCTCCTCGGACAGAGAGGGCACTCTGATCAACCAGTCTTCCAGATAAGGGTGAACCAGAACAACCATGAAGCTCAGATGGGCCATCACCACCACCATCACTTTAGTGAAGGTCCGGAGTGCCATCGCCAACCCAAAGGGCAGGGCTGCAAACTGGAAATGTCACCCTAGAATATGGAATCGCAAGTACTTCCGATGGTCCAGGAAAATGTGAATGTGGAGATCTGCCTCCGTCAGATCTAGGGAGGCTAGAAACTCCCTTGGTGCCATCTCTCCCTTTCTTTTCCCAACTACCCTCCTATCCAGTAACTCTATCCCCCCTCCACACCATCCCTTGTGTCCAACTTCTCTCCCTTTCTGTTCCTTCCCTCCCTAAAAACCATGGTCCATCATCTCTCTCCCTTTCCTCTATTTTCAGACCCATTATTTCTTCCCACCCAAAGTCCGGCATATGTCTCTTTGAACCCCCCCCTTCCCTCCGTGTACTTCTACACCAGAGACCCCTCCTCCCCTGAAGGCCTGTCCCCCCTTAAAGGTCTGCATCCCACCCCTGAAGGCCTGCCCCCCCTTGAAGGCCTGCAGCCCCCCGAAGGCCTGACCCCCCCTTGAAGACCTGTCTGCCTGTCCCCCTTGAAGGCCTGTCTCCCCCTGAAGGCCTGCCTGCCCATCCCACCCCGAAGGACCACTTGCCCCCCCCACCCTGAAGGACTGCTCGCCCTCCCCCCACCCCGGGGGACCGCTCACCCCCTTGGCCTCCCTGCACCACCTATGGTAGAAAAGCAGCCCGCAGCAAGATCGCGATGCCAGCGATCCCTGCGCTGCTTCCTCCGCCGCAGTCCCACCCCTCCTCTGATGTCAGAGGAGAGGCGATCCCGCTGCCGGCTCTTCTCCACTGCCAGGGGGGAGAACCGAACGTCGGGGGGGGGGGAGGGGAGAACCGGACGCCAATGGCTTCAAGGCCGGAAGCACCCCCTCAGGGCTTGCACCCGGGGCGGATGGCCCCCCCGCCCCTTCCTTTGTACGCCACTGATCATGGCACAGTTTGGAGTAGCATGCACGAGCCACGAAAGAGGAGGCCATCGCTGCTTTGATCCCAGCCGTGGCCGAATCAAACAGACACTTAAGGATAAAATCCACGTGTCGGTCTGTGACATCCTTCAGGTCCACCCCCACCCCAGCACCAGGGAGAGATGTGCTCTTGGTATTATGCACCACCAAAGAAGCCACCTTCAGAGAAGTAAAGCGCTTGTTAAAGCCATCTGCCATGGGATAAAGCCGTGCCATGGCTCAAGCACATTTCAACGGACCCTCAGAAGTCTCCCAGATATCTATAAGAATCCAGACAACATCAGGATGATCAGGAAGAGGCAGATTGTGTGGCCTCTAGTCACTCATAAGGGAACATTCAGCAGAGACTGGCTGTTCCGACTGTTGCTTCAATTCCTGCAGAGAATCAGAGATTAAATCCACAAGGTGTGCGGGTTTGAAGAACCTGCGCACAATTGAGTCCTTCGCTCCAGTCCGGATCCTGGAGATTTGCCAGATTCGCCATGTTCGTGGCCGCCGCAGAGCTGCCCTGTGAAAGCAGAGGAATGGAAAGAGTGTCTGGCACAACTGCGGGCACAGCCAACTTACTCCCCGGTACACTCACAGGAAGATAAGAAGAAAGATTCTGGTTCCTTGGAGCAGGGGCCCCTGTAACCGGCACAGAAGCCGTGGAAGAGAAACAGGCAGGGGACTTTTTAAATGAGTATGCCTGAATAAGCATGTGCACAAATTCCAAGGGAAAACCATCCTCTGCAGCAGGAGCCGACTTCTGCACCTCAGATTTGGAATGTTTGAAAGATGTATGAGGTTTTTGTTGGAGCCATGCTTACGGTCACTGAAATGCCGCCAGCACACTCCCCAGGGCCCCCTGACACTAATTTCACGGGAAACGGGGCATAAGGCACTTGAAGATCTTCCCCGGTGGTCAAAAGCATTGCATTCAAGCAAATCTTGCCCCCCTCATGAGCCGCAGTATACGTGGAACACCACTGCGCAACCAACAGCCATCCACCACAAATGGGGCACGAATCCAACCCATCCTGCCCTAGGGAGGACATCTATGTGGTTTTCTTTCAAAAATGAAGCTGGCAAGTATGAAAAATAACTTTAAAATCAAATCTGGAAAAATCCAAAAATGGCCACTGAGGCCCTGTTTTGACTAAAAATAGTCCAGGAAAAGCACAGAGAACCCTCAAAAACAGGGATTTTAGGAGGGGGAGGGGTGTAGGACATGCAGGGAAGCCACCTAAAACCCTCTTTTTAAAGATCCCCCAAATCTCTGATTCAAGCTCTTAGCTTGCTCTCACATAACCATGTGCTCACAGGAAAACAAACATTTTACTCAATATGTTGAATGAGAGAAACTGCATGCAGCTTAACCACAGCTTGCAGGGAGATCCTTTGCCTCAGTTTACTGGAAATCTAGATTTCAAGTCTTCTGACTGCCCCACTGGCCAGATCACCACGGCCAGAGACCTTTGCTACCCATGGACAAACCACACAAACGTCTGGTAGAGAGACGCAGTCTGGCTCCGATCCTGGTCGCGCCTCCACGGAACCGTCTCAGCCTGCGCTACACCCACTATCGGACGAACCTGGGGTGAGCTAGCTCCCAAGGGAAAGGTCCCATAGCCCTGATCTGATGTGCAAGCTGTCTAAGGGGCTTATTGCTGGGCAGGGACCCCCAGAAGCAGGTGTTCTCCAACAGTCTGCGATCTCCTGCAGTCAAAGATGTCCCCGCAGGGAACCTCCACAGCATGAGGGTGAAAACCACGAACAAAAAATACTGAAAGATCACAAAATAAAACACGAGCATAAAAGATGAGCTCCTACAGCCTGGCTTTGTAGGAAGAAAAGACTGGTGAGCATGCTCAGAGAGGAAGTATGTAAAGGAGGGGGGGGGAACTTCTGAAGTTTTGAGGCTTCCTACAGACCTTGGCGGGTGGAGAGAAATAACCCACTGGTCCCGGAATAAAGTGGTATTGTACAAGAATGAATATGTAGAAGTTGATAAAGATAAGGCTAAATTACATTACATTACATTACTTTAGGGATTTCTATTCCGCCATTACCTTGCAGTTCAAGGCGGATAAATTGCTTTACAAATATTTCTGTTCTGTGTTCATAGCTGAAGGGCCAGAAGCAGGACTGTAGAAGACAAACATTTATGTATTTTAATATTTATATTTAATATTTATATACCACTTATAACCTAAGTGGTTTTTACATTCAGGTACTCAAGCATTTTACCCTGTCTGTCCCAGTGGGCTCACAATCTGTCTAATGTACCTGGTGAATGGAGGGGTGGTAGATCCTGATACCAGGCTTCTCAAAAACCGTGTTAAAAAGCGGTGGCCTGCTAACGCAGCTGTTTTGATAGCAAATTGAAAAAAGCGAGATATTTTCAAAAAAATCACGCATGCAGGTGAGGTCAGCAGACAGCTGGTAAGATTCGCTAAATTTGCGATGGGCACATGCACAGAAAAAACACATTAAAAAATCAACCAAAAACACAACAGTGTGAGAGATGCCCACTCTCTCCGCTGCCAAGATATATGCTGCCGCTCAGCCGCGCACATCCCCTGTAGCGGGATAGATGCCCACTCTCCCCGCTGCCAAGACACCTGCCACCGCTCAGCCACACACACCCCCTGCAGCGGGAGAGATGCTCACTCTCCCTGCTGCCAAGTGACCTCCTCCCGGGATGGGGGGGGGGGGGGGGTTCAGGTGTTCGCTGCCACTGCATGGGAGGGGTGGGAGAGAGAATAGGCATGTGATGCAGTGGGAGAGAGAATAGGCATATCTCTCGCTGCAACACAAGCTTTCTGGCAGTCTCTGACACTGACCGGCACCCTTGAACCAATCGCTTATTTTTGTCGCAAAAAGTCAATGCTGCTTTTAGAAAATGGCTCAACATTTTTTTATAATCTATCGGAGGACTCATTTCAATGTTGAAGAGCCCATTTGCATATTATTGTCGGAGACTGCTAGAAAGCATGCTATTGACAGAGATAATCTGCTTTGATAATCCACCGCTAAAATCCACCATCGTTAAACAGCTTTGCGACAGCATTAAAGTTTTGAGAATCTTCCCCTGAATGATTTTAGAGGACTGTGTTCGTGAAGAGCTAGCTAAACTAAAGGTGGTCAAAGCGATGTGGCCAGATTGCATACATTCAAGGACACTGAAAGAACTTAAGGAAGTTCTGGCAACTCCACTGGAAGACCTTTTTAATGCTTCTCTAGAATCAGAAGAGGTACTAAAGGAATGGAAAAGGGCAGATATGGTCCCTCTTCACAAAAGTGGAAGAGGGACTATAGGCTGGTAAGTCTGACTTCAGTGGTAAGTAAATGAATGGAAACTTTTAAAACAGAGAATAATGACATTTCTGGAATCCAACAGATTACAGGGCATTGTTTCTCTAGAGGCAGGTCTAGTCAGACAGATCTGATCAATTTCTTTGACAGGATGACCAGAGAGTTGGATAGAGGGAGAGCATTAGATATGGTGTATTTAAATTTTAGCAATGCCTTTGATACTGTTCCACAAAGACGTCTAATAAATAAAATGAATGCCCTTGGTTAAGAACTGGTTGAGTGGAAGGCGACAGACTAGTGGTAAATGGAGCTCACTCTAAGAAAAGGGATGTTATCAGTGATGTGCCACAAGGTTCAGTTCCTGTGCCTGATCTTTTCAACATTTTTGTAAGCAAAATTGCTGAAGGGCTATCTGGTAAGGTTTGCCTCTTTGTGGATGATACTAAAATCTGCAATAGGGTAGACACAGCTGAATGTGTGGATAAAATGAGGAAGGACCAAGCGAAGCTTGAAGAATGGTCTGGAATTTTGCAGCTAAGATTTAATACTAAGAAATACAGGGTCATTCATTTGGGCTGCAAAAACCCACTGGAATGGTACAGTTTAGGGGTTGAAGAAGTTTTTATGTATAAAGGAAGAGCATAACTTGGGTTTGATTGCATGTGATGATCTTAAAGAGGCCAAACAGGTAGAAAAGGTGACAGTGAAAACTAGAAAGATGCTTGGCTGCAGAGGGAGAGGAATGGCCAGTAGGAAAATGGAGGCAATGATGCCTCTTTATAAGACTCCAGTTGAGGCCTCATTTAGCATATTGTGTACAATTCTGGAGATCATACCTTCAAAAAGATATACTGTATTTTTCGTCCCATAAGACGCACCCTAAATTTAGACTCATGAGAATTGCCTGCAGCCATTCAGGCATGCACATGGGACTACGCAGGCGCACCTGCCTTGTTCGCTGCTCTGCCTCTCCCTGCCGCAGCTGTTCAGCGAAGGAAGCACCGGGATTAAAAACAGGTACAGGAGGGGGGAAGCTCACTGCCGGGGAGGGGGCTCACTGCCACAGCCGTCCAGCAAGGGAAGCGCTAGGATTAAAAGCAGGCAAGGGGGGGAGCGGCTTACTGCTACAGCCATCCAGCGAGAGAAGCACTGATATTAAAAGCAGGCATGGGGAGGGAAGCTCACTGCCGCAGCCATCTAATGAGGGAAGCGCCACAATTAAAAACAGGTGGGATGGGGGGGGGGGGGTGGTATTCGTTCCATAAGACGCACCCTTATTTCCACCCACTCTTTGGAGGGAAAAAGTGTGTCTTTTGGAGCAAAAAATATGGTAAACAGGATAGAGTCGGTCCAGAGGAAGGCTATTAAAATAATCGATGGTCTTCATCATAAAGCGTAAAGGGACAGACCAAGATCTCAATGTGTGTGCTTTGGAGAAAAGGCAGGAGAGGGAAGATGTGACAGCGACATTTAAATACCTACATGGCATAAATGCACATGAGGCGAAAGGAAACTCTGTAATGAGGGAGTATAGGACAATTTTGAAATGGGACAGAAGTAACCTCAGAAAATACTTTTCCACAGAAAGGTTTCCTGGTGAAGTTGAAAAATGTATCTGAATTAAAGAAAGCTTGGGACAAGTACATTGAACCTCTAAGGGAAAGGAAGGGATAGTAGATGGCATGGAGAAGCAGACTAGATAGGTTATATGGTCTTTATCCACCTTTATTTTTTATGTTTATTATGTTACTGCTGCCATAACAATGACAATTATGTGACTCTCAGTGGCACAATTTACAAAGGCTAACTAGTATTTTGGTGACAGATAATCAGTAATTATGACTTTGAAATTCTATATCTACTATATACAGTATATCTAGTACATCCATCCATATAAACTATTTATCCCTAAATATCTGGCAGCTTAAGAGGAAAAATTCAAATTTCACACACAAAATAGACTATAGTGGATTATTTTAAGCAATATGTACTAAAAGAGGAAAATGGGAAAAAAAAAAAAAAAGTATCACAGAGCATTACCACGGATAAGACCATAAGCAAATGCCTCTCACTGTTACTATTCTCAATGACAGTAGTCTAATTATTAGTTATTTGAAAGATACTTTTTTTTGCCTTTTTAATCTAATGTTTTTCTCTTACCAGCTTGTTTCTTTTTTGAGGGTGGCACCGCTGCTTGATTGAGAATCAAGTCTTGGAAAAATTTAAATCTGTCTTCTTCATTAGTCCTTTCAATACAAAAAACTTCCTCATACTGGACCCTAAAAATACATTTAACCTAAAAGGAAAACAATGTAATAAGTTTGCAATTTGAAGAAGCTTTTTTTTATGCACTCCCTATTCAGATGTATTAAATTATATAAAGAATAATTAGGTACCACAAAGATGACTCCATTTTCTCACTCTATTTCAATTTAGTCAACTGATGGATTGCATGCAACTAAGAGAAAAAAATGTAGAACATCCTTTGCTTTGTAACACTCATCAAGATGCAGTGAAAATTAAAGACATACATTTACTAAAGTCACTTTAAAGTGGGTCCCAAACTGTGAGTTACAATCAATAATAAAATCCTTAGCGCGCTTGTGCACTTGAAACTCCATGCTTCGGTTCTGCCGCATGCGCAGTAGAATAATTTGCCTTCTGCTGCCGATCACCCGTGCCTGTGTCAGCTGATTTCCTGCCTTCTGCTCCGATCCCGTCTGACTTCCTGCCTTCTGCCAGGTATACGCTGCCAGGACTCCTCTTTTTCTCACCCCTGGACCAGCAGCGGCAGCTCAATGTGATTTTAACTTAGTCACACAGCTGCCACTAGCTTTAGTTTAGCTTTAGCTGCAGTTTCAATCAGGCAGCTGCGGGGCCTTTGCTAGTGCGAGGTGCGAGGTGGGCCGGTCTATCAAAAGCCCTGAGGCTGCCTGATGAAACCGCGGCCAAAGCTAAACTAAAGCTAGCGGATGCTAGCCAGGGGGAGCAAAAAAGAAATAAAAACCCTTCTATTCAAAAAACACATAAAATCGAACTAACACGATCAAAACTGTCCCAAGCATCTCCTGCAACTACTCCATATGTACTTCTGATGTCATGGCAATTCAGACATAATTTATGTTATGTTATGTTTGGAATAATGGTTACATATATGAGGTTCAATACAAGAAAATTTTCACTGCCTGTTTCTATTCTGACCATTTATTTCGTTTCATGGTCTTTACAAAAATATTTTTTAACGTGGGGGTGTGTGTGTGTCAAAAAATGATGGGCACCGGGTGCCACATACCGTAGGTACGCCACTGCCCTGATGTTGTTATCCACCTCGGAACAAATTATCTAGCCACAATAACCTACCTGCAGCACAAAAAGCTCTTCGGGAGCTCGGAGAGGGGTTAAAACCTTTTGTAAAGACTGTAGCTTTTTCAGAATTACTGCCTACTTATGGAAAGGGTGTGGAAAGAATACAAAACACTGAGAACTTCAATAGGTGGCTCAAAGCCTGGTGTCATCAAGAGTTGTGGGTTCAAACCCACGCTGCTCCTTGTGATCAGGGATGTGGAGTCGGAGACAATTTTGGGTACCTGGAGTCAGAGTTGTGGGTACCAGAAACTGAGGAGTCGGAGTCGAAGGATTTATCTACCAACTCCACAGCCGATGGGTGAAAAGGACCTCCTGGCTGTACCTAATTCGTTTGCTAGGTGGACTTTGTGAGTCTGAAAAGGGGATGCATGACAGTTATTAGATAAGGTTAAGGGGCTGCATCATCTACCTTTGAGGTTTGCCCCTGATTTTGTACTGGGTAGGGAAGGGGGGATATTTCGGAGATGGGAACAAAAAAGATTACAGTACTTTGGTCAATTCCTGGAGGGGGAGTCCATTTCAGCATTTCCTGTGCTTCAAGCTCAGTTCCAGCTGGACTCATAGGGCTGTAGAGTCAGTTGAGGAATCGGAGACAATATTGGTTACCTGGAGTCGGAGTCGTGGATACCAGAAACTGAGGAGTCGAAGGATTTATCTACTGCCTCCACAGCCGAATATGGGTGAAAAGGACCTCCTGGCTGTACCTAATCTGTTTACTAGGTGGACTTTGTGAGTCTGAAAAGGGGATGCGCGACAGTTATTGGGTAAGGTTAAGGGGCTGCATCATCTACCTTTGAGGTTTGCCCCTGATTTTGTATTGGGTAGGGAAGGGGGAATATTTTGGAGATGGGAACAAAAAGGGTTACAGTACTTTGGCCAATTCCTGGAGGAGGAGTCCATTCGAGCATTTCCTGTGCTTCAAGCTCACTTCCCCAGATTTAGAAAAGGATGCAAAAAGAGCCGAACAAAAGACCCAGCATAGATAACTAAAGAAGTGAAGAAAGCGATAGGAGATAAGAAAAACTCATTCCGGAAATGGAAAAAGGACAAAACCAAAAAGAACTGGAAAGAGTACAGGAAGCATCAAAAGAATGTCACCTCGTGGTTAGAAGAGCAAAAAGAGAATATGAAGAGAAGCTAGCCAGGGAAGCATGAAATTTCAAACCGTTCTTCAGACATGTTAAAGGGAAGCAGCCGGCAAGGGAGGAGGTGGGACCGCTGGATGATGGAGGTAGGAAAGGGATGGTGAACGAGGAAAAAGAAGTGGCGGACAGACTAAACATGTTCTTTTCGTCAGTATTTACAAAAGAGGACACATCCAACATGCCGGAACCTGAAAAATCTTCAAGGGAGATCAAGCAAAAAAATTAACATCCATGGAAGTAAGCCTTGAAGATGTACGCAAGCAGATAAATAGATTAAAAACTGACAAATCTCCGGGCCCAGATGGAATCCACCCTAGGGTATTGAAAGAACTAAAGGAGGAAATAGCAGAACTACTACAGCAGGTTTGCAATCTATCCCTGAAAACAGGCGTGATCCCGGAAGATAGCTAATGTTACGCACATCTTCAAAAAAGGATCGAGAGGCGACCCGGGGAACTATAGACCGGTAAGTTTGACTTAGGTTCCGGGGAAGATGGCGGAAGCGCTGATAAAAGACAGCATTGATGAGCATCTAGAAAGGAACAAACTGATGAAAACAAGCCAACATGGCTTCTGCCAAACGAACTTATTGCACTTCTTCGAAAGAATTAACAAACGGATGGACAAAGGGGACCCCATAGACATCGTATACTTGGATTTCCAAAAAGCCTTTGACAAGGTACCCCATGAACACCTACTGCAGAAACTGAAGAACCATGGGGTGGAAGGAGACATACATAGATGGATCGGAAATTGGTTGGCAGGGTTGGAGGAGGGTCACGAGTGGTGTTCCGCAGGGGTCGGTACTTGGACCGCTGCTGTTCAATGTATTTATAAATGATCTAGAAACAGGGACAAAGTGTGAAATAATAAAATTTGCAGACGACACCAAACTATTTAGTGGAGTTAGGACTAAAGAGGACTGTGATGATTTACAAAGGGACCTGAACAAACTAGGAGAGTGGGCGAAAAGATGGCAGATGAAGTTTAATGTAGAGAAATGTAAAGTCTTGCATGTAGGAAACAGGAACCCGATGTACAGCTATACGATGGGAGGGCTGGTAATGTGTGAAAGTAGTCTAGAAAAGGACTTGGGGGTACTAGTGGACAAGACAATGAAGCCGTAGGCACAGTGCACAACTGCCTCTAAGAAGACAAACAGAATGCTAGGTATTATCAAGAAAGGTATTACAAACAGAACGAAAGAAGTTATCCTGCCATTGTATCGGGTGATGGTGCGCCCGTATCTGGAGTACTGCGTCTAATATTGGTCTCTGTACCTTAGGAAGGATATGGAGATACTCGAGAGGGTTCAGAGGTGAGCGACACGACTGATAAAAGGTATGGAAAACCTTTCATATGCTGAAAGATTAGAGAAACTGGGGCTCTTTTCCTTGGAAAAGCGGAGACTTAGAGGGGACATGATAGAGACCGATAAGATCATGAAGGGCATAGAGAAAGTGGAGAGGGACAGATTCTTCACACTTTCGAAAACTACAAGAACGAGAGGGCTTTCGGAAAAATTAAAAGGGGACAGATTCAGAACCAATGCTAGGAAGTTCATCTGGAATGCGCTTCCAGAGGGTGTGATAGGACAGAGTATAGTATTGGGGTTCAAGAAAGGATTAGCTAATTTCCTAAAGGAAAAGGGGATAGAAGGGTATAGATAGAGGATTACTATACAGGTCCTGGACCTGATGGGCTGCCACGTGAGTGGACTGCTGGGCATGATGGACCTCTGGTCTGACCCAGCAGAGGCACTGCTTATGTTCTTATGTTCCAGCTGGACTCATAGGGCTGTAGAGTCAGTGGAGGAGTCGGAGACAATTTGGGGTACCTGGAGTCAGGTACCAGAAACTGAGGAGTCGGAGTCAAAGGATTTATCTACCACCTCATAAGCCCTGCTTATGACCCTGGGCAAGTCACTTAATCCCCCCATTGCCTCAGGTACATTAGATAGATTGTGAGCCCACCGGGGCAGGCAGGGAAAATGCTTGAGTACCTGAATAAATTCATGTAAACCGTTCTAAGCTTCCTTGGGAGAACAGTATAGAAAATTGAATAAATAAATAAATAAAAATGCTTTAGATACATGGAAAAACAAGAGACTATATTGTAATGATGGGCCGCACCTTACCATTACAGGAAAAAGAATCCTAGCTGAGTGTCAGCATAGCTATTGCTAACATTCTTAGTTGGCATTACTTATGTCAGCGAAGGCCTATGGGAAATTATATCAATCTGACTCTGGCATGGGAATGCAGTTAGACCCTGAGGGCAGGGAAACTGTTTTAAGTAGCCCTGAATGTTTTAAGTAGCCCTGATTGAATCATGACTAGCTAAAAGGTGTTAATGTCTGATTAAGAGGGTGCTTAGGACAATGGGTCCAGGTGCACAGATCAAGAAAATAGGCTGCTTGAATGGGACAAAGAAGCCAGAGACTAATCCCATCTACCATGCCTGCAAGTATCACACCCTCCTTAGCAATTAAATTAACCATTGTTTCAAACAGTTTACAAATTCTAAACAGAAAGATACTAGGACATACAATAGTTTCTATACAGAGAATAAAATTCCAAGCTATAAATGCCTCCTCTCTGCTCTCTCAATCTATCTAGCTATCTCTTGGCTCTTGGCACTCTGGTCCTCTCTTGTTTCTCTTGAGCTCTGGCTCTAGCTCTCCCTCTCTTTCTCTGTCTATCCTTCTCTTTATCTATGAAACACGAAGCTTAGACCATCCCCCTTTTCTCTCTGCCTTTCCCTGGAACTTTACGCTTCCTTCTGGACTCTGTAAGGCAGGGAAACTGCTTTGCTCTCTCATTAATTGTAATGCTTAATTGTTGTAATGCCTATGAATACTACTTTTCTGTAAGTCTATTTCTATAATATATTCTTTATGCAATCACCTCTGGCTGTGCCTCTTTGATTTTATTTCCTGGTGAATCTTCAGTGAGGGAACTGAACCTGGGACCGGGCGTTTGTCAGAGCGCCTCTCAAGTGACCCCACCAATCATACATTGGGGGGGCCACTAACAAACCTGACATTTTGGGGGCTTGTCTCGGTCCTTCCTGATGATTTGGGTAAGTAGAATTCAATTTTTTTTAAATGTATAGACAGAGATAGAAATCAAAAGACCTTGGAAAACCCTTAGATTGATTGTTTTAGACTGGATGACACACTTGTGAAAAGTTTCAGTAATATTTTGGGTTTTATATTTGGTGAGATTTTACTATCAAAAGTCTTTGTAGTGTTACCTGTGCCAGTTTGCATTGTATGATTTGCTATTATAAGCTTGCTAGGGTGTTGCATGTAAGAATATTTGAGCTGCTCTGAAGAAAAGCAGGGTTCAAAGTGAAAACAGTCACTCAATTAAGACACGCCACATCTGTACTAATAACTTTTACTTTTTTACCTTGTGCTTTTAATTCTATTTCTTGTCAGTCTCTGCCCTGGTGAAAGGCCCAGTGCACACTGGACTGGAACTGGCAGCTCACACCTCTGCTCTTCTATATTTTATCCTGCTAAACTTCTGCCTGTATATTTCAGGTAGTAACCAGTGTGGGCAAGTGTGGGCATAAGTGTATTATTTATGCCAATGACTCTTGCCTAACACGCTTTACCTTGATTTTCTACCTATTAACTAAAGTCTCTCTCCTTCATAAGTGGGAGCATTTCAATCTCAAAGGCTACACAGACAGGGACATTTAGAAGGCCATATACGGTAAATATATGAGCAAGGCCCACGAACCAAGGCAGACTTCTGCAGCCTCAAATATGAACCCTTTTGATTTTCAAGAACTCACAGATATTGTACACAAATATTTTGACAAGAAAGGGGGTCCATATGAGGGTAATTTTCCAGAAAACACATGGCACGATATTCAGAAACAAATGGTTTCTCATTCTCAGGAGTTTAGAAAGAAAACAAATAAAAGAAAAAGCAATGTTACTTACCGTAACAGTTGTTATCCAGGGACAGCAGGCAGCTATTCTCACTAGTGGGTGATATCATCCGACAGAGCCCCGATACGGACATCTTGCAAGCATGTCTTGCTTGAAGAAACTCAGAAGTTTCGAGATGCCCGCACCGCGCATGCGCCAGTGCCTTCCCGCCCGATGTACCGGGCGTGTCTCCTCAGTTCAGGTAGCTAGCCTGAGAAGCCAACCCAGGGGAGGTGGGTGGGATGTGAGAATAGCTGCCTGCTGTCCCTGGATAACAACTGTTACGGTAAGTAACATTGCTTTATCCCAGGACAAGCAGGCAGGTATTCTCACTAGTGGGTGACCTCCAAGCTAACCCCAATGGGATGGTGGGAGAGTTGGCAACTTAAGAGAACAAATTTTGTAACACTGTTTGGCCAAACTGTCCATCCCGTCTGGAGAAAGTATCCAGACAATAATGAGAGGTGAATGTATGAACCGAGGACCAAGTGGCAGCCTTACATATCTCCTCAATCGGTGTCGATCTGAGGAAGGCTACAGAGGCTGCCATTGCTCTGACCTTATGGGCTGTGACCTTACAGGGAAGGGATAATCCAGCCTGGGCATAGCAGAAAGAGATACAAGCCGCCATCCAGTTAGAGATGGTGCGCTTCGATACAGGTCGTCCCAACTTGTTTGGATCAAAGGAGACGAAAAGTTGAGGAGCATTTCTGTGTGGCTTTGTGCGATCCAAGTAGAAAGCTAGAGCACGTTTACAGTCCAGAGTGTGCAAAGCAGATTCCCCAGGATGAGAATGAGGCTTTGGAAAGAACACTGGAAGCACGATGGATTGGTTGATGTGAAATTCAGAGACCACTTTAGGCAAGAATTTTGGATGAGTACGGAGAACCACCTTGTCATGATGGAATACAGTGAACGGTGGATCCGCCACTAGGGCCTGAAGCTCACTGACCCGGCGAGCTGACGTGAGGGCCACCAGAAAAACCACCTTCCAGGTGAGATACTTAAGTGGAGCCGTGTTGAGAGGTTCAAACGGAGGCTTCATAAGATGAGACAGGACAACATTGAGATCCCAAACCACAGGAGGAGGTTTGATAGGAGGGTTGACATGAAAAAGTCCTTTCATAAATTTGGAAACCACAGGATGAGCAGACAAAGGTTTCCCCTGTAGAGGCTGATGGAAAGCCGCAATAGCACTCAGGTGGACTCGTATAGAGGTAGACTTGAGACCAGACTGGGACAGGTGTAGAAGATAATCCAATACAGCAGATAGGGAAGCTCGCTGAGGTTCCGTGGCATTGGAAATACACCAGGAAGAGAATCTAGTCCATTTTTGGGAATAGCATTGTCGAGTAGCAGGCTTCCTGGAAGCCTCCAAGACCTCCCTCACTGCTTGAGAGAACTGGTGAGGAGTTATGTTGAAAGGAACCAAGCTGTCAGGTGGAGAGACTGCAGGTTGGGATGAAGTAGTGAACCTTGATGTTGAGTAAGTAGTGAAGGAAACACTGGAAGAAGTACTGGCTCCCTGCTGCACAGTTGAAGTAGAAGGGAGTACCAAGGTTGTCTGGGCCACCGAGGAGCAATCAGAATCATGGTGGCATGGTCTGATCTCAACTTGACCAGAGTCTTCTGAATGAGAGGAAATGGAGGAAACGCATATAGGAAGCGATTCCCCCACTCCAGTAGAAAGGCGTCTGCCTCGAGGCGGAGAGGAGTGTAGATGCTGGAGCAAAACTGAGGCAGTTTGAAGTTGTGGGGGGCTGCAAAGAGGTCTATCTGAGGCGTTCCCCACTGAGCAAAGATCTGATGAAGGGGTTTGGAATGGAGCGTCCATTCGTGAGGCTGGAGAAGACGACTCAATTTGTCTGCTAAGACGTTGTCTTTCCCCTGAATGTAGACTGCTCTGAGGAAGATGTTGTGGCGAACCGCCCAATCCCAGACTCGAAGAGCTTCCTGACAAAGAGGGGCCGAGCCCGTGCCCCCTTGTTTGTTGACATAATACATGGCGACCTGATTGTTTGTGCGAATAAGGACCACCATGTCGTGAAGCAGATGTTGAAAAGCTTGGAGAGCATTGAAGATGGCTCTGAGCTCCAGAAGATTGATTTGATGGAGTCGTTCCGCACTGGTCCAGAAGCCCTGAGTGCGAAGACCATCCAGATGGGCCCCCCATGCATAGTTCGATGAATCGGTCGTTAGAACTTTCTGGTGGGGAGGAGAATGAAACAGCAAACCTCTGGATAGATTCGAAGAGGTCATCCACCAAAGAAGAGACTGCCGTAGAGCAGGAGTGACGACAATGTGACGGGACAACGGGTCGGACACCTGAGTCCACTGAGATGCCAGGGTCCATTGAGGAATTCTGAGATGTAGTCTGGCAAAAGGCGTCACATGAACTGTAGAGGCCATGTGGCCCAAGAGGACCATCATGTGTCTCGCCGAGATGGACGGGCGAGAAGACACCGACTGGCAGAGTAGAAGGAGAGCATCCATGCGTTGAGGAGGAAGGAATGCTCGAAGTTGAATGGTATCCAGAACAGCCCCGATAAAGGGGAGAGACTGGGCGGGCTGAAGATGTGATTTGGGGAAGTTGATCTCGAAGCCCAGACTCTGCAGAAAAGAAATTGTAGTCAAGGTCGCCGAAATGACCTCTGGAGCCGACGGCGCCTTGATGAGCCAGTCGTCGAGGTATGGAAACACCTGGAGACCCATGTTCCGGAGTGCCGCGGCCACCACCACCAGACACTTTGTGAAGACTCTGGGAGACGAGGAAAGGCCGAATGGAAGCACTCGATACTGCAGATGTAGATGTCCCACCCGAAATCTGAGAAACTTGCGGGAGGCCGGATGTATCGGGATGTGAGTGTAGGCCTCCTTGAGATCCAGAGAGCATAACCAATCGTTCTGCTCGAGTAGGGGGTAGAGAGAAGCAAGGGTCAGCATGCGGAACTGCTCCTTGACCAAAAACTTGTTGAGGACTCGAAGGTCCAAAATGGGACGCAGATCGCCCGTCTTCTTCGGAACCAAGAAGTACCGGGAGTAGAACCCCTGGTTTTGCTGATCTACTGGCACCGGCTCGACGGCTCGAAGCCGAAGCAGAGCCTGCGCCTCCTGTAGAAGAAGAGCGGTCTGCGTCGAGTTGGAAGGATACTCTCTTGGCGGGCGGTCCGGGGGGACCCGTTGGAAATGAAGAGAGTATCCCTCTCTTACGATGGTAAGGACCCAGAGGTCCGTGGTGATCGTCTCCCATCGATGACAAAAATGGTGGAGACGACCCCCGATGGGAAAAACGGGAGGAGACAGAACGAAGTCGGTTATGCTCCCTGGGAGAGAGTCAAAAAGGCTGAGTAGCCTTGGGTTCAGCCGGCATCTGAGGCTTCTGTTGAGTCTTCTGTGGAGGCTGCCTCTTCGCAGGCTGTCTCGCCAGGGGAGCCTGCCTCGGTTGATAACGCCTCTGATAGATTTGAGGCGGTCTAGAGGGACGAGACTGCTGAGGCTTAGGCTTAGGGCGCAGAATAGACTGAAAAGACTTCTCATGGTCCGAAAGCTTTTTAGTAACAGTCTCGATAGACTCATCAAACAGATCCGCTCCCGCACAAGGCACATTAGCCAGTCTGTCTTGGAGGTTCGGATCCATATCAATAGTGCGAAGCCAGGCCAGGTGACGCATGGCGACTGAACAGGCCGCAGCCCGTGCCGAGAGCTCGAAAGCATCGTAGGAGGATTGCATCAGCTGCAGCCGCAACTGGGACAGGGTCGCCACCACCTCCTCAAACTGGAAACGAGCCTGAGCATCGATGAAAGGGATGAACTTGCGGAGTACCGGCAAGAAGAAATCCAAATATGACGAGAAGAAAAAATTGTAATTGAGCACTCGAGTCGCCATCATCGAGTTTTGGTATACACGTCTACCAAACTTGTCCATCGTTCTCCCCTCCCTGCCCGGAGGCACCGAAGCGTAGATCTGGGAAGGGTGAGAACGCTTGAGAGAAGACTCGACCAGAAGGGACTGATGAGAAAGTTGAGCTCCCTCAAACCCCTTGTGGTGAACGATGCGGTATCGAGCATCCAGCTTACTGGGCACCGCAGGGATAGAATACGGTGTCTCAAAACAGCGCATGAAAGTCTGGTCCAGCAATTTATGCAAAGGAAGCCGAAGAGTCTCCGCTGGAGGGTGAGGCAAATGCATAGTATCCAAATACTCTTTAGAATATTTAGACCCAGTGTCCAAAGTCACATCTAAGTCATCCGCCATCTGTCAGAGAAAAGATGAGAAAGAATTGGTCCGCCAAGGCCGGCCGCCGAGACGGACTAGATGAAGTGGAAGCCTCCGGGTCCAGGGAGAGCTGAGACCGGCAAGGAGAATAGGAGGTAGATGGTTCCTCATACTCTGGTCCCTCCGGCGGGGATACATCCGACGATGAGTATCCCAAACGCTGCATCTTTTTCTGCGGAGACACCTCCGAATGGCGTGAGGAGTGTCGAGATGAGTGTCGAGATCGATGCCCCTCCCGGTGACGGGATGGGGAGCGAGATCTTCTGTGCATCGCACGATCCCCTGAAGCCTCTAAGGAATGGATGGGGCTCAATGCGGTGGACCGCAGAGGCGGTAAGGAAGCGGACTCACGCAGCGCCACCCAAGTCTGGTATGGAGTGCGGAAGAACTCTTCCTGCGATGCAGTATGCCCAGGACTCCGATTATCAGGAGCTGCCCCAGCACCCTGTTGTCGTGGAGGTGTGATGGGCTCTAAAGGTGGCATATCAGGAAGGGAAGCCCTTCTGGAGGATTCCGCCGCCCTCCGCCGATCCCCCTCGTCGAGCAGCGAGATCGAACGGCGAGGAGGAGGGGGAGGGGGCGGACCGCCCCCTGCAACCGGTGCCCGGACTTCACCCTGAATGTTGGCGATAAGCCGGGGTCCCATAGTCTGCATAAGCTGGACAAACTGAGCTTCTAGCAGGGATCGAAGCGAAGCCGATATGGAGGGATCCGCACCGAAAGGGGGTCCTCCTGCACGGTCTTCGCGTTCCTTCGTGGCCAAGTGCTTCTGCTTGTTAGCTTTGGGCACTTTGATGACCACGGGAGGGACAGTGGAAGGCGGTACCTGAACCGAGGAGACGGAGGCAGGCGCCGCAGCTGAACTTGAAGCCGTAGCCGGTGTAAACGATGCTGGCTTCACGATGCTGGATGCGGGAGTCGTCGATGCAGGTTTCGAGCGGACCGGCGAAACCTCAGCAGACGTAGAAGCAGACAGATCCTTGGCAGTCTCCATCTTGAACATCGACTCCCAAAGCAAGCAACGCCTCTTAAACGAGCGCGGTTAGCGTGGAACAAGGCCGGCACGATTTCGGAACGTGTTCCGGACCAAGACACTGCAGGCAGCGTCGATGCGGGTCCGTTAACGAAATCGCACGCTGGCACTTGCTGCACTTTTTAAAACCGGTGATTGGCCGGGACATAGGCCGGAAAATCGACGCTGCAAGGTCGAAAGCGGTAGGCCGCAGCCACGAGGCCGGCCCGGCCGAACCGCCGGAAGAAATAATTTTAACTTTTTTTTTTTTTAAAAGAAAGTAAAAATGAAAGAAATTCAAAGAAATAAACTAAAACGCGGGTAAAGAAGGCAAAGAAAACTGAAATTCAGTCAGCGCAGAATGAAGATAACTTCTCAGCTCCGCGGAAAGAAAAGAACTGAGGAGACACGCCCGGTACATCGGGCGGGAAGGCACTGGCGCATGCGCGGTGCGGGCATCTCGAAACTTCTGAGTTTCTTCAAGCAAGACATGCTTGCAAGATGTCCGTATCGGGGCTCTGTCGGATGACATCACCCACTAGTGAGAATACCTGCCTGCTTGTCCTGGGATAATGCCTTTTCATTCAAGGCCTCTGTAGAGGACTTATTAGCATAAGACAAGAAAATACTGACTTTGAACACTCAGTGCCATCAGCTGTCCAAAGACTTAGATGAGGCACAAATTAATATATCCATGCTAAGAACCCAAATGTTCAAGCTACAAATTCCTTTTTAGCTGTAAATGAACAATTAGAAGAGGCCAAGGCAGAATTAAAGTATTTAAAGTCAAAATGTGCCTCACAGGGACAGGTTAATGCTGTCTCCTCACAGATTCTGCCGTCTGCACCATTGCCACTCTCACCATATAATCCATGTAGTCAAAAAACCGTTTTTGTAGCAGGCCAGAGAAAAGGTAAACTAGCTACAGATGTAGAACAGGAAGAAGAACCCACAAATGAAGATGAGGAAAATTCATTACCAGGCCACAGCAATACCAAAAGTACTCCTATAAGTGACACAGCTCCAGTAACAGTAGTACTGCAGGGACATTTGAAAGATAGTGACATTGAAAGAATAGTGGAGAAAGTGGGCCCTATGCTTTTTAACATAAATGAATGGTGCAAATGGGCTACTGACATACTGATTCAATGGGGTCTAGGGAAATACAAAAGGAACAATGCAGATTTTGATAAGCTTATACACCTAGCCCTGGATCCACATTATTATAAATTTGGATCTCTTGTTCATCCATACCAATTTGTAAAGATGGTTATCGAACAACTATTTCGCTGCACCTCTTTGCAAGTACTTAGAACTCTTTCACCCCTGCCAACCGATACACCAGAGCAGTTTGCATATAGAGTGTGGGTAATCAACGCGGTACTTAACGAACATGAACATTGGCCCATTTCCTCAGATTATGGTCAGAGAGAATATAAAGAATTCCTATTAGAATTATTATTTCCCGAGATTACTAAACACCTTCTGTTGTTCTCAGAGGACCCTAAAACTACGCCTTTTGACACTTTACTGCTCAGAATTGGGTCTGTGTGGAAGACCCAGCCAGCTCGAATTATTTCAGTTTCAGAAGCTAGAAGGTGGCGTGCTGAGGGAGCACCCCAGTACAAGAAAACACCACACACAGGAAATAGAGGGCATGTCAGAGGTAGTTACAGAAATTCCTCCACTTACATTCCCTTCCATGAACTCAGAGACCAAAAGGAAAAATTAGAAAAAGAGAAAAGGAAATGGGAACAGGATCGTCACACAATGCAGATAGAATTGGTCTGGTGCACAATTGTCAAGATTTTATACTCAATCCTTAAGTATCCCCGTAAATCTGAAATTGCTGTAGGCAAAGTGTTCCGGAAAAAAGGATCAACATATGAGAATGTTCTTTTTCTGGTAGATGTCAGATATATACACTGAATGATGGAACTGCAAAAACTATATTGAGAATAGCATAACACTCTATCCTGACACAATTCCTTCAATTTTCCCTGAAGGTAACCTGGTTGAAATAGCCTGAAGGCTTTGAAACTAAGGCACAGTAATTTGAATGAAATCCTGTCTTGCATAGAAAGTCAATGTAGATCCTTTAAGACAGGAATAATATGATCCGTTTTTTCTTAAAAGTAATGAGCTGTGCAGTCATGTTTTGGACCAACTGAAGTCTTTTCAAGATAGAAACATAGAAACATAGAAATTGACGGCAGAAAAGGGCTATAGCCCATCGAGTCTGCCCATACCAATGACCCACTCCCTGATTCTTACTCTCCTAGAGATCCCACATGAATATCCCATTTCCTCTTGAAATCTAACACGCTGCTGGCCTCAATCACCCGCTGAGGCAGCTCGTTCCAATGATCGACCACCCTTTCGGTGAAGAAGTACTTCCTAGCATCACCCTGAAATTTCCCTCCCCTGATTTTCCGCGAGTGTCCTCTGGTTACCGAGGGCCCCGTAAGACTGAAGATATCATCTTTCACCACTATACGCCCAGTAATATACTTAAAGGTTTCAATCATGTCTCCTCTCTGTCTTCGCTCCTCCAATGAGTACATCCGCAGTTTTTTTAACCTTTCTTCATACGTGAGATCCCTGAGCCCCAAAACCATCCTGGTAGCCATTCGCTGAACCGACTCAATTCTCAACACATCTTTTCGGTAGTGTGGTCTCCAGAATTGAACACAATACTCGAGATGAGGTCTCACCATGGATCTGTACAGTGGCATTATTACTTCAGGTTTTCTGCTGACAAAACCCCTACGGATACAGCCCATCATTTGTCTTGCCTTGGATGAAGCCTTCTCTACCTGATTGGCAGCCTTCATATCGTCGCTAATGATCACTCCTAAATCACGTTCCATCGTGGTCCTGGACAAGGTTTCACCATTTAGTGTGTAAGTTCTGTGTGGATTTTTTTTGCCTAGATGCATTATTTTACATTTTTTAGCATTGAAGCCTAGCTGCCAAGTTGATGACCACTGCTCGAGCTGTCTTAGGTCCTGCGTCATAAAGTCAGGCACACTGCTTTTGCCAACTATGTTGCATAGTTTGGCATCGTCGGCAAACAGTGATACTTTTCCTCTAAGTCCTTGGGTCAAATCTCCTATGAATAAATTGAATAGAATCGGCCCTAAGACGGAGCCCTGAGGTACTCCACTCATCACTGCTGACATTTTGGAGGGGGTACCGTTTACCATCACCCTTTGAAGCCTACCATCTAGCCAATCCTTTACCCATGTAGTGAATGTATCCCCTAATCCCATTGATTTTAGTTTGTTCAACAGCCTGCGGTGTGGGACGCTATCAAAAGCTTTGCTGAAGTCCAAATATATCACGTCAAGGGACTCACCGGCATCCAGATGATTGGTCACCCAATCAAAGAAGTCAATCAGATTAGATTGGCAGGACCTTCCCCTGGTAAATCCGTGTTGATGTGGATCACGTAAACTTTCTTCGTCTAGAATTTTGTCAAGTTCCTGTTTGATCAGTGTTTCCATGAGTTTGCACACTATGGATGTAAGACTCACCGGTCTGTAATTTCCTGTCTCTGTTCTGCATCCCTTTTTGTGGAGTGGAATTACGTTAGCTGTTTTCCAGTCTAGGGGTACTTTTCCCGTGCGCATGGAAAGATTGAAGAGTACGGATAGTGGTTCAGCCAGAACTTCACTCAGCTCTCTGAGTACCCTGGGGTGTAGATTGTCTGGCCCCATGGCTTTGTCAACTTTGAGTCTTGAAAGTTCGTGGTAGACGCTACTAGGTGTAAACTCGTAATCGCGAAACAGATCATTTTGGCTGTCTCTTATTTGTAGTTGTGGACCATTTCCCGGTGCTTCACAGGTGAATACTGAGCAGAAGTATTCGTTTAGCAGTTCTGCCTTGGTAGTATCAGATTCTGCGTAGTTTCCATCTGATTGCCTAAGGCGTTCTATTCCATTTTTGTTTCTCTTCCTGTCGCTAATGTACCTAAAGAAGGATTTGTCCCCTTTTTTAATGCTCCGTGCTAGATCTTCCTCTGTTTGAAGTTTGGCTTCCCTGACTGCCTTTTTGACAGCCTTAGATCTGGCCAGATAGTCTTCCTTTGCCTCCCTTTTCCCAAGATGTTTGTAGTTGATAAATGCTTCTTTTTTTATTTTAATGAGGTCCGAAATTTCCTTGTTGAACCATTGTGGTTTTTTGTTTCTCCGGCGTTTGCTTACTGTTTTTACGTAGCGGCTAGATGCTTCGTTCAGGATGGATTTTAGATTTGACCACATAGTTTCCGGATTGTCAGTTTCTGCATGGTTTTGCAGCTCTTGATGGACAAAGTCTCTCATGTGGTCGAAATCTGCCTCCCTAAAGTTGAGGACCCTCGTTGCTGTGTTTGATTTAGAGAAGCCTTTTCTGAGGTTGAGCCATACCATGTTGTGGTCACTGGAGGCCAGCGTGTCTCCCACTGATACTTCCGAGACACTGTCTCCATTTGTGAGTACCAGGTCCAGTATTGCTTTTTCTCTGGTGGGCTCTAATACCATTTGTTTTAGTTGTGCACCCTTAATGGAGGTTACTATTCTTTTGCTACTGCTCGTAGTTGCTGAGAGGGTGTTCCAGTCAGCATCTGGCATGTTGAAGTCGCCTAGCAGTACTGTGTCACCACGTAAAGTGATGTTCTCTATGTCCTCAATCAATTCTTTGTCTTTGTCTTCCTTTTGTCTCGGTGGCCTGTACACCACACCGAGGTAAAGGCATTTTTCGTTCCCTCTGGCAAGGTTTACCCAAAGGGATTCCCCTGTGTATCTAACCTCTGTGATCCTGGTAGTTTTGATATTATCCTTAGTGTATAGTGCTACCCCCCCTCCTAATTTGCCCTCTCTGTCCCGACGAAGTAGATTGTAGCCTGGTATAACCATATCCCACCCATGCGAGTCTGTGAACCAGGTCTCGGATATCGCTACTATGTCAAGATCAGCATCCCTTATTTCTGTTTCTAGTTCCAGGATTTTGTTGCCCAAGCTGTGTGCATTAACATACATTGCTCTCCAAATTTGTGATGATATGCCTATCCCCGTTAGTGTGGCTCTTGTTTTTTTGTGTATGCAAAAGATCAACTTTGAGAAGGCCTATTTACAATCTGTTTATCATAAATGCATAAATTAATATTGCCAAGTTTTCTTTGGACAATAAAGTTTGCAAATAATGAATTGTTTGGAGTTGAAAGTAACATGCTTCGACAATCATATTAAATTGTCCATCAAATTTCAGTTCAGAATCACAGTGAACACCTAATTTGACAATTTCCAATTTTATAGGGATTAATTGACCACTCGTATTAGGTTGAATTAAGAGGGTGTTTTTTTCTTTGTTATCCAAAAAGCAGAGCATTTGTCAATATTAAGAAATAAGTCATGATCCTGGAACCAGGTTCCCAATAAATCCAATCGACTATTCATTCAGTCATGATCTCAGATTGATCCTCCTTCATTAACACTATGATTTGAATATCATCTGCAAAGAGGTGAAATTTGTAGCTCCAACCTTCAAGTATTTTAGTCTAGGAGATCAAGTACAGATTAAAAAGTAAGGGAGAAAGGAGTGACCTCTGTCTTAAGCTTAGATTTACCAGAGAACTCTTGATTCCAATGTAAAATTTCCATTTTGTCTCCTTTCTCACAGAACACTAAACAATCTTGGACACTGAGTAATAATTCAAAATATATTATAGTTAATACTCAGAGACTAAAAATACATTCATACAAAATTTCCCCATTGCAAATTCCTGCCTTTCTCCCATCCCTAGGCTCCAAGACTCACTTCCCTTCACCTTTAATTCCCCCTAGCACAGGGATCTCAAAGTCCCTCCTTGAGGGCCGCAATCCAGTCGGTTTTTCAGAATTTCCTGAATGAATATGCATTGAAAGCAGTGCTTGCACATAGATCTCATGCATATTCATTGGAGAAATCCTGAAAACCCGACTGGATTGCAGCCCTCAAGGAGGGACTTTGAGACCCATTTCTTCTTCCCTAAGCTCAACATTCCTGCCAGCTTTGTCCGTCTCTCTCTGCCACTGCCATTCCCAGCAAGATCTACAGTTCTCTCTCTCTCTGCACCCCTTCAAGGCTTGAACCTTCCACTCTCAGTTCTTTCTTTCCTCACATCCAGAAACTTCTCCAACTCACACTATTGTGGTCTGGCTGCTCACTCTTGCTCTCTCAAGCATATCAATCTTGCCTCACTTGCTTTCTCCATTGGCTTGAGGGCCAATGCTGCTATTGCAACCTTATTTTTTACCCACAAAGCCAACACTGTTTTTCTTTGCTGCATTTTGCTGAGATACACAGGACCCTCTTACTTCCTTCTTGTGACCTGCATGGCCACTGTGGCTAATTCAGCTAGTTCCTCCGAGCCCCTGTATTACATTCTGCATGGCAAATGCATCTTTTTTAACGGGTTATTCAGCTGACCCAGCCAGCATTTAAACAGTATTAGCACAAGTGCTTACCTTCATTTGGATACTACTTATATCCTAGAGCAGTAAGAAACCACCCTGAGGAGGCAAGTCGCACTCACACTACCAAGTCTAAGGTAAGTACCAATGATATCCACAATAATTCAGGGAGAAATATCACTGATAATTTAGGAGCCACACTAGCTTGTAAAGGAATCTCTTCACAGATATGGAGGGCTATGTATGTTAATGCACACAGCTTGGGCAATAAAATTCTAGCATTAGAGACTGAGATAACAAACGCCGATCTTGACGTGATAGCGATATCCGAAACCTGGTTCACGGAATCGCATGGGTGGGATATGGTTATACCAGGGTACAACCTACTTCGTTGCGACCGAGAGGGTAAATTGGGAGGAGGAGTAGCGCTATACACTAAGGAAAGCATCAAAACCACCAGAATCACAGATGTTAGATACACCGGGGAATCCCTCTGGGTGAACCTGGCCAGAGGGAATGAAAAATGCCTATACCTTGGGGTGATATATAGACCTCCCAGGCAACAGGAGGACAAAGACATGGAATTAATCGAGGATATAGAGAACATCACACTGCGCAGGGACACAGTAATGCTAGGAGACTTCAACATGCCAGATGCACATTGGAACACACTCTCCGCGACTACGGGTAGCAGCAAAAGAATATTAACCTCCATAAAGGGTGCACGTCTCAAGCAATTGGTATTGGAGCCCACCAGGGACCAGGCGTTACTAGACCTAGTTCTCACCAACGGAGATAGCGTCACGGAAGTCTCAGTAGGAGACACACTGGCCTCCAGCGACCATAATATGGTATGGCTCAACCTCAAGAAAGGTTTCCCTAAGACAAACACAGCAACAAGGGTTCTCAACTTTAGAGGCATAGACTTCAACCACATGGGAGATTTTGTCCATCAGGAGCTACATAAACAAGCAATATCTGACAATGTGGAGGATATGTGGTCGTCTCTGAAGTCCATCCTACACGAAGCAACAGACCAATACATAAAGACATTAAGTAAACGCAGGAGAAACAAAAGACCCCAATGGTTCAGTAAAGAAATTTCAGACCTAGTTAAACAGAAAAAAGACGCATTTATCACCTACAAACATTTAGGCAGAGATGGGGCGAAAGAGGACTATCTAAACAGATCTAAAGCTGTCAAAACAGCAGTCAGAGAAGCCAAACTCCGAATGGAGGAAGAGCTAGCACGGAAAATTAAGAAAGGGGATAAATCTTTCTTCAGCTATATTAGTGACAGGAAAAGAAACAAAGATGGGATAGTACGCCTGAAGCAATCGGACGGTAACTTTGCGGAATCAGATTCTGAGAAGGCAGAACTACTAAACAAATACTTCTGTTCAGTGTTCACCCGCGAAGCGCCGGGAGCTGGTCCACAGCTGCAGACGGGAGATAACCAGAAAGACCCGTTTCAAGATTTTGAATTTACGCCCAGTAGCGTCTATGACGAACTATCAAGACTCAAGGTAAACAAAGCCATGGGACCGGATAACCTACACCCCAGAATGCTCAGGGAGTTAAGGGAAGTCCTGGCAGAACCATTATCTGTTCTTTTCAATCTTTCCCTAAGCACAGGAAGGGTCCCCTTGGACTGGAAAACCGCCAACGTAATCCCACTCCACAAAAAGGGCTGCAGGACAGAGACAGCAAACTACAGACCAGTGAGTCTCACGTCTATAGTGTGTAAACTCATGGAAACACTGATCAAACAGAATCTTGACACAATCCTAGACGAAGAAAAACTGCGTGATCCACACCAACACGGGTTCACCCAGGGCAGATCCTGCCAATCTAATCTGATTAGCTTTTTTGACTGGGTTACTAGACAACTGGACGCCGGAGAGTCACTGGACGTGGTATATTTGGACTTCAGTAAAGCATTTGATAGCGTCCCTCATCGAAGATTACTGAACAAGCTGAAATCGATAGGATTAGGAGACACTCTAACTACATGGGTTGGGGATTGGCTGAGCGGTAGACTTCAGAAGGTGGTGGTGAACGGTACCCCATCCGAAGCATCGGACGTGATCAGTGGAGTGCCGCAGGGCTCGGTCCTGGGCCCGATTCTATTTAACTTATTCATAAGAGATATGACGCAAGGACTTAGAGGAAGGATATCACTGTTCGCCGACGACGCCAAACTTTGCAACATAGTAGGCAAAAGCTTATTACCTGATAATATGACACACGACCTACTGTTGCTGGAACAATGGTCAACTACTTGGCAGCTAGGCTTCAATGCTAAAAAATGCAAGATAATGCATCTGGGTAAGAGAAACCCGCTTAGAACTTATGTACTAAATGGTGAGACCTTGGTTAGGACCACAGCGGAACGCGACCTAGGGGTGATCATTAGTGAGGACATGAAGGTTGCCAATCAAGTGGAGAAGGCTTCCTCCAGGGCAAGACAAATGATGGGGTGTATCCGCAGAGGTTTCGTCAGCAGGAGACCTGAAGTTATGATGCCGTTGTACAGAGCCATGGTGAGGCCTCACTTGGAGTACTGTGTTCAGTTTTGGAGACCACACTACCGAAAGGACGTGCTGAGGATCGAGTCGGTTCAGCGAATGGCCACCAGGATGGTCTTGGGGCTCAAGGATCTCACGTATGAAGAAAGATTAAAAAAATTGCGGCTGTACTCACTTGAGGAAAGAAGAGAACGGGGAGATATGATTGAAACATATAAGTACATCACGGGACACATCGAGTCAGAAGATGATATCTTCTGGCTCATGGGACCCTCGACCACCAGAGGGCATCCGCTGAAAATCAGGGGAGGGAAGTTTCATGGCGACTCCAGGAAGTACTTCTTCACCGAAAGAGTAGTGGATCATTGGAACAGACTCCCACTCCAGGTGATAAAGGCCAGCAGCGTGACAGATTTTAAGAGAAAATGGGATACTCACGTGGGATCTTTAAGGGAGTAAATTCAGGGGAGGGGATACTTGGAATGGGCAGACTTGGTGGGCTATAGCCCTTTTCTGCTGCTTTTTTCTATGTTTCTATGTTTCTATTCTGTGATACTATGGGCTCCTTTTACGAAGCTGCGTTAGCGGTTTAACCCGCATAGTAGGGTGTGCTAATTTGCCGGCCGCGCTAGTCGCTACTTCCTCCTCTTGAGCAGGCGGTAGTTTTTCGGCTAGCGCGGGGGTTAGCGCGTGCTAAAAAGTTGCGTGCGATAAAGCCGCTAATGTGGCTTCGTAAAAGGAGCCCTATATGTTCTGGTCCACTGAAAGTCGGGCAATTTAAAATTTACTTAAATAGTGGCCAAATATCACTACTAAAGTATGAGTGCTAGATCTTCCTTCACCCCTCCCCAATACAGATCCTTTTTTTTACAGATAAAATTTGGCCATTTAGCAAGTGAAACAACCCAATTTCTCCATAGAAGCATTTAAAATAGACACCTAAATCATGCATTTGCTGCCTACCATAAATGCATAACTAATTTTGAATCAGTGTGACTCAGCTCAGATAATTCCTTCAGAATCCAAATTTGTAAAAGCAAACAAACAAAAAGGTATAAAATACAGTAGTTAGTACTTCTACTATATTTCACGGTGAAGAAAACCATTCTAATTAGTTTTGTTTCAGTCATGACTTGCCACACAGTAACAATGAGCCGCTAAAGATACAGAGGTTTCAACAAATATGACTTCTAACTCACCTCCTCGGGCAATTCACTGTACATGGTTTCAGAGGTAGAGAGGAAAAATATTGGTGAAAATGATGGTATATCTTGCAGCAGTGTTAGAAAAGTAGCTCTCACAGTTTCACTAACAGCTTCCCACCAATCACCAACATGAGGCATGTAAACAACACTAGGTACTGTCCTCCGGGCTTCACGAAAGATCTAGTGAAAAGAAAACTTGACTTAGTTTTAGAAATATATCTTATTTCTATAGAGTGAACCAAAAATAACTTCTTTTTTTTTTTTTTTTAAAAGAAGATTTTGTCCATGTATTTTGAACAAGCTGTCATACCGTACTCATAACAAAAATGTAGTCCAATATAGCCAACAATAAGGAACATTTATCTATCTTCACCCAAGAGATGAGAAAACAGACAAGAAACTTATTAATAAATCAACAAGGAGTGCATGCTTACCTCTAGTTATATAGATCAGGGGTGACCAAAAGGTGATTGACCAGTAGATCGCAAAGGCAATGTGAGTCGATCGCGGAGCCCATCCCGTGCTCCATGATAGACTCGCATTGCCTTTACGTTCTACTTGCATCCCAATGCAGAAGCTCTGGGCCGATCAGCCTTCCTCTCCCCGACGTCAATTCTGACGTTGGAGAGGAAGTTCCGGGCTAGCCAATCGTTGTCTGACTGGCTCAGAACTTCCTCTCCGATGTCAGAACTGATTTCAGGAAGAGGAATGCTAGAGGGAAGCAGGGAGAGCATGGGGCGGCGGTGGCTTGGGGACCTGTTCCCCGATGGTGGCGGCAGTGGCTTGGGGGAGGGCAGGGAGAAAGAAAGGGGGCAGGCAGGGAGACAGAAAGAAGAGGGGCAGGGAGACAAAAAGAAAGAAAGGGGGCATGGAGAGAGAAAGATAGGGAGACAGAAAGAAAGAAGGGGGAGGAGGCAGGGAGAAAGGAAGAAAAAGTTGGGGGAGGGAATAAGGTCTGGAGGAGATGAAGCGTACAGGAGGCTGAAAGAAGGGAAGAAATATTGGATGCACAGTCAGAAGAAGAAAGTGCAACCAGAGACTCATGAAATTACCAGACAACAAAGGTAGGAAAAATGATTTTATTTTCAATTTAGTGATCAAAATGTGTCCGTTTTGAGAATTTATATCTGCTGTCTATATTTTGCACTATGGTCCTCTTTTACTAAACTACAATAGCGGTTTTAGTGCAGCGAACCTATGAGTGTCGAGAGTAGTGCGAGGCATTCAGCGCAGCTCTCTGTGCTACAAACTGCTATCGCGATTTAGTAAAAAGGGAGGGGAGTATATTTGTCTATTTTTGTATAGTTGTCACTGAGGTGACATTGCATAGAGTCATCTGCCTTGACCTCTTTGAAACCCCCCGAAATAAAAGATAATTAACATTTTCTCTGCATATAGTGTGCTTTGTGGTTTTTTAAAATTTTCTTGTTGGTAGATCATTTTGACTTGGTCATTTTAAAAGTAGCTTGCAAACCAAAAAAGTGTGGGCACCCCTGATATAGATGTTTCAAAAGCCTATATTCTCCTCCCCCAGCAAGACATCCACTCAACAACCCCCCCCCCCCCCAAGACTTCTAAATAGAGTTGCACACCAGATTGCATGCCATATATCCCCCAGTCCATACAATATAACTTATGGAAAGAAAAACTCCCCGAACTTCCTCTCATTTAGACAAAATGCATCTATACAATGCTGTTAATTGCTCTATCTCAAATGCTATGCAGCTTAATCTTTCCTTGCCTTGGATTTTCAACAAGCAGCTAAGGTCAACTTAGTTGCATTAAAGCTATAGCAGACAAATCCTGTTGGGTATAAGGAAAGCCTCCTCCTACTTATCATTTCTTTAGCTTTGCTAGATGTACGCAGCACTGTACATTAACATGTAAGAGACAAAATTCCTGGGTTCCGTGGAATCTGGACTTGCAGCCAATTTTGCAATCTAGATTCGACTGTTTTCTAATATGCTTTCACTTTTCAGCAAGGCCACCATATGTGTCCCATACTGTCCTTTTTGTTACACCGATGTCAATAGTAGGTTGATGCCAAGAAAAACATATTGGAGCCCAACCGGGGTTGGATATCATGGATATATAACTTTCATACAGTCTTCCTATATACCAAGCATAAAGGATATATCTTGGTTTGACTCTCCATTCACACTCAAGTTGCACTCCCAATTATGTTTGCCACCTGTCCCTATGAGCCACCTGTAGTAGAAAGCTTCTCTCATATATATTTATACAGCACAGAGAAAAGGAAGTCCTCACAGGTCAAGGAAGTCCTCACATAGGTTTTCTAGAAAATATGGTTCCTGTATCACTTTCTGCTTAACCTCTGGGACATAAGAAAATGAACAAGTTGAGTGCAGGCATATCTATCAGTGTGATAAATCCGCTGCCATCACAGAATTTGTCCCAAAGGGGATTGATCCAGGAAAGTTACCAAACCCCGGTGCAGGAGAGCAAACCAGGTCAAAGCCCTGGACCCCAAATTAGCTGACTATCCCTTGAGTAGTGAGGAAGAATCAGAGAGAGAATGGCAGGAGAAGAGTAGGCAGAAAAGCTTTGCCCTAGCTGGAACAGTTCAAAACCCAGTCAGAAGACTGCTGCCTAATTCTCAGTCTGTCTCTAAGACAGAAGCAGGGAAGAGAAGTTTTGGAAAGATACACAGAGCTCTTTTTGCTTGGGTAATAACTTCAGGTGGCTGTAGAGCTCCCAGTGAAATAGAGGAGAGTCAGAGAAAAAAAATCCAGAGTGCATTCCTTCTGCAGATGACTCAAGGCCATTGGGAGATAACCCACATGTTTAGAATGACTCACCTATCTACTGGAAAAGATATACAAATCCAGAAAGAAGAGATAAAAATTTTAAAGGAAGAGACTGTATCACTGAAATTAGATATCCAAGAAGAAAAGAAGAACTTAAAAACAATTAAGAGTAACCAAGATTTATTTGTTAAAGACAATACGATTATGCAGAGAAAACTGGAAGCTTTAGATAACAATATTCGGATTAATAATTTGCGATTAATTAATTTTCCTAAAGTATTATCAATTTCTCCACGAGATATGATAAAGCGATACTTTCTGGAAATTCTTAAAATACCTGAAAATGCTTTACCACCTCTTACAAAGGTTTACTATTTACCTATAAGAAATCAGGATCCTCAAAAGAAAGAACCCTTGGACGTTTCCACTTTGTTAGAGCAATCAGATAGAGAATTGGCTATTCCAGCCACTCTCTTATTGACTGTGGCTTTGGCCCCAGACAAGGATTGGATTCTTAAACTTTTCTTTAAAAATAGGGCCAAGGACTTTTTGGGGTTTCATATCCAGATATTTCCTGATGTCTCGAGAGAGACTCAGAAGAGAAGAAGGGAATTCTTAATGTTAAAACCAGGAGTGACTCAAATAGGGGGTTTATTTTTTCTTAGGTATCCTTGTAAATGTGTCATAAGATACCATTCCTTGAAATATGTATTTGTAGATCCAGCTCATTTGACTACTTTCCTTTCTGCGAAACGTCTTGAGTCTGTAGAACCCTCTGTACCATTGTGATAATAATTAGCTCACCTCTCAGTAGTAGTTTAAGTGATTTTTCTTGTTAAAACGTTTTACTTTAATTTAATTTCTACTCTTATCGTTAATCTTGGATCTTAATTTGAGGACTAGTGTGTGATTAAGTTAGGATGTATACTTTATTATTTTGAATTGCTTTCAGGTTTAAGAGTAAATAAATATTATTATGTTTTCTTGATCTCACTTTCTGTACAAGATGATATGCTTGACAATAAATGTGTAAATTTTATAAATAAAAAAAAAAAAAAAAAAGAGCACATATTGTTCAAATACACAGGCCATGATGAAGCTTGCAGAAAAAGTACATCAGTAAATCAAGCATTTATGTAATGGGGAAACTAACCTGTGCACATGATTCTTCTGGTGTTTTGGCACTAACAGAGTAAAGTGCTGGTAGATCTAATCTGTGTACAGAAAACTTTTCCAGGGTGTGCAACAGTGCTGGAGCAAGGTGTGATGTCTGACCTGAACCTTTCTCTCCAGAGAGCAGTAATCTCGGCCTGTAAGAGGTTGGTTGATGATAAGCTGACCTGCAATATGAATCAATATATTAGAAGCTAGTTGCCAGATAAGGTTTCAGCATATTATAAATGCATTTATTAGATGTGCATTGCAAAAGCAGTCATCATATTTTAAGACATCTAGAAACAAATACAAACAAAATACTGCATTCCCTTGATTCTAAGAGATACATTTTTACTGTGTGGAAAGTAGGTGTGACATACATTCATTGTCATCTTAGAATAGAGGACAAACATTACAAATTATGTGGCCCTCCCTGAGGCACCTAGATGGAAATCTATGGTATTTGCACACACTTACAATTTACATTCAAAATAACATACAGTGGTACCTTGGATTACAAGCATAATCCGTTCCAGGAGCATGCTCGTAATCCAAAATGCTCGTTTATCAAAGCGAGTTTCCCCATAGGAAATAATGGAAACTCGCTTTGATAGGTTCCCACCCTCCACCCCCCCCCCCCCCCCCCGAGGCCAGCAGCGCTGCTCCCCCCCCACGAGAATCGGCATTGCTCCCCCCGAAGGCCCCCCCCCTGCGAACCGGCACCCTCCCCCCCCGTGATCCGGCCCCCCCCCCCCCCGCTGCCATCGGGCACCCCCCGCCACGACCTGAGGTCCCCCCAACCCACCCGAACCCTCTTCTTACTTTGATGTAGCCTCCGCACCTGCACCAGCATGTCCTGTGCTGTGCCGGTGCCCGAAAATTTGCCTCCGGTGCTGGGCCTTGAGCATGTTCGCATGCTCAAGGCCCGAGAGTTCACGTTGGACGTGAGAGTTCACATTGGACGTGAACTCTCAGGCCTTGAGCACTCGTAAACCGAGGTACCACTGTACTTATATAATTTTCCTTCTGCATGCTTGTTTACTATATTTTTCACTTTTACAGAATAGCCATGCATCTTAGAATCGATGGTTTATTTTACCATTTTTGGAAAAGAGGGGGGAGGGGGTATGGCTTACAATCGAGTAAATACAATATTAGAGTCTGTCTATATATATTTTACATATATTTACATCTGCGGTATTAAATTCTATGCCACCATTTGTCAGTACTTTGTAGAAATTAACACTTTCATCTTCATTAAAACCAAAACACAAGTGTACTCCTTGAAAATACTATTTTTTTTACCCATAAAACCTTCTGGATTGCCAAACCAACCAACTTGGTTTTCTATTTATTCAATCTTTAAAAAATAATAGATATCCAATTATCCACTAATGTTATTGTATTCTGAATAAATCTAAAAGCCTCCTCAAATTTTTCTAAAGCTGGACTCAGAGTAAAATTATCATCTGCATAATATAAGACAAATATTCCAAAACTAGTCAGCCATTCCCCAAAAGGGCACATATAGAAGTTAAAAAGTAGGCGAAATTGGTGAGTTCTGTGGAACCCCACAATTTGCCAACCAAAATTCAGAATTTAAGTTAGCTCCTTTTACACAATATCTTCTTTTAGTCAAGAAATCAAAAAAACTCACCTTACCACCCACTCCCAACATTACATTATGATTTATCAAATTAAACGCTGCAGATATATCAAATTGAAGCAGTAATGTTCTTTTACCAAAGCTCATAATTTTTCTAATTTCAGAGGCCAAAATTAACAATGAAAGACTTAGGTTTTTACCTGGATAATCTTCTTTTTGTTAATCCCTCCAGTGTTTTCCCCAGAATTTTTTTCTAGCCGGGTGGGGCGGGATGGGGAAATTTGGTGGTGGGAAAAATTAATCCCCTCTTTTACTAAGATGCGCTAGCATTTTTAGCGCACACAAACCCCCACGCTACATGGGAAAACTAACGCTAGCTCAATGCTGGCATTAGCATCTAGCGCACGTGGCAATTCTGTGCATGCTAAGCGCACGCTAAAATCACTATCGCAAATTAGTAAAAGGAGCCCTAAATGTGTACTATTTTTATTAGTTACCGTATTTTCTCGCATATAACGCGCGCGTTATACGTGGTTTTTACATACCGCGCACACCCTTGCGCGTTATACGCGTGAGCGCGTTGTACAAAATTTTTTTTACATAGTTCCCCCCCCCCGACGTCCGATTCACCCCCCCGCAGGACCACTCGCACCCCCACCCCGAAGAACCGCTCGCACGCACCCACATCCCCACCCCGAAGGACCGCTCGCACACACTCCCACCCCCACCCTGAAGGACCGCTCGCACCCCCACAGCCTCCCGACCCCCCCATCATGTAGAAGCTCCTACCGGTGTCCTGCTGCTTCCTCTTGGCGGTCCCGACACCCGACACAATCGGGGCAAGAGGGAGCTCAAGCCCTCTTGCCCCAGCCAACCGCGGCACCCCCGACACGATCGGGGCAAGAGGGAGCTCAAGCCCTCTTGCCCCCCCGACTCCCCGACACAATCGGGGCAAAAGGGAGCCCAAGCCCTCTTGCCCCGTCAACTCCCCAACAATATCGGGCCAGGAGGGAGCCCAAGTCCTCCTGGCCCTGGCGACCCCCTCCCCCCCCGCTAGTTGTTCGGGCCAGGAGGGAACCCAAACCCTCCTGGCCATGGCGACCCCCTACCCCCACCCCGCACTACATTACGGGCAGGAGGGATCCCAGGCCCTCCTGCCCTCGATGCAAACCCCCCTCCCCCCAACGACCGCCCCCCCAAGAACCTCCAACCGCCCCCCCAGCCGACCCGCGACCCCCACGACACCCCCACCCCCCTTCCCCGTACCTTTGTGTAGTTGGCCGGACAGACGGGAGTCAAACTCGCCTGTCCGGCAGGCAGCCAACGACGGAATGAGGCCGGATTGGCCCATCCGTCCCAAAGCTCCGCCTACTAAGGCGGTCGTTGGGGGTAGGGGGGTTTGCGTCGAGGGCAGGAGGGCCTGGGATCTCTCCTGCCCGTAATGTAATGTGGGGTGGAGGTAGGGGGTCGCCGTGGCCAGGAGGACTTGGGCTCCCTCCTGGCCTGATATTGTCGGGGAGTTGGGGAGTCGGCGGGGCAAGAGGGCTTGGGCTCCCTTTTGCCCCGATTGTGTCAGGGAGTCGGGGGGGCAAGAGGGCTTGAGCTCCCTCTTGCCCTGATCGTGTCGGGGGTGCCGCGGTTGGCTGGGGCAAGAGGGCTTGAGCTCCCTCTTGCCCCGATCGTGGTCGGGGAGTCGGGACTGCCAAGAGGAAGCAGCAGGACACTGGTAGGAGCTTCTACATGATGGGGGGGGTCGGGAGGCTGTGGGGGTGCGAGCGGTCCTTCAGGGTGGGGGTGCGGGTGCGTGCGAGCGGTCCTTCGGGGTGGGGATGCGTGCGAGCGATCCTGCGGGGTGGGGGGTGAATTGGACGTCGGGGGGGGGGCATTAGGCTTTCAGGGTGGGGACAGGACTTCAAGGGGGAGAGGAGAGTTGGGGCGGGCGGCGATGGGAGAGTCGGGCAGCATGCGCGGTATACGGGTGTGTGCGGTATATAAAAATTTCTGTACATAAATTTGTGTTTTTCGCACGCTATACCCGTGTGCGCGTTTTACACGGGTGTGCGTTATCTCTGTGAAAATACGGTAATTACTATTATTTTCCAATGCTCAATATGACTTCCTTTTTTAAGGCTTGACACTTGTGCAAGAATATTTTTACTAAATTTAAGAAGTATCCAATTCTAGAAGGGAATAATTAGATATTTCCCCTCTTTCAAATGGTATAGAGGTTTAAAAAAGGGAAAGGCTTCAATGAAGTCATTAGGTTCAATCTAGCCATTTATTTCTGCATGAATTTAAACAACTAAAAAAAAAAAAAGATAAATATAGCTCATCCAGTCATACAAGAAATGGCTCCACAGCAGGGGTGCCCACACTTTTTGGGCTTGCGAGCTACTTTTAAAATGACCAAGTCAAAATGATCTACCAACAATAAAATTTTACAAAATACAAAGCACACTGTACGCAGAGAAAATGTTAATTATCATTTATATTCCACGGGTTTTCAAAGAGGTCAAGGCAGATGACTTTATGCAATGTCACCTCAGGAACAACTATACAAAAATAGGCAAATATACCTCCTCCCTTTTTATTAAACCGCAATTGCGGTTTTTAGCGCAGGGAGATGCGCTAAATGCCCTGCGCTGCTCTCGATGCTCACAGGCTCACTGCATTAAAAACCGCTATTGTGATTTAGTAAAAGGGGGCCATAGTGCAAAATATAGACAGCAGATATAAATTCTCAAAACGGACACATTTTGATCACTAAATTGAAAATAAAATCATTTTTCCTACCTTTTTGTCTGGTGATTTCATGAGTCTCTGGTTGCACTTCCTTCTTCTGAATTGTAAATCCAATATTTCTTTCTTTCTGCCCCTCCCCTTTTCTTTCTGTCTCTCTTCTTTTCTCTCTCTCTCCATTGTGCCGACTTCTCCACTTCCTGATTCTTTCCCTACCCCCTAAGCCACCACGCCAATTTCTCCCTGCTGGTTCCCTGAGCCAGGCCAGGCACATAAAAGCGCCGGACTCACAAGACTTCACTTCTGTAGTCAATTCTAACATCAGAGAGGAAGTTTCAGGCCAGCCAGGCAGCGATTGGCTGGCCCAGAACTTCCTCTCCAACGTCAGAATTGACGTCGGAGGTGAAGTCTTGTGAGTCCAGCGCTTGTACACGCCTGGCCTGGCTCGGGGAGGCAGGAAGAAAAAGAATGGAAAGGCAACACGATCGACTCACATTGCTTTTGCAATCTACTGGATGTTATGGTATCCTGTCCTGACCTGAGGAAAGGGGTTTAGTCCCAAAAAAACTGCCTTATTTCCCAGCGGGGTTTCTTTAAATTGGAGCAAGCGCTGGGGAGTTCTGCCTTTCCCGCACCAGGACAAGCAGGCAGGCAGAGAGCAGGAACCCAAGCCTGCAGCGGCACGAGTATCGGTCCGCCCCTCCCCTGAATCCAGCGGGGTTTCTTTAAATTGGAGCAAGCGCCAACGGCGCTCAGCCGTTTGGCGCGCCGTCGGAAGCGGCGACCCGTGAAGCGATGAGCAAGATAAACTCAAAAAGCGACGGACAAGACTGACTCAAAAAAACATCCTGATAAGTATTACAACTTGTTAAAGTTGATATTATTAGATTTTATCGAACTGTATACCTGACACTATTGAACAGGCTAGAGCTGATATTATTGAACAGGTTAAAGCTGATATTGAATCAGGTTAGATGTAGTAATATTGCGCAGGTTATAACTGATATTACAGAACTGTATACCGCCTGAAATAACTGATATTACTGTATTGCACTTTCCCCTTAAAGTTAAAGTTGATATTATTTAACAGGTTAAAGCTGATATTGAATAAGGTTAGAGCTAGTAATATTACGCAGGTTATAACTGATATTATTGAACTCTTTACCACCTAAAATAGCTTATATTACTGTATTGCACATTCCCCTTCTGTCATCAAATATTCTACACCACTTCTCCCAAACAATTTAACAGCAGATGAAAATGGCAACTTTCAACAAATATCTCCTGATTCTGGGGATACTTTATTTAAAATGTTTTAGAAGCTGGTGTAACGATGAAAATAACCCCAAACCTATTCCTATTCATTTCTCATGGCACAGACCAACTAAAACGAACTAACCCACCGGACCACACCAATTCCTTTATGATTATTCAAAACTGGGCCCGTTACAAATACCAGTGGTAAATAGAGCTCGAAGCTCTTTCAAACTCCATAGAAACAAGACCAAAGAAAGAAATTTGAAAAAAATAGAATGCCTTAGAACACCCACCCCAAACAAATATGGGAACCTAAAGGGATACTACCTGAACATCCATTCAGTAAGAAACAAAGCCCAAATACTACACGATTGGCTGACGAAAACGAATCCCGACTTCCTATTTTTAACTGAAACATAGATTATTTCAGACACCGATACGATTATGAAAGAAATGTTACCCCAGGGCTACAAAATAATACCACTATCAAGAAACTGGAAGAAAGGGGGAGGTATTGCGATAATCCTAAAAGAATCCTTCAGTTATAGCAAAATAGACTCTAAAACCATAAAAGACCTAGAAATATTAACTTGCAAAGTCACAAACACCCAACTGGAAGAGGCATTAATCGTGACACTCTTTTACATATCCCCCAAAAAGTAGACCAGCACTAGAGAAGAGTTTTTTGAATACATCACTACCAACTCCCTAAGAGGAACGTACAACCTACTACTGAGAGACACAAACGTTCACCTAGAGAAAGTGGAAAAACCAGACGTGATAGAAATTAACATGTTCTTAGAAACTCTCGGTTTCACAATACCAAAACCAGAGGAAACACGTGAAAAAGGCCACCAACTAGACATAGTTACCTTTTCACAAAAAGAAATCCCTGACCCCAAAATCCATCTTAACACAGGGGCCTGGGAAAAATGCATCTGGTCAGATCACTACATATGTAATTTCGATATATATTGGCATAAAAAGTCACACCAACAAAAAAATATAAGAAAAAACCCAAAATCAACCACAATCACCAGAAGAGGAACTATAAATCAAACTGAATTCTGGGCCCATTACGAAGTACAACCCAAAACTGAGGAAATACAGGACTTCCCAACTAGATGAGCTAAGTTCAGCAAAGAAGTGTTAGATCAAATAGCACCACTCCAAACATACAAAAAGAAAAAAAGGGTAATAAACGAATGGTTCGACACTGAACTACTAACACTAAAACAGGAACTGAGAAAACTAGAAAGAACCTGGCAAAAAACAAACAAAGATGAAGACAAAACAAACTGGAAACAAAAAATAAAAAACTACAAAAATCTGATCAGAGTAAAACGAACAAAACACTACGCACAAAAAATAGGGACACCCAAAACAAATAGCAAAGAACTGTTCAAGTTGGTACACAGACTAAAAGACACTACCCAAATCCTAATACAGAAAAACGAATGTATGCTCCCAGCAGAAACCCTTTCTTCAACAACAAAATCTTAGACGTAAGAGCGACCATACCCTCACCTTCACCCAACTTCGATTTCCCTCACCCAACTTCGATTTCCAACTCGGACCACACGAAAAAGAACCCAGAGTAGACATGCTTTGAAACCATTTTGAACCTCCAAACTGGCACCAATTTCTAACCCTGTATAACAAATATACCAAATCAAACTGCCTACTAGACATATGTCCTGCCAAGACCATGAAAACTGCCACATTAGATTTTAAAAAGGATCTATTTGACTGGATAACAACCACTCTCACGGAAGGAACATTTCACGAGGAAATGGGACATATACTAATCACACCCATCCCTAAAGACCAAAAAAACTCACTAGCCCTAAAAAACAATTACAGACCCATAGCGAGCAACCCCTTATTTACCAAGCTTCTTGAAGGATTGGTCAACTTGGAGCTAATGAACTATCTAGACCAGGGGTGTCCAATGTCGGTCCTCGAGGGCCGCAATCCAGTCGGGTTTTCAGGATTTCCCCAATGAATATGCATTGAAAGCAATGCATGCACATAGATCTCATGCATATTCATTGGGGAAATCCTGAAAACCCGACTGGATTGCGGCCCTCGAGGACCGACATTGGACACCCCTGATCTAGACAAATTTAGCATACTAAATGAACATCAATCAGGATTCAGAAAAGGCTTTAGCACTGAGACAGTTGTAGCTTCAATCCTTAATCACATATACAGCTTCTTCAGCAATGGAACAAGAGCTCTGATTTTGCAACTGGACTTCAGCAGTGCTTTTGATCTAGTTGATCACGAAATAATGCTACACTGCCTAGAAGCAATAGGACTTACCGGAAGAGTAAAAAACTGGATACAGGGTTTCTTAACAAAGAGATCTTACTGTGTAGTTAGTGATGGGACATACTCAAACTCCTGGAGAAACCCCTCAGGAGTACCAAAGGGATCACCACTATCACCAACATTATTCAACATTTACATCTCATCACTAGGATACTTACTACAAAAGCTAAACTTAAACTACTACATATATGCAGATGACATTTCCATTTTAATCCCACTGAACAGCATAACAAACGGCATAACAAACGGCATAACAAACAGCATAACAAACAGCATAACAAACGAGACCTCAGAATACATTTATCATATTATGACTAAAATAGAACACTGGACAATTAATTTCAAGCTGAAACTAAACACAGAAAAAACTAAAGTCTTCCTTGCAAGCCCAACAGACAAAATCACCAAAACAACGTTACATATAAAAGATCATGACTACCCGATTACCAAAACAATAAAAATATTGGGAGTCACATTAGACACACATTTGACAATGGTTGAACACATGAACTCAGTGGTAAAAAAGTGTTTCCTAACATTATAGAAAACTAAAGACCATCAAAAAATACTACTAGTGCAATCACTAGTACTTTCTACACTGGATTACTGCAACATCATTTATATGGGCATTCCCAAAAAAACAGTGAGAATAGTTCAGAATAGAATAGTTCAGAGCACAGAAATCCGCTTGATATTTGGATTAAAGAAGAGTGACCATGTCAGCCCCTATTACAGACTACTACACTGGCTGCCATTCGAAGCACGAACAATATTCAAGTTCGCTTGCATATGCTTCAAGCTAGTATGGGGACTAGCCCCCACATACCTATTATCACACTTCGTACTATACAGTCCTACGAGACAAACCAGAAATTGCAATCTATTCGCATATCCAAGCATTACCGGCTGTAAATACAAAACCTTCCTGGACAGAACTTTTAAGTACCAAGCAAACAAACAACAACACTGGCAGGACAACTACATAAATGGAGCTGAACTGACCTACATCGCCTTTAGAAAAACCATAAAAACTGCCTTATTCGACAAATATGTCATCTAAACTTCAACTACACCTCTCTCTTTTTCCTTTTACCTAATATGTCCCCTCTGAAAAAATTCTAAACAAACAGTATTATGTAATTCACCATTTTATCAAAAAGGACCTCCCTGAATTTCTAAACAGACTGTATATTATAATTGCTGCATTTCTAAGATTCTGTATATTGTAATTTCTCTATCTGCATATTGTAAATCGCTGATTGTCCAGCTCTCTTCAGTTGTAAACCGCCTAGAAGTCGCAAGATTATGGCGGTATAGAAGAATAAAGTTATTATTATTATTTCCTATTTATAAACTTTAATCAATACAGTTACAATACAGCACAGTTACTTACCGTAACAGGTGTTATCCAGGGACAGCAGGCAGATATTCTCACATGTGGGTGACGTCATCCACGGAGCCCCGACGCGGACAGCTTTTCAAGCAAACTTGATTGAAGATTTCAAGTTTGCTAGTGCTGCACCACGCATGTGTGTGCCTTCCTGATCCACTAGAGGGCGCATACCCACCTCATGGTCCTCAGTTCAGATAGCTAGCAAAGAAGCCAACCTCGGGGAGGCGGGCGGGTTGTGAGAATATCTGCCTGCTGTCCCTGGATAACACCTGTTACGGTAAGTAACTGTGCTTTATCCCAGGACAAGCAGGCAGCATATTCTCACATGTGGGTGACCTCCAAGCTAACCAAAAAGGGACGGAGGGAAGTTGGCAATCCAAGAAAACAGATTATGCAAAACCGACTGGCCAACCGGCCGTCGCTCCTGGACAGAGTATCCAGGCAGTAGTGGAAGGTGAAAGGATGAACCGAAGACCAAGTGGCAGCCTTGCCAAACTCCCCAACAGGCGTCGACCTGAGGAAAGCTACCGAAGCCGCCATCACTCGGGCTCTATGTCCTGTGACTCGACCCTACAGTACGAGACCAGCCTGAGCATATGAAAAGGAAAAACAAGCAGCGAACCAGTTGGACAAGGTGCGCTTGAAAACCGAGCGTCCCGACCAATGAGGGCGAAGGACCAAAAAGAAAAGAGGAACCGTCCAAGGAGACTGACGAGCGTTGAAGACAAAAAGCCAACGCCCTCTTACAGTCAAGTGTGCGAAGCGCCACCTCGCCCGGAGGCGAGTGGGGCTTCGGCAAAAAGACGGAAAGAATAATAGAAAGATTGAAAGGAAAGGCCGAAATCACCCTGAACAAGAACTGGGGTGGAGAACGCAGGACCACCGCGTCCCGATGAAATACAGGAAAAGACGGGTCCGCAACCAGAGCTTGCAGCTCACTGACTCTGCGAGCAGACGTGAGAGCAACCAGGAATACCACCTGCCAGGTGAAGTAAGCCAAAAGAGCTTCATCAATGGAATCAAATGGAGGTATCCCAATTGAGCCAGGAACACACAAAGATCCCAAACCACCAGAGGGGCTTTGAGCGGAGGATGTACAATGAAGAGATCCCTCATAAAGCGGGAAACCGTCGGATGGATGGAGAGCAGCGTCCCATTCAGCGGCCGATGAAAGGCAGCAAATGCACAGAGATGGATTCGAAAAGATGTAGATTTGAGACCAGACCGAGCCAAGTGCAACAGAAAATCCAGCACTGAAGGCAAGGAGGCAGAGAGCGAATCCATGCGGTGCTCAGCACACCACGCAGCAAATCAGGACCATCTCTGGAAAAAGCATTGCCGAGTGGAGATCTTTCGAGAGGCCTCGAGAACATCCCCACCGACTGAGAGAAACAGAAGGAGGGAGGCACGTTGCGAGGAACCAAGCTGCAGATTGGAATGCAACAGAAACCGCAATACTGAGACAGCAGAGAACGGGAACATAGGTAGAAACTGAGTTCCCCGATACGCTGGAGGAACCATGGCCGCCAGGGCCACAGAGGAGCCATCAAGATCCTGATGGCGCAGACAAACAATCCGAGTACAGGGAGGAAACGCATAGAACCCGCCCATTCCATCGAGAAGGAAGCATCCACCACGATGCGAACTCGGTAGAATATCCTCGAGCGATCTCGAGGCAACCAGAGAGTGAGGGTTCAAGTGAACAGAACTACCTGTTGGGTTCCCCACCGAACATTCATATGCCGCAGAGTCTGAGAATGGAGCAACCATTCATGCGGCCGAAAAGGGCGACTCAACGTGTCCGCCAGACAATGCAGCACGCCCCGGAATACACCGCCCAAAGAAGAAGCAGTGATGTAACACACACTGCCATTGACAAAAGGCTTCCCCGCAAGGAAACAAGGGACCTGTACACCCTGGCTTGGTCACCGAATACATAGCCAGGAGAAGTCGGGACGCACCAGATCACGGCACTGCAAATGGCCTGGAGTTCCAGCAGATTGATGTGGCTGCGACAGGCCGCACCCGACCAAGCACCCGAAGGCCGTCGAGATGCACCCCTACGCCAATGCCAAGTAGTCCATCGGCAGACGGGAAAACGAAGAGGTGGCCCCCCAACGAAACAAGCGTGTCAAGGTGGGCGACACCTCAATATGCTGGGAAGCGGGATCCCGATCCTTTCATCACTAAGATGCTCGGGTCCAGCGGGGAACATGAAGATGAAACCCGGCGAACCACGGGACATCCACCGTGGAAAACCCCTGCTCCCAAAAGGATCAGCAACAGGTCGGCCGAGGCCGAAAAACCGCTGAGACACCAGCCGACACAAGCGCCGACAGGCCACCAGCCGAGGCAGAGGCAGAAAAGACCGAAGGTGGACCGAGGACAGAAGGCCCACCTTCCGGCATAAACCAACAAGGGCTTCCTCTGAGGCCGAGACAAGGATCCAGGTCCGCCCCTACGGACTCCCGAGACTGGGGCGGGCTGAGATAGACCCACTCCCGTACTAGAACAAGTGCAGGGCACGAAAGGCCAGAACCAAACGCAGATGGGAGGATGGGAATGCCCGACCGACAGAAGGGAGGCTATACTCCCTGTGCGGAGGCACGGAGACACCGCTCCCGAAGGGAGTGGAGGAATCCCCAGAAGGAGAGCAGCCCGGATGCCATGCGAGAATAGACGAAAAGACGGCCCGAACTCGCCGAAGCCAGCGGCCAACCCCAAACCCGGCGCTGCAGCAGCTATTGCGGCTGCTGCGAAGGAGGCCGAGATAACATAAGAAGGGTCTCCAGAGAAGGAGTCCAAACCACCAAGGCAGACGGGATGAAGCCAAAGGCGTCCCGATAGGCGAAGGACCTGTCGCGAGCTGAGAGGCGGTTAGTGGACACCGCAAGGGAGGCCTCAATAAGCGCAGAACTCACGCACGTAAAAGCGGCGAGACGCGCCTGGAGGCTCGGAACCTCCGCCACCCTCGGCGCCAAGCGAGAGGCCGCATGGCGGGAGCAATAGAGCCGGAGCAGAGAGAGAGGCTGAACCCTCTCGAACCGGAGCTGGAGATGCCCAGGTGCTACCCCGGAGTCGACACCGTGGCCCAAAACCAGCCGCTGCCGCGGGTAACAGCGACGTTGCTGCACTAAGCCACCGTCGACTTCGAAACACAAGGCCATAGCCCCCCAAAGGGCACAAAGCCCCAAGCGACGTCAAGCCACACGCCCCCGTCGACGGTGCGAAGCCTCGGCAACGACGAGGCACAGAGCTCCAGCCGACGATGAGGCCCCCAGCCTCAGGCGAGGCGCAAGCCTCAGGCGACGTCGAGCACAAGCGTCAAGAGACGCGGAGCACACGGCCGCCGCCGACACCGAAGACACCCAACCTCTGCCGACATCGAGACCTGCAGCCCCAGTCGACATTGAGGCAGAAATCAATCGAGGCACCCAGCCGCATTCTACATCGAGGCGCAAGGCCCCAGGCGGCGGGGAGGCACCAAGCCGAAGCCGACGTCAAGGCAGCTGCAGTCGACGGCGAGGCACAAAGCCCCAGTCGACGTCGGGGCACAAAGCTCCAACGACGTCAAGAAACGAAGCCTCAAGCGGCGGCGAGGCACCAAGCCCCACACGACGGCGAGGCACCAAGCCCCAGTCGACGTCGAGGCACGAAGCCCGGTCGACGTCGAGGCACGAAACCTCATTCGACATCGAGGCATGAAGCCTCCGTCGACTTCGAGGCACGAAGCTCCAGTCGACGTCGCGGCACGAAGCTCCCGCCGACGTCGAGGCACCTCGAGGGTCAGAAATCAGCACCGTACCAACGAACTGGTAAGAAAGGTGCAGCAGTGCGCTCCATAAGGGCAACCTCGAGATGAGTATTCCCATGGAAGGAGGCATGCATTGAAGGTCTCGTAGAGGCGGGCGCGACTGCACTCGATGCCTCCGTCGACGTCGAGGCACGAAGCCTCAGTCGACGTCGAGGCAGGAAGGCTCAGTCAAGGTCGAGGCACGAAGCCTCAGTTGACGCCTAGGCACAAAGCCCCATTCGACGCCGAAGCTCGAAGCCCCAGGCGACGTCGAGGCACGAAGCCTCAGTCGACATCGAGGCACGAAGCCTCAGTCGACGTCGAGGCACGAAGCCTCATTCGAGGGCGAGGCACGAAGCCCCAGTCGAGGCACGAAGCCCCAGTCGACGTCGAGGCACGAAGCCTCAGTCGACGTCGAGGCACGAAGCCTCATTCGAGGGCGAGGCACGAAGCCCCAGTCGAGGTCGAGGCACGAAGCCTCGGTCGACGTCGAGGCACGAAGCCGCAGTCAAGGTCGAGGCACGAAGCCTCAGCGGACGCCGGGCATGAAGCCTCAGTCGACGTCGAGGCACAAAGCCCCAGTCGACGTCGAGACACGAAGCCTCAGTCGAGGTCGAGGCACGAAGCCTCAGTCGAGGGCGAGGCACGAAGCCTCAGTCGAGGGCGAGGCACGAAGCCTCAGTCGACGTCGAGGTACGAAGCCTCAGTCGACTTCGAGGTACAAAGCCTCAGTCGAGGTCGAGGCACGAAGCCTCAGTCGAGGGCGAGGCACGAAGCCTCAGTCGCCGTCGAGTCACGAAGCCTCCTTCGAGGGCGAGGCACGAAGCCCCAGTCGAGGTCGAGGCACGAAGCCTCAGTCGACATCGAGGTACAAAGCCTCCGTCGAGGTCGAGGCACGAAGCCTCCGTCGAGGTCGAGGCACGAAGCCCTCGTCGACGTCTAGGCACGAAGCCCTCGTCGACGTCGAGGCAAGAAGCCCTCGTCGATGTCGAGGCACGAAGCTCCAGTCGACGTCGAGGCACGAAGCTCCATCCGACGTCAAGGCACATCGAGGTTCCGAAGTCAGCACCGTACCAATGAACTGGTAAGAAAGGTGCAGCAGTGCGCTCCATAAGGGCAACCTCATGAAGAGTATTCCCATGGGAGGAGGCACGCTTTGAAGGTGCCTGGAAAGACTCAGCCGATGTCATTACCGAGGTAATGCAGCTAAAAAACAAAAGGAAGAAATAAGACTTACCAGGGATCGAAGCTACTCAGTCCGATTCCAACGAAGGAACAAGGGTCCCGGCCATCCTGCTCACACGAGGTGAGCCGAGAGAGGCCAGGGAAGCAGAAATACAGCTACAGCCAAATGAGGCCTAGCCGCATGGCTGAGGCCCAAGGAGGGCCTGCCGGTAGAAACACAATAAAAAGTCCGTTTTAAACATTTTTTTTTTTTTTTTTTTAAACAAAGAAACACACGATCAAGTAACAACGCACAGCGACTCCCTAACAAAATAAAGAAGCCGCGGTGCTAGAAAGGCACATAGAAGAACGGAGAGAAGAGAGACAGGGCTTTCTGGCTCCGCGGAAAACTAAGAACTGAGGACCATGAGGTGGGTATGTGCCCTCTAGTGGATCAGGAAGGCACACACATGCGTGGTGCAGCACTAGCAAACTTGAAATCTTCAATCAAGTTTGCTTGAAAAGCTGTCCGCGTCGGGGCTCCGTGGATGACGTCACCCACATGTGAGAATATGCTGCCTGCTTGTCCTGTATACTGTAATTTCTCTATCTGCATATTGTAAATCGCTGATTGTCCAGCTCTCTTCAGTTGTAAACCGCCTAGAAGTCGCAAGATTATGGCGGTATAGAAGAATAAAGTTATTATTATTATTTCCTATTTATAAACTTTAATCAATACAGTTACAATACTACTTGATTCTACGTAAAGCAACAAAACAATTTTTTTCTACCTTTTGTTGTTTCTGCTTTAATCATCTTCTCTTCACTCTTCTTTCTATTCAGTGTTTGTCCTCATTCCCTTCCATGCAACATCTGTCCTCTCTTTGCCCCTTTCACCCAGCCTCTTCCCTCTCTCTCTACCCCTTCCATCTACTGTCCACCCTCTCTCTGCCCCTTTGCATTCACTGTCCACCCTCTCTGCCCTTTCCATCCAGTGTTCACCCTCTCTCTGTTCCATATGGCATCTTCCCTTTTTCTTTGTCTCTTCAATAAACTGTATATCTTGTGCCCTTTCTCTCCTTCAGCTTCACCCCCTCCCCTATGCTCTGGCATCTCTCTCTTCTCCTTTTCTTCCTTCCTTCCCACTTCACCCCATGGTCTGGCATTTCTATCTCCTTCCCTTCTCTCCTCCCATGCCCTGGCATCTCCATCCTCCCCCTCCCCCATATGCACTGACATCTCTCCCCCTCCATGGTCTGGTAGCTCCTTTCCTTTCCCTCCCTCCCATGATCTTGCCTCTCCTCTCCCTTCCCTGGTCTTCCTTCTCCCCTCGCTCTCCCCATTTGGGTGCTGCTGCAGCAGCACTTCTCTTCCCCCTCCCAAATTGGGTGCAGCAGCAGCTTTTCTCTTCCCCCCCAAATTGGGTGCATCTGCTTTTCTCTTCCCCATCCCCCCAAAAAAATAGGGAGCAGCAACAGAACATTTCTCTTCCCCCTCCCCTCCTCCATTCAGTGCAGCAGCAGCGTTTCTCTTCCCATCCCTCCCAGCTCACACACCCGTCAGCAGAGTCGCTAGGCAAGTTGTAAGCTTCCCTCCATCGCTGACCTATCTTCCATAGGTCAGCGACGGAGGGAAGCTTACAACTTGCTGCTTTTACTTGCTTCGGGCCTTCCTTGTTGCTGGTCCTGCCTACTTTCTGTTTCCGCGAAGGCAGGACCCAGCAGCGAGGAAGGCCAGAAGCAAGTAAAACAGTTAACCTCAGTTTGGTGGGATAAGGCTTTAGAAACTTGGTACAAGTGGTTCGCTGCTAGGCGCGCTGGGACAAGGCAGGGAGGACGGGGGTTTTCGTTACATAAGTTGCACAGGCTTACAGGCGCAGACAGGCCACACCGGTAGCGGCTTCCCAATACCTCGAACATGCATCCCAGCAGGATGACCATGGCCACGCACGACACCATAGCGGCATGATTTTGAGTCACGAATTTGTGGCTGAAGACTGGGGGGCTCTTATTTTTCTTCCGCAGCCCCATGCTGGCTGGCCAAGAGGTTCACCGCCCACCCTGCACCGCAGCACAACAACGAGCGCTAAGAGGGGCCAAGCACGTAGACGCTAACCCCCCCATCTTTTTCCAGAGGCAAGCCGAAAACCAACCATCCTACCAGCCCACCCCGCTTCCTCCTGCTCTTCCCTCCTTAAGCACAACTCACCACGCACATAAGCTTGCTTCCCTCCCTCCCTTCCTTCAACTCGCTATCTCCCGCCTTAGCCTGCAGCGAATCAAACCCATGCTCCAAGGTTTTAAAAAAATTTTGACAGCGGAGCGCTCACCTAAATTAGCTGGGCAGAGCGCCCGGCTAAAACCTGCTAGGGAGAACACTGCCCTCTCTGGAGTCCGTCCATATGGTGATCAATCTGTTCCTGCAAACTGGACTTGCAGAAGTGTGAATACTTAACAGTTTTGAGCACCTTCCACATAGAGGCGGAGCCCAGTGTCCTCTTCAAGTTATGTCCCAAAGCAATCGAGCTCCATTGGAACAGAATACAAAGAAGGAGGGGAAACAGGGAATGTTACCACATACATAACACAATTCTGTTTTGTTAATGAACAGGGAACAGAGAACCAACATGCTGTGTGCAACAAGCATTAACAATAAGTTTCCAAGTTTATTTAAAAGTTTGTTAAACCGCCTATACAAAGTTTCTAAGCAATGTACAATAAAAGTTTGGTTTTACACATATACAATGTTCAAAGGACAAAAATAAAACGGGTACAATAGGTGAAGGGCAAGCACTACATTATAGAAGAAAAAAGTTACAAATAAGGTAAAAAACAAAAGGCAGGGGGGTTAAAAAATGTGAGATGCTCACAGGGCGTCCTTAACAGGACAATTATTTGTTGAAGGTGTCTTTGAATAAAAATGTTTTTATTTTAATTTAAATCGAGTCAAGGACGTTTCCTCCCTTAAATGCAAAGGAGCAGCATTCCATAGGGAAGGTGATATTACTGAAAATATAGATGTGGAATACATAGGAGATGTTGTGAAGCTGATCTGAGTAATCTAGGAGTATAAGGAATAAGATATCTGTTTATAAACTCTGGACAGTTAGAAGCATGGGTCTTGAAAGTTAGAAGGAAAATTTTGTATATAATTTTGTGATTAATAGGTAACCAGTGAGCGTTATTTATTTATTTAAATTATTTGTAGCCCGCCTATCTACAAATCTAGGCGAGGAACAATACAAACATACAAAATCAGCAAATGGGGTCATTAATAATGGGGTCACATGATCATATTTTTTTTTTGAATTAGTAATAATTTTGATCAATGTATTTTGAATTATCTGTAATCGTTTTATTTCTTTTTTAATTATGCCTTTGTAAAGTGCTTGTAATAATTAAGACAAGAGATAACTAATGAATGTATTAAGATATTGATCGAGGAAGGATCGAGAAGTTTAGTAAGAGAACGTATCATTCATAACCTGTGGAAAATTTTCTAAACCACTGCACTGATTTGATTATGATAAGAGGCTGAAGAATACTTATGCATATACTAACAGGAAAAGAGCTCCAGACCTGGAATCTAGCAAAATCCAAGGCAGAAAAGCAGGTGAAACAGGAAAAACTGAAGGCAGACTGCAAGGACACCTAAGAGGATTAGTAGAAAGAAGATTATCCAGGTAAAAACCTAATTTTTTATTCTGTTACATCCGCTTAGGAATCTGTACGTATGACAATGTACCAAAGCAATGCCTCACATCTAAGGGAGTGACTACAGTGTTAGCTCTACAGCCCACATCACTCTTACTGCCTAACTTTTGCCCCTGCCCCCTGCTGCCTGGCTATAGCCTCTCTCAAGCAAGCACTCAGGTGACTTCACTAGTCTTGCTTCCTATTTAATCTCAGCCCAATGTCTGGAAAGCAGTATATACTAATGCTCAAAGTATGGGAAACAAGATTCTGGATCTAGAAGCTATGAAGGAAGAAGATGAGTTGGATATAGTGGCGATCACAGAGATGTGGTTCATGGAGAATCATAACTGGGATGTAGTTATATCGGGTTATAATCTGTTCAGGAAAGACAGGGTGGGAAGAAAAGGAGGGGGAGTAGCATTATATCTTTGAGACAGTGCTGTGAACAAGACTTCCCTGTGAACTTCTAAAAGCTAAGTTACTCAGAATTTCATATTCTGCTCTTTTCACTGTTTTTCAGCATTATATCTGCTTAATTTCTCTTCTCCTCCTCCCTATTTCTTGCTTAAAAAAATAAACCTTTCTTTTTCCTCTGTTAAATCTTATTTCCTCTTCATAAAAATAAGGGTAAGACTTAATAGTCCCACCCACCCCAGGGATCACTGCTCATATATAGAGAACCAAATAATCAGGACTACTCAAATCAAGTCACTTCACAACCAATCAAGATGACCTTTATTCTATGCAATCACTGTGGTGCTTTAATTCCAAGACACACTATTTGGAGGCTTAAGGCTTGCCCCATCTGTCTTCAACTTGCTAGTATTAAGGAGGATTTCGGCAAAAAACAGGAATTGAACACAATTAAAGCAGCTTCCATCACTCCACAAAATCATACCAACTTACCACCTCTACCTCAAAGAATAAAACAGCCCAGGAATAAATGGGTCACAGTAGGCTCAGGAAGACTGCGACATGAAACACAGAAACATCCACCTTCACAAATATTACCTCTACAGAATTTCTTCGCTCCACTAGTGCACTGCGATACTCAAGAAAAAAGAAGGGAGATGGGACTGGAACCAATGAAGATAACTCAAGAGAACAAGTGCACCCTAAGCACAAATAAAAAAGCCAAAAACAGAAAACTATCACTGTTGGGGGATTTCATCATCAGAGGCATTAACCTTGGAACACAAGGTGAGGAGACCAAAATAGTGAAATGTCTTCCAGGATCCTCAGCTACCAGGAGTTCCAGGCAAATACTGACTATAATTAAGGAAGAAACTAAGGATTTTAACACTGATGTTGTTATCCATCTGGGAACAAATGACCTGGCCAACAACTCCACACTTGCAGCACAGAAAGCTTTTCGGGAGCTTGGTGAGGGCTTGAAACCTTTTGTAAAGACTTTAGCTTTTTTTGAAATACTGCCTGTATATGAAAGAGAGAGCAAAGAGTAAAAAACGCAGAGGAATTTAATAGGTGGCTCAAAGCCTGGTGTCATCAAAAAGGCTTCAGGTAAATAGGAGGATGGGGAAATATGTGGAAGGACAAAGAAACCTTGCGGAAAAATTTAGACAATATGTTTCTAGGCATTTAAACTAGAAGGTGGGGGTGGTATATGTATGAAGGACAATTATAGAGACCACCCCGGCAAAAGAAAAGATGCGATGGTAGTAAAGATTGCAACGTAAACAATATCAGCAACTCACTTCATAGCACTGCAATGGAAAGTGAAACGAAACAAAAATCTATACGAAAAAGGAGATTACTGCTGAAAAATAGCTGGAAAGCGATGACCACAAATGCTCGCAGTTTAACCAACAAAGTTTATGATCTGCAAGCCCTGATGTTAAGAGGCAGATCCAGATATTGTCGCTATCACAGAGACATGGTTCAGAGAATCACATGGATGGGATGCAAACATACCAGGATATAATCTTTTTAGGAAGGACAGATATGGTCAAAAAGGTGGAAGAGTAGCTCTCTCTGTAAAGATCAATATCTAAGCGACCGAAATGCAAGGGACCTGGAGAGAGGAAGAAGCGATATGGATCGCTTTGAAAAGAGAAGATGGAACCTCTATCTACGTGGCTGTAGTCTCAATTGCAGCAAATTGATAAGGATCTGATTGTGGATATCCAAAAGTTTGGAAGGAAAGAGGAGGTTGGGAGATTTCAACCTGTCAAATGCGGACTGGAATGTTCCGTCTGTGGAATTGGAAAGAAGTAGGGAGATTGTGGATGCCTTTCAAGAGGCTCTGCTCAGTCAAATGGTGATGGAATCCATGAGGGAAAAAATGATATTGGATCTAGTCCTCACAAATGGAGAGAGTATCTCTAATGTTCGAGTGGGTGCTCACCTGGGAAGTAGCGATCATCAAACGGTTTGGTTTGATATAACAGCTAAAGTGGAGAGCGGCAGCACAATACTTAAAGTCCTAGATTTCAAACGTACGGACCTGAAGAAAGAGCTGTTAGGATGGGAGGACATAAGATAGTAACATAGTAGATGACGGCAGATAAAGACCCGAATGGTCCATCCAGTCTGCCCAACCTGATTCAATTTAAATTTTTTAATTTTTTCTTCTTAGCTATTTCTTGGGCTCCAACTGCCGAAAACTCTGTTAAGACTTACTCCAGCCCATCTACACCCTCCCAGCCATTGAAGACCTCCCCAGCCCATCCTCCACCAAACGGCCATATACAGACACAAACCGTGCAAGTCTGCCCAGTACTGGCCTTAGTTCAATATTTAATCTTATTTTCTGATTCTAGACCCTTTGTGTTCATCCCACACTTCTTTGAACTCAGTCACAGTGGAAAGTGGAAAGACAGTGGTCTAAGCTGAAAGAAGCGATAAAAATGGCTACAGACCTATATGTGAAGAAAATAAATAAAAACAAGAGAAAAAGGAAGCTGATATGGTTCTCCAAACTAATGGCGGAGAAAATAAAGTTGAAATAGTTGGCGTTCGTGAAATATTTAAAAAAAAACCAAGAAGAGGAGTGCAGAAAGGCCTACAGGATGAAATTGAAGGAAGCCAAGAGAGAGATATGTCTGGCAAAAGCACAGGCGAAAGAACAAATGGCTAAAAAATGTGAAAAAGGGAGACAAAAATTTTTTCAGATATATTAGTGAAAGGAGGAAGATAAAAAATGGAATTGCTAAACTAAAAGATGCTGGGAACCGATATGTGGAGAGTGATGAGGAGAAAGCAAATGTGCTAAACAAATACTTCTGTTCTGTGTTCACAGAAGAAAATCCTGAAGAAGGACGGAGATTGTCTGGCAAAGTTACACAAGAAAATGGAGTAGATTCTGCGCCGTTCATGGAGGAGAGTGTTTATGAGCAACTTGAAAAACTGAAGGTGGACAAAGCGATGGTACCAGACAGGATCCATCCCAGGATACTGAGGGAGCTCAGAGAGGTTCTGGTGGGTCCTATTAAAGACTTGTTCAACAAATCTCTGGAGACGGGTGTGATTAAACCAAAAAATCAAATACAAAAAGAGGTGTGCTAAACAAAGTCTAAGCCAAAATGCACCTCAGAAACTAGCCACCAAAATAATAGCAATTGCTAACAACAAGCCTCAGAGACCTCCCCTGTCATTCCTCTTCATTGTATCAATGATAAATCCCTTCAAGTTGTTAAAAGTGTGGGAAGCATCCATACAATGTTGGACAAGCGGTTCTTTAATCTTTGCTCTTTTAATGTTGGACTTGTGTTCAGCAAGTCAAGTTTTAAAGGGTCTTTGCTGAACACAAGTCCAACATTAAAAGAGCAAAGATTAAAGAACCGCTTGTCCAACATTGTATGGATGCTTCCCACACTTTTAACAACTTGAAGGGATTTATCATTGATACAATGAAGAGGAATGACAGGGGAAGTGACAGGACTTTAGCTCTTAAACGAAGGGAAACGTATTGGATTTATACTTTAAACTCTCTGTCTCCCACCGGGCTAAATGACAAGATCGATTGGTCTGCATACTACTAGGAATCTACTTTATCAGTTTTTGGTTTAGCAACTAAGAACTTATTAAGCCATTTTTTTGTCAACAACAGATCAAAAAATTCTAATTGTGACTTAAAATCTAGCTTTGACTTATCATTTCAATGAGCGTATCACGATTTTTACGTTGTTATGTTTTTCAGGTGCATTACATCACCACGTATTTCATGAAGGGTGGGCTTTAAATGGCTCGGCGTTTTCACTTGCCGACGCCATTTTGAAAGCAGCACATTTGAATTTACCTAAAGTCTTGTTCCATAAGTTTGTTGTCTTAAGCATTGAATTAAGTTGTTTTTTCATTTCAAACATTCTTTAAACAATGCTTTATTCTTTAAACTTTTAAGCACTGTTTTGGCATTTCCCCTGATGAAGCCGACAGAGGTGAAACGGTGGCCCTGTCGGGTCTTAAGTGCAGTGCCAAATCTTATGATTCTAAAGATAAGTGCTGTTATACACTGAATGTTTGATATTACTTATTCCAAATCGTATATTTAAAGAATAATTTAGTCAATATATTTAAAATACTTAAACTATTTAAAGCACTTATATTTATGTGCCACAAGCCTATGATTGAGACTTCTGACCTTTCAATGCATTCAGCAGCACACTGCTAGAATCAAAGGTCTCTGAGGCTTGTTGTTAGCAATTGCTATTATTTTGGTGGCTAGTTTCTGAGGTGCATTTTGGCTTAGACGGGAGTGGTTCCCAGGTATTGGAGGAGAGTGGATGTGGTCCATACTCACAAAAGTGGTCACAGGGATGAAGCGGGAAACTACAGGCCGGTGAGCCTCACTTCAGTTGTTGGAAAAATAATGAAAGTGTTGCTGAGAGAAAGGATAGTGTACTTCCTTGAATCTAATGGGTTACAGGATTCGAGGCAACATGGCTTTACAAAAGGTAAATCATGCCAAACGAACCTGATTGAATTTTTTGATTGGGTGACTGGAGAGCTGGATTGAGGACATATGCTAGATGTAATTTACTTAGATTTAAGCAAAGCCTTTGATATGGTTCCTCATAGGAGGCTGTTGAACAAACTTGAAGGGCTGAAGTTAGGACCCAAAGTGGTGAACTGGGTTAGAAACTGGTTGTCGGACAGACACCAGAGGATGGTGGTTAATGGAAGTCGCTCGGAGGAAGGAAAGGTGAGTAGTGGAGTCCCTCAGGGTTCGGTACTGGGGCCGATCCTGTTCAATATGTTTGTGAGGGAAATTGCTGAAGGGTTAGAAGGAAAAGTGTGCCTTTTTGCAGATGATACCAAGATTTGTAACGGAGTAGACACCGAAGAGGGAGTGAAAAATATGAAAAAGGATCTGCAAAAGTTAGAGGAATGGTCTAACTAAAATTCAATGCAAAGAAATGCAGAGTAATGTATCTGGGGATTAATAATCGGAAGGAACCGTATATGCTGAGGTGAGAAGCTGATATGCACGGACAGGGAGAGGGACCTTGGGGCGAGAGTGTCCAAAAATCTAAAGGCGAAAAAACAGCTGCCAGAAGGATGCTGGGCTGTATAAAGAGAGGCGTAGCCAATAGAAGGAAGAAGGTGTTGATGCCCCTGAACAGGTCATTGGTGAGGCCCCACTTGGAGTATTGTGTGGAGTATCTGGCGAGGGACGTAAGAAGACTTGAAGCGGTCTAGAGGAGGGCGATGAAAATGATAGGAGGCTTACGCCAGAAGACATATGAGGAGAGACTGGAAACCCTGAATATTTATACCCTAGAGGCAAGGAGAAACAGGGGGGATATGATTCAGACGTTCAAATACTTGAAGGGTATTAATGTAGAACAAAATCTTTTCCAGAGAAAGGATAATGGTAAAACCAGAGGACATAATTTGAGGTTGAGGAGTGGTATATTCAAAAGCAATGTTAGGAAATTCTACTTTATGGAGAGGGTGGTGGAAATAAAAGCTTTTATTCCGGTCTGCCATTTTTGGCAGTCGCTACTTGAATGCATGTTTGCTTCTTCTCCTTACCCGTCTTTATCTTCCTCTTGACAAAGAGATGTTTGAAACACGATTCATATTGAGGGAGTTGAATGTTATGAACTGATTTTTTATGAATTTGCACTCGTCACTTTTGAAATGGATTTACACTTGCACTTCATGATTGATTTTTGATTGACTGAGATGTGAGAGATGAGAAAAAATGAACATTGAAGCTCTCATAAGGACTTGACTGCAATTAATTTTTCATCTGCCTCTTTTGGATCTTAATCAGCTTCAACGGTTATTGGATAACAGATATTCTGCTGGCTGGGAATATTTTCAGATAAGTTTACACTTTATCTAACTTGGAATATCCATTTGCTGATTGTATGGATTTTTGAAAGCTCCTTAGAGCTTGATGTTATTTATTTTAAGCTTTCTGGACTTCCTTCTGGACTTTATATATGTATGTATGTATGTATGTTTGTATATGTTTGTTTGTTTATTTATGATTATGATGTTAGAAATAATAAATTTTGTTGAACAATGTAGTTACTAGGAATTGTGTTATATTATAGATTCTCTTTTGTAATTTATAATCTCTTTATTGAGTATCCCTGTTTTGATTTAGTACCTCCTTTGTTTTTGCTTTGATACTTTTTCATCTACCAAAAAGTAATTGAAAACAGACACAGCAACTTTTTGTTCCCTGCAGTTAGCTCTAAGGAGCAGGAACTTGCTAGTGCTTGTGAGGCAAATAAATGAACTGGTATCACTAGGATTAACCCTTATCTGAAACTGGACTATTGCTTATGTTGTCAGGGCCCGGTGAAGAGAATTTTGTGGGGGACTACTGAAGTCCAGGTGCCCTACTGGGGTATGGCCTGTTGCCAGCCCAAGGACTATTTTGGAGACTGCTATAGAAGATTGAGGGGGTGGTTTTTTTTTTCTTTTCTCTCTCCTTTGGACTTTGTGCCTGCTTGGAGAAAGGCAGCCCAGGAGAGTTGAACTCTGTTTTCTTGTGCTTGTTTGAACTGTTGGAAGCAAGTGTTTTCTTTTTAGAGACTGATACCTGTTTGCACTAAACTGTATAAACTTACCTGAGGCTTTTGAGCTGTTTACCTTTTGGGGAAATGAATATAATAAACCTTAGCTTTTCTCTTGATGCAAGAATTGTTTAGGGAGTTTTCTTTTCTGCTTCAAATTCAAAGTCACTCCCTTTGCAGCCTATTGGCATTTTCACCCTGAAGGGCCATTCTCCCTTTTGGTGGTGTGCACGACCGAACCCTTAGCGAAGTCCGGGTGAGTGACAGCCTGCGGGAAAGCAGAAACCCTGCCCCCAATATGTAAAGGGTGTCCCTGATATATAAAGGAGGACCTTCTGGCCTGACGCCATTGTGACTTCTAGGTAGATAGAGGAGCTTGGGAAGTGGAGAACTGGTTATGTCTGGATCCCGAGAACCTCTACCTGTAATCATGGTAGAATCTCTGTGACTTGAACTGAAATACTGGCGAGAGCACCTTGAGCCATGAAAATCAGAGGAGATAGAAAGATAATGTTAATAACAAATATTAATAATAGTTATGAAGGTAACAGAGTTTGATGTGCCATAAGCTGCTGCCTAAGAGCAGAATATTAATGAAAAGTACAGTGTACATCAGTGGTCTCAAACTCAAACCCTTTGCGGGGCCACATTTTGGATTTGTAGGTACTTGGAGGGCCGCAGAAAAAATAGTTAACGTCTTATTAAAGAAATGACAATTTTGCATGAGGTAAAACTCTTTATAGTTTATAAAACTTTCCTTTAACAGTTAAAAGGAAAGATATATAAACTATAAAGAGTTTTACCTCATGCAAAATTGTCATTTCTTTAATAAGACATTAACTATTTTTTCTGCGGCCCTCCAAGTACTCTATTTTTTCTGCAGCACTCACATTTAAAGTTCAATATCTTTTCTTTCTCAAAACTGGCACCTTTTAATCACTAAATTGAAAATAAAATCATTTTCCTACCTTTGTTTGGTAATTTCATCAGTCTCTGGTTGCATTTTATTCTTCTGACTGTGCATCCAATACTTCTTCCCTTCTTTCAGCCTCCTGTATGCTTCCTCTCCTCCAGACCTCATTCCCTCCCCCAACTTTTTCTTTCTTTCTCCGTCTGTCTTTCTCTGATTCCGTGCCCCATTTTTTGCTTTGTTTCTGGTTCCCTGTCCCCCCTCCTTCTTTCTTCCTTCCTCCATGCCCCATTTTTTGCTTTTTTGTCTGGCTCCCTGTCCCCACCCCACCTTCTTTCTTTCTTTCTTTCTTCCTTTCTTCCTGCCCTCCCCCATGCCACCGCCGCCGCGGAATAGGCTGCTGCCGCTGCCGCTATCGGGAACAGGCAGAGATCTCCCTGCTTCTCTTCTGCACCGGGCCGACCAACTCTTGCCGCCCGACGTCAATTCTAACGTCGGAAAGGACGTTCCGGGCAGCCAGGCAGCGATTGGCTAGCCAGAACGCCCTCTCGATGTCAGAATTGACGTCGGGCCGCGAGAGCTGGTCGGCCCCGCAGGGAAGAGAACAGTGGACCGACCCCCCTTGGTATGCCACTGGAGCAGCAGCGTGTCTGGCCGGCTCGTTAGTTCAAAGCCGCGGGTGGCGGCTCCTTGCGAGATCCGTGCCTGCGTCTGAAGCCTCTCTGATGTTGTGAAATCAGAGAGGCTTCCGATGCAGGAGTGGATAGCGCAAGGAGCCTCCAACCCGCGGCTTTGAACGAACGAGCCGGCTGCTGCTCCAAAAGGAAGACAATGATCACCTCCAGACCGCGGGCCACAAATAAAACCTGGAGAGCCACATGCGGCCCGCGGGCCGTGTGTTTGAGACCGCTGGTGTACATTATAGTCTGAATATAAAAATAAGAATAGGATTATTGCACAAAAGGTTACAGCGATATGCACATTTTTGAAGTTTGGAGAGAAGCAGGAGCCAGACACATTGTCCGTAGTTTATGATTTTAGGGATTATAATTCTTTTGCCAAAAAGTATCCAGGTTAGTGGTGATATGATCACAGGCTTTGGAAAGTCAGGCTGTTTCTTTACTTCTATTGGCAAAGGTACCAGAGGGGAGAAGGATGGAGAATTATATATATTACTAGTGTTTATGCTTGTTACATTAACGGGTGCTAGAGTAGATGTCTGTCTGTCTGTCTGGGGTTTTTTTCCTTTGTCTCTCTCTCCTTGTACGATGTCTGTCTGGCATTCTCTCTGTCTGTGTTTCTCCCTGGCCCCCCTGTCTATCTATTTTTCTTTCTGTCTCTGTCTCCCTGGCCCCCTGCCTGTATTTCTCTGTTGCGCCATGCAGACTTGTCTCTCTGTGGCCCCCTTCCTATGTACATAGTGTCCCATCCTATGTCCTTAGTGCCCTCAGTGCCTCCTTCCTATGTCCTTAGTGCCCCCAGTGTCGCCTTCCTATGTCCTTATTGTCCCATCCTATGTCCTTAGTGTCCTCAGTGCCTCCTATGTCCTTAGTGCCTCCATCCTATGTCCTTAGTGCCCATTCCTATGTTCTTAGTGCTCTCAGTACCTTTTATGTCCTTAGTGCCTTTTCCTATTTATTTATTTATTTATTAAATTTTCTATACCGTTCTCCCAGGGGAGCTCAGAACGGTTTTACATGCATTTATTCAGGTACTCAAGCAGTTTTCCCTCTCTGTCCCGGCGGGCTCACAATCTATCTAACGTACCTGGGGCAATGGGGGGATTGAGTGACTTGCCCAGGGTCACAAGGAGCAGCGTGGGTTTGAACCCACAACCTCAGGGTGCTGAGGTCGGAGCTTTAACCACTGCGCCACACTCTGCCCCCAGTGCCTCCTTCCCATGTCCTTAGTGCCCCCAGTGCCTCCGTCCTGTGTCCATAGTACCCCCAGTGCCTCCTTCCCATGTCCTTAGTGCCCCCAGTGCATCCGTCCTGTGTCCTTAGTGCCCCCAGTGTCTCCTTCCCATGTCCTTAGTGCCCCCAGTGCCTCCTTCCTGTGTCCTTAGTGCCCCCAGTCTCCTTCCCATGTCCTTAGTGTCCCCAGTGCCTCCTTGCTGTGTCCTTAGTGCCCTCAGTGCCTCCTATGTCCTTAGTGCCCCCAGTGCCTCCTATGTCCTTAGTGCCCCCAGTGCCTCCTTCCTATGTCCTCCTCACTGCCTTCCAGACTTTGATCCACCCTCACCCCCAAAGCCAGACTGTCTGCCTGCCTGCCTCCCATCCCCCAAGCAGTAGAACCATTGAGCAGCATCTTTCAATTTCTACCTCCTCCCCATTCCCCCTGTACAGTAGAAGCCAGCATTTTTCTTTCCCTCCCTTCCTCCCATCCACCCTGTGCAGTAGAACCGGTAAGCAGCAACCCCCCCCCCCCCCAGCCACTACCGCCCCGTTCAGCCGACCCCATTGACCCTCCCATCCGCCCCTCCCACCGCAAGACGATCTACAAACTTCTCGGCACCAGCAGCGTCCCCAGCACTTTAAACACGCTGCTTCGCGGTCTTCTACTGCCGTCTCTGTCTCTGATGACATCATCAGAAACAGAGACGCGGCAGAGGAAATCGGCAGTAAAAGGCCGTGAAGCAGCGTGTTTAAAGTGCTGCGACGCTGGGGGCGCAACGAGGGTTTGGGTGCGGTGGGGGGGGGGGTCGACGACGACGAACTGCCTTCCTTCCTTACAGTGGGTGAAGGGGGGAGGGTCAAAGCGCGCATGCGCACTCTTGCCGGCCACGGACATACGGATCACGGAGGTAAGAGTGCGCATGCATGCTTAGGGTTTTATTATAGTAGATATATATATGATGGAGCGGGGAAAACAAGAAGGAATAAAGAGAAAATTGGTAGTGATACATAAATTAACCAGGGAGAAAGAGAACTAATTTGGGTTGAAGACAGGATAGTGCACGTTGATCAGCAGGGTTTATGTTAGGTGTTTGAATAATAAATATATTGTGCAGGACTTAGCCTGATGCAATAGAGAAACAAGGCTTATAAGAAATATATCTAAAAAGAAAATATGCTGGATACTTAAGTACAGAAAAGATGGAAATATGGTTTACAAATACAGCGTAGAGTTATAGAATGCTTCTATGTGAGAGTTGACAGGACAGTCAGTTATTGTATGTGAGCCGACACTGAACAGAGTTTTAAGTTGTTTTTGAAAGATAAGCTCTTTGTTTTTACAGGTCCGATAGACAAAGCTTTCGGCAGACTTCTTAGCAGAATTCCTGACATGGGCGTTCCCCCATCACCTTTTTCCCTACTAATAAGTACAGTCAAACCTCGGTTTGCAAGTAATGTGGTTTGCGAGTGTTTTGCAAGATGAGCAAAACATTTTTGCAAACCCAGCATTGACTCGATTTGGGAGTCCCCCGCCCACAAATCGGCATTGCCCTCCCCCCCACTCCCCCCTCACACATAGAGGCATCCCCCGCCCATCCAAACTGAAGGCTTACCCCCATATGGCACCAGCACGCAGCACCAACCCACAGGAGGTACCGGTGTCTGAAGATCCTGCCTCTTGCTGGACTGGGCCTTGAGCATCTGTGCATGCTCAAGGCCTTCTGGCTCTCGCCTCTCTCTGAAATTTTAGTCGCTCTTCTCTGGACCCTTTCAAGTAGTACCGTGTACTTCTTCATATATGGTGACCTGTGCTGGACTGAGGGCGCGCCAAGGCCTGGTACAGCGGCATGATAACCTTCTCCGATCTGTTCGTGATCCCCTTATCATTCCTAGCATTCTGTTCGCCCTTTCGCCATCGCTGCACATAGCGCAGACGGTTTCATCGACTTGTCGATCAGAACTCCCAAATCTCTTTTCTGGGAGGTCTCTCCAAGTACCGCCCTGGACATCCTGTATTCATGCATGAGATTTTTTTATTGACATGCATCACTTTACACTTATCCACGTTGAACCTCATTTGCCATGTCGATGCCCATTTCTCGAGCTTGATTATGTCACTTTGCAGATCTTTGCAATCCCCCTGTGTCTTCACTATTCTGAATAACTTCGTATCGTCCACAAATTTAATTACTTTATTCTTCGTACCAATGTCCAGATCGTTTATAAAGATGTTGAAGAGCACAGGTCCAAGCACCAAGCCCTGCGGCACCCCACTAGTGACGCTCTTCCAGTCCGAGTAGTGTCCATTTACCCCTACTCTCTCTTTCTTATGCTCCAGCCAGTTTTAATCCAGGTAGAAAACACTGAATAAAATAAGAAAAGGAGAGAGCAGAACAGAAACACTCCTTCCGGCTCACATGCAGAAGGGAAAAACTGCAGGTGGCAGTAGAGCGCATAGTGAAGTAGGAGGGACACAAAAAAAATTCAAAGTAAATTCCTTCTGCAGATGGCTCATGGTCATGGGGAGATAACCTACTTCTCTAGAATGACACACCTACTGCACTGGAATACATATACTATAATGTAATTATTCTGATTAAATAAAACTATTTAAATTATTATTACGGATATGATTATTTTTCTCTTTTCAATAACTTCTGCAGATGACTCATGGCCATGGGCAAATAATCTGCTTGTCTAGAATGACACACCTTCTACACATGCTATAATTTTAAATGCTATAATTTTATTTTGATTACATAAAACTACTTAAATTATTAATGAGGTAATGATTATTTTTCTCCTTTCAATAAAGTACAGCAGGAAAGTTGTCCAAATATGAACTACTAACCCATAAAACTGGAGATAGTTCAGCTCACAATAATTTCATGATTTATCTATGTATTTCTAATAATATAACCAAATCAGTAATTTTTTGATATAATTGTAAAACTAATCTGAAATGTTATTTTTCAAAAAATGAAACCTGGTTATAAATATTAAGATTATGCTAGCAAGAATAAGTCTTTCTCTAGAAAACCATGATTTAAACCAAGGGCTCCTTTTACTAAGCTGCATTAGGGCATTAACGCGCGGAATAGCGCACACTACAATGCCGCGCATGTTAGATACTGATGCCAGCATTGAGCTGGCGTTAGTTCTAGCCGCATAGCGCGAGGTTAGCGCGTGCTAATCTGCTGTGTGCGCTAAAAACGCTAGCGCACCTTAGTAAAAGGAGCCCTAAGTCTTTCTGACTAGTGATTTCAAATCAAATCCTTCCTGAAAAGTGTGCTATCAAATACAGTATATCCTATACCTGTGGATGGCATGTTTGTAAAGATCATGTTGTAGATACAGAAATTAAATTTCCCACTAATATATTTTTGAATACCTTGCACTAGATATGGTTCATAAGTTACAGTCGAAGTTTGGCCACTGCTGCAAGAAGCACATGCTGTATATGGATACTTACATTGTAAAATAAAGGAAAGGTTTATGGGCAGCAGCTGAAGGCTGTTTCTTTGGTGATCCTGAGATACAGCTTACATCAAAAATTGATGATGTATGTTCATCCTCACTATCATCCAAGATTAAATTGGACAAATCTGTTGAAAAAATTAAAAATAAAAATGTGTTTCACTGCCTAACTTTAGCATATAGTAAACATCTTAAGGAAAAAAAAAAAAAAAAAAAAAAAAATATATATATATATATATATACATATATCTTGTGAACTTTTGGTCTTGGTGATGGAAATCACTCTAAATATCAATTAACTCTCTGAAAGAAATTTAGGGCTTGTATCTAAGATACAGAGGGAGCCTAAGGGAGTCCCTGATTGGCTCAGACATCTAAGACCCCACTAAAGGGGAGGGGCTTGAGGCATATGAGCCAATCAGGGCCTTAGGCCCCTCCCCGTGCATCAGATGATGCACCAGGGAGGGGCCTAAGGCCTGCATTGTAGATGGCGGAGCAGGAGGGATGACTGAGCACCCCTCCTGCTCCTGACTAGAGGTACCAGGGAGGAGGGGGGTCTATGGAGGGAGGCCTCCACTGGCAGGAATGAGTGAGCATCCCTCCTGCCATATTTAAGTTTGGCTGGGCTGGGTGAAGGGGAGCGCTTGGTGGCAGGAGGGAGTAGGCATCTCTCCTGCCATTTTTTTCTTGGCTCACGGGCAGGAGCGTCAGCGTCTGGTGGCAGGAGGGAGTGGGCATCCCTCCTGTCATTTGAGGGCGTTGGGGGAGGGCCGGCGTTCGGGGATTTAATTTTTTTTATTTTTTTTTTAATGGGACAGATATTTTGTGTGTGTAATACATGCAAAATATCTGTGCCACAAAAAATATAAAAACAAAAAACCGGCAGAAGCCCTGACAGCAGTGACAGGAGGCTGCTTCTCTGACTCTATTGTTAGGGCTCTGCGCATGTAACAATTGCTCATTGAGCAATTAAGTCGGTGGGTTTGCATGTAAATCATTTGCACCTCCGTGCAAATCATTTACATGCAAACTTAATAGTGAATCAATCACTGTTGGAAAATCAACCAGAGAATCGACCAACAGCGATTGAGTCGCTATTGTTAGTGAATCTAGCCCTTAATTCTTATAAGGGTATACTAGAGTTCACATACACTTAACAGTTTAGGCATCTCACTACTCACTCAGATTTCACACACAGTACTGATCTCAGAGAATCAGCATTTCACTAACAAAGAAAAGATAGCAAACCCCAAACATTTCTCTCTTGCTCTACTACTAATCATTTCTATAGCACTGAGGCCCATTGCTCAAAACTAACCGTGCATTTAATGATAGCCAATAAACCAATTTTTTGAAGTATTTCAGCTATTGATGTCCGAAATGGTTAATTGTGGTCTTTTGTGCAGTTTGTTGTAGCTTCCGATAATCATATATAAATGGATTACAATGAGCTCATCAATATGAAAATGAGCACTCCGGTCGAAGCACAGATGATATACAAAATAAAGTGCCAGTTTTTAATGCTCTGAAATCTCCAACAGGTCTGGAGGTGCCAGTAGTATTAAAAAGTGCAGCATTTTTTTGTAACAGGCACAGATATTGTGGATGTATTACATTAAGGAATTAAATATAAATGAAGCTATTGATTGTGATTAACCTTGTTAGAGTATTCATTGAATACTGCCGTTCCATTAAATTTTGTCCCTATAAAACCAAGACACTATATGGCATGGTATACATTAGAACTGAAAGAAGTAAAGCAAAAATTAAGAAAAAAGAACAATGGAGAAAAGACCCAAGATACGTTTACATAAAAATAATTTATCATTCATAGTTCACTTTTATTTGATATACCAACTATCAAAAAACACATTTAAGCAGTACCAATCAAAAAATAATGGGTATGTGGTAAGTGAAAGAAACAAATGTAAGGAATATACATTATGCATAAAAGTAGAACTGTACTTGTTGGTTTCAGCTAAGACAGCACAGAAAGGAATAGGAGGGAGGGGAAATAGGGAGCCTGGTGCTTAGCATCTTATCATGAAAAAGTTTTAAATGCAAAGTTAGTTTATATTTAAAAAATATTCAAAAAATTTTGGCTCAAACTCTGAAGCACAATTATTTGAAGTTCTTATGGCTAAATACCTTTATACAAAAGGGAAAAGGGGGCAATGTCTGGAAAGCAGTATATACTGTACTAATGCTTGAAATATAAGAAACAATATTCTGGATCTAGAGGCTGTGATGGAAGAGGCTGAGTTGGATTTAGTGGCAAACACAGAGATGTGGTTCATAGAGGACCATGACTGGGATATTGCTATATGGGCTATAATCTGTTCAAGAAAGACAGGGTAGGAAGAAAAGGAGGGGGAGTGGCATTATATATTAAAGACCATATTAAAGCCACACAATTGCAGGATCTGGAAGGTAAGGAAGAGGCACTATGGGTAAATTTAGAAAGAGAGAATAGAAAATGTATTTACATTGGTGTGATACATAGGCCTCCTTCACAGTATTGCACTGTTACTACTTAAAAATCAATAAAGATTTATAAATAAGAAGTGGACAGAGATTTAATAGTAGACATTCAAGATATAGCTGTAAAAGGAATATTACTAACAGGTGATTTTAACATGCTAGATGTTGATTGGGTATCCCTATTGCGGGGTCTTCTAGAAATAGGGAGAACCCAAATTCTCTAAAAGAAGAACTGTTCCAGCAGTTGGCAGTGGAACTCACGTGGAATGGGGCCATATTGGACTTAGACATAGATGCACTAAGAGGATCAGTAAGACTGTGTAGGTCAGCATCGATCTGATTTTTGGGCCAATTCAGAAAGAGCTATTGATGCACTTAAAGGTTTGCATGCAAATGATTCCCGCAACAGGGGAAGCCTGAACAGCTGAAAGGCAAGGGAAGCTCCAAAAGCAATCTCATGCCACTCAGCTATTTGGGGTGGGAAACTTTTTTTTTTTTTAATGGGCACAGATGCTGTGCATTTTACACAATGCTGGGAATGCTCCTGCAAAGCTGATCTTCAGTCTGCCAGGCAGACTCCAATGTCTGACTATACCTCTACTCTTATGAACCATCATATGCTCACCAGAACGGGAGGAGGTGTGACTATGCAGCTGGTACCCTGCGAGACACCGCTGAGCCTCCTAAGGATGCCAAACAGCCTGCGCTCGACCCCTGATTAACAGGAGGTGAGACCACTTCAGGGACAGCCCTGAGCTCCAGAGAAAACTATGCAGGCTAGCCAGCAGGTATCTAGAGGAATCGGCCTGTCAGCTACAGATCGCAGTTTGTGAATTCTCAAGCAGGCAGAGCTTTAAAATTGCTCTAAGCACTAATTTACCCCAAAAGGGGACAAAATTACATCAAATTAAAACAAGAAAATAGGGAGAGTAAAACACACACAACTGCAATCATGCATGCAGAAGGAAAAAACTATAGAGGGCACTAAACTGCACAGTGAAGTACTATAGAGGAAGAGTGAAAAATCCGGAGTAAATTCCTTCTGCAACCATGCGACTAAAGGAAAATAACCCAACTATCTAGAATGTGTCACCTATTGCACGAGAAACAAATTTGAGGAGAATAATAGTCATTTTCTATACTTCTGTGGCAATTAAGAAAGAACACTTATTACAGAGGAACAAAAAAATTAAACTTTGTTACATACTGTAATTTAGGCACACCCCTCCTCCCCACCTCCCTTTGCCACAAGTTTTCTACTTATAGTATTTGAATACTTTTAGCTTGAACATTTGATGAAATGTCACCAAACTCCAGTAGGTAACTAGAGCAGATGTCATAATACTCAGGAACAAAATCTGAATATGATTAGCTTGAATATGTGATGAAGTTTGCTTGATGAAATCTCCATGATGATTAAATGTTGTACGATAAAGCATCAAGTGATGAAATCTCCATATATCATCAACAGACATTTACATTTTATTTGGCAGGAGAAAAGTTAAGGCTCAAAGTGCTATTATCCAACAGGACAAGAATCAGGGCTCTTTATAGAGCAGTCTTGCTACTAGAAAATGACTACCCTCACTTCTTGCATTCTGTAATTCGCTAATTGTCCAGCCTTCTTCAATGTGAACCGCCTAGAAGTCATTTGACTATGACGGTATAGAAGAATAAAGTTATTATTATTACCGTATTTTTCGCTCCATAAGACGCACCCTAAATTTAGAGGAGGAAAACAAGAAAAAAAAAATTCTGAACCAAATTCTCCATGCCAGGCTCTGCACCCAAACCTACACTCCTTGTCAGGCTTTGCACCCTGTCTCACTGCACTGCCCTGTCCTGTAACCTGCCCCCCTCCCCCACACCTTTTTTAATCCTCTCTCTCTTTTTTATGGTACAACATTTTTTATTGGTTTCCAAAATAAATTACAAACAGGGCATAGCCCAAAACAGAAACAAGTCCCAAACAAGAAGAACAATAATCAAGAATACCACAGAATGAACCCCCCACCCCTTCCTAGAGCAGGGAGCAACCTCCAGTATGAAGAACAATGAAACAAAAATTAAAAACAACCTTTTATAACCCCTGTCCCTTTTTAAAATATCCCTGTCCCGTCCGGTAGGGAAGATATAAATTTTTAACACCCCCTCCCTGGTTGGGCCTTTTAAAAACACCCCCAGTACCTTTTTTAACCCTCATTCCTTTTTAAAAAACTCTGTCCCATCCCGTAGCGAAGAGAGGAGAGACTCGTGAGAACTGAAGGCACCATTCAAAGGGCTGCGCTACCCCAGGTAGGCGGGCGGAAAACTTGCGCCTGCTGGCGAACGCTGAAAACACCATTCTGAGGGTGGCGCTGACACCGCTGGACCACCAGGCAATGGGAGAAGCTTAAGGAGGTGCGGAACAGGACAGGAAGAGGAGGTGCGGGCCCAGGCAGGCGGGTGGAGGGCTCGTGCCTGCTGGCCGATGCACCGCTGGACCACAAGGCAATGGGAGAGATTTGAAGAGGGACGGGACTAGGCGGAGGGGTGTTTTCAAAAGGGCTGAAGGTTAAAAAAGGTACTGGGAGTGTTTTTAAAAGGTCCAAATGGGGGGGGGGGAGATGTTAAAAATTTATATCTTCTCTGCATAAGACGAATCGACATTTCCATCCACTTTTGGGTGGAAAAAAAGTGTGTCTTATGGAGCAAAAAATACGGTAAGTGGTAAATTTCATTTCTATAAGTCAGTTAAAAAAATTCATCATCATCTTGAAAAACACATACACATATAAGAACATAAGAAGTTGCCTTCGCTGGGTCAGACCAGGGGTCCATCGCGCCCAGCAGTCCACTCCCGTGGCGGCCCATCAGGTCCATGACCTGTAAGTGATCCTTTGTCTAAGACCCTTTAATCCCCATGTTTCTTTTGACTATACCCTTCATGATCCTATCTCTACCTCTATCTATATCCCTCAATCCCCGTATCCTTCAGGAAATTGTCCAATCCCTCTTTGAATCCCCGCACAGGCCAGCCAGACCGGGCCGGCGTGGGAGCCCTGCTCCACCCCCCCGATCCAGCAGGAGGACACCACATTTTAAAAAGATTCAGCGCACCTCACCAGCACAGGCCAGCCAGACCGGGCCGGCGTGGGAGCCCTGCTCCGCCCCCCCGATCCAGCAGGAGGACACCACATTTTAAAAAGATTCAGCGCACCTCACCCGCACAGGCCAGCCAGACCGGGCCGGCGTGGGAGCCCTGTTCCGCCCCCCCGATCCAGCAGGAGGACACCACATTTTAGAAAGATTCAGCGCACCTCACCCACACGGGCCAGCCAGACCGGGCCGGCGTGGGAGCCCTGCTCCGCCCCCCCGATCCAGCGGGAGGACACCACATTTTGAAAGGATTCAGCGCACCTCATCCGCACAGGCCAGCCAGACCGGGCCGGCGTGGGAGCCCTGCTCCGCCCCCCCCGATCCAGCAGGAGGACACCACATTTTAAATAGACTTAGCATCAACGGCGCGCCGCCGTTCGGCACGCCGACGAAGGTGCACTTGCGAACAACACCTTTGCCCCAACGACCGCGCCACCAAATCACCTCCCCACCCTCCCAACACGGGAAAAACGTTGCAGACTACCACCTCACTCAAACCCACCACAGTCCTACAATAATACATTCGTAATCCTTTACAAAGGTATTATCGATAAAGACAGAAAACCTGCGTGGACAGAAAAAAAAAAAAAAATAAAAGTCCACACTAGAAGGATTTCATAAACCAGCAAACATGAAGATCCTATCAATCCTAATGATATATCTGCTATGCAATAACATTAAAAACGTTATATCACTCTATCCAAAACTTCACTCCGTTCACGAACCTGACACGCCCATTAGGCTCCTAACTAACCAACAAGAAAGAGTAAACCACATTACAATAATCACAAGTAATAATAGACCTCACCGTACCCTCAAAAAAAACAAACCAAGGGAGATAAAACGCATCAAATCCAATACACCCACCACGACGACCTCCATTCCCTGCGCCTACCTCAATACTAGATCAGTGAGGAACAAAGCTTTCCTAATCAAAGATTGGATCGTCTGCAAGAAACTAGCCTGCCTCTTTCTTACGGAAACATGGCTACTATCAGAAGAGGATCCAGTACTAAATAACCTAATACCAGAAAACTACAAAATCCACATGATAAACCGCGAAGACCGTAGAGGGGGAGGACTAGCAGTCATTCACAAGGAAGAACTCAAACTTGAACTAGTGGACTCCAAGATTACCAACCATTTAGAAACACTAGTATGCAAAATTAGCAATAAAGACCTCGAAGAATACCTCTCCTGCATTTTGTTTTACGTACCACCTAAATGCTGGTCAAAAGCCAGAGAAGACTTCTATGAATTCATCCTACATAACTCAATCACTCCGTCATATAATATTATAGCAGGAGACGTAAACCTACATTTAGAGAACGAGGACAATCCCGACACAAAAGATTTTAAAAACTACCTATCCTCACTCAACTTCATTCTCCCTTCATCCACACAAACCCATGAAAAGGGCCACCAGCTAGATTTGGTAGCCATGTCCTCAAAAGAAATCCTAAATCCCACTATTTCCATATCGAACGGCATCTGGAAACACGATATTTGGTCCGACCATTTCACCTACTACTTTAACTTAATCTGGAACCAACCAAAAGGAAAAACTCACCCAAAGATAAAAAAAGAACACCCCACAAGGGGCCACATCAATCCAGAAGAATTCTGGGCCCACTATGAAGCGCGAAAGGAAATAAGTGAAGAGGATGAATTCTGGGAACAGTGGTCGAAAACAAGCACAACCATCTTAGACAAAATAGCTCCTAAACGAAACAAAACAAACCGTGCAAATAAATATAACAACTGGTTTGACTCCGAACTACTAAAAATGAAACAATCAATAAGACGACTAGAAAGGATTTGGAACAAATCAGGTGAAACATCTGACAGGAACAATTGGAGATCAAATATAAAGAAATACAAACAACTGATAAAAGAAAAAAGGAAAACATTCTACTCAGCCAAGATACAAATATCCAACACAAGGCCAAAAGGAATCAACACTCATGAATTGTCCAACCTAGTTAAAAATTTATTCGACACCACACGCCACAGCCAAACCACGCACAACATAAAACTTCCATCAGCAGACGATCTAGCACACACTTTGACTCAAAAATTGTGAACCTAAGAAACAACTGCCCAACAAACAACACAGATGAACAGCAAACTGCCAACACACATGAAAATGCAATACCAGCGAACATGTTTTGGAACTCCTTTCAGGACCTAGAATGGAACAACTTCATAAAACTCTACAACAAATACACTAAATCAAATTGCACCCTAGATCCTTGCCCCCCTTACATAATGAAAGCAGCCCCATTAGACTTTAAATTAACACTATGGACTCATATGTCCAACAATTTCAAAAACGGAAAATTCCTATCAAAAAATGGGCACATTATAATCACCCCGATTCCAAAAAATCGTAAACTACCCCTAACATCAGCAACCAACTATAGATCAGTAGCATCCATCCCATTGTTCGTAAAAATAATGGAAGGTTTGGTTCAAACCCAACTGTTGGAATACCTAGATCAGTTCTCACTGCTACACGAAACCCAGTCTGGCTTCAGACCTCTGTTCAGCACTGAAACGGTGATTGCAGCGATCTTAGAATACCTACGTACCTTATTCAGTAAAGGCCATAAAGCCTTAGTCATGCAATTCGACATGAGCTCGGCCTTCGACTTGGTGGATCACGAAAAACTACTACAATGCTTAGACGCAATCGGCATTGGAGGCGAGGTGCTGAACTGGTTCCGAGGATTCCTTATGATCCGCACCTATCAAGTTCACTTCAACTGCAATCTCTCTAAAACATGGACTAACCCATCAGGCGTTCCACAGGGGTCCCCACTACTCTTCAACGTTTATATAGCTTCACTAGGTACGCAGCTGACCCAACAAGACATAAAAGTATTTAGCTATGCAGACGACTTCACAATCATTATCTCGTTTACTGCATCTCCCTCCGAAATCACCTCCAAAGCAACTGAAGCAATAAATATGATGGAACAATGGACCAAAGACTTCAAATTGAAGCTTAATTCAGAAAAAACTAAATTCTTCATAGCCTCGCCACACGCAAATAACACAATAAAATCACTACACATTAACAACCTTAACTACCTCATTCAACCAACGATGAAGGTTCTAGGAATAATACTAGACCAAGGTTTAACCATGAAAGACCATATAGACTCCCTAATCAAAAGAGGGTTTTTCACTCTTTGGAAACTTAAGTCCATTAAAGCTTACTTCCACACCTCAGCTTTTAGAATTCTAGTTCAATCCCTAATACTAAGCCACCTGGACTATTGCAACATTACCCATCTGACAATCCCCCAGAAGCAAATGCAAAGACTCCAACTGATACAAAATGCAGCAGTCAGGATGATTTGCGGGCTGAAGAAGTCCGACCACATAACCCCCTCCTACCGACTCCTACACTGGCTGCCAATGGGAGCACACACGAAGTTCAAACTAGGATGTCTCTGCTTCAAGGTACTAAATGGCTTAGCCCCTAAATACATTACAGACCTCTTCTCATTCCCAACCAACAGACACGAAAGAAAAACTCACCTGAAATTTGTCTCCCTACCGGCTAGAGGGTGCAAATATAAGAGATACCATCAACAACTACTATCGTATCAAGCAGCCATATGGGGTAAAGACTTAGAAAAACTAATCGCACACACAAACAATTATGGAGAATTTACGAAACACCTAAAAACTTACCTGTTCTTGAAATACCTAGGCAACGAACCAGGACATCAGCCCCCCTTGTAACACCATCACATACCTGAACTTGTAAACTATCAGCCCTAACCCCCAATCACTAACTATGAACCACTCCACTCAATCCATGAACTATTCCCAATTCTTTGTAAGCAGCACGGCACTTCTTGGTCATGCAGCACACAAACTATTGTTATCATCATTAATGTTGGTATTTTCAGATGTATACTACTAGACTCTTTAATTCGTTGTATTTACAGCTTCTCTTTATTGCATTTACTTACAGTTTCTCTCTATTGTAAACCGCCTAGAAGTCGCAAGATTGTTGGCGGTATATAAGAATAAAGTTATTATTATTATTATTAATGTACTCTGTCCTATCACATCCTCCGAAAGCGCATTAAAGGTATCCACCACCCTCTGAGTGAAGAAAAATTTCCTAGCATTGGTTCCTAGCATTGTCCCCTTTCAGTTTCTCCGAGTGCCCCCTCGTTCTTTTAGTTCCCAATAGGATGAAGAATCTGTCCCTTTCCACCTTCTCTATGCCTTTCATGATCTTGTATGTTTCTATCATGTCTCCTCTGAGTCTTCGCTTTTCTAGGGTGAAGAGCTCCAGCCTTTCTAGCCTCTCTGCGTATGAAAGGTTTTCCATACCCTTTTATCATTTTTGTCGCTCTTCTCTGAACCCTCTCAAGTATCTCCATGTCCTTCTTTAGGTACGGCGACCAATATTGGGCACAGTACTCCAGTTGTGGTCATACCATCGCGCGGTACAGCGGCATGACGACTTCCTTCATTCTGGCCGTAATACCCTTCTTAATAATACCCAACATTCTGTTTGCCTTCTTCGAGGCTGCTGTGCATTGTGCCATTGACTTCATTGTTGTGTCCACAGGTACACCCAAGTCTCTCTCAAGGTTACTTCCCTCTAATACTAATCCTCCCATTTGGTAGCTGAACATCGGGTTCTTTTTCCCCGTATGCATGTCCTTGCATTTCCCTACATTGAAGTTCATCTGCCATTTTCATTTATTCGCCCACTCCTCCAGTTTGTTTAGGTCCCTTTGTAGGTCCTCACAGTTCCGCAGTTCTAACCCTGCTACAGAGTTTAGTGTCATCCGCAAATTTTATAACTTCACACTTCGTCCCCGTTTCCAGGTCATTAATAAATACATTGAACAGCAACGGTCCGAGTACCAACCCCTACGGAACTCCGCTTGTGACCCTCCTCCAGCCCAAGTAGTGACCCTTCACTCCAACCCTCTGCCTGCCAACCAGTGTTTGACCTATCTGTGTACGTCCCCTTCTACCCCGTGGTTCCACAGCTTCCTAAGTAGCCGCTCATGGGGTACCTTGTCAAAGGCCTTTTGGAAGTCGAGGTAAATGATGTCTATGGGTTCCACTTTGTCCAACTGGCTGTTTACCCCCTCAAAGAATTGCAGTAAGTTTGTTTGGCACGATCTTCTTTTGCAGAAGCCATGTTGGATCGTTTTCATCAGCCCATTTTTTTCAATGTGCTCACAGATGCTGTCCTTTATCAGTGCTTCTACCATCTTGCCCGGAACCGATGTCAAACTTACCGGCCTGTAGTTTTCCGGGTCTCCTCTCGACCCCTTTTTAAAGATAGGTGTAACATTTGCTATCTTCCAGTCCTCCGGGATCTCCCCAGTTTTCAAGGATAGGTTGGAGTATTTCCGCTATCTCATTTCTTAGTTCATTTAGTACCCTAGGGTGGATTCCGTCCAGGCCTGGTGATTTGTCGCTTTTCAATCTATCTGTTGGAGGACATCCTCATGGCTCACCTCTATTGTTGACAGTTTTTCTTCTTGGTCTCCATGGAAGATCACGTCGGGTTCTGGTACACTGGATGTGTTCTCGCTTGTGAAGACTGACGAGAAGAACTTGTTTAACCTGTTGGCTACCTCTTTTTCCTCCTTTATCACTCCCTTTCTGTTTCCATCATCCAACGGTCCTACTTCCTCCCTCGCCGGTTGTTTCCCTTTAACATATTTGAAGAACGATTTGAAATTTTTTGCCTCCCTAGCTAGCCTCTCTTCGTATTCCCTTTTCGCTCTCCTAACCACTTGATGACATTCTCTTTGGCGTTTCCTGTGTTCCTTCCAGTTTTCCCCAGTTTGGTCCTTTTTCCATTTCCGGAATGATTTTTTCTTGTCTCCTATCGCTTTCTTCACTTCATTGTTTATCCATGCGGGGTCTTTTGTTCGGTTTTTTTTGCACCCTTTTCTAAATCTGGGGATGTACATATGTTGTGCCTCTTGCACTGTGCTCTACGGTTTCTGTTTTCCTTGAGCTGTTTCTGAGTTTTTTCCTTACCATTGCTCTCATAGCATCATAGCTCCCTTTCTTGAAGTTGAACGTTGTCACTGTGGTTCTTTTCCCTTTTGCTGTACCTACTTCTAATTTGTACTGGATCATGTTGTGATCGCTGTTTCCTAGTGGTCCTACTACTTCCACTTCTTTTGCAGGTCCCCCTAGTCCGTTGAGGATTAGATCAAGAGTGGCATTCCCTCTTGTTGGTTCCTTGACAAGCTGATCCATAAAGCAGTCCCTCACAGCCTCTAAGAATTCTGTTTCCCTCGCACAGTTCGAGTTTCCAATACTCCAGTCTATCCCAGGGTAGTTAAAATCTCCCATTACTGTCACGTTCCTGTTTTTGCCTTCCCGCCTCAATTCTGCTGCCAGATCTTTGTCGTTTGCTTCCGTTTGTCCAGGTGGATGATAGTACAGACCCAATTTTATGTCAAGGCCATTTTTTCCCGGTAATTTAACCCATAATGACTCCAATCCTTCCGCCTTTGGTTCTATATCCACTCCAGATGAGGGAATGGTGTCTTTTATGTATAGTGCTATTCCTCCACCCTTCTTGTGGGTCCTGTCTCTTCTATAGAGTTTGTACCCTGGCAGTACTAAGTCCCATTGGTTATCCTCATTCCACCATGTTTCCGTGATTCCAATGATGTCTAAGTCCTCTTTTTTGGCTTTGACTTCTAATTCTCCCATTTTGGTATTTAGGCTCCTTGCATTTGCGTACAAGCAATTTAAGTCCAGGTCTTTTCTTTTCCCTGTTGGTTTTTCATGTGTTTTGCTCCTCTTGCCATCCCCTATTTGGGCTGCCAGTCCCTGATTTCTGCTCCTTTCTTCCTCATTTTTTGGTGCATCTTTTTCGTCCGCAACCTGATTTTCCGATTTCTCCTGTTCCTCTAATTTTATCTGTTTGCCCCTCTTGTTGGTCAACAGTTTCTGTTGTTCGTCTCTTGCTTGTTCCCAGCATTTTTCCCGCTCAGTATCTTCTTTGGATACTCTTGTCCGAACCGTCGACGTCAGGTCGACTGTCGGCTTTCCCCTTCTTCTCAGTTTAAAGCCTGCTCAATTCCTCTCTTGACGTTGTTTGCTAGCAGCATCGTTCCTGCCGTGCTCAGGTGTAGTCCGTCCCTTCTGAAGAGCTTGTTCTTCTCCCCAAAAGTTGTCCAGTTCCTCACAAAAAGGAATCCTTCTTCTTCGCACCATCTCCTTAACCATATGTTTATTGCTTGTAGCTCAGTCTGCCTCTTCATGTCTGCCCTTGGTACTGGCAGAATCTCTGAGAATGCTATCTTCTGTGTCCTCAGCTTCAGTTTCCTTCCTAGGATCTTGAACTGTTCAGTTAGCGTAGTCCTGCTGTAATTTCTCCTGTTGACATCATTTGTTTTAACTTGGATTATCACTGCTGTCTCTTCTGTTTCTGCGCTGTCCAGGATCCTCTCGATTCTGTCGGTGATGTCCTTCGTTCTTGCTCCTGGGAGACAGGTCACTAGCCGATCTTCTCTCCCTCCTGCTACATGACTGTCCACTTCTCTCAGGATTGAGTCTCCCACGACGACTGCAGATTTCCCCTTCTTCAGCTTTCTCACTGGTCTCAAGTCTATATCCTCGGTGTGGTTCAGTACTTTTTTTTCAGGGTACCAGCCAGTCTTCGCCCTCTCTGCTTGCTCGAATCTTCCATGTGGTCCTTTATCCTTGGCGTCTGTTGGTTCCTGTCTTCCATCTGTTGGCCCCTGTCCTCCATCTCGTGTAGACGTAGCTTCCTCACTCCAGCGCTGCTGATGATCCTGCTCTTCTATCTGCCTGTAGGCCTCCTCGATGAATCTCTCGAGCTCCCTTACTTGCTCCTCGATGTGGCTCTCTCTTGCGGGGTCTTCAGTTGTCTTGAATGGTGCTTCCGAGATGTGGGGCCCCTCCAGCTCTTGAACCCTGCACTGCAGTCGACCAACTTCCTTCTTCAGGCTTTCCAGTTCCTGACACCGACCGCATACGTATGCCTGCCTTCCCGAGGGAAGGTAGTCATACATATGACACTCCGTGCAGTACACTGGGAAGCTCCTCCAGATTCCTGCTGCTTCCATTTCTCTTTCTTCGCAGTCCACTAGATGCTCTCTCCCCTGTCTTATGCGGGCGGGCGCTGTGCTCTCTCAAGTGCTTGGCTCTTTCCTGTCTATGTCAGACGAAGGGCAGCAGACATCCAACAAAGAGGTAAAATTAGCATGAATGTGCCTTATCACAAGTCTATACCCTATTCCCAAAAGACAATCACATTGCCCTGAAAATTTTCTTTACTTGTTGATATTTTAATGTCTTAATGCCATCACATACTCAGAGATAGCATATCTAGTGTTTCTCTCCCTTTCTTTTTTTTTTAAGCAACAACTTATTAATGTTTCTGAAAGAGTGAATAGCCAACAGTAAAAGTTATACTACTAAGAATTTTTGAACTCTTCAATAGTTCTACTGCTCACAAGTTTTTAACCTGTGCTATTTTAGCCTCTAGGGATGTTTGCTACTTTATGTCTAGTAAAGGTATATTTATCTATTTCAAATATAGCAATTTATGTTGGATCCCAAGAAAGTTCTAGTCAGAACTTCAATTATAAAAACTTTGGGAATGAAAAAATAAAGGCAGGAGCATCACAAGCCTAAAATGTACCCTGAGCGGCATGCTTCAAGCACTCTTGCTCCACCCATTTATTTTTCAATGGCAACAAACCAAATGAACAGGGTGCAAATTTAACACAACAGCTTCTCTTGCACCAAGTGTGACTGCAACAACTTCATGAAGGTAGTTATAGCCCTGAATAAAACTAGATTAACATTACAACCAATTAATTTTTACAATTTAATTGAAGAGGTTCTGCAATACCATCTTGGACCTATAAGAAATCTGACATATCGGAAGGGGGCATGGCCAAGATGGTGGCATTTAAGAAATCGCTCTTTGTGATTCTTTTGGCATTCTCTTTTCCTGTGTTGAATTAAGATGCCTCATAAACAAAAAGGCAACGCGAAGGCTGTTTCCTCCACAACAACCTCCTTTACAACCTGCAAACCAACAGCCAATTGAACAATTTTTCGCTGGAGCCTGTCCGAGGAATGGGGTTTTGGTTCCTGCTGTAAGAGAGGGAGGAGAACACCCAACCTTACTGGGGCATGAAACATCATTATCACCCCTGGTATCAGTTCCTCCTCTTTGTCCGGCATCGGCTGCTGCCGAAGGTGTGGAAGCTTGGGCTGCCAGAGTTGCAGTAGCAAGTTCCACCGAGGAGGGCCCTAAGGCGGATGAGCTTCTGCCAAAAGAAATAACACCAGAGGAGACAAGTACCTCCAAGGAGGTGATGGAGGCGATTTGGAAAATGCTGCAGAAATTTGATGCTGTATTGCTAAAGACATCCAGTGAGGTACTTGCTTTGGGAGGTAAAATAGATGACATATCTAGATCTTTAGACCAAAGTAATATGGAGACAAAAAATTAAATAACCTAAATACAAACCGAGGTCAAGACTCTCCAAGAATATAAGACTAGCAATTAAAGATTGTTTATACATAGAAAGATTGAGAATACTGAGAATTACAACTGAAGATTGAATATACTGTACGAGTTTTGAATTTCCCCAAAACTCCTGGGATTTCTTCCTTGAAATGTTTAAAAGTTACTTGGTTGATATATTAAAATATTCCGCTGAATTTATTCCTCCGGTTAACAGGATTTACTATTTACCCATTTCCTCTAAACAAAATGAAGGAGTTATGTGGAAGGAGAAAATATTCAGTGAGTCCAATTAGATATGAATAATACCTCGGCTATACTTGAAGAATCTATTACTGACTCTTTGGTTGGAACTACTTTGTTGGTCTCCTTCATTTTTGAACAGAATTTAAATGCCTTTATGAAACTATATTTTCGACATTCCAAAGAACTATTTCATGGTAAAAGAATGTGAGTTTATTTGGATGTAACAAGAATTGCACAAGAAAGAAGACAGTTTCTTTCTATGCGACAAGAGATGAGGGCACTGGGAGCTATTTCTTTATTGGCATAGTAAATGTCTTGTGAAATATGCAGACGTCAAATATGTTTTCTTTACCCCGGAGCACTTGAGAATCTTTCTGGACTTAAAGATCACCTCACCATAACTGATTAATGGAAATAGGGTAGTTGATCAGCATTATTGCCTTTCCTTTTAAGTTTATTTCCTAAAATTTACTTCTCATTTATTTTTCCTGCTTCACTCCCTCAATATGTTATTGTGGTCTAAATTAGTGCTGCCCGATTTCCGATTCGAATCGATTTACCGATTCACTTTGAGTGAATCCATTCGAATAGATTTGTTAAAAAAAAAAAAAAAAAAATCGGCCTGGCCGATTCGGTGACTGACCCTCCCCCTCGCCCCCTAAAGCAGGAGCGGCAGCGCTGCCTCTTGCTGGCCAGCCACTGCCGCTCCTGCTTTAGGGGGCAGGATCAGTCAGGAAGTGCTGCAGCAGCATCTTCCGGCTTCCCCCCTGGCCTCTCTTTACTTAATTACAGCAGCCAAGTGAGCACGAGCGCTTAAGTGTTCCAGAAAGAAGAGTTCCCCGGCCACGAACCTCCCCTTCCTATGCGCGCTAGTGACAGCACAGACCTGGCTTCTTCCTACTTCAATCATGCCCGCAATGAGCCTGAGCCTGTACCTGTCAGAGGTGCTAGCATTTTTCAGCTAAGGGAAAGGGGTTAGAGAAGGGGTTGTGGGAAGAGAGCCCAGCCCCGACCAGCCATTGGCGTGCGTTTAAGTGTATATGCTGCCTTCTTCCCTTGTGTATCTTCAGCTTTGCGGATATCTTCGACTTTTTGAAGCTCCTGTAGTGAAGAGGAGGAGCTCGCTAGCCCTATCTCCCTTCTCACTTTAACCATTGGCCGCGCTGCAGAGAAGATCCACCGCTGCTAGTCTGCCCTAATTAGCATTGAGCAGGCAGCCCGAGCGCAGACGCACGAACGTACTTCATTTTTGTTCCATATTTGAATCATAATCGGAGTGAAAAGAGAACCTGTGGTGTAGTGAGATATTCCTGTATATGGGCGATCAATCTTGGTGAGTCTTCAGATCTGGAGGAATATACTCGTCTGGTCTCCTTTTACGTATTGGTACATGCAGTGGTATATCTAGGGTATGTGACACCCAGGGCGATCATTTTTGAACAACATCCCCCATATGTAATTAAGTAAAGTTAAGACCGGAAGGCCGGGGGGAATATGGAGGGAGGGAGGGAAGGGGGTTCAAAGAGATATGCATATGCCGGAATGGGGGGGAAGAAATAATGGGTCTAAAAACAGAGGAGGAGAGAGATGGACAATGGGATTTAGAGAGGGAAGGAACAGAAAGGGAGATTAGTTGGACATAAGGGATGGTGTGGAGGGGTGGGGTGGGGCTAGAAATACTAGATAAGAGGGTAGTTGGGAAGAGAAAGGGACAGCTGGTGGACCCTGTGGTGGTGGGGAAGGAGGGAGAGATGCTGGATGAAAGTGTAGTTGAGAAAAGGAGAGATGATGGATCTGGGGATGGTTGGGTCCATTGCTGCAGCTGCGGGGGGATGGAGATGAAAAAAAGGAAAGATACCAGACCTCCAGGGGAGGGGAAGGGGAGGACAGAAATGGAAGATGGATAGTTAGCAAGAAGAAAGGAGACCCTGGCAAGCGAGTTATCAGAAGACAACTAGAGCCTGGGACCAACATGATTTGAAAAATGACCAGACAACAAAAGGTAGAAAAATAATTTTATTTTCTGTTTTGTGATTACAGTATGTCAGATTTGAAATGTGTATCCTTCCAGAGCTGGTGTTAGACCGCGAACGTGAGCTAGGATTGAACAGAGAGAGGAAAAGTATTTTTTATTTATTTTGTTTACACCACAGCACCAGTGGGGGTAGGAGAGGGCAAAGGGGGTGAAGAGGCTATAAAATAAACCCACCAGGATGTTTGAAAAAAAAATTAAAAAAAATACCCAATTGGGCAGGAAAATCAAATCAAATTGAATCGAAAAATCGATTCAATAGGCTGAATCAAATCAAATTTTTTTTTCCTGATTCGGGCAGCACTATAGGAAATATTTTCTTTGTACTTATTTTTGATGTTAAAGATTGATATTCCTACTGTATTTCTATAACAAGAAGGGTTTTTTTTCTTGTAAATTTCATTTGAAATTATAAATTTAAAAAAAGAAATCTGACATATCAGTGTGTGGTGTAGTAGTAAAACTAGGAACATCCCTCCCCTTTAGAACCACAGAACTCTGGAACAACCTCACATCCCCGCTCAGAATTCCAAGCTCCCTCCAATCCTTCCGCAAACACCTGAAAACTTGGCTCTTTTCAAAAATCTAACACCTCCCGCTCTTTGGTACCCTGTCCCTCTTTATCTTCCTAGCTCCTTTCCTATAACCCTTCATTGTAGCTCCTTTTCAACCTAACCCTGTAAATCGTGCTGAGCTCTACGCTTGTGGAGATGGTGCGGTATACAAACCTAAGGTTTAGTTTAGTTTAGTGGATAGAGCACTGCTCCTTGTGACCCTGGGCAAGTCACTTAATCCTCCACTGCCCCAGGTACATTAGATAGACTGTGAGCCCGCTGGGACAGAAAGGGAAAATACCAGTCCGGTATTCTTTGACTTGATACTTTTAATGGGTTGGGGTTTTTTTGCTGTGCATATTTACAATTTTTATATACTCGTTCCAGAAGTATGCTTGTAAACCAAATTGCTTGTATATCAAAGCGAGTTTCCCCATAGGAAGTAAGGGAAACTCGTTTTGATCCGTTCCTCCTCCTCCCCCCCCCCCAAGGCTACCAGCGCTGCTCCATTCCCCCCCTTGAGGCCACCGATGCTTCTGCATCCCCCCTCCCACGATCCGGCATCCCTCCCCCGCCGCTCACATCGCTCCACCCTCCCCCGCGATTCTACATCCCCCCTGAGCACCGAAACGAAATCCCTTACCCCGATTGGGCACCGGCACCAGTACCAACGCATAGGACATGCCGGTGCCAGAATATCCTCCCCTCTTCTGGGCTGGGCGGTGCGTCAGAGATCCTCCCTGTTGCCTGTGCTGGGCTGGACTAGGTCTTGAGCATTTGCGCATGCTCAAGGCCTTCTGGTCTCGCTCTCTCCGAGATTCTGAATCTCGGAGAGAGCCCAGCCCCTAGTCCAGCCCAGCACAGGCAACAGGGAGGATCTCTGACGTACCGCCCAGCCCACACACACATATACACACACACACATACACAGAGAGAGAGAAAATAAACTGAATTCTTTTTAGCCAAAAGCAAGCAGCCATCAAAAATTGCATCTCACTTTATATTTGAACCTTCCCTTCTTCCCCCATTGCCTCCTCCCTGCTACCTCCCTTTCAAGTAGAAGAGCTCCCACTTCCTCTCTGCCCCGGGTCTACTGTACCACCCTGGTGATCTAATGGCAAGAGCAATCCCCACTTGCTCCTGTCTATGCCATCTCCAAAATGGAAATGGCTACCATGACTTCAAGCAGCAGTAAGAAAGAAAAGAATTAAAACCATGGGGGGAGGGAGGGAAGAGGAGGAATCTGAAATATAAACACTCTGTTTATATATGAGTTAACATTTTTGTACCCTTTTTTTAAAGGAAAAATGTTCTCAGATCATATTCGGATGTGCTTATATTCGTGTATATATGGTAATTTTTTGCTTTGCTAGGTTTACTTCAAAATTCAAACATTTTTGGCTCTAAATTTCAATATACTCTACTGCTTTAATGTTTCCCTTACAGCAAAGAATGAAATACCACAATGGAATCAAACTTCTAGTGAAAAGACATACCTTTTTTGTTACCCTTGCTAAATTCGGCATGGGGAAACACTTTGTATAAAACTGCAAGGATGTTACTAAAGGTTCTTTCTAAGAGTGGCCGTATAATGGCAGATAGTGCATGTCCTGGAGACATCACGGCACGCTGTGAAGCAGGCACAATATTCTTCATTGCATGGTAAAAATCTTGTGCACCAAGAACTACTGAAGAGACATCAAGTTGCAGCTTCTGACTGCTCGCATAAATCTGGGGATAGCGTCGGCGAAGGGCTATCAAGGCAGCCTCTGTGCAAAGTGCTTTAATGTCAGCTCCACAGTACCCTGTTATAAGAAAAAAAAAAAAAGAAGAATATATTTTTTCAAAAGGCAAACTACATTGTTCCAACAAGAACTAAAAACTGCCCACATCCAAACAACTCAGATATTGTTGAAAATGCTAAATGAAGGAAAAAACGAAGTATGATATCTGGAGGAAATAGGGATACACTAAGGGCTCCTTTTACTAAGCTGCGATAGTGGTTTTAGCACGCACTAGACCTTAACGCCAGCATTGAGCATAGTTCTAGCCGCGTAGCGTGGGTTTAGCGTGTGCTAAAAACACTATCGCAGCTTAGTAAAAGGAGCCCTAAGAAGTAACAGTGGATTACTGTATATACTCAAATATAAACCGGGATTTGGGGGCCAAACAATTGGCCCAAAATGGGGGTCCCAGTTTATATTTGGGTCAATGCCCCCTCCTAGAATTGTTTAAGGCTGCCATGTCCAGGCTCTGTCCCCCTCCTCCTCCCTGCCCTATCTTCCAACCTCTGCCGATCTGGTGGAGGTGCAGCGTATCCTCTGCAATCGTTGGTGGAGGTGCAGCGGGCAGGAGCAAGATTTTTGAACTCCTGAATTCGCGGGAGCCAGTAAGGAAGCCGCTCAGTGCCGAGAACCAGCGCAAAATTGTGCTGCTGCTCGTGCTGCTGATTTGGACTAAGTGGATCCGTGCAGCTGGTTAGCAGCGGGGCAGGAGTTCAGAAAGCTTGCTCCTGCCTGCTGCACCTCCACCAACAATTGGCAGAGGACCCGCTGCACCTCCATTAGATCAGCAGAGGTAGGAAGATAGGACAGGGAGGGGGGACAGAGGGCAGAGCATGCGAGGGAGAGTGCAGAGCCTGACAGGGGAAGGACGGATGGAAGGATGCTGGGTGCAGAGCCTGACAGGGGAGGGGAGGATGGAAGGATGCTGGGTGCAGAGCCTGACTGGGAAGGGGATGATAGAATGATGCTGGGTGCAGAGTCTAACAGGGGAGGGGAGGATGGAAGGATGCTGGGCGCAAAGCCTGACAGGGGAGGAAGGAAGGGGCTGGATGCAGAGCTTGACGGGGCAGGACACTTGAAAATTAAGCTGCCCGACTTATATTCGAGTCAACCATTCTTCCTCCTTTTTGGGGGAAAAAAGGGGTTCTCAATTTATATTCGGATTGACATATTTGAGTATATATGGTACTTTAGCATTTGATATTAGCTACACAAAACCCATTCCCAGTGAAAGGAGGCAGGAGGGATAGAAATATTAAATCAAAATGGTGTGACATATGTATCAAAGTTGATTAACAGTAAGAAAAGCAGGTAAGGAAAGAAGTAAAAGGGCTTGAAAATATGGATTTTGACCCTTTTAACTGTTGGTATGTGACTGGGTTTTCAGTATTTTCTAACCTATTAAAATTCAATTTTATATCTGTATAAGAGTATATGTTTTGTATTATTTTGTTGTTGATTCAAGATATTATGTACGTGGATATTATTACCCGTTCTCGGAGGATGGGCCAAAAATATGGATAGATAGATATAAAACTAATAGGGATACAGAATGAGCAGATTACATGGGTCAGGTACATAGACAGTAATGAAACTGATAGGTATGCAGAATGAGCAGATTACATAGGTCAGATAGATAGATAGACAGATTGTAATGAAACTAATAGGTCTACAGAATGAGCAGATTACATGGGTCAAAGATAGCTAGTAATGAAACTAATAGGTCTACAGAATGAGCAGATTACATGGGTCAGAGATAGATAGATAGCTAGTAATGAAACTAATAGGTATACAGAATGAGATTACATGGGTCAGAGATAGATAGATAGCTAGTAATGAAACTAATAGGTATACAGAATGAGCAGATTACATGGGTCAGAGATAGATAGATAGCTAGTAATGAAACTAATAGGTATACAGAATGAGATTACATGGGTCAGAGATAGATAGATAGCTAGTAATGAAACTAATAGGTCTACAGAATGAGCAGATTACATGGGTCAGAGATAGATAGATAGATAGATAGTAATGAAACTAATAGGTCTACAGAATGAGCAGATTACATGGGTCAGAGATAGATAGATAGATAGATAGTAATGAAACTAATAGGTCTACAGAATGAGCAGATTACATGGGTCAGAGATAGATAGATAGATAGTAATGAAACTAATAGGTCTACAGAATGAGCAGATTACATGGGTCAAAGATAGATAGACAGTAATGAAACTATTAGGTCTACAGAATGAGCAGATTACATGGGTCAGATAGATAGATAGACAGTAATGAAACTAATAGGTATGCAGAATGAGCAGATTACATGGGTCAGATAGATAGATAGACAGTAATGAAACTAATAGGTATGCAGAATGAGCAGATTACATGGGTCAGATAGATAGATAGACAGTAATGAAACTAATAGGTATACAGAATGAGCAGATTACATGGGTCAGATAGATAGATAGACAGTAATGAAACTAATAGGTATGCAGAATGAGCAGATTACATGGGCCAGATAGATAGATAGACAGTAATGAAACTAATAGGTATACAGAATGAGCAGATTACATGGGTCAGATAGATAGATAGACAGTAATGAAACTAATAGGTATACAGAATGAGCAGATTACATGGGTCAGATAGATAGATAGACAGTAATGAAACTAATAGGTATACAGAATGAGCAGATTACATGGGTCAGATAGATAGATAGACAGTAATGAAACTAATAGGTATACAGAATGAGCAGATTACATGGGTCAGATAGATAGATAGACAGTAATGAAACTAATAGGTATGCAGAATGAGCAGATTACATGGGTCAGATAGATAGATAGTAAAAAAAACTAATAGGTATAAAGAATGAGCAGATTACATGGGTCAGAGATAGATAGATAGATAGTAATGAAACTAATAGGTATACAGAATGAGCAGACTACATGGGTCAGATAGACAGTAATGAAACTAATAGGTATATAGAATGAGCAGATTACATGGGTTAGATATATAGATAGATATACAGTAATGAAACTAATAGGTATACAGAATGAGCAGATTACATGGGTTAGATAGATAGATAGATAGACAGTAAAGCACAGTTACTTACTGTAACAGGTGTTATCCAGGGACAGCAGGCAAATATTCTCTACATGTGGGGTGACGTCACTGACGGAGCCCCCTAGCGGATGTTTTAGCAAGCAGACTTGCTCGAAGACCTTCAGGCTTGCAATTGGCCCGCGCATGCGCGAGGGCCTCTCCCGCCCTGCCTAGGGCATGCGTCTCCTCAGCTTGTTCTCAGTTCAGATAGCAAGCAAAGAAGCCAACCATGGGGAGATGGGTGGGTTAAGAGAATATCTGCCTGCTGTCCCTGGATAACACCTGTTATGGTAAGTAACTGTGCTTTATCCCAGGACAAGCAGGCAGCATATTCTCTACATGTGGGTGACCTCCAAGCTAACCAGAAAGGGATGGAGGGAGAGTTGGCAATTTAGGAGAATAGATGTTGCAAAATTGACTGGCCAAAGCGGCCATCACACCTGGAAAAAGCATCCAGACAGTAGTGAGAGGTGAACGTATGAACTGAGGACCAAGTGGCAGCCTGACATATTTCCTCAATGGGAGTGGAGTGGAGGAAAGCAACAGACGCCGCCATCACCCTGACCCTGTGGCCTGTGACTATACTCGGCAGGGAGAGACCAGCCTGAGCTAACAGAAAGAAATACAAGCGGCCAACCAGTTAGAAATGGTCCGCTTAGAGACAAAGCGACCCAAGCGATTAGGATCGAAAGAAAGGAACAGCTGGAGAGCAGAACGATGAGGAGCGATGCGCTTCAAGTAGAAGGTCAGCGCACGCTTACAATCAAGAGAATGTAGATCAGATCAGTGGTCCATTGTGCCCAGCAGTCCGCTTACGTGGCGGCCCTTAAGTCAAAGACGAGTGCTCTAAATGAGCCCAGCCTCACCTGCGTATGTTCCAGTTTAGCAGGAACTTGTCCAACTTTGTCTTGAATCCCTGGAGGGTGTTTTCCCCTATAACAGACTCCGGAAGAGCGTTCCAGTTTTCTACCACTCTCTGGGTGAAGAAGAAATTCCTTATGTTTGTGCAGAATCTATCCCCTTTCAACTTTATAGAGTGCCCTCTTGTTCTCCCTACCTTGGAGAGGGTGAACAACCTTATCTATTAAGTCTATTCCCTTCAGTTTCTTGAATGTTTCGATCATTTTCCCTCTCAGTCTCCTCTTTTCAAGGGAGAAGAGGCCTAGTTTCTCTAATCTCTCACTGTATGGCAACACCTCCAGCCCCTTAACCATTTTAGTCACTCTTCTCTGGACCCTTTCGAGTAGTACCGTGTCCTTCTTCTTGCATGGCGACCAGTGCAGGATGTAGTACTTCAGGTGAGGGTGCACCATTGCCCGGTACAGCAGCATGATAACCTTCTCCTATCTGTTCATGATCTCCTATAGCCATTCCTAAATAGCAGAAACTATCACATAATTTACCCTTCCTTTCAAAACTTGTGGTAAAACCTTACACTGTGGTAAAATGACCGGTTAGCCAGCAGACCCTAGTCTTTAAATTCTAAATCAGACAATGTCGTAACAATATACATTTTTGTTCTGCTCTGTAACTCAAGGGAAAAAAAAAATCAATGATCAATATGAACTCACAACTTGACAGCATCCAGGAACCAACTTGCTATATGTAATGAGTATTAACCCATACAGATACCAAAGGTTAAGAAGAGCAACTTTAATACTATTTTTTTTTTTAACTCTTCCAAATGACAGGAGAACTCATTCCATGACAAATAATGTCTGAGACAGTAAACAGGTGAATCAGAAGTCTGCACAAGGTGGGCTGTACAGAAAGAAGATTATTGAGGTAAGAACCTAATCTTCCATTCTGTTGCAAAGACATAGGATTTTGTACTGAAGCTGATCTACCAAAGCAGTGCCAGCTGTCTAGGAAGGGACAGATGAGCCTGCCTACAGTACCAAGGACCCAAAAGTGGCATCCTCTCAGGTCACCAGATCCACTCTGTAGAACCTTGTAAAGGTATGGAGAGTAGACCAAGTAGCTGCTGTACAGATTTCATAAAAACATAAGAACATAAGCAATGCCTCCACTGGGTCAGACCTGAGGTCCATCGTGCCCAGCAGTTCGCTCACACGGCAGCCCAACAGGTCCAGGACCTGTGCAGTAATCCTTTCTCTATACCCCTCTATCCCTTTTTCCAGCAGGAAATTGTCCAATCCTTTCATAAACCCCAGTACCGTTCTCTGCCCTATTACGTCCACTGGAAGCGCATTCCAGGTGTCCACCACACGTTGGGTAAAGAAGAACTTCCTGGCATTTGTTTTTGAATCTGTCCCCTTTCAACTTTTCCGAATGCCCTCTTCTTCTTTTATTTTTTGAATGTTTGAAGAATCTGTCCCTCTCTACGCCCTTCATGATCTTGTATGTCTTTATCATATCCCCTCTAAGTCTCCTCTTTTCCCGGGAAAAGAGACCCAGTTTCTCCAATCTCTCAGCGTATGAAAAGTTTTCCATATCTTTTATCAGACGTGTCGCTCTCCTCTGAACCCTCTCGAGTAACGCCATATCCTTCTTAAGGTACAGCGACCAATATTGGACACAGTACTCCAGATGCGGACACACCATCGCCCGATACAATGGCAGGATAACTTCTTTCATTCTGGTTGTTAATACCCTTCTTGATTATGCCTAGCATTCTGTTTGCCTTCTTAGTGGCTGCTGCGCACTGTGCCGTCGGCTTCATTGTCATGTCCACCATTACCCCCAAGTCCCTTTCTTGTGGTGCTTACATGTGTAGGGCTTGCATGCACCTTTCCAAGGAGCCATTGGAAGAAAAGCATTGGTATACTAAGAAGAGTGCCCAGCTGGATGGGTGTGTTGTATGATTTCATCCTTTTTTGACTGAGGAATTTGTTGTCATGACATAGCTTCTAAGACCCAGCTTATTAGTTTGTTTATTACAGAGAAATAGAACTGGGAGAAGATGGTGAAAGATCTAGGGTAGACCAAGCCCCAAGAGCTGCCAGAGGAGAAGCCAAGGGATACTTCTCATTTCGTTTTGTGAAAGTTCAGATAAGAAAGGCGTGAAGACGTCACATGCATGCCTTTGGAAAATGGCCACTATCTCTATCACAACACATTTGACTAGAAGTGTTGCTGCTTCCTGGGCAGAGTCCCGGGATATTCCACCTGATGAAAGGGTTCTGAAGGAATTAAAGGAGGAGATAGTGGAACTACTGCGGCAAATTTGCAACCTATCCCTGAAAGCAGGCGTGATCCCGGAGGATTGGAAGATAACCAATGTTACGTCCAATTTTAAAAAGAGATCAAGAGGTAACCCGGGAAACTAGACTGGTGAGTCTGACCTCGGTTCTGAGTAGTGGCTCGTGGCCAGCAGGGGGAGCTATTTATGGGACGATAATGGAATGGATGTCGGAGCATGATAGTGCAGTATTTTTGTGAAGTTTTTCTACAAAAGCGCCAGTTTTTCATATGATTCTGGGTAATTCTAGTTAGAGACAATTCTGTGTCAGTTAAGGACCACGCCCAAATAGAAGCGTACGGAAAAACAGGTGAATAAAAATTTGAATATAATGTAGCTAAGGCCAGAGAAAAACACACTAAGGATTAATATAAGGGAAAGCATAATAATATCTGTGTATGTACTTTGCTGTTGAGCCAAATCATGGTGGAAATCATGATTACATGGAATCCAGTTTGGGTTCTTTGTGTGTACTATATCTGTCCTGTCTTCGGCCACCATCTTGGGCCAGTGAATAATATTCTGTCTTTGTCCTCTCTGAGTTTTCCCGCTCCCAGCCTCGTGGTGTTAATTAATACCACATGGGCTTGCTTTAGACTGGTAAAGAAGGATAACGTGTCTCAAACTGAATTGGATGTAGTTTTGAATGAAAATTATGATTTATTGAATGGAAAAGCTTGGCCAAGCAAAGAGTGAATGAAGCAAAGTATAAATGAAGTGTATGACTGTGCTGCTTTGAAAAAATATATTTTATATATTTTAAACCTGAAGAAACACTAAGGAAAATCCTGAGGCAACATCTGGGAGTAATTAGAGTCAGAGACTGTTGCTTCAGTCTCCAGCATAGGAAGGGGGGGCATTGGAAGCCCATGCTTATCACTGTGTGTAACATGAAGCTGTCAGCTTTCCTCTTCCAGACTAAAGTTACTGTCAATTTAGGGAGAGGTTGAGAATTTCTCAGCACCCTGTTAATAATTGTAGAATTCTTTTGAATATGTTAATGTTAATTCAGAAATCAAAAGTAATTTTCTGAAACTTTGTCTAACTTTTAAATGTCGAGGAATGTTTCTTTGTCCAACTTTAAGACCACCCATAGGATTGTTATTGGTTGATTATGATGATGATGTCACCGAAAAGCCAACAGTATATAATAGAAACTCTGGAGCTAGAAAAACGAGACCGTTAGGAGAAGGCCAGCATTTTGGCCACTATTAACGATCTCCCATTAGCGCAATCGGTAAGCAATGATGCTGTTCTTTTGATCTAATAATGGAAAAATAGAAACAATAATTCAATAAATCTTGGTTATAATTTTTAAAACCTTGCGCTGGTGTCATTTTGCATGTATAATTATTTAAAAAGCAAGCCTCTGGAAAGATTGGAAGAGAGCATCCACCAATGGAGAGACTTCTTCAAGGAAGGAGTGACTGAAATGTGTCAAGAAGGAGGGTTGCAAACTTGCGTCCATTGAGATGTCAGGGTCCACTGAGGAATTCTGAGGTGAAGTCTGGCAAAAAGAGTCAAGTGTACTGTGGAGGCCATGTGACCCAGAAGTACCATCATGTGTTTCACTGAGATGGAAGAGCGGGAAGACACTGTATGACAGAGTTGAAGAGCTTCCAGACGTTGTTGTGGAAAGAATGCTCCGAGTTGGACAGTGTCCAGAACAGCTCCAATGAATTGTAGATTCTGTGAGAGCTGAAGCTGAGATTTGGGAAAGTTGATTTTGAATCCCAAACTCTGTAGGAACCAGATAGTCTGTTGGGTCACTACAATAACCCCTTGAGATGTGGAATCTTTGATGAGCCAGTCGTCGAGGTAGGGAAATACCTGAAGACCATGGTTTCGGAGAGCTGCCGCTACCACTACCAGGCACTTGGTGAACACTCTGGGAGACGAGGCCAGGCAAAAAGGTAGTACTCTGTATTGATAATACAGCTTCCCCATCCGAAATCTGAGGTATTGACAGGAGGCTGGATGAATGGGAATATGAGTGTAGGCCTCCTTGAGATCCAGAGAGCATAACCAGTCGTTCTGTTCGAGAAGGGGATAAAGAGATGCCAGGGACAACATTCAAAACTTTTCTTTGACTAGAAATTTGTTGAGAGCCTTGAGATCCAGAATGGGCCGCAGATCGCACATCTTCTTCGGAACAAGGAAGTAACGGGAGTAAAACCCCCTGTTCTGCTGTTCCAAGGGAACTGGTTCGATGACATGGAGAGAAAGCAGAGCTTGAGCTTCCTGAAGAAGAAGGGCGGTCTGGAATGGATTGGAAGGATACTCTCTTGGAGGAATCTCTGGTGGAACCTGAGTGAAATGAAGAGAGTATCCTTCTCTGATGATGGAAAGCACCCAGAGGTCGGATGTAATTATCGTCCATCGGTTGTAAAAATAATGGAGACGACCTCCTATAGGGGGAAAAAGAGACAGAGACAGAACGGTGGAGGTTATGCTCTGTTGCAAACAGTCAAAACGGCTGAGAAGCCTTAGATGCAGCAGAAGGCTGAGGTTTCTGTTGCTTCTGAGGTTGCTGTTTTTTCAGAGGAGGGCGAGTATAAGGAGTCGGCTTCGGAGCAAAACGCCTTTGATAGATAAGAGCAGGGCGTGCAGGCTTGGCAGGAGCTGGTTTTGGCTTAGGTCTGACTATAGAAGCAAAGGATTTTTCATGGTCAGATAATTTCTTGGTGGCTGCCTTGATTTATTCATCAAAGAGGTCGTTGCCCTCACAAGGAATGTTAAAATTATGATAGGCAGCAAGAACCCTTGAAAAACAAGGTTGGAACCGAGTGGCGAGTGAAAATTCTGCCGAAAACCTGTCGATGTCCTTGGTAAGGGGGAAGGCAGGAAATTGGAATAAGCCCAAAATTAAATACAAGGAAAAAGCTTGATACGAAGGAACCTTCAAATGGCCGCTAAGTTAAAAAGAAAATAACGGTAAGTAGAAAAGAAAAATGGAAGCAGGAAGACAACCCAAACTGGACGAAGTCCATGTCTTCTTCACTCCACGGAAAATGAAAAACTGACAACCTTGCAAGCTAGCATCAGGCGGGAAGGCACTCACACATGCATGGTGAGGGCATTCTCAAAGCTTTGCTGAAAGCTTAAAGTGACAGTATACTTTAACACTGTCCATACTGGGCTCCATGGATGACATCACCCATCTGTGAGAATATGCCTCCTGCTTGTTCTGGGATAAATTATTATAGGGAGCTCTTCCTACTGAAATAGCTAGTCCACTATAGAGGCATCCCCATCTGCTAAAGGAAGCTTGTTTCTTTCCAAAATATCCACAACAGATGCCACCTTGCTTCCAGGAAATATAAACATGCTCCTATATCTGGATCCTATGCTTGTCACCAAAAACTACACTTCCCAATCATCCCAGGACTCCAGACAGTCCTCTTAACACATACAACTTTCTATGTGATGAGACCAAAATGCTCTTATTAGTCTCAAAGTCCACAGCTGGGTCAGCTTTACTTAAAAAAAAAAAAAAAAGGACATATGAAGAGAAAAATGCTTTTGAACTGAAAAAGAAGAGCCTCTAGACTCCTTTTGAGCCAACAAAGGTGCCTCAACTTAAACAAGCTCAAGAGTAGACAGAGAGAGAAGATGACCATCTCTCCTGCACTTTTCTCTTTAGCTATGGGCTCCCAAGAAGGAACAGCCATCTGATACTCCTTGCCCACAGTAATGTGAAAAAATTAGGACACCCCCAAGAAATATTCCATTCTTTCTCACAAATCTTTTTTTTTTTTTTTTTTTTTTTAATCTATGGAAAAGAAAGTGATGTAATTGCAGGTAAACAACAAAAATTTTCCTTGATTTACTCATGAAACAAAAGATAGCCATAAAAATGTGTATTTTTTTTTAATTTTTTTTTGCAATTACCATAATTTTCGCTCCAGGCAGGACTTGCGAGAACTGACTGCAGCCATTCGGAGATCGGCATGAGCCCAATCAGGAGCGCAGAGGGCTTACTCCTGATCTCTGCGCTTCTGGCCTGTGTGATGCTGGCTGAGAAAGATGAGACAGCCGTCTAAGGAGGCAGGAATTTAGAAAGGTACTGAGGAGGTATGATTAAAGGTATGGGGGATGATTAAAAAAGGTACTGGGGGTACGTGGGGGATGATTAAAGGGGGCATGTGGGGCTATGATTTAAAGTACTGGGGGGGGGGGTTGGGGGCCTGCCTGCCACTAGACCTGCCTGCTCTGTGCCCTGTCCATGCCCGCCTTGTCCCAGCCTACCACTAGACCACCTGAGGGGGGACGGGACAGAGTACAGGGCCTATCAGTGAGAGGGGACAGGGTACAGAGCCTGGCAGGGAGAATTTGTTCAGAATGGGGTTTTTTCTTGTTTTCCTCCTCTAAATCTAGGGTGCGTCTTAAGATCAGGTGCGTCTTATGGAGTGAAAAATACGGTATATTTATTAGCAACTGTAATAGGTAACATACAACCAGAAGTAAGACAAATAGCAACAATGCAAAACAGCACGGTACCACAACAAGGGGAAAGCAAACCAGCGATAGTACAAGGAAAACAGTAAACTCCTGGGCATATGCTTATCACAATTAACTTTTATAAGTAATAGTGAACCCCCAACCATACACAACCAATCTACCAACAACCATCCTCAAGTCTCAACAGACGGACGTTCACCATGCACCCATCCACTCATACCCCCCACACAACCATATATCTACCCAGGTAATAATCGGCAATGGCCCCTATAGGGTCAGTGAGCAGGATCTACAACATCAGTGCTACCAGAACACAAGAGCAAGATCTTAAAAATGTATATTCTAACTGAGGAATAAATTATGACACCCCCACATATTCTCCCATTTAAAGTGGCTCAAATCACACACAGGTGTATCACATCAGGTGCACAAGATTAGAACATCGTTACTAAGCATTTTGAAGGAAGTTTGGGGTGTTCATACCTGCTGAGGTGAGAGTGAACACCATGGTGAGATCAAAAGAGCTGTCTGAGGCCTTCAGAAAGAAGATTGTAGAAGCTTATAAGTCTGGTAAGGGATTTAAAAAGATCTCAAAAGAATTTGACATTAGCCATTCCATGGTCTGGAAAATAGTGTACAAGTGGTGGGCTTTCCAAACAACTGTCAACATACCCAGGCATGGCTGTCCAAGCAAGTTGACCCCCAGAGCAGATCGTAAGTTGCTAAAAGAAGTCTCCAAAATCCCTAAAATGTCATCATGGGACTTACAGCAGGCTCTTGCTACTATTGATGTGAAAATGCATGTCTCTACGATCAGAAAGAGACTGCACAAATTTAACTTGCATGGGAGGTGTGCAAGGAGAAAATCTTTGCTCTCTAAGAGAAACATCAAGGCCAGACTGAAGTTTGCCAAAGAGAATGTAGACAAACACCAGGACTTCTGGAACAGTGTTCTATGGACAGATGAGTCTAAAATTGAATTATTTGGACACCAGAAAAGAGGACATGTTTGGCGTGCACCAAATACAGCATTCCAGGAAAAGAACCTCATACCAACTGTGAAGCATGGAGATGGAAGTGTCATGGTTTAGGGATGCTTTGCTGCAACAGGATCTGACCAGCTCATCATCACAGAATCCACCATGAATTCTACAGTGTATCAGAGGGTCCCTGAGGAACATGTGAAACCATCTGTAAGAAAATTAAAGCTGAAGCGGAACTGGACCCTGCAACACAACAATGACACAAAACATACTAGTAAATCTACCCAGGACTGGCTGAAAACTAAGAAATGGAGATGCTGTGGGGTGATTTGAAATGGACTGTACACATGCAAGAAACCCCTCAAACATCTCACAGCTGAAAGAATTCTGCATTGAGGAGTGGGCCAAACTTTCCTCAGACCGATGTCAGAGACTGGTAGATGGCTACAAGAAGCGTCTCACTGCAGTTATTTCAGCCAAAGGGGGTAACTCTAGCTATTAGGGTGTCAATTTATTCCTCAGTTTTTATACACATTTTTGTAGATATCTTTTGTTTCATGAGTAAATCAAGGAAATTTTTGTTGTTTACCTGCAATTACATCACTTTCTTTTCCAGAGATAAATAAAAAAAAGAGATTCGACGTCGATATGTGAACATTTCTTAAGAAAGAACTGAATATTTCATGGAGTATCCTAATTTTTTCACATGGGTGTACCTCTCAGTGCATTCTAGCACCTGCAATATGCCCCATAACATAGGTATCATGTGGCCCTGAGCAGTTCTAGCAGGAGCATCTCTTACCTTTCTTACAGTGCCTCCACTGTGACTATGCAGTCCTGATAACAGTTGCTGCATTTCAGCAACAGAGTGCTGACCCAGATACCTTCTCAAGCAGTGAATACTGCACTTCCTGGCTTGCAACCAAAACCTGCTTCTAGAGCTTTAGTAAGGAGCCCCATGAAAATGTATTTATTTGTTTATTTAATTTTAGTATGTATGTACCACTTATCACCTAAGTAGTTTACATTCAGGTATTCCAGTTTTTTTCCCTATCCCTCAAAACTGAGATCCCAAAAACAGCAACAGAACGCGCCGCCACATCCACTTGGTAAAACCGGGTAAATGTATTAAGAGAAGACCAAGCAGCTGCACTGCACATTACATCAAGATGAATAGTGCGATATTTCACCCACAACGTAGCCATACCTCTCATCAAATGCGCTTTAAACGATATTGGCGGCTGCTTGCCATGAATGAGGTAAGTTGTAGATATTGCCATTCGAACGATCAAGGATTTGAACGCCAGCCTACTGTGGTAACAGTTAGAACAAAAAGGGGATCCGACAGCCTGAACTCATTAGTCCTCTCCAAATAATGGAGCAAGACCCTCCGGACATCCAATTTGTGTAAGATTTGAGCTATGTGCTCCAAAACCATTGGATAAAATGCAGGCAACCTAACCTCCTGGTTGACATGAAAGGCTGAGACCACTTTTGGCATGAAGGAAGGTACAGTACAGAAGAAAACACCTGCATCCGTAATTCAGAGAAAGGGTTCTTTGCACGAAAGAGCCTGAAGCTCAGACATACACTGTGCCGAGACAACAACGACCAGAAAAACAGCCATAATCGTTAGGTCCAGAAGAGAAGCATCCTTCAGTGGTTCAAAAGGGGTCTTACCAAGGCCCTGCAAAACGATGCTAAGATTCCATGAAGGGAGACCGCAGACGAAGCACCCCCTCATAAACCTGGTTACATCAGGATGAGCAGTAAGTGAACTATGTCTTTGCACGTTTGAACACATGAAAAGGCCTGCAATCTGAACTTTCAGAGAGGCCACGACCAGACCTTTGTCCAGAAGGAAAGCCAGGACTACCAAAATGTTTATGTTTATTAAAAGTTTTAACCGCACTTCGATTTATCAACAGCACGGTGTACAAAATATACAGAAACAAGAAATGAAAAGAATGCCACCTGATTCCTAGCACACCTGATTCCTAGCACACCACTGTTGGAAAGCTTTCCAGGGTTAGGCATAAGAAGCCATAGTAGAGCGTTTCTTCGAGCACAAAAGAGTTGAGATAACTACCTCTGAATAACCGTGCTGCAGCACGGCAAAGCAGTCAAAGGTCATGCCACATGCCATGGGTTCTCCATAGGCAACGGTCCCCAACTGAGAAGATATCGATGAAGAGGGATCTGGAACTTCTCGTCCCACTGAAGACCTATGAGATCTGCATACCATGAGCGATGAGGCCAATCTGGAGCCACTACAATCACCAGCCCAGGATACGTCGCTATCCGGTGGAGGACCTGACCAACCAGATGCAACTGAGGAAACACATACAGGAGCTCGTGAACCAGCCAGGGCTGCACCCAAGTGTCCAGGCCTAGACTCCCATGCTGTGTTCTTTGACTGAAAAAGCGCCTGACCTTCGAATTCTCTGCTGAAGTCATCAAGTCCATCTGAAGCAGACCCCAGAACTGAACAGTCAGAATGAATGTCTTCTGCGAGAGGGACCATTCTCCCGGGTCCAGAATCTGTTGGCTGAGGAAAAGTGCCTGAACATTGTCGATGCCGGCTATGTGGGCTACTGAGAGTGACAGAAGATGAGCTTCCGCCCACCAAAACAGCATGCAAGCTTTCTGGATATCGGGAGCGCTTCTCATGCCCCCTTGACGATTTATGGACACCACCGCCATGGCGTTGTCAGAGTAAACTCAAACAGCTTTTCCTACTAGAATAGGCTGGAGAACCAGCTAAATTGCCCTGAGTTCCAGACAATTGGTCGACCGTTTCTGAGTCCACTGCCCCAGAATGGATAGTTCCCCGCAGTGAGCCCCCTGATCCAAAAGGCTGGCATCCATCATTAGTGTCATCCATTCTGACATACGAAAAAGTATGCCTTGAAGACCACCAAGAGAGAAGGGACTCCTGTAATGGGTGCATGCGCTCAGGCCCGCAGAGACCACCTCCAAAGAGGCCACAAGGGACTTTAAAACCTGAAGATACAGCCAGGCCATGGGAATTGGACAGTCCAGAAGAGGTCCAGGAAAATTCTGATCTGCTGTTGAAGTTTCTGTCTGCGTGCCTTGGGAAGAAACACATGACCCTGCTTGGTATCGAAGAGAAGCTCCAGATACTCCAAAGACTGGGAGGGCATCAAATTCCTCTTCTCAAGGTTGACAATTCATCCCAACACCTGCAACTGAGACATGACCATCTCCACTGCACTTTCACACACTGAACGAGATGGATCCCGGTTCAATCAGCTGTCCCAGGAAGGGTGGACTTGGACCCCTTGCTGGCAGAAAGCCGCTACAACTACCATCACTTTGACAAAAGCGCGGGGGTTGTCGTGAAGCCAAAGGACAGAACTGCAAACTGGAAATGCTGTTGCAAAACATGGAGACACAGAAACCTGCGATGCTCTGGGAAGATTGTAATATGGAGTGAAATCTCTGTGAGATCAAAGGACACTAGAAACTCTCCTAGAGAGAGCAGCCATTCAGACAAAAAAGGAATTCACAAGAAGCAGGTGACCGACTTTAGATCAAGAATGGGTCTCTAATCCTCTTCCTGGTACGATGAAGTATAAGGAGTGTCCGCCTAAGCCCCAATTCATGTTCTGGAACAAGTTCCAGCATCCCGATATCTATGAGGCGTTGCAGAGTATCGCGGACCCTGGACTCTATTCTGGTCAACTCACTGGAGTCCAGCCACACCTGACCCCTGATGTTATTGGGGCTTTTTAGGTGCAGTCACTGCACAAGAACCTGAGGATGTCTGGAATTGGAAATGTTGTAATGCGGGCATAGCCCTGGGAATGTCTATGGGAGGAAAAATCTGTGTATCCCTGCCGACACCTGCGGGAGGAAAGTTACCCAATCCTGACGTCCAGCAAAACTTGTTCAGAGGAAGCAACTTAAGGCGGCGCTCAGAAACACCTGTGCAGAGATCATCCATACCTAGACCAACAAGAAGCTGGCCCTTGAAAAGATGTCCGCTTAAGGTGATCCTTGAGGTAGTGTCCTCAGTCCAAAGACAGATCCAAAAAGGCTGGCATGCAGACATTACATCAGTAGAGAATGTACAAAGAACTTGAAAGAGATCATAAAGGGCACCCGGCACCTAATCCACACCAACCATCACCAGTAGAGGATAGGCATGCATCTCCACAGAGGATGTATTGCGCAGGCTAGAATGACATACGCCATAAAAGAAACAGCCACCACTGCTCAGCTACCTGAAGATATCGCTAGAAAAGAATGTTTTGTAACATAAAACCACCTTTCGAGCCTAAGAGACCTTAAATCTCACTCCCCCATAACTAGGGAGGGCTGCGTGCTGGATAACCAGCGCCACGGCAGAATCTACCTCAGGCTGATAAAACCTGCCAAAAATCAGGATCCAGGAGTGTTGGCATAGCTTTAGAAGGTTGGAAAGAGCATTCCGGGGTATCACCTTGTGTTGAAACCAAACCAAGGAGCTATTGACTGAATGGACAAAAAAAAAAAAAAGGAACAGGAGAATGGTCTAGGACTGAAGCCTGAAAAATGAAAAGTGGAGAATCCAAATGGAGCTTTTTCAAAACATTATCCATAAAGAGGCGGACAGAAGCCTGCTTAAAAATCTACGAAGAAGGGTCAGCACCCCAATCCAGATGCTCTGGGCAGCTGAGGAGACCAGTCTTAGCAAAGGAATCAGCCGGATCCAAAATAAAGACAGTAGCAGGAGACAGAAGAATCATAATATCTGCATGGCAACTACTACAATTGAGGTCTGGCACAGCCAGACAAGAAGGCTCCCGAACAGGAAACTTTGCCACAGGGCAACAGACCGACAAAGCCCCAACGCGCCCACCGGCTGGGTCAAAAGAGTGTCATCTGAGGAATGCACCCTTCAGTGGAACCACAAAAATCCAGTGACAAAGCCCACTCCACAACTATGGCAGGGCTCTGTTGAGGTACATGTGCAGTACCAAAAGAGTCCCCACACTTGGAACACAGGTGTTTTGCGCAAGACACCAGGATGGCCCTGGGCGAGATTTTCTTTGGAAGGCAAAGACCCAGGCCGGCTCCCTAACCTATGGGTACTCGGCAGAGGCGAAGTCCTAAGTTCCCTCCCCTTCCCCAGGATGCTGCAGCACGTGGTACACAATTGCTGAACTGGTGCCAATCTGGCACAATCAATTCAATAGATATGGGGCTGGGGAGTCCATCCCAAATGATTTTGAGTCAAATCGAGGGTTTTTTGAGGCAGAAATAAAAGTTAGAAATAAAGATCAATTTTAAAATCCAAGATGACCGCCGTTACGAATTCGCACTAAAAACGGCAAAAATAAACAAAAACAGAAAATAAAAAAATAGAGATTTGGGGGTCTGGGGATGTGGGGGACCTGAACCATACCCTCAAAAACTGTGATAAACGACTTTAAAATTGTTTTACAAGCCACTCCCAAAGTTCCCATAGGAGATAACAGAGGTTTACTCACAGTTATGCAATGTCAGACTGTCAAGTAACAGTAAACAGCATTAGAATGAAGGAAAAGGATTTTTTGCCTCAGATTCAGCTCCAAATGGTTCCAGACTTGAAATCTTCGGACTGCCAGCCGGCCAGACACCAACTACGACTTCCACCCCCATGGATCCTTGTTCACGCGGTTGGGGGCGGGAAAGGCACCCTGCATCTTGAAACCCGGGTGGGTCCATATAGCCTGCACTTGAAACCTGTGACAAGGTCATTGGCAAGCAGACTCCTTGGGGAAGGGACCCCGAGCCTATAAATGGTGGCACACAGAAGGCTGGCTCCACAGATCCACCAGAGCTTCTCTGTGAAGTAGCAGTCCGGCACCATGGGACTGCATCCTTTCCTCTGACAGGGGACCACCGGGAAGGGGTCTCAAGCCACTGAAGCCACCGAGAAATGAACTTTAAGCAAAAAAATAAGAAATAGAAGCAGAGCAACTGCAAAAGACTTCTGCACAGACTGCTTGCAGAAACTGTAACTGGATATGTTTACTAACTCTCAGGCTAAGGGGATGGAGCATGGACTGTGGGTTGGGATTTAACACCTAGCGTATAGAATCCGGAAGGGACATAACATAATTATACTTTCATACCTATTTTACAATCTTTCCAGCTCTAGCTCTATTGGCTAGCATAGATGATTGTGCATCATGTACATCCTTGGAGAGAAAGAGCAAACAAATTAACTAAAAAAAACAAGTACAACTAAATTTCGAATATATTTTTGTATCTGACGGAGAAGAAAAAAATATAAAAGCTATTCCACTGTTATGGATAACTCACCAACACATTTTTCAGCTAGTTCATCTAAGAAAGCTTCTGACAATTTTGGATTCCAGTCCCTGGTATGAATTTGTAAAATGTGCTTTCTTGCCTGGTAAGAAAAAGAAAAAAAAAATCAGTTTTACCAATCACAAACTATTATTGCAAACTACCTTCACATAAGTGGAATCCAACTTGCATGTCACAAAGTAACAAATTCAAATTAGTAGTCACACCACAGGACATAAACTGATGGCACCAACAGATAATGAAAACTGCAATTAAACCATTGATTACTGTGAAAATCTGAGCTTGTACTTAACATTCTATAAGTTGTACTATCTAAAACTCCTCCTTAAATACACTTCTCCCTCCATATTCACTGTGATAGGGGATTAACAGACCCGCGAATACAGAAAAACCGCAAATAACTTTTTCATATGTTATTCGCTGTTTTCTATTAAAAACCATTGTGAATATGGTGAAACCGTGAATAATACGGTGGGAGACCTGGCCTGTTCCTGAAGGAGAGGCAAAACATAGTGAAGAAATTGCTGGAAATTAGCAATTTTCTCTGTAAACACTTGGAATCAGCAATTTCTCTACGCAAGCTAATGTAATTTGGGGGGAGGAGCCAGCAAGCTAAAACCCGCAAATAATCGAAACCGCGATTGCTGAAACCGTGAATATGGTTTACTGTTCTTTATATTCTGCCTTTAACATACACTTTTACAAAATAGATTTTAATAACAAAATCACACCTGTAGCCTCAAAAAATTATGACTTTGCTTCAAAATGTTACTAAAAGCAACAGCACTATACTGTACATTCAGGAAAAGTATTCAAAACCTTATACGTTTTAATAATCTGCTATCTAAAAAGCACAAATCAAAATACATTAAAGTAAAAGAACATAAGATGATCCATGCTGAGTCAGACCAATAATCCAAGCCCAACATCCTGTGTCCAATTAATATAATAAACAGCAGAGGACCAATAATCTGCAGGCAATATGAAGAAAATAAGAAAAGCAGATCACATATCAAATGGATAAAATAATGTATTCAGAATGGGAAGATCTCACATAAAAAGTCAGATATGGCCACATTTCTCCCATCTATGGGCTGGGTCATGGGTTACTAATGGAGATCAAATGACACCCAAAAATCTCACACTAACCATATATCATCCCTGGGTACTGCTGACAGTATTCAAATTACCAGTCAAGATTTCTTCCTCTGAGGTGCACAGCACCCTCCCTCCATCACAGCACATGACAAAACACAGCCCTAAGACTTATCTACTTGCTGAAGAAATACGACCACATCACAGAGGCATACCACGACTCACACTGGCTCCCAATACAAGCGAGAGTACTCTTCAAATTCTACTGCCTACTATTTAAAGCCATAAACAGAGACAACCCAGCCTACTGGAACAATCCACCTCAACCAGACACAGGAGAACCCACACACCATTCACACACCCTCCAACCAGAAATGTCAAACGAAAAAAACTGTACGACAACCTCCTAGCCACTCGAGCAGCAAAACTAGACCACCAACTCTCCAATTTACTAATCTCGACCAGACTACAAAACCTTCAAAAAAGAAACAAAAACCATACTATTAAAAAAAATGCATAAAACCAAACTAACATAGCTAGATCTATCTCAAGCATCACCTGCAAGACTCTCCTTAGCAACCCAGAAAATATCCAGACTACTACTTATGTACTTCTAAATGTCCTGACAACATTGTGTCCCTCAAATGGCAAAGAGTTTGCCATTTGAGGGACACAGACTATAGAAGTCTGTGCAGCATCGGTCTTGCTTTTCTCATGTTGGATTTGGTGAACCTTCAGTCTTTTGCAATTTGCAGGCCACAGACCATAAAAATCTGTCTAGCTTTGGTTTTAGTTTCTACTACTCATCTCCAATATTAAACCTCAAAAGCCATGTTGTATTTCCATCCTCTTTCTATTTAGGCATTCCCTGTGTCAATCCTATGCATTTTAAAATTTGCTCAATGTTTTTGACTCTACTACTTCTCCTGGAAGACATCCACCACCTTCCTTGTGAAAAGTATTTCCTGATGTTACTCCTAAGTCTAGCTCTCTGCAACCTCTACTCATGTCTTCTAGTTTTACCATCCCAACATCTCTGGAAGAGATTTGTTTATATATGAACACATTTTCAGTACTTAAATGTATGTATCATATCACCTCATTTTCAGTACTTAAATGTATGTTTCATATTACCTCTTAATGTGGCCCTTCAACTTGAATGAGCCTGGGGTGAAAGCCTACTAAAAATGGACAGGTATGTGGTGGAATGGGCATAAAAAATAAAATAGCCATTATATTTCCCTCCCATTGCTCTGGATTTACTAGTTGATTGATAAGATAAGGACTTAATCCAAGAACAGAGGAGAAGGTTTTATGAGTGGCTATATAAAATGACAGTTGGATAAACCAGAACACAAACCAGGGACAAACATGGGATAATATATTGATTTGAAAATATATGTGCTTTGTGCTGAGGTCACTGGAAACAGGGAAAGAGCAGCATTCTCTTAGGACCCTAGAATTAATTGATAGCTTTGTTTAAGTACAAGAGAAGATAACACAGGCTTTAGGCTTAGTTCCATTGTTTCAATGTGTGCCCAGTCTGGTCTCCAGAGACCTGTGGCAGATAAGGTTTGGCTTTTGACCTGGTTGCTATAAAGATGGACTTTTCTTCTTACTACAGAGATAACATTCCAGGGGAGGAGGGGGTTTCCCTCTCCTTTTTTGCAGAGTAAAGTTAGAAATGCTAATTGGATATACAAAATGCATATATGATGAATTAAATTTTAGTAAACTATTAATGTAGGAACTTTCATATTAAAAGGTCTTAGATTGAAATATAATTACCTAAAAAATGTACTGGAGGATTCATATAGGAAAACGTAGGGTTTGTGGGAGTGGATTGGCCACTCCCCTTCTCTTTCACTGAGACACAGTGCATGCTCTTAAGTGACTCAGTAACATGGAAGCAGCAATTTGACTTTTAAGGATAAATGATTTAAAGCTGTGTGTATGGATAATTTTTCCTCTGTAAGTATATTATATTGTAATACTTTTTCCTGGTTTCTTTTGTATCTTTCTTTATTAGATAAGCTAGTATTAAAATGTAACTTTTAGGACTTCTTGTGCGAGGGTGAAAGACACTCTCCCAATATGCATGCAAACACCTTATATGGTATCAAGTATTCTTGACCAATTATATGCAGGCAGTAAAATGTCATCATGTATTAAGTATATATAAGTAACTATAGTAGGATGGAATTTTGAAGGCGTTAAATCAGGGAAGTTGCATTTACACTATCTAACTTGTAATGTGCCTCCATTGTACAAATAAATGCCTTTTGAACCAAGATTCCTGTTAAACTTAGTAAACAATGTTTTATTGGAAATAATTGTACAATTATTATTTCAGTGCATCTATGAGAAGGTTGAACCAAAACTCTGCTCACTCTCTTTCCCCTTTCCTCTAGCATATATATATATATATATTCAAGTCCTCCAGTCCTTTCTTATATATCTTTTTTTGTTTTTTTTAATTCTTTATTGATTTTCCAAATATCAAAAGTGCAAAACACAAATATGTATCAATATGATCTATATAATAAAACCCTAGCTGCGCATGCGCACTCTTAACTATGTGCTTCCATGATCCGTAGGTCTGTGGCTGCAGGAGTGCGCATGCGCGAGTCCCCAGCCTTCTTCCCAGCACCTACCCACACTCGCCGACAGGACTGGCCGCCAGCGCTGGACTCCTTGCTCTCCCCAATATTTGGCGTCTCTCACCAGTGGCACCAGCATCGGAGAAGGCTTCCTATGCTGGCTGGGATCGAGAGGAGCCACGACGACACCTCGCAGGGCGGGAAGGGAAGCGCTGAAAAAACACTCCAGCTGCTACGTTCTTCGCGGTCCCGACTCCAAAACTGCCGATTCCAGCAATCTGTGCAGCACTCTACACACGATGATGTGGGGCCTTCTACTGCCCTGATTTGCTCTGCCGCATCTCTGATGATGTCATCAGGGACGTGCCAGAGTAAATCAGGGCAGTAGAAGACCCTGAAGCAGCGTGTGTAGAGTGCTGCACACGCTGCTGGAATCAGCAGGTTTGTCGGGACTGCGGAAAGGGAAGGGGGGTAAAGAAAACGCTATTGCTGCACAGGGAAGTGGTGTGGGGAGAGGGAATGCTGCTGCTGCACAGGGAAGTGGGGGGAGATCGAAATGCTGCTGTACAGGGAAGTAGGGTGGGGGGAAATGCTGCTGCACAGGGACATGGAGGGGGAAGGAATGCTGCTGTGGCTGCTGCACAGGGAAGAAGGGGGGGGGAAGAAAGACAGACAGCTAGCACCCGTTAATATACTAGTAAGTCAATAAAAGCACATTCATCGTACAAATATGCATGAACAACCATTTTTTCCCACCCACCTACCCAATGATTAATCAATAAAAATCAATAAAAACAGATTCTTTCAATAACTTCCCCTATTTAAAATAGTAATGTCATCCCACCCTCCTCCTACCCATCCTGGATATATATACTCAAAGGGCTAAAATTAAGAAAGAAATAGAAATAACCTCCCCCCTCTCACCATTCCCTGGATGTGTATGAAAATAAACAAAAATTAAATAATAACCAAAGTACAACTATAATGAAGTAGCAAAAGATGTCAACGGGCCCCAAACCAGCTTAAATAAATTGTTTTGCCCCAACATGTCAGAATTCATTTTCTCATATCTATAGCTGGAACATAAACTTGCCCACCAGAAAGGAAAATTCAGGCGATCGTAATTTTTCTATTTACGGGTTATCATCTGCATGGCTATCCCGGTCATAATTAGGAAAAGATGGCATTTATATCGGTCCATGGGGGGCTTAATATATAATAGTGTTCCACATATGACTACCTCATATGTCAGTGGAATTGATGCTTCCAATATGTTATTAATCTTTCCCCATATTGACTTCCAAAAGTTGAGTACCAAAGGACAATAGAACAACAGATGATCCAGTGTCCCAATGTCTAGATGACAGTGCCAGCATCTATTAGATTAAAACTGTCTAACTTTTGCAACCTAACCGGGGTCCAAAAAGATCTGTGTAACAAGAAAAACCATGTTTGTCTCATAGATGCTGACGCTGTACATCTCATCCTCCAAGTCCAAAATCATGGCCATCGAGACGCTGAAATATACTGCTTTATCTCAATGCTCCAAATGTCTCTAAAACTAGGGAGTTCTTTTATCAAGCTGCAGTAGGAGTTTAACACGTATAATACCATGCGTTAAATCACCTTCCGCGCTAGCCACTAATGCCTGCATTGAGCAGGAGTTAGTTTTTTAGCCGGCCGCAGGGGTTAATAATAATTACAATAACTTTATTTTTCTATACTTCCATAATCAAATGACTTCTAGGTGGTTCACATTGACAATCAGCGAATTATAGAATGCATTAAGAGGAAATGTTACATAAGAGATTGGGGTTACAGAATTACAGATGCATGGAGAGAAAAGTTACATAAGAGAATGGGGTTATATGGGGAACGAAAATATGAGAGGTTGGAGATACCTGAGAGATTTCATCAGGAATTGCAGCGAGGAAATAACATAGTAAGAGAAGGTCATCTATTTAGGTAATAAATTTGTCGAATAGAGTGATTTTAATTGATTTTCGGAATGCGTTGTAGTGTTGTTTGGCTTCATTTATGCAATTTCCCAGCTAGGATTGCTGTCTGTTTGCTTGGTACATGAAGGTTCTGTCCAGGAAGGATTTGTATTTGCAGCCTGTGATCTTTGTGTATGCAAAGATGTTTTTGTTTCTGGTGGTTCGTGTGGGGTTGTGTAGTATGAAGTTTCAAGTTTATTAGGATTTTATATACCGCCTATCAAGGTTATCTAAGCGGTTTTTACAATCAGGTACTCAAGCAATTTCCCTATCTGTCCCGGTGGGCTCACAATCTATCTAACGTACCTGGGACTATGGAGGACTGAGTGACTTGCCCAGGGTCACAAGGAGCAGCGCGGGGTTTGAACCCACAACCCCAGGGTGTTGAGGCTGTAGATCCAACAACTGTGCCACACACCTGTGTTTGCAGGTAGGAAGGTGCTAGACCCCAGACTTGTTTGAAACAGATACATGCAAATTTGAAAAGTATTTGCACTTCCATTGGTGTAGTTTTTTGTAATAGGAGCTAATGTGGTCTTTTTTTCTCAGTCCGAAAATTAAGCGGACTGCAGTGTTAGCACGTGATGACATGTCCGACGCGCTAACCCCGCTAGTGCGGCTTGATATAAGGAGCCCTAGATTTTTGGGTTTTATTCAAGAATTCAGATATTAATTTATACCACCGGGCAGCCTGATGTCCTAAAAAATCTGTCTGGAACGATAGGACCTGCAAGCTATAATGATTTTTTAGATTTTGCCAATCAGGGAACCTCTTCTGAATGGCTTGCTTCAACTGCAACCACTTATAATTTTGAGACTTAGCAATACCAAATGTTTGTTGCAGTTATGAAAAATCAAGCATTTTCTCATCTGATGTAACATCATCTAGCTTCCAGAAGATCCCAGACTTGCCAATTTGAATCTTGGAGTTTAGCCATAAGGATTGATAAGTGGATTTCTCTACTGGAATATCTGTTAATTTGTTAATAAATTTCAAAGCTTTCTAGGTGTCAAATAAAATACTATTGTCCTTAACATATCTGGGTAACTTGATACTCAACACATGAAATAATCATAATGGGGACATAAGTTGCCACTCTAAATACAACCAATCAGAAGATTTTCCATGAGCTCGGGGAGGATCCAATACATACCCTGACGCAGTATATAGGCCTGATACATATAAAAATTGGGACAATTGACCCCACCCGCTGCAATTGGTTTTTGTAAAGATACTAAAGCAATTTGAGCAATTTTACCCAGCCAAATAAATTTAGTAAGAATACTATTTAATTTCTTATAAAAGGACTCCTGAAAATAAACTGGCAACATACCCATTTGGTAGCAAACCACAGGCAAAATCATCATTTTAATCGTCTGGACTCTCCCCCACCAAGAGACCATGAAGACCCCACCAAGAGACAATGAAAGTAAATGGTCTCAGAAATGTGAGACCATTTACATTCATTATCTCTTCTAACGTTTTCTGAACCCAAATGCCTAAATATTTTATACCCTCTTCCTTCCCAAAGAAAAGGGAATGTGCCAAATAATCCTTTTGGACAGTGTACGTTTAGCGAAAGAACCTCCGATTTATTCCAATTTATTTTATATCCAGAAAATTTTCTGAATCTATCAATCAAATCTAGTAAATGTGGAATGATAGTTTCAGGATTCCTCAAATGAAGCAAAATATCATCTGCATATGCAGATACCTTATATTCCAACCTGCATAAGGAATATCTAGAATCTCCTTTGCTGTTGAATAGCCAATAGCAAGGATTCCACAACAATATCAAACAGCGAAGGAGATAATGAACATCCTTGTCTAACTCCCCCCCTCTGCAGACGAAAACATTCTGAAAAAGTATTATTGATATATAATCTGGTAAAAGGGGAACTATACAAGATTTGGATCATTTGAATAAAACCGAAACCTATACCAAACCAATCCATTGCTTGAGCCATAAAGGTCCATGCCACATGATCAAAAGCCTTCTCTGCATCTAAGGACACAGAGAAGGCTGGATCTTCCATGGTTTTTGTTAAATTTAGCATGTGAAAAGTCAAATCTAGTATTATTTGAAGAATGTCTTTGAACAAAGAAACCCATTTGGTGCAATGCCAATAACTTAGCCAACAATTTCCCATCTACATTGATCAAAGAAATAGGCCTGTAATTTGAAACCAACATGGGATCTTTATTTGGCTTTGGCAAAACCATAGTTAGAGATTCTGCCATAGTACCTAAGATGCAACCTTTAGTTAGTTGAGCCTGATATAAATTTAAAAGATGAGGTAATAGGGTAATTTGGAATGATTTATAAAACTCTACAGTGAAACCATCACGCCCTGGAGCGGATCCAACTCTAAGGGACTTCAACGCTGCTTGTAATTCTTTCAGTGATATAGGCACCTCAAGATTACCTTTTATATGCTCGGGAATTTTTGGTCCCTTGATCAACTTTAAAAATTCTAAACCCTCAAGTTCTTTATTTGAATAAAGCTCAGAAGAATATAAAGCTTTATAATATTTCAAAAATTGTTTTAAGATATTTCCAATTTGAGAATGAGTTTCACCATTCTCATATTTAATCACCACAATCTTTACTTTTCTTTTTTAGCTTTAAGATAATTAGCTAATAATCTTCCCACTTTATTCGAGTTTCCATAATACAGAGCCTGTTGAGAAAACAAATCTTTCCTTGCTAATTGTGAAGAGATCTCATTATATTTATATTTTGCTTTTAGGAGGGCCTGTAAAGTAATTTGTTTCCATTTCATAGCCAATTTTGACTCCAAATCCTTAATATTTTGTTTCAAATTGGAAAATTCCCTTTTAACTTGTTTCCTAATATGTGTCGAATATGATATGATTTGCCCCCTCATGGTAGCTTTGAAAGCATTCCACAATGTTTCCAATGAGATTTCCTCTGAGGCATTGATTTGGAAATATTCATTCATTTTTAATTGAAATTCTTCAAAAAAGTTTGAGTCTACAAGCAATGTATTATTAAATCTCCACACAGGGCTACTACAATCTTGTTCAGCAAACTTAAATTAAATCCAAACCCTACCATGATCCGACAGAATAATTGGATCTATGGTGGCTTTTGTTACCTGTTGAACTAATTTATCTGAAACAAAAACATAATCTATTCGTGAAAATGATTTATGAACGTGGGAGCAAAAAGAAAATTCCCGAGCATCAAAATGAAGGATCCGTCATATATCCTTCAATCCACAGGATTGTACCAAGTTATCTAACCCTAATTACTGTAGAATTTTGTTGAGCTTTTTGTCCAACATTGGGTCCATAACAGCGTTAAAGTCCCCTGCCACAACTACATTTGAAGCAGCCAGTGGTAATACTAACTGTTGAAGATTTTTGAAAAATTCAGTTTTATTTGAATTAGGGGCATAGATGTTGAAGAGCACCAGCGTATCATTCTCCAAGCTCATATCCACATGAACCCATCTGCCTAAGGGATCTGAAGAAATCTGATTGAATGTAGCTGATTGAATGGACCAAGATAGCCACCCCAGCCTTCTTACCTACTGCTGGAGCAAAAAAAACAATACTTAACCTATTCCTCTTTTAATTTCCTGGGTTCTGTAGCGGATAAGTGTGTTTCCTGTATATAATATATGTCCGCATCTTGTTGTTTTAGAAAATTAAGGGCTCCTTTTACTAAGGTGTGCTAGCGATTTTAGCGCACGTAGGATTTTAGCGCGCGCTAAACCCACGCTACACAGCAAGAACTAATGCCAGCTCAATGCTGACGTTAAGGTAGTCTAGCGCGCAATTTAGCGTGCACTATTCCGCACGTTAAGGCCCTAACGCACCTTAGTAAAAGGACCCCTAAGTGTTTTCTTCCTCTTAATTGGATGGTTGAGCCCATTGACATTTATGGAAAATAATTTAAAATTCATTTTCCCATTTAAACAAAATATATTCTCATTAATCAGCTGTTTAGATAACAATAATTCTATACACGTCCCCTGCCCAAAAATAATACGAACACCTTGGATGCAAGCATTGGATTAATAGCCTTCAAGCCCTCCCCTAATGCCTATCCAACCTAACCTCCTAACCCAACAGATACATTCTCAGTCATATACTTTAAAAATAAATAAAATATTTTTTAAAAAGTTCATTAATTTCTAAAACATTACTAAATCTGTTATTTTGATTTTAAAAACTTTCACAAATGCGCTTATAAATATCTTAAATTTTAAAAACATGTCAATTGTCTCTTTTATACTTTAATGACATTGCCATATACCTTTAATTTGTAATTATAATCGTCTATAAACTAAGCCTGAGCTTTTAAACAGTCCCATATAAATCAACTTAATAATTCACAAGACCATAACCTCCCTCAATTCAAATTACCTACATTCACTGGCCTAAATTTAAAATATAATCCTGTTATAAATAAGTTTAAAATGAATATCATATTAATAATAATATTCCACTCCTAAATATATGCGAGTGAATTCTATTACTCATGCAATATCTTATCAATTGTTGTAAATCCCAGCCAATCACAAAACTTACTCTATTTCATTACTAATATGTTCTTTAAATAAAAATTAAGTTAATCTATTGGAAAAATCTTTATGTATTGATAATAACTGATTTAATACCATTTAATGAAATAAAAATAATAATAAATAAATTTCAGTTTCAATTTAAGACATAGGTCCAGAGTGTAAGTTAATATACTCTTCCAATGCTGACGGATCTTCATAGTTTACAGTTTTGTTTAGATGAGTCACTTTCATGACCGCGGGGTAAAACAACCCATATCTGGCTCCTATTTGTTTCAGCTGCTTCCTCAAACTCAAATTTTTTCCTTTTGTTTGCTGTATTTTTCACAGTCTAGGAAAAAGAGAAGTCTTGATTGCTACCATTTAATATTCTTTTCTTTCTTGATCTTATTAATTATCTCAAAAGCATGTTGAAATCTTAGAAGTTTGAATTTTATTGGTCTAGAGCTCTGAGGTGGCCAAGACCTAGATGAAATACGGTGGGCTCTTTCTATTTCAAAAGGTAGATGTTTGCTCAGTGAAAGAATCTTTGGAATGTTTTCTTCAAGGAATAGGATTAAATTATTCACCTCAACTCCCTCAGGCAAACCCACAAGTCTAATATTGCATCTCCTACTATGGTTGCTCAATTCCTCCACTTCCCTCTCAAGTATGTTTATGACCAAGTGGTCTTTTTTACAAATTGATCTCTGAGTCTCAGTTTCTACCATCCTTTCTTCCAATTGATCAGAGCGGATATTGCATATCTTTAGTTGGTTGGCCATAGTTGCCATCACCTCTTGCATTGCCCTTATATCCACCCTATTCTCTTGTAACATATCCTTGATGCTTTTGAGCTCCGCTATTAATTGATCAAAATGTTCAGCAGGATCTGATGGCAGCAGAACCTTAGATGGGGTGGGAGGGTCCGTTTTGGACCATTTGGCTTTACCCGCAGCAAATGCTGCATCTATCTTTACTTGTTTTCCTGAAGCCATTTTAAGAAAGAAAGGCTTAAAAAACTTCCTGCCTTGTTTCTAACCAACAATAGCAAATCTGATTTAAAGCCAAACTATATATCAAGATAACACTCTTTAGCAATATTATTCAGACTTCTTATCCTTCACCTCCCACCACTTTCCCAGCTTTATTATTTTATAATTAGAGCTCTTGAAAACTACTCTATGGTAGCAAACTCCTCTGTTCTCAAATTGTCAACAGTCAACTGCAGCTTCACAGCTTAACAGAGCTTCAGCATGAAAATGAAATCAATCATTTGTTTACTTCTATTTATGAACAGGAATTATAGTAACAGTGGATAACATATAGCACTGGCAACATTAGCCCATCACAATAAAAACTCTCTTAGTCACCAACTGTCAGCAGTCAGCTGTAACCTCAGAGTCATTCTATATATTCAGCGTTTGTGAGAAGATCAAACTTTTGTATTAGAAACTATATAAAGCAAGTAGAAGAGTTAACTTAAACTTAAGCTTAACCATACTGGCAGATACAACAGTGAAGATTAATAACTCTGGCTTTATTCATCAGCTTAATTTCTAGGCAGTTCACTTTAAACTGCCATAACCGCCATTCCTGAGCTTGTATTTCTGCACTGGACAAATCCCCCGCTGGTCCTCCAAGCCTCTTCGTCCGATCCGCTGTCTTCGTGCCACAAAAACACCTCCTCTCAGAGCCTCAGAGCACTCTGCCCACAAGTCAATCAGGAAACCGGAACGCAAAACAGCAGTCGGGATCCGAAAAAGCAGAGAACTGCTCAATCAGTCACTCTCCCGATCTCACCGCGGCGAGTAAGTTCACAATTTTTACTTCAATACTTTCTTTTGTTGCTTTCCTCTCCACAGTGTCAAGTTGGGTTAAAAAAAAGGCTTCAAATATTTAAATAAATGGTAATTAGAGAAGGAGCTTTCTGACTAAGCCTCCATCTCTGCTCGCAGCCAAGCCACGCCCCCCCCCCTTCTTATATATCTTATGGCACAAACCCTGTAGCATTGCTGTTGCCTTCCTCTGATCCGCCTGAGGTCTTTTTATGTCCTTTGAAAGATACAGCCTCCAAAACCAGACACAATGTTCCAAGTGGGACTTCACCGATGATTTGTACAGGGGTATCAACACTCCTTTCTTCTGCTGGTTATACCCCTCTCTACAGTCTACCATTTTTTTGGAGAACAGTCACTAACCTTGTCACATTGTTTTGTCATCTTGAGTTCCTTGGACATTATCATCCCAAGCTCTCTCTCCAGGTCCATGCATGTCAGTCTCTTACTCCCTAGCACATACTGCTCTTCTTGCTTTCTACATTCCAAGTGCATCACTTTGCACTTCTTCACATTAAATTTTAACTGCCAAACATTCGACAATTCTTCTAATTTTTGTAGATTTAATCTCTTGTCCATTCTCTCCTGGGAGTCCATTCTGTTGCAAATCTTGATGTCATCTGCAAAAAGGCAAACTTTTCCTTCTAACTATTCAGCAATGTCCCTCGAAAATATTCTGAATAGAAATCAGACACTTAAGGCACTCCACTACATACCTCTCTATCATCTGAGTAAACACCATTTCCCATCACCCTCTGATGTCTGTCAGTCAAACAGTTCCCAATCCAGTTCACCAATTTAGCCTGCTAAGTTAATTTATGAGCCTCCTATTAGGGACTACATCAAAGGCCCTTACAAACTATATCTAATGCATGTTCACGATCCAATTCTCTGGTCATCCAGTCAAAGAAATCAATTATTTGTTTAGCATAACTTTCTTTTGGTGAAACCATGTTGCCTAAGACCTTGTAACCACTAGATTCCAAGAAACGCACTACCCTTTCCTTGAGCAGCATCTCTATTACCCTTCTAACCACTGAAGTAAAGCTTACTGGTCTAAAGTTTCCAACTTCTGTATCCACTTTTGTGAAGAGGAACCACATCCACTCTTCTTCAATCCCGCAGAACCTCCTTGTCTCAAATAATTCATTAAACATAGTAAATGACGGCAGATAAAGACCTGAATGGTCCATCCAGTCTGACCATTAGTTATATTCATTAAAAATACATGATTAAATTAACTTCTCTTTTTTAATATTTCTGGGTCATAGACTGTAAAGTTCACCTGGTATTGTCTTAGGCTCCAAATGCTGAATTTGCTGTCCAAGCTCACTCCAGCCTATTCAACCATCCAGTTTGCAGAGAGCTTGCTAAAACTGCTCTATGATCACTGAAGATTCTGAGATAGATCCCATTCTGCCCCATGGCTTTGTCCACTTTTATTTTTTTTTAATTGTTCACAAACATTTTCTTCTGTAAACTGTGCAATAGCATCTTCATTTCATATGTACCTTTATCAGCTGACAGAAGGCCTACTCCAGGACTATCTTCAATGAAGACAGAAGTACTGTATTTGTAAAGCACATCTGTGTTGTCCTCATCACTCTCCCAAAATAGTGGTTCATAGAATCTTTCAGTTTCATAATTCCATTTCTAGCTTTCCTCCATTGACTAATATTCCTTTTAAAAAAAAAAGTATTTTCCACCATTCTTTGTGTTTTAGCCATTTGTTCTTCAGCCAAAAGCTTTTGCCAGCCGTATATCTTGCTTCAGTTCTTTCAATTTCATCCAGTAATCTCTTCTGTGTTCTTTTGTATTTCATGAGCCTTACCTCTTTTGCACGGACCCTCAGACACAAGGGGGCCCTGATCAACCAGTTGTCCAGCCAGGGACGCAACTGAAGTCACATCTTGCGCAGGTGAGCTGCTACTACAACCATAACTTTTGTACAGGTGCAAGGACCTGTCGCCAGCCCAAAGAGAAGAGCTGAGAACTGATAATGATTTTTTCAGAACATGAAATCTGAGAAACTTCCCATGGTCTGGGTAAATAAGAACAAGCAAGAGGGCCTCTGTCAGATCCAAAGAGGCAAGGAACTCTCCTGGGGTCACCACCACTATGACAGATCGAACCATCTCCATGCAAAAGCATGGCACTTGAGTGCTGCATTGACTTGAGTAAGGTCCAGAATGGGTCCTCAATCATCAGAGCTTTTCTTTGGCACAATAAAATAAATGGAGAATCTGTCTGTGCCTGAGAATTCAGGTGGCACCAGCTCCATGGCCAGAATATCGAGCAACTTTCTCACAGTGGTTTGACCTTGTCTGGGCGCCTTGTTTGTGGACAGAATAGTCCACAAACTAATCCAATAGAGACTGGGCAAGTTCCAGCTAGTAGCTGAACCAAATGAAATCCAGAACCCAATGGTCAGACAAAATCTGGACTCAGGCCAGCAGAAACACTGAGAGCCTGCCCCAGATACATAGAGGGGCCTCATTCGGCCTGGTGTTATTGCGACGTCCTGGTAGATTGAGCAGCAAGGGAAGCAGAGGTTTGGTTATGCTCAGATCCAGAGAACCTCTGCCTGCAGCCCTAGAATAATCTCTGCGACGTCAAACTAGAATACAGTCAAGAATGTCTGCTCTTAGTGACTCTGGGAAAATCACTTAATCCTCATTGCCCCAGGTACATTTGTTAGAGTGGGAGCCCGCCGGTACAATTAGGGAAAAATGCTTGAGTACCTGAATAATTTGTAATCTGCATAGAATTGTAGGATATGCAGAATATAAATTATAAGAAAAATTATAAAATTAAATTAACAGCCATGAAAATAAGAGCGCCCTGAGCATCTAGAGGTTCTGGGTCTATTATTAGGCAAGTTCTTGGGGCGACGGTCCACCACACAATACATGAGATTATCCAGGTCTTTCCCAAGGAATAGGCACCCCTTAAAAGGGAGTCTGGCAAGAGTATCTTTAGGGGTAGAATCACCAGTCCAATATCTGATCCAGAGCATTCTGCGAGCCGAAATCAAATAAGCTGATGCTTTATCCAGAACAGAAATGTCATACATAATCCACACCAGATAAAAGAAGCTGAGGAGGAGGTTCACAAGCATGCGTGACAACAGACACCACCGAGGCAGCTTTGACTCCCAAAGTCTCCTGAGAACTACCTCCACTCGGCAGTCCTGCATGTTCTTGAGCACCAAACCGCCTGTGCTAGGAAGGGGAAACTAAGGAATTCAATGGAAGCTAACTAAAAGCTGCTGACACTTCTGTGCCATAGGATACAGACAGGACATGGCTCTTGCTACTTTGAGAGATCCTTCTGGAGAATCCCACTGCTCTGAAATCAATAGTTAATATCGAAATGCCAAGAAAATGCTGAAAACTGAACTCTCACTCCACACATAAGGGAGAAGGAAGCAGAAAGAGCCTGCTTAATGACTAAATCCAACTCCTTCAGAGACTCCAAAATAAGATCCTGCAAAGCAGAAGACTTAAATAAATGCAGACCCATGAGAATGTCCCCTGGTTCTACTGTAAAGCCAAAGCATAATCAAAATAGCCAGCGTCTGTTCCCGGGCCCTCTGCCATGGGAGCAGCAGCCCCCGAAATTAAGGGATCAGCAAACTGAGCAACATCAGTATCTTCCTGAAAAAGGTCTCACAAGTTCTGAACAGTGGCAGCCTGTGAAGAAGATGTGCCTTGTGAGGCTATGCTGTGAGGAGACAAGTCAGAGGCGCAGCGGGACTGTGCAGAAGTACAGCTCCTGTGCAAGGCTTTGCACAAAAATTTCAAAAACTGGAGAACACATCCAGACTAGGGTGCATTAAGTCATCCTGTGATGACTCTATTTTGCATTTCTTGGGTACGGGGCATCCGCATCCTTAAGAGCGGACTGGTCACTATTTCCAGTCCCCAAAAATAAAGGTGGCTGCCTATCTTGGCACCTTAGTACAGGAGAGGTTAAGCTGGTTTCTCCCGACTCGTCAGTCTGCGCAACACATGGTGCAAGGATGCTCCTGAAGTGCAAATTTTATGCAATCCTGGCATGAATTTGGGATAGAAGAGCCCAAGGATTCCATCCCAAAATGTTTTGGGGCAAAAACTGCAGTTTTGGAAATGCAGGGATCTTTTGAAAAAAGATCGCTTAAAATCCAAGCTGGCCGCTGCCACAATTTTCATGCCTAAAATCGCTAATTAAACTAACTTCCCAAACTTAAAAAATAGCATTTTGCTGATTTTTTTGAGTAGGAGAACCACAGGGGCACATGCAGTGACCCTCAAAAATCTGAATTTCAGACATCACCTCCCCCCTGATTCACCTGAGGCTGTAACAGCATTACTCACTGTGACCTGTGCTGCAATTTGCTGTAGCCTGCCTCAGCTCTCTTAAAGTAGCTCAAATGGAGAAGAATCACTGCTTCATGCTGGATATGCCTCTTCTACGATGATCTTCGGGCTGGCCGCCAGACACAGCATCTTGACTATTCCCCCATCCCATGGATCGACGGATGCATTATCAGAAGGGGAGTGTAAAAGAAAAATGCAACTGGCCCTTTGCAAGACACCGCTGATCCTCCTACGAATGCCTGACACAGCCCATACTCAACCCCCTGTCACAGCCTGCACTCACAGACCATGTGCTGGGGAAAGGTGCTGCAGCCTGCTTCAACTATTTTAAAGTGTAGTTGGATCTGGAGGGGGTTCTCTGCTTCAAGTTGCTGGTCAGCTGTCATGCTGAGATCTTCGGTCTGCCAGTTGAACTAATCCTCTAAACTCCCTGGGCTGTGACACTCGACAGAGGAAAAAGGGGGAAGGTGAAGCTGCAGCCGGCACTGTATGCACCCCAAAGGACTGCTATTAATATTAATGCCTAACAGCCTGCACTCAAGCTCCTGACCAAGTTAAGGAAGTGAGTAAATGCTAAGGGCCAGGAAACCTGAGCTCCACAGATCATCAAAGGCTGGATATACAGTAGAGTGGTCCATGGTAGTATGCAAAAAAAAAATCAATTAAAAAAAAAAAAATCAATCTTGTCAAGCTTTGTCTCCATAAGGCTTATTTGTATCCACTTGGTATGTCTTACTCATGTATCAAATTTCAGCTTATTTAGGAGGTCACTGCAGCATGCACTGCTTGCTTGTTGTATATGTAGGTGAATGTGCATAATTACTTTGTATGGCATCATCTAGTTTGCAATCTGCACCTGAAAACTGGCTGCATGGGAAGTCAGTCTGTCAACTGCTAGACTACCACGTGGATTGGATATTCTTCAACTGATCAATTTTCATTACTAAGATGAAAGAAAACCTTTACCAGAAAGCTTTAAGTTGGCATATGAGTCAGTGATGGCAGTATGAGATCGAGCCAAGATACCGACATAGTGCAAAGACTCTTGCGTTAGAAAGTTGAAGAAACTACACAAATGAAAGATTAGGTTTCTTACCTCTGCTAATCTAATCTAATCTAATCTAAATCTTGGGTTTATATACCGCATCATCTCCGCAGATGGAGCTCGACACGGTTTACATGGTTAGGGAAGGAACGGAACTCCAGTGGAATTATATAAGTATGAGAGAAGAGAGGTTGGTGTGAGAGTGCCAGGAGCGGGACGGGGTTACGTTCTGGAGAAGAGCCAGGTCTTCAGATGCTTACGGAATGGTAGAAGGGGGCTCAAATTGCGGAGAGGGAAAGGGAGACTGTTCCAGAGCTGAGTGATTCGGAAAGGGAGGGAAGAGCCAAGTTTACCAACAAGGGAGATGCCTTTTAAGGAGGGGTAGGATAGTTTTAATTTTTGAGTGGATCTAGTGGAGGTTGGATTTGAGGAATTCCAGGATAGAGGGATAAAAGGAGGAAGGATACCATGGAGGATCTTGAAGGTTAGGCAGGCACATTTAAAGTAGACCCTGGAAATAACGGGAAGCCAGTGGAGTTTGGATAGGAGCGGTGTGACATGGTCAAATTTACTTTTTGAGAAGATAAGTTTGGCCGCGGTGTTCTGGATTAGTTGGAGTCTGTGGAGGCTTTTCTTTGTTAAGCTTAGGTAAATGGAATTGCAATAATCCAATCTGGAGAGGATAATGGATTGTACGAGGACGGCAAAGTGTTTTTGGTGGAAGCAAGATCTCACTTTCCTCAGCATGTGAAGGCTGCAAAAGCATTTTTTTATCAGGGAGTTGAGGTGGTCGTTGAAGGATAAAGATGAATCTATGGTGATGCCCAGAACTTTGCTAGAGAATTCCAGCTGTAGAGAGGAGCCTGTGGGCAGTGGGATGGAAGTGGGTAATTGATCAAGTTTAGGGCCGAGCCAAAGTAGTTTAGTTTTGGACTCGTTCAATTTCCTTCTTGTAATCTTCCTTCTTGTAAATTTCCTCTGAAGCTGAACATGTGGGTTCTTGTATGTCTGATAGCTTCTGCTGCAGGTATACTAAAACTTGTTCCCTCCCCTTTGGCTACCTGCCTGGGAGCTTCCTGTCATGCTCAGTTAGTAGAAAAGCCAGGTAGATCTATGACAACAGGAAACAGAAGAAAAGAGAGAGGGCGCAGGATCTCCCACTACCAGTCAATTCTGCTCAAGAAAATATTACACTAAAAACTTCAGCCAAAAAAGGCCAACTGTAATCAAACAAATAATGCAAACATTATAAAACTGCAAAACATAGGAAATTTTATGGAACGTAGACACAGCCTGAAGATCAGAAAGGGCACACACACACCCTTTCCCCGGGAACCCCACCAACCCTTAAACCTTACAAAGGGAAATGCGTATGTAATTCTTAATGAGGCTGGTCAAAGACAGAAATCCAGCTTACCAGTTAATGAAGAGGTGACCTGCGAATTGGACAAAACAGATAGGCAGGTGTTCAGCCTCCAGAGGAGATTTACAAGAAGGAAGATTAGAAGTAAGAAGCCTAATCTTTCATTCTTGTACAATCTCTCTGGAGGCTGAACTCGTGGGACGTATCAAAGCAGTCCCAAATCACAGAGGGGGGGCCCGATGAGCCCGCCGCCAGAACAGAAGAGCCAAAGGCCACATCACCCTTAGCTGCCACATCAAGTCGATAAAACCTAGATAAAGTATGAAAAAAAGCTCATGTGGCTGCCCAACAAATTTGCTCAGGCGAGACTGCATAAGATTCAGCCCACGAGGAAGCCATTTCTCTGGTAGAGTGAGCTTTAATCCCATTGGGAGGCTTCTTCCCGCTGCCACATAGGTCGCGGAAATGGCCGCACGTATCCACCGCGAGATAGTAGCCTTGGAAGCAGGCTGACCCGGACAAACAGATGGTCCGAAAGATGGAAGTTGTTAGTGGCCTTTAGATATCTCAAAAGGAGACGCCGCACATCCAGAGACTGCAAAACATGGTCCTTAGGACTTGGAACCCGAAGGAACAAAGGCTGGCAGCTGAACTTCCTGGTTGACGTGGAAAGAGGAAACCACTTTCAGAAGAAAAGAAGGCACAGTCCTCAAAATCACTGCAGACTCCATGATGCGAAGAAAGGGATCTCTGCAAGTCATAGCCTGAAGCTCCGACATTCTCCGCGCTGAGATGACCGCCAAAAGGAAGATGGTCTTAATGGTAAGATCCTTCAGAGAGATCCTATCCAGGGGTTTATAAGGCGGACGAGTCAGGAAACGTAGGACCAAATTCAGGGTCCAGGTTGGGCAAGGCTGTTGCAAGAGAGGCCGCAGCCTCCCTGCTCCCCTCAAAAATTGGGCAATGTCCGGGTGAGATGCCAGAGAACCCCTGAACAAAGAGGGACCTAAACAGGAAAGTCCCGCAATCTGGACACGGAGGGGAAAAACCGCCATATCCTTCCTGAGGCCCTCCTGCAGGAAGTCCAGAATGGTACAAAAGGGTCCACTGGAACTCCCGCACACAAAGCCTGAAAGCACCTCCAGGCTTTCGCATAGGCCGATACAGTTGATTTCGGCTTGCTCTGGAGGAGCGTGGCGATAACCATAGAGGAATAACCTCTGGCCGTCAAGGATGCTCGCTCAAGCGCCAGTTCGTAAGACCAAAGCAGTCCGGATCTTGAAGTGCAATCGGGCCCTGCGTGAGCAACCTCCGATGGCATGGAAGACGCAGACCTCTCTCCAAGCTCAACCTCACAAAATCTGCGTACCAAGGTCTTCTGGGCCAGTCCGGAGCTCCAAGGATCACCGGACCCCTGTGAGAGGACACCCGGCGCAGCATGCACCCTATTATGGGCCACAGGAAAAAGACATACAGAAGTTCCCCTGCGGGACAAGGTTGAACTAGAGCGTCAAGTCCTTCGCTGATGACCTCCCGTCTGCAGCTGAAGAATCTGTCCGCCTTCCTGTTCTTTGATGATGCCATCAGATCGAAGGTGGGACAAACCCAGCAGCACACTATGGCCTTAAAATGCCAGCCCGGACAGGGACCATTCTCCCTGGTCCAAAATCTGACGACTGAGGAAGTCTGCCTGAACGTTGTCTACGCCGGCCAAATGAGCTGCGCACAAAGCCAAGAGATGATGCTCTGCCAAAGCAAACAGCATCCGAGCCTTCAAGCTCAGCATGGAACTCCTCGTGCTGCCTTGATGATTGACATAGATAACAGCCGTCGCATTGTCCAAGAACACATGGACAATCTTCCGGTGGAGAATCCCTTGAAATCTCAGCAGAGCAAACCAGATTGCTCACAGCTCCAGTCGACTGATCGACCATCTGCTCTCCCTCGGTGTCCAATGGCCCTGGATTGGGACAGACATGCAAACTGCTCCCCATCTGGAGAGACTCGCGTGCGTAATCAAGGTCACCCAGTCCAAGACCCGCAGAGGGAGCACTTTGCAGAGTGACCGCATTCAACCACATCAAACTGCTGCGCACCACTGCCAACAAAGCCAGCTTCACTTCCCCCACCCCCCCAGCGCATCTCTCTGGGGATTCCACCGCATCAGAAGGGATGACTGAAGAGGACGGAGGTGAGCTGTCGCCCATAAAATCAAATCTAAGGTTGTCACCATGAGACCCAACACCTGAAGATACTGCCAGGCCATCGATGCTGGGACCACTATAGGGACCGCTAACATGTCCCGAATCGTACTCCTGAGCTTGAGTTTTCTGGATTCTGGAAGAAATACCCAGTTCAGACCCGTGTGGAACCGGATTCCCAGGTACTCCAAGTCCTGGGTCGGCTCGAGGCGACTCTTCTTCAGATTGATCACCCATCCGAGACATTCCAGCAAGGACACCAGTTGGCGAACTGCCAAGTGAACCTGCGCCCACGAGGGAGCTCTGATCAAACAATCATCGAGGTACGGATGCATGAGCACACCCAGAGAACACAGATGGGCAGCCACCACCACCATGATCTTGGGAAAAGATCTGGGCGCCAATGCCAAGCTGAAACGGAGCACCGCGAACTGGAAACGCCTCCCGAGAACATGAAACCTCGAACCTCCAGTGATCTGGGAGGCTCTTGAACAAACTTGAAAGGCTGAAGTTAGGACCAAAAGTGGTGAACTGGATTAGAAACTGGACAGACTTCAGAGGGTGGTGGCTAATGGAAGTCGCTCGGAGGAAGAAAAGGTGAGTAGCGGAGTCTCTCAGGATTTGGTGCTGGAGCCGATCCTGTTCAATATGTTTGTGAGTGACATTGCTGAAGGGTTAGAAGGAAAAGTGTGCCTTTTTGCAGATGATACCAAGATTTGTAACAGAGTAGACACCGAAGAGTGGAAAATATGAAAAAGGATCTGTAAAAGTTAGCGGAATGGTCTATTTGGCAACTAAAATTCAAGGCAAAGTAATGCATTCGGGGATTAATAATCGGAGGAACCGTATATTCTGGGAGGTGAAAGGCTGATATGCACGGACAGGAAGAGGGACCTTGGGGTGATAGTGTCTGAGGATCTAAAGGCAAAAAAACAATGTGACAAGGCGGTGGCTGCTGCCAGAAGGATGCTGGGTTGTATAAAGAGAGGCGTAGCCAGTAAAAGGAAGAAGGTGTTGATGCCCCTGTACAAGTCATTAGTGAGGCCCCACTTTGAGTATTGTGTTTAGTTTTGGAGACCGTATCTGGCGAAGGACGTAATTAGACTTGAAGCAGTCCAGAGGATGGTGACGAAAATGATAGGAGGTTTGTGCCAGAAGACGTATGAGGAGAAACTGGAAGCCCTGAATATGTATACCCTAGAAAAAAGGAGGGACAAGGGAGATATGATTCAGACGTTCAATACTTTTCCAGAGAAAGGAAATGGTAAAACCAGAGGACATAATTTGAGGTTCAGGGGTGGTAGATTCAAGAGCAATGTTAGGAAATTCTACTTTACGGAGAGGGTAGTGGATGCCTGGAATGCGCTCCCGAGAGAGGTGGTGGAGAGGAAAATGGTGATAGAGTTCAAAGAAGCATGAGATGAACACAGAGGATCTAGAATCAGAAAATAAATAGTAAATATTGAAGAACTAAGCACAGTACTGGGCAGACTTACACGGTATGTGTCTGTATATGGCCTTTAGGTTGAGGATGGGCTGGGGAGGGCTTCAATGGCTGGGAGAGTGTGGATGGGCTGGAGTGAGCTTTAACAGAGACTTCAGCAGTTGAAGCCCAAGAACAGTACTAGATAGAACTTTGAATTCTTGCCAAGAAATAGCTAAGAAGAAAATTTTTTTAATTTTTTTAATTGAATCAGGTTGGGCAGACTGGATGGACCATTCGAGACTTTATCTGCCGTCATCTACTATGTTACTCTGAATATCAGAATGTGGAGATACACTTCTGTGAGTTCCAAGGAAGCCAAAAACTCCCCGGGTGCCACCATTGCTATGACAGAACACACCGTTTCCATCCGGAAACGTGGAACTCGCAAGAATGCGTTCACAGCTTTCAGGTCCAGAATTGCTCTGCATACGTCGGAGTCCTTCTTTGGCACGATGAAGTAAATCGAGTATCTCCCAGAGCCCAAGTTGTCCTGTGAGGCCAGCTTTATGGCAGCCAGATCCAGTAACCGGCACACCGTAGCGCGTATCTTGCTGGCCCTGTCCAGATTTCCTTCAGGAGAGGACAAGAAGTCCGTCGGTGGCCGGAAGAACTGCAGTCAAAGACCGTTCCTGAGGACCTCTAGGACCCACTGGTCTGAGGTTATCTTTAGCCATTCTGGAAGGAAGGCAGAAAGCTGCCCCCCAATTCGGGGGGTCTCCCCAGAGACTTGGCATCAGAATTTCCTCTTGGAAGGGACAGGTCGAGAGTTGGAAGGCTGTTGGCACAATGTACCTCCAAAGTGAGGTCTGTAGGTTGCTCCCCAACGCTATCCCACCGCAGGGGGTCCGGCATACTGTGAGGTTCTCCAGAAGGGATGAAAATTCAGCCGTCCCATCCCCCTGGTCGGACAAGGCCTAGAGCCAGGAAGCACCTTAGGCTTATGGTCCTGGACACTTGTCATCAGGTCATCCAAGCCCTGGCCACATAACAGCAAACCTTTGAAGGGTAATTAGGTCAGCATAGCCTTGGATGAATAATCACCTGACCATTGGCGAATCCATAACATTCTCCTAGCAGAAACTGAATAAGCTCCCAGCTTAGTAAAAACTTTCAAAATATCATAGAGTGTGTCTGCCAAATAATTCACTCCAAAAACCAGGAAGTCGAGATCCCGAAGGACAACCTTCTCAGGATCCTAATGAAATTTAGTATGACATGCCCTAGCCACAAAGGAAGTGGCCACTACAGCTCGCATCCCCATCGCAGCGGAATCAAAAAGACGCTTCATGATAAAATCTAGTCTTCGGTCCTGGACATCCTTCAGGACAACCCCTCCCCATCCAAAGGAAAAGAAGTACGTTTAGTTACTTGAGCCACCGCCGAATCCACCCTCGGCAGGACTAGATGCTTAGAAAATTCCGAAGCCATGGGATACAATTTGGCCATGACCCTAGCGCAATTCAGGGGACTCTCCAGGGCCTCCCAAACCTCCAAGAGCATTTCTGCCAGATCTACGTGATCCGGAAATGCTGTGGAAAATGGGGGCTTAGAACTCATGATGAAACACTCACCTGAACTGCTAAATCTGAATCAAATTTCAATGTCCGCAGGGATTCAGAGATAAGATCAGGAAGGCGACTGAACATAAAGAGCCTGTGCACCATCTTATCCTCTCCCAGATTGCCGAAATCAGTGTTCTGTAAATCCCCGAGATCCACTAGGCTAGCCACGTCAGCGGAGCCCGCCGAAGAGCCGTGCGACAGCAACCGCATAGAAATTGACACAGGCACCGAGGCAATAGCAGGAAGTTGCCACTGGCTTTCAAGCGGACCAGCAAGGAAGCAGACTGACATGCTGGAATCCAAAGGCTGCACAGACTGCCGTACCGGAGTTTGAGGAGACAAACACAGGCATAGCCCACTTTCTCATGAAAGCCTGATACATCATATCCACAATTACGGCAGAAAATAGTCCCCGGCGGCCAGAGCCGATCTGCGGTACTCAGATCTGGAATGTTTTGAAGACTTATGAGACTTTTCCCTGGAACTGCGCTTGCATTTCACGGAAGCGCCCTCCTCGCCCAAATTTGGTGTCTCTGGCAGAATAAGAGGAAAGCAGGGCCTCCCCGGAGGATAGTGCAGGATCCATGCATGGTTCACACCCCTCACAGGCCGCAGCACAAGTGATACAGGGCTGCGAATCCAGCAGGCATCCGCCACATTTACGGTATGAATCCATGCCATTATGTCCTGAGGTGGCGATCTGTGAAGTTTGAAGCAAAAACAAAGATGGCCGCCTTCAGGACTGGCGAAAGGCAATCCGTGGGCACCAGCACTTATCCTTCTCTCTAGCCCTCTTCCCTTCTGGCACACCCCACTGGCTTCTCAGGGCCCACCTGGAGGGCCTTCACACACACACAGATATCGACATGATGATGTTACACATGCGCGTGATGTCATCAAGGCGATATCTGCACACTTCCAGGTGCCTCGAGCCACGGCCACTGTGTAGAAAGTTTGTGGGACAATGCTCTAGAGCAGTGTTTTTCAACCTTTTTACACCTATAGACTGGCAGAAATAAAAGAATTATTTTGTGGACCGGCAAGCTACTAGAACTAAAATTTTAAAACCCTGTGTCCGCCCCATCTCCGCGAGCTCGGTTCCCGCAAATCATCTGATCCCATCCGCACAAGCCTCAGTTATGATTTTATATTGAATGTATTTTATTAAAGTATAAAAAGAAACAATATTCTGTAAAATTGTCATACATATAAATACAAATAATACAGAGCAAGGATCAACAAAACCTCTGTCTCCCCTCCCCTTCACATATATCCCCTCTACTATCAAGAAAACTGAACAAGCCAAATTATTACAGAATGCTACACAGAAATATCATGCTAACAGAATATTGTAGTCATACATGACAGGAATAGTGTTAGGGGAGTGCAACTAGGACCAACTGCTTCCCAGACTCCTTTCCCTCCTCCCCTCCCAGCAGCATCTCTCCTTATGCTTCCCTCCAGGTCTAATAGCAGCTGTCCCATTTTTCCCCTTGCCCAGCAGCTTCCCAGACTCCTTTCCCTCCTCCCCTCCCAGCAGCATCTCTCCTTCTCCCTCTCCAGGTCCAGTAGCAGCTGTCCCTTTTTTTTCCCTTGCCCAGCAGCTTCCCAGCCTACAACAGAGGCTTTCTCCCCTCCGAGCAGCTCTCCTTACTTGCCAGCGCAGCAATTCAGGAAGGCAGCCTCGGGTCCTTTGTTGGGTCTCGCTGCCTCTGAGGAAAGAGGATGTTGCATCATCAGAGGTGGCCGCGACTCAGCAAAAGCTCCAAGGCTGCCTTCGTGATTCGCTGTGCTGGTAAGTAAGGAAAGCTGCAGAGAGGGGAGAAAGCTACTGTTGGAGGCTCCCCATGATCTCTCCAGCCCAGCGCGGACCAGCTGAAATATCTTGTCGATCTTGCCGGCCCTGTGCGGACCGGCGGGAAATTGAAGTTAATCAATCTCACCGGCCCTGTGTGGACCGGTAGAAATTTCCTGCAGACCGGCACCGGTCCACGGACCAGTGGTTGAAAAACACTGCTCTAGAGCAGTGTTTTTCAACCTTTTTTGGGCAAAGGCACACTTGTTTCATGAAAAAAATCACGAGGCACACCACCATTAGAAAATGTTAAAAAATTTAACTCTGTGCCTATATTGACTATATATAAAGTAATTCTCTTGAATAGGAATCAAATAAACACAAAGAAAGTATTTTATAATGCTGCCACCGCCAACAACACCGTTGGCGGTGGCGGCACTCAAGTGGCTAAAGAGCCGCAGTTTGCCGGCCTAGGGACAACACTGGAGGGTGGCCAGCTGTGCACCCCCTTGGGACGTAAACCCGGGGTGGGGCAGACCGCCCCCCCCACCCTGGTATGCCACTATCTGTACCTCACTCCCTCCCTATGACCAAAAATTCTCCTTTCTTCTATTCCCCGTGTACACAACCATCTCTTTCCCTCACTTCCTCTCTCCAAAGTCCATTTCTTCTGTGTCCAAAAACGCATTCCCTCCCCCACCTCAGCATCTCTTTCCCTCCCTTCCTCTCTCCCAAGTCCATTTCTTCTGTGTCCAAAAACGCATTCCCTCCCCCACCTCAGCATCTCTTTCCCTCCCTTCCTCTCCCAAGTCCATTTCTTCTGTGTCCAAAAACGCATTCCCTCCCCCACCTCAGCATCTCTTTCCCTCCCTTCCTCTCTCCCAAGTTCATGCCTTGTGTCCAAAACGCACTCCCTCCCCCCTTTTGTGTTCCGTGTTTGCCTACCAGCCCATCTTTGCAACTTTCTCAGCAAAACGAAGCTCAAGCCGCGAGGCTTGTCTTCTGCTTCCTGTCTGCCCTGCCGCACACAAATAGCCGAACGGAAGTATTCTCCGACGTCAGCGCTGACGTCGGAGGGCAGGCTTTGCTTAAGCCCTCCCTCCGACGTCAGCGCTGACATCGGGGAACGCTTGCGATCGGCTATATGTTAGCTGCAGGGCAGGCAGGAACAGAAGACGAGCCTCGCGGCTCGAGATGTGTTGAACTCCGCGGGTCCCCCGTCCAGCTCTCTACTGTCCACGTGGGGCGGACCGCCCCTCTCCCTAGACTGGTGGTACTGCCCTGATGGCGGCCCTGACCGTACGGCACACCAGGCAACATCTCGCGGCACACTAGTGTGCCGCGGAACAGCGGTTGAAAAACACTGCTCTAGAGGATCTAGGTCTACTGGCAGGCAAAGTTTAAGAGCGACAGTCCACTACAGAATGCATGAGATCATCAAAGCCCTGGCCAAATAACAATAGCCCTAAGGAAGTCTAGCAACAGTGGTCTTAAAGGTGGAATCACCGGCTCTAATACAGAGCATTCTGTGAGCAAATATTGAATATGCCAACAGCCTACCCAGAACCCACCTAAGGTCATTAAGTGCATCAGAAACAATCTACTCCTGCTAAAAGAAGCTTAGGAGGGGACTTTTCAGCCTCACTATCCAGAAAACGCAGTTACACAAACAAGCTACAGGCCGGGAACTACAGGCCGGTGAGCCTGACTTCAATTATAGGGAAGATGGTGGAAGCTATGATCAAGGACGGCATTTGCGAGCACATCGAGAGGAATGGCCTACTGAGAACAAGCCAGCACGGATTCTGTAAGGGAAGGTCGTGCCTAACGAACCTGCTGTACTTCTTTGAGGGGATAAGCAGGGGGACAATGGGGAGCCCATAGACATCATTTACCTTGACTTTCAAAAGGCTTTTGACAAGGTGCCGCATAAAAGGCTACTTAAGAAGCTGTGGAACCACGGGGTGGGAGGGGATGTGCACAGATGGATCAAGCACTGGCTGTCGGGTAGACAGCAGAGGGTTGGAGTAAAGGGTCAGTATTCTGACTGGCGGGGAGTCACGAGCGGTGTGCCACAGGGATCGGTGCTGGGGCCTTTACTCTTTAACATATTCATCAATGACCTGGAAAAGGAGGCAAAGTGTGAGGTTATAAAATTCGCAGACGATACCAAACTGTGCGGCAGAGTTAGGACCAGTGAGGACCTACAAAGGGACCTAGACAAGCTGGAAGACTGGGCAAACAAATGGCAAATGCGCTTCAACGTGGACAAATGCAAGGTCATGCATATAGGGAAAAAGAACCCGTTGTTCAGTTACAAATTAGGGGGGGTATTGTTGGGAGACAGCAGACTCGAGAGAGACTTGGGTGTGCTGGTGGATGCATCACTGAAGCCATCTGCACAGTGCGCAGCAGCCTCGAAAAAAGCCAACAGGATGCTGGGCATCATAAAGAAGGGCATAGCAACCAGAACACGGGAAGTCATCATGCCATTGTATCGAGCGATGGTGCGTCCACATCTGGAATACTGCGTTCAGTATTGGTCGCCGCACCTCAAGAAGGACATGGCGGTACTTGAGAGAGTCCAAAGGAGAGCAACCAAAATGGTAAGAGGGCTGGAACACTGCTCATACGCTGAGAGGCTGGATAGGCTGGGGCTCTTCTCTCTGGAGAAAAGGAGGCTCAGGGGAGATATGATAGAGACCTTCAAGATCATGAGGGGCATAGAGAGGGTGGATAGGGACAGATTCTTCAGAATTTTTATCTTTTTTGTTACTTAGTGATGATAGTTAAGGTACAATGAAACAAGACATAAAATAATTAAAAGATTATGTTTGTAAATGTGTGTTTGTAATTTTAAGAGGAAATATAGCAGGTGTGGCTCACACTTCTTTTCCAACAGTTAGCTCTTAGACGATGTGACCTGTCTTACTATTGTATTATCTAATTATGTTAAATAACAGATGTGATGTAAAAGTGGATATAAACGTGATAGCATAAAAGCTGGATACTGGTGTACAGAAGCGAGAAGGGCAAACTGTGCACCCAGACACGAAAGCTGTTATTTTAATTACTGTCTTTGATTAATAAATCTGATACTGAATCATTAAATTATAGTCTTTGTGTCTAATTAATTTGTAACTGCAGGCTGAGAATCTTTTCTGAGGGGAAGCTCACCCTGGAAAGCTCCCTCCTGTCTCACTTACCAGGTTCAACAACAACACACTCCTAATTTGCCAAACAAATCCTAAACTAGAAAAAACAAGGAAGGCAACCAAGTCACATCAAGGTCTGCGAGGGGGAAGCTCAAAGTGCCTAACTTGGCTCACAACTTACAAACCAAATATAGTGTAACATGTCAAAAAACATGTCACATTATATGATGTTATAGGGCGCTCTCAGTGTGAACCCTCAGTGATAGGAGCACAGCTCCGACACTTCACTTCTGGGTCAAGGCAATAAGCCTCCACCCGCACACCATCATCGAGCGCCCTGTGTGTGCAAAAATCAAACCAATCAACAATCAAAGTGAGTAAATGAAACTCAACACAAACAACCTGAGCGACCCCCACACAGACCCTGCCAGCCAAACCCCCTCAAAAAGCTCACACAAAATCACAAACAAAGTCAAAAACCATACCAAAAAGTGAAAAACATATCCAAAAGAAACAATACTTATCCAAAACTGTCACACAAACGGAAAAACCGCGCCAGGAGGAAAGGTTCAACCGCGCTGGTTTCGGGAGGAGCCCTTCTTCAGGAACCTGGCCTCCAACAGAACACAAGCAGAGAGGAAGGCTGGAGGGCGGGGTGCCCGGGAGGGAGAGCACACCGGCTAAAACAGATCCACAGGTGACATCATGCACGAACCAACCAATCATACTGTGCCAGCACTCAACACAATCAGAACCACAGAAAAGAGAGAGAGAGAGTGGGAGGGAAAGAGGGAGGGAAAAGGGAACACCCACCAATAGGAACACCACAATCAAAAAAGTCCCCCCCCACACACACACACAAGCACACCACACACTGCACCCAAAATCCACTATCCAAAAGGAGCCAAAAACCCTATTAAACAATGGTATTCCATTCCACACTTTCGTTAAGGCCATTCGGCTGAACAGATTGTAATTGAAAAATCCAATATTGTTCCCTGAGATTCAGATGAGCCTGTCGATCCCCCCTAGAAGTCCCAAGGGACTTGCTCAAGCACGAACCAGGATAGGTCAGTAAAACAGTGACCAAGATCAGCACAGTGGGGTACCAGAGGGGCAGACTGGGATCCAGTACGGATCCGGCTTCTATGTTCTTGCAGTCTGACCCTGACACTTCTGCTGGTCCGTCCCACATAGCACAAACCACACGGGCAGATGATGACATAAACTAATCATTTAGAATCACACGAAGTTTGCGCTCTGAGGTGGTAAGTGCGTTGAGTCCGGGGATGTTGCCAGGTAGAAATTGACAGAGATAAATGACACATATCACAATGTCCACATGGTTGATGGCTGCCCCCACTATGGGCCCGACTCCTGGTAACCAGAAGGTCCTTCAAGTTCTTAGAATGAGCAAAAGCAATACACGGGGTCTCCTTAAAAATAGTATGGTGTCCCAAAACATGCCAATGCTTCCTCACAATATTAGCTATCTGGTGGGCTTGATTGGAAAATGATATGACACACACCTGTTGCTCTAAAGGTGGCCGAATGGCAGGAGCCCATAGCAATTCAGGGTTAGCATAGCGGGCTCTACGGTACGCTCTTCTGATAATCCATTCAGGATAGCCACGAGCCTTAAAACGCAGAGACAGAGCCTTTGCCTGAGCCTTATACTCTCTCAATGATGAGCAAATCCGACGAATCCTGAGGAATTGCCCCACGGGCACCGACTGGCGCAATCGGACAGGATGGCAGCTAGTATAATGTAAATATGAAGTCCGATCCGTAGGTTTGCGAAACACAGTAGTGACCAGTTTACCCTGCTCTTTGCTAACCCTGGTATCCAGATAGGTGACACTGCTTGTATTGACCGTGGCAGTAAACTTTAAATGCCTATCAAGAGTGTTAAGCCAAGTCAGAAACTCATAAAACCTGGCCTTGGTGTCAGTCCAGATGAGGAACACATCATCAATAAAGCGGAGCCATGTGGCGATATGGATCATCCATGCAGATGGATATAACAGACGTTCCTCAAAATTAGTGACATAAAGATTAGCCACACTGGGGGCCATGGCTGTACCCATGGCTACCCTGTGCGTTTGGAGATAAAACTCCCCACGCACTTCAAAAAAGTTATTTTGTAACACCAAGGTGGCCAATTGCATGAGGAAAGCTTTGGTTATACGATAGTGAGGCCCCGTTGATAGATGATGTTCAACAATCTTTAAGGCTTCAGTCTGAGGTATATTGCTATATAAAGCTTCCAAATCCATGGTTACCAGAAGATCGGACTGCTGCACCTGGATAATATCAATTCTATTGAGAAAATTGGTGGTGTCCAGTACAAAAGACCGTGCCTGAGCAACCTGGGGTTTCAAAAAATGGTCAACCATTTTGGACAAGGGTTCAAGGATGGTACCCTGGAGCGACACAATGGGTCTACCCGGGGGGTCATTGAGAGTTTTATGAATTTTGGGTACAGTGTATAAGTGGGGGTTGCGGCTGGGGGCCTGGGATAAATATCTGGCCTCAGATTTAGTGATGATGTTATTCTGCAGTGCCTCCTGCACCACAACTGCAATCTCCTGACGCAGGGCGGGGGAGGGATCCTCCTCAAGTTTAATATACCAGTCTGCGTTGGAGATATGCACGTCCACCTGAGCATTGTACTGGGTCAAAGATTGAACGACCACAGCTCCGCCCTTATCAGCGGGTTTGATATCCAAGTCAGGGGTATCTCTAAGAGACTCCAGAGCAAGCTGTTGCACCCTGGTCATATTAACAAAGTGACGACCAGGAGGAACCTGTCCAAGCTGATCAATATCACGTAATATCAAATCACGGAATACTTTGATATGAGCATCCATGGGCCCCGGGGGGGTCCAATGAGATTTGACCCTGAATAAAGAATCATCCCGGGTACCCGCCTGAGAAGAGAAAAACAGCTTGATCTGGAGACCCCTCACAAACCGAGCCATATCCCTATGTGCTGTAAAAAGATCCAACCCAGTAGTGGGAACAAAAGATAGTCCCTTCTCCAGCACTTGAGTCTGTGCATCGGAGAGGGCAACCCCAGATATGTTGACCACTAAGGACCCCTCGCTGCTTGCGAACGAGTTACTTGAAGGTTGTATGTTTGGGCTGTATTGCGGTCTGGATAACCCCTGCGGCCCCGGGACCGTCTCCTTGGGCCTCGCCTGGATCCTCGGCCTAAAAAACGCCATGACCCCATGTCCACTAGAATCACTAGAGGACGAACCATCATCAGATGGATATGTAGAAACCTGTGGTATCACCACAGAGGACCCCTGAGGCTGCATCCAGGAGTATACATACCCCGACGCATAATCCTCAGCGTTTGGATAAGTATTGTTTCTTTTGGATATGTTTTTCACTTTTTGGTATGGTTTTTGACTTTGTTTGTGATTTTGTGTGAGCTTTTTGAGGGGGTTTGGCTGGCAGGGTCTGTGTGGGGGTCGCTCAGGTTGTTTGTGTTGAGTTTCATTTACTCACTTTGATTGTTGATTGGTTTGATTTTTGCACACACAGGGCACTCGATGATGGTGTGCGGGTGAAGGCTTATTGCCTTGACCCAGAAGTGAAGTGTCGGAGCTGTGCTCCTATCACTGAGGGTTCACACTGAGAGCGCCCTATAACATCATATAATGTGACATGTTTTTTGACATGTTACACTATATTTGGTTTGTAAGTTGTGAGCCAAGTTAGGCACTTTGAGCTTCCCCCTCGCAGACCTTGATGTGACTTGGTTGCCTTCCTTGTTTTTTCTCACTTACCAGGTTAGCAGCCACTGGTCACCCAAAAAGTCAAAAATAGAAAATCTAAATACCTCAAACAAAAACAGCTTTCCAATATTTAAATGCGACATTTTGAATCACATGAGATAAAACAAAAATACAAATTTAGCATAGGACTTCCATACATTCAAAATATATATATATATATATATATATATATATATATATATATATATATATATATATATATATATATACACACACACATATATACACATATATATAAATATAAATATATATATATATATGTATGTATTTTTTTTAAATCTGTTACCACGTTTACCTTTTGATCAGGGAGACTGAAGAGAAACTCCCTATCAAAACGCCCAGGTCTCCTGAGTGCAGGGTCTATGGAATCAAGTCTGTTTGTAGCACCAATGACAACAATTTCACCTCTGTTATCCAGTCCATCCATGAGGGCAAGCAAAGTAGACACGATAGAGCTAAAGAGAAATTTTAAACATATCACCAAATAAGTATACTTAATATTTTAATATTGATATTCAGAAAGAGACTCAGTGAACATCTAAATTTGTTGAATTACAAAAAGCCCTTTGTTTTTATATTTATGTAATGTACATATAGACTGTCAGGTACATTTGCAACTTCTAACTGAAAGTGAAGCATCTATCCCAGCTGAAGCATCTATTGTTTTTTCTGTGTTGTTACAATAAAACTGGTTTACATATTTTAGACAGGTATTTATTTTGTATCTGGTGCAATAAAGTGTTAAGTGACTTGCCCAGAGTCATAGGAGCTACAGTGGGACTTGAACTCAGAACTTCAGGGTGCTGAGACAGCTACACTAACCATCCATGAAACATTTTCATATTGCTACATGAAACATTTTCATACTGCTACAAATATTTATTATTTTTGTAAAACTTATTGACATAATGGAGCTTCCTCTTTGGGTACAGAAAGTGATGAGGATTTTGGTTTCATGTCTGGAACAAGATGGAGCCATAACATAACAGGTCCTACAAACGAGCCTGTTATGTACCCAAAGGACCTGCAAATGAGCTAAAAGTCACACTAACATGTTTGTTTATAAAAAACATATTTTTCTTCCAGTAGTTGTTTAAACCAGTGTTCTTCAACCTTTTTACACCTATGGACCGGCGGAAATAAAATAATTATTTCGTGGACCAGCAAATTAATAAGACTGAAATTTTTAAAAACCCCATTGCCGCCCTGTCCCCGCGAGCTCGGTCCCATTAACTATCTGATCCCATCCGCACAAGCCTCAAATAGTTATGATTTTATATTGAACATATTTTATTAAAGTATAAAAAGAAACAATATTCTATACAATTGTCATTTTATAAATATAAATAATACAGGGCAAGGATCAACAAAACCCCTGTCTCCCCTCCCCTTCACATATATCCCCTCTACTATCAAGAAAACTGAATAAGCCAAATTATTACAGAATGCTACACAAATATCATGCTAACAGAATACCGCAGTCACAAATGGCAGGAATGGTGTTAGGGGAAGTGCAACTAGGGCAACTGCCTCCTGGTCAGAGAGAGCCCTAAGCTAAAGACGCACACCCTGGGCTTTACACTCCCCAGTTATGTCTAACATCAGCTCTAGCAGGATACATATTTTAAATCTGATATATTCTAATCACAAGATAGAAATAAAATTATTTTTTTCTACCTTTTGTCGTCTCTGGTTTCTGCTTTCATCGACTTTTCACTCTCTTCCAACCAGTGTCTGCCCTCTGTCCCTTCAATCCAGCATCTGCCTCTTCCATCCACAGTCTGCCCTCACCCCTCCCATATGGCATCTGCGTTCTTTCTATGCCCCTCTCTCCTACACCAGATCTAGCATCTTTGTCCCTCTTTCCTTATTTTTCATCTGACCCCCCTTCCCAGCATCAATCTCTCTCTACCTTGTCATTCCTCTGTCTCTCCTCTTTCCCTCATCTGATCTCTCCATTCCATCCCTCCTTTAATCTCCCTGCCAGCTGTTTCCTTCCAATGTTCCTCCTCCGCTGTCCAGCAGTACCTTCTCCCTTTCTTCCTCCCCTTATCCAACAGTAATTCTCGTCCCTTCCCTTTCCCTTCTCCCCTGTCAGAAGTAGCCCCTTCCCCTCCCTTGTCCAGGAATACCCCTTCTCCCTTTCCTCCTCCTATTATCCAACAGTAACTCTCGTCCCTTCCCTTTCTCCCCTGTCAGCAGTAGCCCCTTCTCCTCCCTTGTCCAGGAGTACCCCTTCTCCCTTTCCTCCTCCCCTTATCCAACAGTAATTCTCATCCCTTCCCTTTCCCTTCTCCCCTGTCAGCAGTAGCCTCTTCCCCTACCTTGTCCAGGAGTACCCCTTCTCCCTTCCCTCTCCAGAAAATGTTCCCTCTATGTAGGCTAGCAGCAGCTCTGTGTGCTTTTAACTTCGGCACACAGCTGCCCCTAAGCAGTATTTTAGCGCGGTTTCATGAGGCAGCCTCGGGGCCTTTGGTAGGTCAGCCCACTTTGATGATGTGATGTGGACCGGCCTACCAAAGGCCCCGAGGCTGCCTCATGAAACCGCGCTAAAATACTGCCTAGGGGCAGCTGTGTGCCGAAGTTAAAAGCACACAGACCTGCCGCTGCTTTTCTGGGGGTGCGGAGACAAACGCGGCAGGAGTCCGTGGTGGCAGGCAGGAGTGCCGGCATAGTGACGGCAACAGGAAGTTGCACATCAGCTGACGCCGGCACCTTTTGCTGCGGCGGGGTCCTGAATCCTTCGCGGACCGGCAAGATTTTTTTGCGGACCGGCAGTTGAAGAACTGTGGTTTAGACGGTTTACATAGTAACATAGTAGATGACAGCAGATAAAAACTCGAATGGTCCATCCAGTCTGCCCAACCTGATTCAATCTAAAAAAAAAACAACCTCTCTCTTCTTAGCTATTTCTGGGCAAGAATCCAAAGTATTGTGCTTAGGTTCCAACTACTGAAGTCTCCATCAAAGCTCACTCCAGCCCATCTACATCATCAAAGCCAATTGATACCCTCCCCAGCCCATCCTCAACCAAACAGCCATATACAGACACAGACCATGCATGTCTGCCCAGTACTGGCCTTAGTTCTTCACTATTTACTATTATTTTCTGATTCTAGAACCTCTGTGTTCATCCCATGCTTTTTTGAACTCTGTCACCATTTTCCTCTTCACCACCTCTCTCGGGAGCGCATTCCAGCATCCACCACCCTCTCCATAAAGAAGAATTTCCTTACATTGCTCTTGAGTCTACCACCCCTCAACCTCAAATTATGTCCTCTGATTTTACCATTTTCCTTTCTCTGGAAAAGATTTTATTTTACGTTAATACCTTTCAAGTATTTGAACGTCTGAATCATATCTCCCCTGTCCCTCCTTTCCTCTAGGGCAGTGGTTCTTAACCTTGTTGGAGGTACTGAACCCCACCAGTTTCATATGCGTGTTCACCGAACCCTTCTTTATTGGAAAAATAAAATATGATTTTTACAAATTCAAAACATAGGTATACAGTGAGGGAAAAAATAATATCAATTTTGAAAACAAAAAAGTTCTCCTATATTTCGAATAATAATAACATAATAATAAAATTTACTGCAAATCAGTGTGACTTCTGCTGTTGCCTCTCAGAGACCAGTTCAGAAATGCGTGGCTTTACCTTGGCAAGTGCCACTCTCATGTCATTTTCGCAACAAAGTCTGTTCCTTTTCTTCGTTTTTATGTCCAGCATCCTCGAAAAGGATTGCTCGCAAAGATATGTTGTAACAAATGGTAAATTTCCAGAGCTTTCTTAGCAATAACAGGGTACGTTACCAATTGTTGACACCAAAATATTAAGATAGGTATCACACGACGTACCATCACAACAGTTACAATTCGACTACTGTGCGCATCAAATCCCCTGCAGCACAGATAGGCCAAGCGATGTTGCGTGATCACCTGCAGCCAATTATGGACAAGCGGGGCGTATCATCAAGAATCATAAGCACTTCGGTCACGTTCAATCAATCTATCAGTTAAATCACTTATTTTGATCAGGACTTGATGTATATAAGGCGTTAGTTACAGATTGATAGATCAAGAAACCGAGTACACGATCAGTCTTGATCAAAATCACTGAATAACTGATAGATGATTGAACGTGACCGAAGCGCTATATGAGTCGGAGGTGTGTTTTGACCTCCGCCGAACCCGCAAGACTGACTCACCGAACCCCTGGGGTTCGGTCGAACCCAGGTTAAGAACCACTGCTCTAGGGTATACATATTCAGGGCTTCAAGTCTCTCCTTTAGATCTTCGGACACTATCACCCCAAGGTCTTTCTCCTCATCCGTGCATATCAGCCTCTCACCTCCCAGCAAGTACGGTTCCTTCCGATTATTAATCCCCAAATGCATTATTCTGCATTTCTTTGCATTGAATTTTAGTTGCCAGATATTAGACCATTCCTCTAACTTTTGTAGATCTTTTTTCATGTTTTCCACTCCCTCCTCAGTGTTTACTCTGTTACAGATATTGCCATCATCCGCAAAAAGGCAGACCTTTCCTTCTAACCCTTCAGCAATGTCATTCACAACCATATTAAACAGGATCAGCCCCAGCACCGACCCTGAGGGACTCCACTATTCACCTTTCCTTCCTCTGAGCGAGTTCTATTAACCACCACCCTCTGGCGTCTGTCCGATAACCAGTTTCTAATTCAGTTCACCACTTTGGGTCCTAACTTCAGCCCTTCAACTTTGTTCAACAGCCTCCTATGAGAAACAGTGTCAAAAGCTTTGCTGAAATCTCTGTAAATTACATCTAGCATATGTCCTTGATCCAGTTCTCTGGTCACCCAATCAAAAAATTCAATTAGGTTCATTTGGCACGATTTACCTTAAAGTAAAGCCATGTTGCCTCGGATCCTATAACCCATTAGATTCTAGGAAGTTCATTATCCTTTCTTTCAGCAACACATCCATTACTTTTCCAACAACTGAAGTGAGGCTCACTGGCCTTTAGTTCCCCACTTCATCTCTGTGACCACTTTGGTGAATAGGGACCACATCTGCTCTTCTCCAATCCCCAGGAACCTCTCCCGGCTCCAGAAATTTGTTGAACAAGATTTTAATAGGACCCACCAGAACCTCTCTGAGCTCTCGTAGTATTCTGGGATGGATCCCATCCAGTCCCATCACTTTGTACACCTTCAGTTTTTCAAGTTGTTCATAAACACATTCCTCCGTGAATGGCGCAGAATCCACTCCATTTTCTTGTGTAACTTTACTAGACAACCTCAGTCCTTCTCCAGGATTTTCTTCCATGAATAGAGAGCAAAAGTATTTGTTTAGCACGTTTGCTCTTTCCTCATCACTCTCCACAGTGACAAGTTAAAAGCGCTTGAGACAACTGTGTGCTGACAAATGCGCGCAAGACTAAAAGTTAAGTTTAAAGCGCTCAGATGTGGGGGGGAACCCCCACTTCACTTAGAAGTGATGCCGCTGCCATTGGGGGTGGGGTGGGGGGGATTAGAGAGGAAAGTATAATTTTTCCCTAAAAAAGAGGAAAAAATTACACTTTCCTCTGTAATGGGGGGGGGGTTTTCCTCCCCAACTCCTCCCAACCGCAGCGACAACACTTCTAAGAAAGTGGTGGGGTTCCCCCCCAAAAAAAAAACACCCTCGGGGGGCTTTAAACTTAACTTTTAATCTGGCACGCTGACGTAACTGCGTGCATTTCTCTTTGTCAGCGCGCAGTTGTCCCGTTCCCTTTAGTCTATGTACCCTCTCCACATATTGGTTCCTAGCATCTTTTAGTTTAGTAATTTCATTTTTTATCTTCCTCCTTTCACTAATATCTGAAAAAAATTTTATTTCCTTTTTTACATTTTCAGCCATTTGCTCTTCCGCCTATGCTTTCATAACAGGCCCTGCAAATGAGCTAAAAGTCACACTAACATATTTGTTTATAAAAACATATTTTTCTTCCAGCAGTTGTTTATAAAAACATATTTGCAATAGAACAGAACATGTCTGCACGATCAGCGTGACCTCACCTGTTGTCCACTTCCTTCTATTGTTGACAAGAGGTGGGATGAATAGCATATGATAAGTTAAGCCACTGTTGCTAAGGAAATTACTAAAAAAGTAAAATTAATAGCAGACCATGTGATTTCAATGGAAACCACGGCACCAAGCTGTTTGGTTGAAATAAATATACAAGATAGTACCTGCCTCCTAGTTCTTCCATATAGTCCTCAGTAGTGCTGCCCGATTCAGGAAAAAAAAATTTTGATTTGATTCGATTCGATTCAGCCTACTGAATTGGTTTTTTGATTCAATTCGATTCGATTTTCCTGCCCAATTAGGTGTTTTTTCAAACATCCTGCTGGGTTTATTTTATAGCCTCTTCACCCCTTTTGCCTTCTCCTAACCACACTGGCGCTGTGGTGTAAACAAAATAAACAAACAAAAAAGACTTTTCCTCTCTCTCTTAAATCCTAGCTCATGTTTGCGGTCTAACACCAGCTCTGGCAGGATACACGTTTCAAATCTGACATATTGTAATCACAAAATGGAAAATGAAATTAGTTTTTCTACCTTTTGTTGTCTGGTCATTAGTTAAATCTTGTTGGTCCCAGGCTCTGGTTGTCTTCTGATAACTTGCTTGCCAGGGTCTCCTTCTTTCTCCGTGCTAACCATCCATCTGCCATCTCTATCCTCCCCTTCCATTTCCCTTCCCTCCCCCAGATGTCTGGCATCTTTCCTTTTTTTCGTCTCAATCCACAGATCCACCTTTTCTTAACTACCCTTTCATCCAGCATCTCTCCCTCCTTCCCACCACCCCAGGGTCCATCATCTCTCCCTTTCTTTTCCCAACTACCCTTCTATCCAGTATCTCTATTCCCCCCCCCTACACCATCCCTTGTGTCCAACTTCTCTCCCGTTCTGTTCCTTCCCTCCCTAAATCCCATTGTCCATCATCCCTCTTCCTCTCCTCTATTTTCAGACCCATTATTTCTTCCCCCCAAAGTCCGACATATGCACGTATCTTCGAACCCTCCTTCTCTCCCTCCCTCTGTGTACTTCTACAACAGGGCCCCCCTCCCCTGGTCTGTCCCCCCAGAAGGCCTGCACCTCACCCCTAAATGCCTGCCTATCACCCCTGAAGGCCTTTTCCCTCCCTGTACTTTCCACTCTCCCCTTTCTTCACCCTCTTCTCTCCATTTTCCCTTCGGTATTTTCATCTTTATTCTCCCCCCTTTCTGCTATTCTCTCTCTCCCTTTTCACTCCTTTCCACGCTCCATCTTCTCTTCATTCTATCTTCTCTCCTTTCTTTCTTCACTGCTTTCTCTTTTCTAAACAATATATTCTGTACTCTCTCTCTCTCCCTTCTCTGCAGTGGTTTGGAACAAGCCCAGGATGCAAAGTGGTCTTCAGTATGTAAACAGGAACCGCAGGGAGGGGGCAAGCTGCCTGGCCGATCTTTCTTCTCATTTCTGTTTAGTGGGTTTCAGCCGCTCTCAGGCTGTACACCAAGCTTAGTTCTCTTTGGAGGCCCCAGAATGAACTTTAAGAACTTGCCATGTACTAGCAGCAGCACCGCTCTCTCCTTGCCTGACAGCTTACGTATCTTTAGCGAGTCAATTCCCTTCTGCAGCTTCGGGGATTTTGCTAGGCCGCCCCACCGCCGATGATGCAACTTCCTTCTTCCTTGGAGGCGGGACGGCCTAGCAGAGGCCCCGAGGCTGCTGGAGGGAATTGACTCGCTAAAGCTACGGCAGCAGTCAGGCAAATTACAATAAGGAGAGAGCGGTGCTGCTGATAGTCCAGGCTAGTGTTATGGGGAGCGTTTGAAATTGCAGAGTCAGGCCGGGGAAGACCGAGTCGGGAAGGGGAAGGGCCGAGGAATCCCCAAGCTGGTGAAAGGGGTTTAACAAAAATATTTGAGTGAGCGCTAGGGAGAACACTGCAGTCTCCTGCCTCAGAGACAGAAGCTGTCCAAGAGCCGGAGCGCAAGCTTTAGGTTAGCGGCGCGGGGAGGAGGGTTGGGCCCTGAATCAAAGACGCCGATTTTTTAAAAATACACATTGATTTGAATCGATTCACCCTAAGTGAATCGGTGAATCGATTCGAATCGAAAATTGGGCAGCACTAGTCCTCAGTTCTTAATTCTATCTCAGAGGAAATCAAAGAATTCCACACTCAAGTGTAGCTAGATAGTCAAAGCTTTGAGAAGCGTTTCTGCATCCTCCAAAATAATGGGACATCAGAAAGGCTTCTTAAAACACAGGTGACTGGCCATTTTATTGGAAATTAACATCATTAATTCATTATTAAACATACGTAGGTGGTACATCTTCAAATCACAATCCATTTACAAATATTTTAATGGTTTCCATTGAAATCACATGGTCTGCTATTAATTTAGTTTCCAAGAGGACCAGTGCCTGCTATCTGGAAAAGACTTGGGTTTATGGTCCTGCACACTTGCCATAAGGTCGCCAAGACCTTTACCGAACAGTAATTGCCCTTTAAAAGGTAGCTTACTGATGGTCGCCCTGGAGGATGAATTGCCAGATCCCTGCCTGATCCACAACATCCTACACGCAGAAATAGAGTATGCTGAGAGCTTGCTCACCACTCTGAAGAGAACATACAAGGCATCTGCTACATAATCCATGCCTGAAATAAAAAAAGAAAGATTCTGGAGCACAATAGTGTCAGGATCATGGTGAAGCTTTGAGTGGCAGGCTCTGGCCACAAACAATGCAGCTATTGGCTCTTTCAGACCGGTGGATGTTTAAGGACAAAAACAATCCTACGGTCCAGTGCATTTTTCAGCACAACCCCTCCCTCAATAGGGAGAGAAGTATGTTTGGTGACCTGTGCCACCAAGTAATCCATCTTTGGGGGGACACAAAATGACAGTTAAACACTTCAGCTATTGGATAGAGTTTGGACACAGCCCTAGCCACTCTCAGAGGATCTTCTTGTGCCTCTCATTGATCTATGAGCATTTTTGCAATGTCCAGATAATCAAGAAAGGATGAAGACTGCAGTTTTGTGCTACTCATTAGAGAGCATTCTGCCACCGCTGACTGGCCAATCTTCAATTTCAATTCCTAGAAGGATTGTGAAATCAAGCCGATCAAAGGAGAGGGCTTAAAGAGCCTCTGCACCTTGGTGGACCTCTTTCAGATCCAAAGCATCCCCCAAATCAGGATCGTGGAGATCCATGGATCCTCTGTGTCATCAGCCAGCATATCATCTCTTGAAAACCCAGGTACTCTGGATTATAGACCCTTGTCTTGGGAAGAGGGGACCCCAACACCAGCAAAGATGCCATAGGAGGTGTATTTAGTGCATTTTTCTTGGCAATAAGCCTTTTAAAGCATGATAATAAATTCCAGAGGGAAACCCACATCCAGAGCAGCAATTGCTTTCTGGGAGCTCTTTTTTGAGCTCTTAGAAGAGTGAGACGGCTTCAATGATGAATTGCAGATGTGTTTCGCTGGAGCCATGAGGACATCTTCCCCAAGTGTCAGTTTTGACTTTTTTGATTGGCCATGGATGGACTGGGTGGTAGGACCCCCTAAAGAGGTCAAGGGAGCAAAGGCCTATGAAATATTGCTCCCTTCATGTGCAGCATGGCATGTGGAGCATAGCTGCTCACTGGTCAGCCATCTGCCACAAACGAGACATGAACTCAAAATATCCTGCCCTGTAAAGTCCATCTGAGGTGTTTTCTTGCAAAAATGAAGCTTGCAGAGGCAGAAAATAACTTTTAATTAAAATCAGGAAAATCTAAGATGGCCGCCATGGGTGCAACTTTTTTTTTTTTTTGGGGGGGGGGAACTATAAGAACCCCCAAAATGCAGCAAGTTTTGAATTTTAGAGGGGGACCTAGGGCTAACCAAACTGGCCAAAAACACTTTCAGAGGAAACCCCCCCCCCACACCAAATCGCTGTCACAAGTTGTCAGCCCCTTACTCACTGTGCCATGCTGTGTGCTGGGAAGTTGCAGAAAGAAGCTGAATCAACTTACAGGGAGATCCTCTCCCTCAACAAGCCTTATAACCTGAACTGGTGGTCTTCTGACTGACCCTCCAGCCTGACACCTCAGCCAGAGACCTCCGCCATACCCAGGGCATGCCACACACATGCCTGGAGGAACGCAGTCGGCCCCGATCCCAGTCACACTTCCATGAAGCCTCTCAGCCTGCGCTCGGACTACTAGCGGACGAATATGGGATGAGCCAGCTCCCAAGGGAACAGAACCTGAGCCCCAATATGATAGTGCAGGCTGTCCAGGTAGGTGCACTGCCAAGCAGCCAACCCCATGGAAGCAGACTACTTCCAAAGTCTATGATCTCTCGAAATCACAGCTGTCCCCACAGGGAAACTCTGCAGCTCGAACACGCATAAAACTGAATAGAAGAAAAAAATGAACATGAGCAGAAAAGACTGGCTCCTATTGTCTCGCTTGTAAGAAAACAATTGGAGTCCAGAGAGCAGTTCTGAAGTAAGAGGGGAGGATCCGAAAATTATGGAGGGGAGGATCCGAAAATTATGGAAGTGAGGCTTCCTACAAGTAGTCTCACAACATGCGATGCATAACCCACTTATCTAGGAATAAAGTAGGATTGTACAAGAATGCTACTTTTCCAGACAGGCTGATCCCAACTCCATGATCATTTGTGACTTCAGTTAACCCTTGACTCAGTAAATCCTGAGAGTCAAGCTTAATCTTTCCCCACACCACACAACTTTAAATAAAAGAAGAGGACATGCAAGCCTTCAGGAAGCTGGTAAGCAAAAAGGATGCACAGGCCCACAGAGAAACATTCCCACACTGGGAAATGAATGTGGGTAGAGAGGCCTGGAAAAATCTCCTGTTTACTAAAGTACTCCTTTCAAAGTATATTCCTAGAACTCTCAATTGTAGTATGACTAATACTTTGATCCTCCTCAGTTCTAAGGGATTTGATCTAATAAGGAGAAACAGAACAATTTCCAATTAAAAGCGTAATATTTTATGCCATTTCTTGATCCAATTCAAACAATTAATTTGCCAAATTTAACTACCGTACATAAAACAAAAAAGTATGTTTTCATATTCAGTACAATGGAAAGTTTTGGTTCTTGTGAAAGCAAATTGAATTCACACCATGGCACTAGTACCACACACTGATTAGGTTATGACTTCCCACATTAAACTGGAAGCATATCTTTCTCTTTCATATTGATGGCAGGGTTTATCTTTTACTGATAGCTGTGTGGATGAGGTCTTTTCCTTGAAATCAGTGGTTCACAACCCTGAGGAACCTTGAGTTGGTCAAACTGGCTGGAAGTCCCTCTGGACAGATTTTCTCCCAAGTAAGTTCAAAAGTGCAAGTGCCTCTCCCAGAAGATAAGGTGTGGGTTCTTGTACTTTGGGTCCTCAGGTAAATTTGACCAATAAGGAATAGTGTCCTAGGTGTTGCTTTTCAGATCTGGAAAGTTTCCTTCTTTCAATCTACTTTATATAGATATGGTAGCTAATGCCAATTTGAAGATCCTTTTGATACCTTACCATCAGAAAAATCTACCAGGTACTGCATGATTCTTCAAAATCAGCATAACATTTCTGTACTTCAATCTCATTTGTCCTAGAACAATGAATCAAGTCAGATGTTTGACAAGCTGCTCCTCAATCCTCTTGAAAACTGCAGAAGCCACAATGAGTAAGGACACATCCTCCTGGGACACAAGGTTAACTGTGGCTTGGACTTGAATCATTTCCGAAAGATACCCCCATCCAATTTTGAGGAGGTTAAATGTTCCTCTCTTAAGGGCTGCCTGGTAGATAATGGTAGCTATCAATATTAAAATGTTCCCAGCAACATACTCCATAGACAGTTATTAAGACATGGGGGAAGCCTCTGCTTGCCCTGGATCGGTAGCATGGAATGTTGCTACTATTTGGGTTTTGGCCAGGTACTAGTGATCTGGATTGGCCACTGTGAGAACAGGCTACTGGGCTTGATGGATCATTGGTCTGACCCAGTAAAGCTATTCTTATGTTCTCAATGCACAAAATTGGTATTCACTGACATCAGTACTGAAAAGAGAAATCTTTTAAACAACTTCAGGCAAGTATCTGTCAATATTTAATCCCAAAAGTTCCCGAGGCATGATTCTGAGGTAAGACTGAGTCTTGTTGATCAATACCTACCAATCCTCCAGTGTAGTTTGAGCTCATCTTTTTGCCCTTCACAGCCACAAAGAGCGCTGTGTGGCAAAAGTAAATACTACACACAGGTTTTATTACCTGGGTTCAAATACTCCAAGCAGCAATTTTATCTTGTCACATTGCCTGCATGTATTAAAACTAGAGGAATTTATTTTTGACACGCTGCCAAAACCCATTGCCAAAGTAAAATTAAACAACTTAGATTTGAAAATGTAGCCTGACAACCATTTAAGAGTATCACAACAGGTGAAAAGTGTCACATACAAGGGAGGAAGTGATGTCAGTCTATATCAGAGATATGAACTTAATTGTCATAGCCTACAGCATTAACAGATATCCTTTAGAAGGTACAATGGGGCCTACTTCAATCTTCATTCTCAACCACCACCCCCATCCCTAGCACAGCTCTTCAATTATTATAATTAAGATAATAAGAGGACAGTTTTCATCACAAGGTTTTAATTACATTCACAGTTTGCTGAGCAGCAAATACTAAATAAATCAGACAATATACCATATAATTTGAAGGCTTTTATATTAGTCCTAGCACCATAACAAGCTTTATTTAAACCTCAGTAATACTAAGATGCAGATAGCAGACCCTTCCGCAAGATGGGTGCTATCCAGTCTTTTGCATTAAGTGTCACGTATATGATTATCTTCCACTTGGACACATCGTGGTTAGAAAATCAAAAAGAGAATATGAAGAGAGGCTAGCCAGGGAAGCACGAAATTTCAAACCGTTCTTCAGATATGTTAAAGGGAAGCAGACGGTTAAAGGGAAGCAGACGGTTAAAGGGAAGCAGACGGTTAAAGGGAAGCAGACGGCTAGGTAGGAGGTGGGACCACTGGATGACAGAGATAGGAAGGGAGTGGTGAAGGAGGAGAAAGAAGTGGTGGAAAGACTAAACATGTTCTTTTCGTCAGTATTTACACAAGAGGACACATCTAATATACCGGAACCGGAACAAATCTTCAAAGGAGACCAAGCAGAAAAATTAACATCCATGGAAGTAAGCCTCGAAGACGTACACAGGTAGATAGAAAAATTAAAAACTGGTAGATTTTAAATAAACCAGATAAAATATTTCTTCACAAAATGTATAGTTAAACTCTAGAATTCATTGCCGGAGAACATGGTGAAATCAGTTAGCTTAGCAGGGTTTAAAAAGGGTTTGGGTAATTTCCTAAAAGAGAAGTCCATAGGTCATTATTGAGATAGCTTGGGGAAATTCACTGCTTATTCCTAGGATCAGCATCAAATCTGTTTTACTACTTGGGAACTAGCTAAGTACTTGGGACCTGGGTTGGCCACTGTTGGAAACAGGATGCTGGGCTTGATGGACCTTTGGTCTGTCTCAGTATGGCAATTCTTATGTTCTTAACTGAAAAGTGGTCTTTATTGAAACATCAAATTACAGAAATAAAAATCACAGCAGAAAGATATCAAGCAAATCATGGTATACTGACAAAATATTGTGCAGGCCATTCAAAAGGCTGTTCCCTTAAAACAGGGGTGTCAAATGTCAGTCCTCGAGGGCTGCAATCCAGTCTGGCTTTCAGGATTTCCCCAATGAATATGCATGAGATCTATTTGCATGCACCGCTTTCATTTTATGCTAATAGATTTCATGCATATTCATTGGGGAAATCCTGAAAACCCGACTGGATTGCGGTCCTTGAGGATCGACATTTGACACCCCTGCTTTAAATATAGGGATCTCCATGTTTTACATTGTTTTAAAAGATTACCCTTTAACACCCCCTCAACACACACACACACACACACACTTTCAACAAGGCAAGCAAACATGATAGTAGCCTCCCCTCTCCAAAGTCTACTTCATCTCCATAAGTTAAAGTTTTAAGCAAAATGTGTTTCACAGTGAGGGCCCCATATTTTCTTCCCCTTCACCATAGCTTTCCTTCAAATAGCAGTTAACTTCTCAATCTTATAAATACCAGTATACCCTAAGTTGGCTTTTCATTTATGAAGAGAAGGAATTCAACATCTTTCCAAATTGCAGCTAGAGTCAATTTACCTGCGTGCAAGTAAAACATTGCTTGAAGTATAGTCAAGCCTGCAATATCCCTATTTAGTAGGAAAATCCCTGAATACCATGTGACCTGTAGCCCTATAACCAATCTGAAATTGATCTTTTTTCCTCAATAACCTTTTATCTTGGGACACAACCACCAGTTTACCTATAGCAGTATACTCAATACACTTAGTTTTGAACTCTAAGCGATAAAAATGTTTAAAAAGTTTTCATATAATTGTCCAGAAATTTCTGCATTACATATGACAACTACTTACCTATGAATCTGGTCTTGTCTGCTAGAACGGACTGGAGCTAATCCATCAATTTCATCAAAAAAGATAATAGAGGGTCTCATCAAGTATGCCTGGTATGCAATAAAAGACATTAATATATTTATATATTTAAAAACCGCCTGGAGTCGCAGCAGTTTCCAATTAAATATACACAAAGCAAAGAAAAACAAAGAAAACAAAACAGTAAAAAAACCATTCTTCAACATCATCAATACATATGAAAATCAAATTTACAAATCCTTCAAAAACATATTTAAAAGAATAATACAAAAAATGGCCGACAACTTTAGGAAAGACAGATCAGAAATATGCGTCTACAAGCAGTTTGGTTTTTAACATCTTCTTGAAGCTGTTGCACATAATCTTAATTGCCCAGTAAGCTTATTCCAATATGATATTCCGGCAATAGAAAACATTTGTAGTTGAGTTGCCACATATCTTACATTATCAGCTGTCAATGCTACCAGTTTCATTTTCCCCTCAGATCGTAGTGCCCTTGGAAGTTTATAAATCTCCCATAGAGATTGAAACCACAGTGGCTCGGTTTGATATACTATTTGATGTACCAGGACGACAGCACCTTAAACTGAATTCTCTGCTCAATCGGCAGCCAGTACAAGCTGCAGGTTGTATTTCTGCCACAGTGAATTCTACTACAAGCTTATAAAACTAACTTAAATTGTTTTAGTGTCTATAGTCAGACTAGAAGAAAGTTCTTTAACAAATGAAACTAAATTGTACTATAGATTTATTCTGTAACTATAGCTAAAAATACAGTTCTTTCTTGACAGATATGCACTATTTATTTCTGCTATTTGAAAGAATGTGTTTTTCTCAATAATGGGAGAAGAACATTAGCTTCATTACTTTTCTCCAGACAATAATAGACAATGCTCCATAAAAAAAAGTTTTGCTGACCAGGGTGCAAAATCAACAGTGTACTTATAAAATCATCATCTGTTTTCTGCCTAGCGCCCCCTAAAGCAGCAGTATCTAAGATAATAATACCCTTAGTGCACATGCGCACTTCAATTATTGTGGCTCTGTGGTCGGCAGAGAAATGTTGCAGAGTGTGGCGCGTGCGCACATTGGGAGCCGACATCGGGGAGAGAAGGAGGCGGCGGCGGTGACCGAGCTACAGAGCTAGGGGAGGGAAGGCCACAACTACTGCTGCTCCGTGGTCACACAGCCTTCTCCTCTGCCTCCACTCTCTCCTCTGGGTGAATTTCCAGGTCGAGGATGAGGATTTGTTGGAAGCTGGTGGCGCTTCCGCAGAGGGGGTGGGATGGGGTGGGGGGGGGCGGTCAAAGGAAGGGGAGCGGGGCGCAGGCAGGGAACGGGAGAGAGGGAAGGAAAGAGACAGACAAGACAGTGGCCAAGGAGAGAGAGGGAGACAGAAAGACACACAGGCAGCGGCCAAGGAAAGAGAGAGAGAGAGAGAAAAGCACATAAACAGTGGCCAAGGAAAGAGAGAGAGAAAAAGACAGAAACATACACAGACAGTAGCCAAGGAGAGAAAGAGATAGAAAGACAGACAGACACACAGACAGTGGCCAAGGAGATAGAGAGACAGACAGCGGTTAATGGGAGAGAGAGAAGAGACAGAAAAGCACATAAACGACCAACGATAGAGAAAGAGACAGAAAGACACACAGCGGCCAATGAGAGACAGAGAAAGAGACAGAAACATACACAGACAGCGGCCAAGGAGAGAGAAAGAGAAAGAGAGAGAGAGAGAGAGAGAGAGAGAGAGAAAGAGAGAGAGAGAGAGAGAAAGAGAGAGAAAGAGAGAGAGAGAGAGAGAGAGAGAGAGAGAGAAAGAGAAAAAAAGAGACAGAAACATACACAGACAGCGGCCAAGGAGAGAGAGAGAGAAAGAAAGACAGACACACATTGGCCAACGAGAGAGAGAAAGAGACAGAAAGGCACATAAACAGTGGCCAAGGAGAAAGAGAGAGAAAGACAGAAACATACATAGACAGCAGTCAAGGAGAGAAAGAGATAGAAAGACAGACAGACACACAGACAGTGGCCAAGGAGAGAGACACACAGCAGTCAATGGGAGAGAGAGAAGAGACAGAAAGGCACATAAACAGTGGCCAAGGAGAGAGACACACAGCAGTCAATGGGAGAGAGAGAAGAGACAGAAAGGCACATAAACAGTGGCCAAGGAGAAAGAGCAAGAAAGAGGCAGAAAGACAGACGCACAGCGGCCAATGAGAGAAAGAGACAGAAAGGCACATAAACAGTGGCCAAGGAGAAAGAGAGAGAAAGAAAGAGACAGAAAGACAGACACACACACAGCTGCCAACGAGAAAGAAAGAGACAGAAAGACAGACAGACACACAGACAGCGGCCAAGGAGAGAGACAGACAAAAAGAGAGAAAGAGACAGAAAGACAGACACACACAGAGAGCGACAGAGGGAGACACACAGAAAGACAGCAGACAGCGGCCAAGGAGAGAGAGAGAAACAGAAAGACACACAGACAGTGGTCAAGGAGAGACACAGAAAGAAAGAAAGACAGACAGACAGCGGCCAAAGAAAGAGAGAAAGAGAGACAGAAAGAAAGACAGCGGCCAATGAGCGAGAGAGACAAAGAAAGACAGACAGACACATCTATTCTAGCACCCGTTAATGTAACAGGCTTAAAGACTAGTTTATTTAATAAAGACTAATATCTTGATTCTAACAGTAAGTTTCCTCTGGTGATAAGAAGAAAATAAAATAGTGATATCAATATCTGGAAAGAAGCTGTCCTCACTTTCTTTCTTATGCTTTAATAGTGAGAGAATTCAACCAGATTAGACTACATTTGCTTAGCCAAATTAGCAGTCTCTTTTTGACTACAAGTACTTTGTTGCAGCCCTACACAACAAATAGCTTACCCTTCTTTAGGATGGTCAATTCCAGTACTTCCTTCTATATTAAAAGAAGATCGTTTCAGAGTCTTATATCTCTAGTACAAACAAGCCATGAACTCAGTTGTCTCACAACACCACCAGATTATATTTAAAAAGACAGTCTCATCTCCTTCAGTCCAATATGATAAAACTGGTCCCATCACAAGGAGAGAGAGATTAGGAGTTAGAATCACTAACGTCAGCGATCATCTAACGATCGTCACTAAATTAGTTTTGACTGGTTTAGCGATAATCGCATTTGCCAAACACTTATGGTGTTTAAATACCTCAATGTGTTATAGCAATAAGTGATTCTTCATACCCTTAAGGTCTGACTGATCTTTGTCGCAAATTTCTGTTTGGACTCGAACTTTCTGATTCAAACAGTAAGCAGGCCAGGAGATAACTGACAGGGTAGAGCTCCAGAATGACACACCTATCTACAAGAAAAGATATTAGCAAGGTAAGAGCCCCTCTTTTCCTAGTGCAATAGGTGTGTCATTCTGGACAAACGGGACATAAAAAAGCAGTCCCAGAAATCTAGGGTGGAATCTCTGCGCTGGCTCGTAATACTAAGATGCCAAAGGCGGAATCCTCCCTTGCCACTACATTCACTTTTAAAACCTGGAAAATATATGCATGTATGTAGAGTGCACCAAGTCACTGCTCTACAAATCTCAGGGGAGACCGCCCAAGCTTCCGCCCATGAAGAAGCCACACTTCTAGTTGAATGCACCTTTACGGAGACTGGTGACTTTTTTTTCGAATGCAATATATGCTGGCAAAATGGCCCTACGGATCCTCTTGAGATTGTGGTCTTGGAGGCTGGTGTGCCGCGTTTAGCCTGACTAGTGAGCACAAAAATATGGTCCTATATCTTGAAGCACCCAACGAGTTTAGGCTATCGGACAGGCACTCTTCTCACATCCAACTTCTTCAGAATTTGGTCCTTCTTAAGAACATAAGAACATAAGCAGTGCCTCCGCCGGGTCAGATCATAGGTCCATCCTGCCCGGCAGTCCACTCCCGTGGCGGCCCAAATAGGACATGACCTGTCTGAATCACCAGAAGGGGCTCCCTTGCCACCTTGGTTTCTCATTGAAGTCCTATCTTCCCATCGAAGTCCTAACCCTCCGGTCTTGCACATGCATGACCTGGTTGGGTTTCTATACTTATTACCTGGTTAGCTTTCTATACTTGTGTTACATCCCAGCTCCTCCCTCAGTATCCCACGATCCCTTTATCCCTCAGGAATCCGTCCAATCCCTGTTTGAATCCCTGTACCATACTCTGCCTGATCACTTCCTCCGGTAGCGCATTCCAAGTGTCCACGACCCTTTGGGTGAAAAAAAACTTCCTTGCATTTGTTTTGAACCCATCTCCCTTCAGTTTCTCTGAATGCCCCCTCGTACTTGTTGTCCCCTTCAGTCTGAAGAATCTGTCCCTATCCACCCTCTCTATGCCCCTCATGATCTTGAAGGTCTCTATCATATCTCCCCTGAGCCTCCTTTTTTCCAGAGAGAAGAGCCCAGCCTATCCAACCTCTCGGCGTATGGGCAGTGTTCCAGCCCTTTTACCAGTTTCATTGCTCTCCTTTGGACTCTCTCAAGTACCACCATGTCCTTCTTGAGGTGCGGCGACGCAGTATTCCAGATGTGGACGCACCATCACTCGATACAATGGCATGATGACTTCCCACGTCCTGGTTGTTATGCCCCTCTTTATGATGCCCAGCATCCTGTTGGCTTTTTTCGAGGCTGCTGCGCACTGTGCAGATGGCTTCAGTGATGCATCCACCAGCACACCCAAGTCTCTCTCAAGTCTGCTGTCTCCCAACAATGCCCCCCCCCCCAATTTGTAGTTGAACAACGGGTTCTTTTTCCCTATATGCATGACCTTGCATTTTTCCACGTTAAAGCGCATTTGCCATTTGTTTGCCCAGTCTTCCAGCTTGTCCAGGTCCCTTTGCAGGTCCTCACACTCCTCCCTGGACCTAACTCTGCCGCACAGTTTGGTATCGTCTGCAAATTTTATAACCTCGCACTTTGCCTCCTTTTCCAGGTCATTGATAAATATGTTGAAGAGTAACGGCCCCAGCACCGATCCCTGTGGCACACCGCTTGTGACTCCCCGCCAGTCAGAATATTGGCCCTTCACTCCGAACCTCTGCAGTCTACCCGACAACCAGTGCTTGATCCATCTGTGCACATCCCCTCCCACCCCGTGGTTCCACAGCTTCCTAAGCAGCCTTTCATGTGGCACCTTGTCGAAAGCCTTTTGAAAATCGAGGTAAATGATGTCTATGGGTTCTCCATTGTCCACCCGACTGCTTATTCCCTCAAAGAAGTACAGAAGGTTCGTTAAGCACGACCTTCCCTTACAGAATCCGTGCTGGCTTGTTCTCAGTAGGCCATTCCTCTCGATGTGCTCGCAAATGCCGTCCTTGATCATAGCTTCCACCATCTTCCCTATAATTGAAGTCAGGCTCACCGGCCTGTAGTTCCCGGGGTCACCCCTCGATCCCTTCTTGAAGATAGGTGTGACATTCGCCAATTTCCAGTCCTCTGGTACCTCACCAGTTTTCAAGGATAGGTTGCAAACATGCTGGATTGTGCCCGCTATTTCTTGTCTTAGTTCCTTCAGAACCCTTGGGTGGATCCCGTCCGGGACAGTGATTTACCGCATTTTAACCTGTCTATCTGTTTGAGGACATCCTCCTTACTTACCTCTATGTGCTCCAATTTTTCGGCCTGTTCCCCACTCATGAGCTCCTCTGAGTCCGGTATATTAGATGTGTCTTCGCTCGTGAAAACCGACGAGAAGAATGTGTTCAACCTCTTCTTAGAAACTAGACTGGAATGCTGGCAATCTGAATTCTTGATTAACATGGAAAGCCGAAACAACCTTCGGCAAAAAGGATGGAAAAGTGCGCAAAGAAACTCCGGCCTCTGTCAATACAAGGAAAGGCTATCTGCAAAAAAAAGACTGTAGCTCTGAGCCTCTTCTCGCTGAGATAATGGCCACAAGAAAGACAGTCTTGAGTATCAGATCCATCAAGGATGCTTCCTTCAGCAGTTTATATGGAGTCTGGCTACTAAGGCCTTGCAAAACCATATTTAGGTTCCATGAAGGGAATGGGTGTTTTACCATGGGCCTGAGACACAATGCCCCTTTTAGGAATCTGGCTATGTCCAGATCAGACATCAACGACGCCTTTCAGTCTCACGAGTCCCACCACTTGGACTTTGAGGGATGCCACTGTAATCCCCTTGTCAAGGCAGCCTGGAAGAAGGCCAACACCACCAAGATTGGAGCAGAGAAAGACTCCTCCTTTTCCTTAATGCACCACTGCTGGAAGACTTCCCATGCCTTAGCATAATCAAAGACTGTTGAAGGCTTTTTGGATCTAAGCAGAGTAGCAATCACTACCTCCGAGTATCCCTTGTGCCCTAACAAGCCATGCCGTAAGAGCAAAGCAATATGGATCTTCTATTACCACTAAGCCTTGAGAAAGAAGGTCCAGCTGTACTTTTAGTCTGAGACTTGTGCGTGTCTAAAAATACTCTAGATCTGCATACCACAGTCTGCATGACCAATCTGGAACCATGAGAATGATTGTTCCCTGATGGCTTGCAATCCTGTAAAGAATCTGGCCTATCATGGGCTATGGAGGAAACAAATACATGAGCTCGCTCTTCGGCCATGGCTGAACCACAGCATCCAGACCCAATACTAGAGGAAATGCAATTCTGGACTTAATTCTAAATAGCCTGTGAGGACCAACACAAGATGTAGAAGGGACGCTGGGAAATAGCGATCACAATATGATCTGCTTCGATCTGGACACAGGGGAGAAACATAGGTCCAAAACGACAGCCATGACACTGAACTTCCAAAAAGGGAATTACGAAGGGATGAGACTCATGGTAGGGAAGATTAAGAAGAGGATAAGCACTGTAAAAACGCTAGAGTAAGCTTGGTCCCTTTTTAAGGACACAGTCACCGAGGCGCAAAATCTATATATACTGTGTATCAACAAGGGATCCAAGAGGAAAGAGAACAAAGAACCGGCGTGGCTCATTGTAGAGGTGAAGGAAGCAATCAGAGACAAGAAAACTTTGTTAAAGGAATGGAAAAGTCAAGAACGGACGAAAACGGGAACAAGCACAAACAACAACAACGGAGGTGCCATAAGGCAGTAAAAGGGGCCAAAAGAGACTATGATGGAAAAAATAGCCAAGGAGGCGAAGAACTTCAAGTCATTATTTTGATATATTAAGGGAAAACGACCCGTGAAAGAAGCGGTGGGACCTTTGGATGACCATGGAATAAAGGGAGCGCTAAAGGAGGACAAAGCAATCACCGACAAACTGAACACATTTTTTGCGGCTGTATTTACTGAAGAAGATTTACATAGCATACCGGAACCCATCAGGCTATATGCTGGAAACGAAGACGGAAAGCTGAGGTGTGTACTTCAACACTAGGTCTGTATTCAACAAATTGTCCTAGGGCCTGCTATCAGCAGACTTTCACCAGTGGCAGGTGAAGTCTGAGCAACTATCAAAGTCTATGCTTTCCATGCCGATGTCAATAGATCAGCCTTCGAGGAGTCAAAATGTTTCTCCCACTGGGCCTGATGAACTCCGTTTCATCAACTGTATGTTTAAACAAAGAGTACAAGGCTCATGGTTAGGCCCAAGGTACCCAAGGCACCAAGTGTGAAGATCCATTGCAAAGATCACTCAACCACATTAAGCACACTTTTTGAAGCCACTAGGGAACTTCTTGGACATAAAAAAAAAGAATCACAGCTAAGTTGAAGTCCTCAATTTTTATCATCAAAAAAGAGTCAGACTCAAATCAAGGTCAGTGCTCAGGTCTAAAAGTGACCTTAAAGAGCCTTGCAAAAAAAAAAAGAAAACTTGAACAGCCAAAAAAAACTCAATAAAGGGAAAGATACTCAAAACAAAACTATGAAAAAAATTAGAGAAATGGAGGAAAAACAGGCACAGGAAAGCACTTGACAATATCTGTTGAGATGCACTTAAGAGAGACTAAAAAGATGAAATCTATCAGCTCTTTGGAATAAAACAGCGTGAGGAATTTGCACTGACTCACTGGGTGGGAAGACACCCACGAAGTGGGACACTGCTAGAATTTTCTAATAGCTCTAAAGATACACCTTGAATGGTTAAGAGGCTGTAATATGTAATAAGCTTTTTAAAATCAATATGAGACAAAATTGTGAAATTACAGGGAGTATTAAATTTCCCAGATGACACGGAAGACGTAAGAACTCAACAGGGGGAATAAGGGCATAGTAGAGAAGCTGCATTTGTATCGAAAATCCAAGAAGAGTCACTAGTTTATCAATTAGGAAGCAAAAAAACACTGATGTGACTTCAGAGGCAGGGCCTGTATGAGCTTGACCTGAGCAGAGAGAACTGAAAATCCATAATATCAGGATAACTATTTAATTGTTACATTGTAAACCATTTAGGTCACTAAAATGCGAGAGCAGTATATCAAATTCTTAATAAACATAACTCTCAGCAGGCAAGATTTGTTGAGATATATAGAACTTCTTGCCTTGTTTTATACAGGACATAAATACTAACTGAAATGACCAATACCTTCAGAAATCAGAGGGAGATTTATTTTTTTTATTTTATTAAGTATTTTTATACCGCCTATCAAGGTTATCTAAGCGGTTTAACATAAGAACATAAGAAGAGTCAGACCAGTGGTCCATCATGCCCAGCAGTCCGCTCACGCGGCAGCCCTCTAGTCAAAGACCAGCGACCTGACACTAGTCCTACCAGCGTACGTCCTTGTTCAGCAGGAACTTTTCTAACTTTGTCTTGAATCCCTGGAGGGTGTGTTCCCCTATGACAGACTCCGTAAGAGCATTCCAGTTTTCTACCACTCTCTGGGTGAAGAAGAACTTCCTTACGTTTGTACGGAATCTATCCCCTTTCAACTTTAGAGAGTGCCCTCTTGTTCTCCCTACCTTGGAGAGGGTAAACAACCTGTCCTTATCTACTAAGTCTATCCCCCTTCAGTACCTTGAATGTTTCGATCATGTCCCTTCTCAATCTCCTCTGTTTGAGGGAGAAGAGGCCCAGTTTCTCTAATCTTTCGCTGTACGGCAGCTTCTCCAACTCCTTAACCATCTTAGTCGCTCTTCTCTGGACCCTTTTGAGTAGTACCATGTCCTTCTTCAAGTACGGCGACCAGTGCTGGACGCAGTACTCCTGGTGAGGGCACACCATAGCCCGGTACAGCAGCATAATAACCTTCTCCGATTTGTTCGTGATCCCCTTCTTTATTATTCCTAGCATTCTGTTCGCCCTTTTCGCCGCCACCGCAAATTGCGCGGACGGCTTCATCGACTTGTCAATCAGAACTCCCAAGTCCTTTTCCTGGGAGGTCTCTCCAAGTACTGCCCCGGACATCCTGTATTTGTGCATGAGATTTTTGTTACCAACATGCATCACTTTACACTTGTCCACGTTGAACCTCATCTGCCATGTCGCAGCCCATTCCTCGAGCCTGATTATGTCACGTTGTAGATCTTCGCAATCCCCCTGCGTCTTCACTACTCTGAATAACTTCGTATCGTCCACAAATTTTATCACCTCGCTCGTCGTACCTATGTCTAGATCATTTATGAAGAAGTTGAAGAGCACGGGTCCAAGCACCGAGCCCTGCGGCACCCTGCTGGTGACGCTCTTTCCAGTCCAAGTATTGTCCATTTACTCCCACTCTCTGTTTCCTATGCTCCAGCCAGTTTTTAATCCACGCAATTTTCCGAAGCAGTTGTTCATGTGGAACCTTGTCAAACGCCTTCTGAAAATCCAGATATACAATGTCGACCGGTTCGCCCCTTGTCTATCTGCCTGTTTACTCCCTCGAAGAAGTGCAGCAAGTTTGTCAAACAAAATCTGCCTCAAATACTCAGGTACTCAAATATTTTCCCTATCTGTCCCGGTGGGCTCACAATCTATCTAACATACCTGGGGCAATGGAGAATTGAGAGACTTGCTCGGGGTCACAAGGAGCAGTGCAGGGTTTGAACCCACAACTCAGGGTGCTGAGACTGTAGTTTTAACCACTCTGCCACTCCTTCATCCAACAATGATCTGATATCATAGATCCTTCCTCTGCTCTCTCTGTGCCATAAAGAACCAAGGCCCTTGTAATTTGTAATGGCAAAAGAAATGCTGGTAATGTACTACATCAAGTACAATTCTAAAATGTTAAGGCAAAGGTGGGAGGGTAATTATACCAGTGGGAGGGTAATTATATCAGGCAGAAAAAGATACACAGCACTGTCCAAAATATTCCTTGTCTAGAGCATCCTAGTTTTTTCCCAAGAATACCAGCACTGACATTTGGAAGATGCAAAATTACTACTTCCTTATGTACCGTAAGTACCAACATTTTATGCATGAAGATGCTGAGTTGATGCCACTCCTTTTGTACACATGTACATTTGTAAAATGACTGTTCCTACTTTACATGCACTTACATATATAAATACTTATACTTATTTTATAAAAGAATCTGTACTTGGCAAAGCCTTTTGTAAAATACAGGGGGAATTGAACACCTTTCAGTCTGGATATCTCTATTGTCATCCCCATCGCCTAGTTAAAATAAAGGCCTTAGTGTTATTACTGTAGTTATTGCAACAACAAAAAACTGACTGAACGCACTATATTTTTATATGTGGTTAAGGGCTGTACAGGTGGCTCTCAGTTAAAGATAACTGCATTACACCATGGCACTCAGCATTCTACCCTCCGTCTTCCCCAATTCTGATATTGCCCTTTCCTACCAGGCTACTCTCTCCCTTCCCAAGTTCCGGTTAGTCTAACATGTCATCTTATGCAGTACGTATGACCCACCCCCTCAAGTCCCAGCAGTACAGCAGCTCTCTTCCCCCAATTATTTTCTAAACTTTCCTGAGTCAGACAGCAATGCAAGCATGCTTTCTCTGTCAGACCTGAAAGCCAGAAGCCTCATCCTGAGCTAATGTACACACAAACTTACATCAGAGGATGAGAGAGGCAGTTGCAGATTGATCAAAATAAAAACTTTTATTTGCACAGTGTATGTGTGTCTGTCTATATAGAAACAGATACACTTCCCCCTCCCCATTTGAGGTTTCCACACTCGCAGTTTCACAAATTTGTGATTTCTTTTTTTTTTGGGGGGGGAACCCATATTTATCATGTTCCTGCCTCTCTCCCACCTTCCTCCTAGCATCCCGGCCTTACCTGGTGGTCAAGCAGGCTTTCGGGGCAGGAGCGATCTTCCTACGCTCCTGCCCCATGTACATCACCAATAGGAAATGGCTGCCTTGAGCTCCCGCCGTAGTCTCGAGAGACTACAGGAATTCACAGCAGTTATTTCCTATTGAATATGGTCATCAGCTTATGAGGCTTGGGGATCTCCACCAGCTACATCAAGGGAGATGTTCATTTTGAGGAGGCCTAAGTGGGGATAAGCAATAAACGAAGGACAGGGCGAGGAAAAAGCGCCAGGAGCACCGTTGGTGCCAGGAGAGCACAGGGATCGGTAGGGGGGACACTGACAAACAGCCACCAAGGAGAGTTCAGCGCTGTGATGTTCATTGTTCTTATTCTCCAGCTGCAGGCATTTTTTGTTTGTTTGGAAGTCAGCGCAGCCTTTGGCTTTTTCTCTTTCCATTCATTTAGTTGGGTCAACTGACTTCCCATTGAAGGAAATGAAGCAACAAAAAGATACCACGGTAGAAAGAAGCCATCGGTGACAGATGCTAACGTTTGAAGGAGGCGAAACTGGCAAATGCACTCAACTTTCTAACACAATGCATGAAAAGAAAATTTGCGAGGATTCATTAGCTGGCAGCCATGGGAGTGCTGTTTCCTCCTGCGGTATCTTTTTTTTATTATTATTTATTTATCATTTTAATACATCCCATTTACAAAGATGTTAAAGGAAATACAAATATATGAACTTACTTAGTTAAAAGCTAAGGAACAAAAATTAACAATGAAAACAATCATCTAATACAGTCCACAATCTGAGGAGAAGAGACAAAATAAATAAAGCCCCTCGGGAAAGGGGACATATACCAAAGAAAATCACAAATTAGGAAATAGAGCAGTATTGAGATATAATCCTATCCATTAATTAATACCGCATTAATAACCTGTTTCAATCGGACTATGTAGAGATTCCTTTACCCTCCAAGAAAAAACCTAATTGGGGAGATTCAAAGAAAATATATTTACAAATCCTAGCTAACATGTCAATTAGAACCGGGCAAATACCAGATGACTGGAAAATAGCAAATGTTATCCCAATTTTCAAAAAAGAATCCAGAGGAGAACCAGGCAATTACAGACCTGTGAGTCTAACGTCGGTTCCTGGGAAGATGGTTGAAGCACTGATTAAGGATAGCATAGTGCAACACCTGGAAAATCACAACCTGATGAGAGCTAGTCAACATGGCTTTAGGAAGGGGAAGTCATGTTTGACGAATTTACTTCAATTTTTCGAGAAGGTGAACAAACTAATCGATGGCGGAGACCCAGTGGATATAATTTACTTGGACTTCCAGAAAGCATTCGACAAGGTCCCACACACAAGGCTTATGAGGAAACTACTAAGTCACGGAATTGAAGGGGATGTACTTAGATGGATAGGCAAAAGGCTAGAAAATAGATTGCAGAGGGTAAGCATAAATGGGGTATTCTCGGACTGGGGGAAGGTAACTAGCGGAGTGCCCCAAGGCTCGGTTCTTGGGCTTATCTTATTTAATATCTTCATAAATGATCTTGAAGAGGAGACAACAAGTAATATAATCAAGTTTGCAGACGACACAAAACTATGTCGGGCAGTTGGGTCACAAAAAGATTTTGAAGATCTCCAGAAGGATCTAGACCAACTGGAGAAATGGGCGGACAAGTGGCAGATGAAGTTTAACATAGACAAATGCAAGGTGATGCACCTGGGCAAGAAAAATAAGGAACATGAATACAAAATGTTAGGTGTAACATTGGCCAAAACTGAGCAAGAAAGAGACCTGGGGGTACTGATAGACAGAAACCAGAAGCCGTCGACTCAATGCGCGGCAGCGGCGAAGAAAGCAAACAGAATGTTGGGCATGATAAAGAAAGGGATCACAAGTAGATCAGTGGACGTTATAATGCCGCTTTACAGATCAATGGTCAGACCGCACTTGGAGTACTGTGTCCAACACTGGTCTCCTTACCTAAAAAAGGATATAGCCCTGCTGGAAAGGGTGCAGAGGCGAGCCATGAAACTAGTAAAAGGTATGGAAAATTTGAGCTACAAAGAACGACTAGGAAGACTGGGACTGTTCACCCTCGAGAAGAGGAGACTGCGAGGGGATATGATTGAGACTTTTAAAATACTGAAAGGATTCGACAAAATAGAGCAAGAATCATCGTTGTTCACAATGTCAAATGTGAAACGGACAAGAGGTCACGGACTAAAGCTGAGGGGCAGCAGGCTCAGGACAAATGTCAGGAAGTTCTGTTTCACACAGCGGGTGGTGGACGCTTGGAATGCTATCCCGGATGAGGTGGTGACGGAGACTACCATTCTGGGTTTCAAGTGTAAGTTGGATGTATACCTCCTTGCAAAACATATTGATGCATACGGGTAGCCAGGGTCTCCAACTGGGACACCTGGCTTGGCCTCCGCGTGTGCGGGTCGCTGGAATAGATGGACCTAGGGTCTGATCCGGCGTAGGCATTTCTTATGTTCTTATGTACTCCCTTGATAAGAGACAAAACATTTACATGAAAATCTTAACTGGAACACTGCTCCCAAAGCAATCACCTTTGATCGATAAGTCAAAAATTCTTTCCTCCTGGATTGTGTCCACTTCGAGATATCCGGAAATATATATATACCCTTTCACCTAAATAGGTGATCTGTTTTAAATTAAAATACAATTTCAACAGCATTTCTTTATCTTGTAAGAATACCAGTGAGACTAATAATGTTGTCCACCCCTGAGTTTCAATATCAGATGATTGCAAAATAGCAGAAACATCCAATTGTGTTTTTTCAACTTCCACAGCTTTTTCCTTTTGTTTTAAATAATAAATTTTTTGCATCAGGGGAAGACTTGCTTCTGGAATATTTAAAGCAGTCAACATGAAATTCTTAAACAGTTCTTGAGGCGGCATAAACTTAGCAACCAGAAAATTGAGAATCCTCAAATTCAAACTTTTTTGTTGATTTTCTAAGTTTTCAATCTTCCTCAAGATCATCATTTTATCTGTCATTTGTTTAGTAAGCAAATTCTTAGTCTCAGTTGTTACTTTTTCTAAATTTTTTAAATCCACTTGATGTTGTTGAATAGAAGTCTCTAAGGAACTTATCCTAGTGGTAGAATTCAAGGTAATAGAAACAAAGTTGGTGCATACCGAGTGTAGATTCTCTATCGCAGTCCAGATGGAATCCAGTGTTACTGCCTGTGGTCTCACCAACGGCTTGAGGGAGGAGATAGCAGACAGATTTTCTGTGGTTTATGCCCCAAGAGATGAACTCTGGGCTCCTACAACCTTACTACCGCTCATTGCCAAGGGCTCCGCACTCCCTGAACGCTGCATCTCCAACACCGGGGTCAGCATAGTTGTAACTGCTTCTGGGTCTATCACGGCAAGAGAACGTGCCTCTCTCCATACACCGGGGGAGCCCTCCTGCATGTTCTGTTCTGCCGACATTTCCCCGGATTTGGGAGGGGTATGCGATCCTCGCAGGCTCAGCGAGAGTGACATCTTGCTGTCCAAGCTGTGAGCTTCCCGACTCGCAGCAGCAGAAGCGCCCAAAGTGGAAGGTTGGACTGTAAAAGCTGTAATTACAGTCTGCCTCGGCGTCGAGGATCCTGAGGTAGGTGGAGGGACACCCCTCTGTTTCCCCCTTCTCTTCAGCATGGAAACAAGTTATTTCAAAAAGTTTAAAGGAAAAAGAACACCTTTGAGATGGTAGTGTTCCTCTCAGAGTCCTGCTCCAGACGCCATCTTGTCTCCCCGTCCTGGCTCCCTCCTGCGGTATCAGACAACCCCCCCGCTGGTTCCCCCTCCTCATTGTGCCTCCCCACCCCTGGCCCCTCTGTCAAATTTAAGATCCCATTGTGGCCCACAAATCAAAAAGTTTGCCCACCCCTTCCCTAGACCCACTCAAGCTATTCCCCAGATCACACCCTCTTTACTAACTGTAATGCAATTTTTTCCATTCATTTTTTATATACACACAATATACACAGCAAATATAAATTCTCAAAACTGACACATTTCAATCACTATATTGAGAATAAAATCATTTTCCCTACCTCTGTTGTGTGGTAACTTTATTTTTCTGTGCTTTTAACTGTTTCCAGTGCCTTCTTATCCACTGACTGTTTTTCTCTCCATCTTCACTCTCTGCCTTGATCCATCTTTGGCATTAACATAACATTCAATATTTCCATTTTTCTGCTTTCTTCTCAAGATCTACTTTTCCATGTCTTACCTTCCCTTCCTATCTCTCTCTCTTTCTCTCCCTATTTCCATGGTCTGACATCTCTCTCCTTCCCTCCTCCCCCCCCCCCCAGTGGTCTGACATCTCTCTCCTTCCTTTCCCCCCTTCCCGGTCTGGCATCTCCCTCCTCTCCTTCTTATAATCTGGCATCTTTCTCTACTACTACTACTACTACTACTACTACTACTACTATTATTTCTATAGCGCTATCAGACTCCCCTCCTTCCCTTCCATTCCCTGGTCTGATATCTCTCCTTTCCTTTAGTCATCTCTCCTCCACCACCCCCAGTGCAATATTTCTCTTTCCCTTCCTCCATTCTGCTCCCTGCAGTCCATCTCCCTTCCATTCCATCTTTCTGGCCTCCCTCCCAGTCCAACATTTCTCCTGCATGCTTCTCCTCTGGTCCTCCTTCACTCCCCCAACCAACATCTCTCTCTCTCTCTCTCTCTCCATGAGTCCAACTTTTCACTCTCTGCCCTCTTCCCCTTCCCCAGTTCCCCAGAGTGTAACATTTCTCCTTCCCTCCTTTCTGTCTTCCCCATCCATCTCACCCTCTCCATGAGTCCAACACTTTCTGCCTCCTGCATACTTTCTCTCTGTCCTTTTCTCTTCCCTCGAATGGCATCCCTCCTTCCCATCCCCCAATGCAACATGCTCTCTCCCCATATCACCTTCCACTCCAGTGTGTAGCACCTTTCCTTTCCCTCCCTTTCTGCCAGGTCCAACAGCACCTCTCCTCCCTTCCTTTTACCTCCCCCCTGTCCAGCAGTACCCCTTCTCCCTTCTTTGCTCCCCCTATCCAACAGTACCACTGTTCCCCATGTTCAGCAGTACACCTTTTCCCTTCCCTCCCCAGCAATACCTCTCCTCTCTCTAGTCTAGCAGTACCTCACTGTGTACTTTTAGCTTCGGCACACAGTTCCCACTAGCAGTAGTTAAACGCAGTTTCATCAGGCAGCCTCGGGGCCTTTGCTAGGCTGGCCCACTTTGATAATGCGATGCAGGCCGGCCTAGCAAAGGCTTCGAGGCTGCCTGATGAAACCTCAGCTAAACTACTGCTAGCGGCAGCTGTGTGCTGAAGTTAAAAGCACACAGAGCTACTGGTCTTGGGGTGCGGAGAGAAGAAGGCAGGTGTCTCGGCCGATACATGACCGTAAAATCAGTCCCAGCATATGTGACGGTAGGAGAAGTTAGCTGACAGGCGCCAGAGCCTCTCTTCCTGCCCAGTGTGCCGTGACACGCTTAAAATCTCAGAAGGCACACTAGTGTGCCGCAGCACACAGTTTGCGATACACTGCAGTATATACACACATATACCTTTAAAATGCTACATTTTTATTTTTAAGACACTAGTTTGAAAATCCATAATAAACTGTGAAAGGCATTCCATGTAGCAAAACAAGGTTTTCCTCTAACCTGGTCAAAGAGAAGCCTCAACTGCCGTTCAGATTCACCAACCCATTTGCTGAGGCAATCTGCTCCTTTCCTCATAAAGAAGGCCACCTTTTTATCACCTTGACTGCATTCATTAGCCAGAGCTCTGGCAATCAAGGTTTTGCCAGTTCCAGGAGGACCATAAAATAGGCAACCCCTACAGAAAAAAGAACACAATCAACTTCCTTTCTATATTAGGAGCTATTATACTTAGAACACAGGGGAGAGCAGTGTATTTTACCAGACTCTACTTAATATGATACTGGAGAAAACAAAGTAAATTCATGCCTAGTACACTTGTATTGTTCTTGCAATACCTGTTCTTTTATAAACTAAAACAAGCAGTAGTATTTAGCAGCCTTTTTTTCCCCCAGTACTAGGCATGCATGGGTTAATTCTATCAACCATTCCCAACCCAGTCCATGTGATACACCTAGTCTGATCAGGAATTCAGGATATACATAATCAGTATTCATGAGTTAGGTTTGAATGCAATTGAGGAAGTGTATACAATCTCTCTTATGCATATTCATTATGGATATCCTGAACCAATGGGACTAGGTTAAGAATGGCTCTAGATCATCCCTAAGTTACATCAGGATACTGTGTGCTAAGTGCAAATTCTTTAACAACAATTACATGTACAAAGCGAAGTTACTTACCTGTAGCAGGTGTTGTCCGACAACAGAAAGGCAAACATTCTCACAGATGAGTGGTGTCCTCCAATGGAGTCCCAATGCAGACACTATCTAGTGTTCCAGACACCTTTGGTAGGCCCACACAGCATATGTGTGAGTGCCTTCCTCCCAGCTTGAATCATGCAGGACACCAAAAATGCTGCTTTCACAATGATATCCATTATTCACGCCTTCTCCAACAGCTCATATGAAGCTCTGGCTAGAGCTCACAAGACAAGATTCAGATTCCACTCTGGAAAAGGGTGCCATATTTGTAGATGCAGATGTAATGCTCCCTTCAACAATATGGACACACCTGGATAAGAAGCCAAAGTTCCTTTGTTGATCCAAGGTCTGAAGCATGAGAGACCCACAATTTCTACTTTGAGGAAGCCCACTGCTAGGCCTTTTTCAAGGCCTTCCTGAGGAAATGCTAGCACCACTGCAATCAGGGCTGTAACCAGGTCCTCGATCTTTTACACATACCAGCTCTGGGAACCCTTCCAGGCCTCAGTGTAGGCTGACAGAGTTGTCTGCTTCTTGGAACTCAAGAGAGTGATAAACACCACTTTTGAATAGCCTTTATGCGCTAATGTTGCAAGCCCAAGAGCCATGCTATAAGACCAAAGCAGTCTTGATTTTAAAGGGCAATGGATGGATAGTCTGAGACCCTGGTCTCACTTAAAACAGGAGAACCAAAAAAAAGAAAAAAAAGAAGAGACTACTATGAAGAAAACAGCAAAAAGAGGCACTGGAGATGTCAAAGCCAACTGATGATCACAAGTCTTTTCAATAATAAACAATTAAAATATATAAAAACAAAGTAAGTCCCGACTAGGATCCAAGTTTCAATGACAATGTCGCCTTCTTTAGGGGACAGTATAAAACTTGTATTACACTGTGAACAGTGCATATAAATGCGTCGGCATTTCTGCTTAGGAAAAGAAGAGCCAAACAGACCAGATCTGCATACCACAGCCATCTCAGCCAATCCAGCATCACCAGGACTACCAGTCCCTGATGGTCCATCATCTTTCAAGAACTCTATCTATTGTGGGCCAAAGAGGGAAGACATACAGCAGCCCCTCCTGGGGCTTTGCTTGAACCAAAGTGTCCGATCCTTTGCTTTTGGGCTCATGCCTTCGGCTGAAGTAGCGAATGACACGGGGACAAATTTTTCCCTGTCCCCACAAGAACTTATTTTCCCCTTCCCATCCTGGCGCGTTCTTTTCCTGCTCCATTCCTGCAAGCTCTATCCTCATCTGCACAAGCTTCAAACACTTTAAAACCATAAGTGTTCAAGGCTTGTGCGGTTAAGGCAGAGCTTACAGGAATGGGGCTGGGGCAGGGACAGTGATAAAAAACTCACAGGGATGGGACAGGGAAACTGAGTTCTTGTGGAGATGGGGAAAAATCTGTCCCCATGTCATTCTCTAGGCTGAAGAACTGAGCTGCTCTCTTGCTGGATGCCAATGCCATGAGGTCAATAATCAAGTGCCCCCAGTGACTTATGATAGTGTCGAATGCCTCTTGAGAAACAGCCCATTCTCCCGGATCTAGGAGTTGAGAAAATCCACTTGTACATTGTCCAATCCCACCACATGTGCTGCTGAGATTGCCTACACATGGTTGTCCACCCAATGAAACAGCATTTGGGCCTTCAAGCTCAGAGGAGCACTCTCGGTGCCTCTCAGCCAACTGACATATACTATTATCATTGCATTGTCCAAGAATACTCTTACTGTTTTGCCTGTAAGAAGTTCCCTAGTGCCTGCAGCACCAGGCGGATAGCTTACAGTTCCAACCTGTTGATCGACCATTTCCTCTGTGAGGGGGACCAAAACCCTTGCACCAGCCGCCCCTTGCAATACGCTCCCCAGCTAAAAAGGCTGGCATCTGTTGTCAGCCTCACCCAGGTGGAAATACAAACTGGCATTCCTCGGGTCAGAGACTATGGCCGTAGTCACCGGTCCAGACTGTGACGCATTGGTACTTTCCAAGGAAGCAGCATCTGCAATGCATCTATTTACGAGGAACAGCCTGTAGGAGGTGACATAAATGCATCCTGGCCCAAGGGACATCTATCACTGCTACTATTGAGTCTAGCACCTTAAAAACTGCCAAGCTATCAGCGCTGGCTTATCCAACAGCTCCCTGATCTGTGGGCATCTGGGAGGAAAACATTGTTCTCCTTTGTATTGAAACTTATGTCCAGGTACTCCAGGGACTATGATGGTTCCAGTTGGCTCTTCTGGAAATTTATGAATCAGTCTATGGAGAGGGTTTCGCCTGATCGAAGGGTGATGTTTGTAGGTGCTGTTTGCTGGGCCATGTGGAAGTATAGAACTTTGGTTTTAGTTGTGTTTAGCTTCAGTTTGTTGGTTGTTGCCCAATTTTGGATTTTTTTCTATATTGTGTGAGATTTTGTTGGGTAAGTCTGATTGATTTTTAGTTATGGGAATAAGGAGAAAAATGTCATCTGCGTATGATATTATGCTTTCGTCTTTGAATTTGATGTTTCCTAGAGAGCTCATGAAGAGATTGAATAGGATGGGGGAGAGTGGGGGAGCCTTGCTGCACACCACAGAAGGCTTTCCAGGGGTTGGAGGTCTTTCTGCTTTTATTGATGATATATTCTATGTTTTTTAGGAAATCTGAGAACCATTTTAGCACTATGCCTGTTATGGCTATTTCTGATAGTTTTATTACAGGGGTCTCAAAGTCCCTCCTTGAGGGCCGCAATCCAGTCGGGTTTTCAGGATTTCCCCAATGAATATGCATGAAATCTATATGCATGTACTACTTTCAATGCATATTCATTGGGGAAATCCTGAAAACCCGACTGGATTGCGGCCCTCAAGGAGAGACTTTGAGATCCCTGTTTTATTAGTAGTAAATGGTGGTCAACTGAGTCGAAGGCTGCTGAAACATCGAATTGGAGGAGTATGCTGAGCTGAGGAGTCCTGTGCTGAGCAGTTGTTTGGTTTTTGTGATTAAGGTGAAGAGGAGAAGCTCTGTGCTATGTTGTTGACAGCATCCGAATTGGGATGGGTGGAGGCATGAGTGTTGCTCCATGGAAATTGTGAGTTGTTTACTTACGTGGGTCTCAATGATTTTTATGAAAATGGGTATGCCGGCGATAGGTCTATAATTTGAGGCCAAAGAGAGATCTGCTTTTGGTTATTTTGGTATTGGGATGAGGGCAATCTTTCCTATTATCTTTGGCAAGTGGCCTTGGTCTACGGAGTTATTGAGTAAGTTGGTGATCCAGGTGGTGATTTGTCCAGGAGTGGCAGTGAGAAGGTAAGAGGGACAGTTGTCTAGAGAGCTGCAGCGCACGGATAGTTTGGATAGTAGTTTTTTTTGTGTCAGGGATGGACAGATTGCAGAATGAGGTCCAGATATGGTCTGCTTTGGTGGGTTCAGGGTTGTGTTGAGATGTACTGAGCATGTGTGTCTCGGTGGGGATTGATTTGGCTACCTCTGATGGTACAGTTTTGATTTTGTTGAGAAAGAAGTCTGCTAGATCCTGAGCGCTGATTTTGTTAGGTTGTCCTTTGGGTTCTCGAGCCGGTAGGATTGTGAGCTGTTGCACCAGGTGAAATAGTTTCTTGTTATCTAGCGTTTTGGTGCCTAGTTTGCTGGCATAGTAGTTCTTTTTGGCCTCTGATATGTTGGATTTGGATTTGTTTATTGCCTTTCGCCATAGTGTTCTGTGTTTCGCTTTTTCGCCATTTTCTTTCCAGACGCCTGCATAGTTGTTTATCTGATCTCAGAGATTCGGTGAACCAGGGGGAGTTACGGTTTTGTTTTGTTTTTCGAGGGTGGGGGGGTGAGTGTGTCCAATGCGTTGGTAATGGCTTGGTTCTAGCTCATTAGCATAGTTGTAATGCGGTCTGAAGAAGGGGTTAGAGTATTCTCAACTAAGTTTCAAGAAAGGTCTGGTCAGTCTTTCCTCACACGAATTTCACTTCCTTTGTGGCCTTGTTGTTCTGATTCTCAGTTACGAAGTTTAAGCAGAAGTTTAGTAGGTAGTGGTCTGTCCATGGTATTGGGGTCCATTTGGCATTAGTTATAAGGTTAGCAAGGGTTGATGCTAGTATGTCTAGGGTATGTCCTTTCTCATGGGTGGGACCTGAGGATATGATCGTGATGTCACAATCTTCATGTAGCGTTTTGAGTTTGAAGACATCTTTGTTCTCGGTAGATTCTAGAGGGAAGTTGATGTCTCCGAAGATGAGTAGTTTAGTGTACTGGCATGCTAGGTTTGTTATTATTTTACTCATTTGGGGGCTAGAGCTTGATTGGGAGTTGGGCAGTCTATAGATCAGTAGGATTCCAATTTTGTTGAGCGCGGAATGTCATTGTTCTTGTATTTGCATAATTGTCTGGCATTCTTGGATTTAATAATTTTTTGTTTTTCAGATCATAAGGATCTATTTGGCTTATAGATCACTACTACTTGCCGGAAATACCATGGTGATTAATGATAAACTGTTTGATGGATCATAGAAATAATTTTATGTTGTACCCAAAAGAAAACTGGTAACAAGTGTAATTTCTAGAAGGGCTCCAATGTACTCTAATTGCTGAACTGGGAGCTCTAACACCCGAACAGTCCTCAGCTTGGATACTCTAGCACCCTCTTTCGTTGTACTCTTGACCAGTCTAAGTAGGCAAACACATGAACTAGAGAGCTGCACGGGAACAGGGACGACGGGAATCCCGCGGAACCCGCGGGTTCCCCCTTCGGGTCACGGGGATACCGTGGGGACGCTCCCTAGGGTCGCAGGGATCCCGTGGGGACGCCTCCAAGGGTCGCGGGGTTGGATGCAAGGCTCGTCTTCTCCCTACCTACCCTGCCACAGCATACAGCTGATCGGAACGGAAGTCTTCCACGATGTCAGCGCTGACGTCAGAGGGAGGGCTTAAGCAAAGCCCTCCCTCCCTCCGACATCAGCGCTGACATCGGGAAGACTTCCGTTTCATCGGCTGTGTGCTGCAATCGGCAGTGGCGTACCAAAGGGGGGCGGGGAGGACGATCCGCCCCGGGTGCAGCCATAGGGGGGGGGGTGCACAGCCGGCCAGGTCCCCTTACCTTTGTGGCGCTTTCTCCGACCGACTGACAACAGGCCCGGTCCGACAAACCTCCCTGCCCTGTAGCCGCGAATCTAAATTACTTTCTTACAGCAGCTTCAATACTCCAGCTGCTGTAAGAAGGTAATTTAGATTCGTGGCTACAGGGTAGGGAGGTTTGTTGGACCGGGCCTGTTCTGTTGTCAGTCGGGCGGGGAAGCGCCACGAAGGTAAGGGGCAGGGAGAGAGAAAGGGAGGAAATGTGGAGTGGAGAGGAAAAGACGCTTAAGGGAAATGGGTAAAACTGAGGGGGGAGAAGGACGCTGAAAGCACTGGGGAAGACAAAGGGGTGGAGAACGACGCTGAAAGAACATGGGAAAGACAAAGGGGTGGAGAAGGACACTGAAAGGACATGGAAAAGACAAAGGGGTGGAGAAGGACGCTGAAAGGACATGTTGTCTTTGTTTTGTTCTATTTCTATCATTTAAATTTCTCCAGAATTCTACTGTTCAACAGCTCCCCCTTCTGCTTCTATTCCTTTCTCTCCTCTCTTCTACCTTCCAAAGTATTTAGATCAATGCTGTCTTGTTAAAATGTTTATTTTATTTTTCCTCTAACTCTACTTTTCACTTCTCTATTACCCTCCAGGTACTTTAGTTAGATTGTGAGCCTTCGGGACAGTAAGGGAATTTTTCAAGTACCTTTCTTATTTCTAATCTTAATGTATATTTTCTGTAAACCGCTTAGAACCTAACGGATGTAGCGGTATATAAGAAATAAATTACATTACATTACATTACATGGGGAAGACAGAGGGGGAAGAAGGACGCTGAAAGGACATGGGGAAGACGGAGGGGGAGAAGGACGCTGAAAGGACATGGGGAAGACAGATGGGGAAGACAGAGGGGGAGAAGGACACTGAAAGCACATGGGGAAGACAGAGGGGGGAGAAGGACACTGAAAGCACATGGGGAAGACAGAGGGGGAGAAGGACGCTGACAGGACATGGGGAAGATGGGGGGGAGAAGGACGCTGAAAGGAAATGGGGAAGAGAGAGTGGGGAGAAGACGCTGGCAGGGAAGAAGACAGAGATGCCAGACTATTGGGGGAGCGGAGGGAAGAAGATGGGTGCCAGACCAATTTGGAAGGGGGGAGAAAGGGAGAGGCACAGTAACAGAGCAAATGGAAGACACAGAGGGAAGAGAGACAGTGGATGGAAGGAATTGAATGAGAACATGAGGAAAGCAGAAATCAGGCAACAAAGGTAGAAAAAATATTCTATTTCTTTTTTTGCTTTAGGATAAAGTAGTATATTAGTTGTGCTGATAAAAATTTATAAACATTAGAGGCTCTGGTAGAAACCCGTTTACAAAGTATGTATTCTTCCCAATTAATATTTCAAAATTAATAAAGTCTTTTTGCTTATTTGTAAATGGGTTTCTATCAGAGCCTTTAATTCAGTAGCATAACTAACGCTGCAGGTTCAAGAAGTAACTGATAATGTGGAAGTTATGTGGTCAACCTTGAAATAGACACTTCATGAGGCAACTATCCGCTACATAAAATCGGTAACCAAACAACAAAGAAAAAGGAAACCCCAATGTTTCACAGATGAGGTATCATACCTCGTCAAGGAGAAGAAAAGAGCATTTCTATCATACAAACGCATGGGGGAAAAAGAAGCAAACATTGAATACAGGACAAAGTCTGCAGCGGTTAAAACAGCAGTCAGGGAGGCCAAACTTCGTATGGAAGAAACTCTAGCGAAGAACATCAAGAAAGGGGACAAATCCTTCTTCAGATACATTAGCGACAGGAAAAAGAACACAAACGGGATAGTACACCTTAGAACGCCAGGCGGGAATTATGTGGAAACTGACTCCGATAAAGCCAAACTACTGAATGATTACTTCTGTTCAGTCTTTACCTGCGAGGCACCAGGGCACGGGCCTCGGCTGGACGCAAAGCAAAGCATGGATGACCCATTTCAGAAGTTTGAGTTCACACCAGCTGATGTTTACAAAGAACTGTCAAGACTCAAGGTGAACAAAGCCATGGGACCGGACAATCTGCACCCAAGAATGCTCAGAGAGCTATGTGATGTTTTGGCGGAACTGTTAGCCATGTTCTTCAATCTCTCCCTAAGTACGGGGAGAGTCCCCCTGGACTGGAAAACTGCCAATGTTATTCCTCTGCACAAAAAGGGTTGCAGAGCGGAGGCTGCGAATTACAGACCAGTAAGTCTCACATCAATAGTGTGTAAACTCATGGAAACTCTACTTAAAGGGAAATTAGACACGATATTGAATGAGGGGAATCTGAGGGATCCCTGTCAACATGGATTCACTAGGGGCAGGTCATGCCAATCCAATCTTATCAGCTTCTTTGACTGGGTGACAGGAAAGCTAGACTCGGGAGTCTTTGGACATAGTGTACTTGGATTTCAGTAAAGCGTTTGACAGTGTCCCACACCGTAGACTATTAAACAAGATGAAATCGATGGGGTTAGGTGAGAAACTAATGGCATGGGTCAATGATTGGCTAAGTGGAAGACTTCAGAGGGTGGTGGTCAATGGCACCCTCTCTAAGACATTGGAGGTGACTAGCGGAGTGCCGCAGGGCTCAGTCCTGGGACCATCCCTTTTTAACATATTCATAAGGGACTTGACCCGAGGGCTTCAGGGAAAAGTAGCGCTGTTTGCCGACGACGCCAAACTGTGTAATACAGTAGGTGAAAGCGATCTCACGGATGGCATGGCGCAGGATCTGATCAAGTTGGAAAACTGGTCCTCGACATGGCAGCTGGGCTTCAACGCAAAGAAGTATAAGGTGATGCATCTCGGCAGCAGAAATCCATGCAGAACATACACCTTGAATGGAGAAACACTAGCTACGACCTCAGAAGAACGTGACTTGGGAGTAATCATCAGTGCAGACATGAAGGCTGCCAAACAAGTAGAGAAGGCCTCATCCAGGGCAAGGCGGATGATGGGATGTATCAATAGAAGCTTCGTCAGCCGTAAACCTGAGGTCATAATGCCACTGTACAAAGCCATGGTGAGACCTCATCTGGAGTACTGTGTGCAATTCTGGAGGCCACATTACCGTAAAGGTATACTTCGAGCTGAGTCAGTCCAGCGAATGGCCACTAGGATGGTCTCCGAACTCAAGGGTCTCTCATACGAGGAAAGACTGGGCAAGTTGCAGCTCTACTCTCTGGAGGAGCGCAGGGAGAGGGGTAACATGATTGAGACATTTAAGTACGTCACAGATCGTGTCGAGGTGGAAAATGACATATTCTTTCCTAAGAGGCCTTCAGTCACAAGAGGGCACCCGCTCAAACTCAGAGGAGGGAGATTTGGTGGTGACACCAGGAAGTATTTCTTTACAGAAAGGGTAGTGGATCACTGGAACAAACTACCAGTGCAGGTGATCAAGGCCACTAGCATGCTCGACTTTAAGAATAAATGGGACATCCACGTGGGATCTCTACGTGGGTCGAGCAGCACTCTGACTTAATGGGGTGGGACAGTAGAGTGGGCAGACTTGATGGGATATAGCCCTTTTTCTGCCGTCATCTTTCTATGTTTTCTATCGAAGAAGCATCAAACTATAATGCGCAAGTTGAAGCTCTGTATGAAAATCTAGTGGAAACAAAGAACCTCAGGAAAAGAAGAGAACACTAAGAAAAGCTGAAAGAGACTGGTGCAAATCCAAAGACAAAAAGGACAAAGCCTACTGGAAAAAACTGCCAGATGAATACAAACTATCCAACCCAAAAACAAAAAAAAAAACACCACAACCAAAAACAATCCCTCCCCCAAAAAAAATCCATACTATACTAACCTCATACAGAAAGCTCCAAATAGATCGAGGGACCTCTTCATACCGACAAAAGCTTACTCATGGCCTCACAACAACAAAAAACCTACAAACCGACCTGGATAGTGAAACCCTCTCCATCTACTTCCCAGAAGAAAAAAAAAATCGATTGCATAAGCAATCTTGATTCGACACCTCAAAACCCAGCAAACACTCAAAATGACCCCACCTCTATAAGAGAACCCAGTACCGAATCCCTCAATCACTTTGAACCAGCATCTCATGATAACCAAGCAAAAACAATCACCGCGCTATGACCCTCTGAATCCACCCTCGCCAAATCTCCTGATGGCCCCAAAAGACACCTTCATCAAATCAATCCTCTCTCTAATTAAATTCCTCCCTGCAATCAGGAAGTGCATCACAAAGCTGGAAATCAACATTCATCAATCATCAGAAACTATTGTACTTTTACAACTCCAGGTCTTCATCGACAGACAGAACACCCTCTTCCCTTACCAATCTGGTTTCAGAAAATTTCATAGCACAGAAACGGTCCTAGTGCACATTATCAATGACTGCTGGAACATACTAGACAAAAGAAACGATGGGCTACTGGTCCTTCTAGACCTCAGTGCCGCCTTCGATATCATCGATTACCCCTACATCCTCGCCAGACTTGTAAATATTGTAATCAACGATTAAGCGCTCAGATGGTTTTTGTCATTCCTGAACCATAGGACCCAAAGCATACTACTAAGATCTACTCTATATCGCAACCTAAACTGATAAAATATGGAGTCTAGTGCCCTCCTACATTTCAACCTCTATATCAGACCAGTGATAGACTTTGCCTTAAAATACCATATAAAGATCAACTCAGTTGCCAACTTACAACTATTCCTACCGCTAGGCTCAAACCGAGACGCTCAAATCTCCAAACTACGCAACTGCCTCTCAGATATAAAACGCTGGATGACCCAAAATAAGCTGCAAATAAATGCAACAAAAACTGAGCTCCTCTGGAAACGGAGACATGACCCTGAACTCACCAACATGTCAATCTCTTGGGAATCCACCACCAGCCTAGAGGTAATCCTCGACAGTGACCTTTCACTCTCTGACCATATCTCCTAAGTAGTATCTGCCTTATTTTACTACCTATAGCAGCTACGGAAAATCAGACAATATTTCTCGGAACTGGAAGTCTCTCAACTACTCTATTCCTTTGTCCTCTCCTGTATGGACTACTGCAAAGCAAGCCTAAATGGGCTCACTTCAAAAACCTCTGACTACAATGAGTACAAAATGCTGCATCCATCTCCTAAAGAATCTCTACATATGGGACCCAATCTCTCCGGAGCTGCATGCTGCCCACTGGCTGCTGATCGACAAACAATTTATATTCAAAGGCCTACTAATGGCCTACAAACTCTTCTACGGCATGGTACTGGTTCATATGGCCTCCAAACTTCCGTTCTATGACCAAACCGACCGTTTCGATCAAAAGAAGGAAAGCGATTATTATGCATGCCCTCTGGACATGTCCTCCACCTTGAGAGCACCTGAAAAAAATCCTTCTAAACACTACCTACTGCACCTATGGAACGAACTACCTACTCGCATAAGATCATTAGAAAGTTTACTGAACTTCAGGAAGGCAATAAAAACTCACTCCTTCCCTTGGCTCTCTTTGAGAGTGCACCAATCCAAATTCCCCAAACCTCCTGACAAAGGGCCCCGACTCTCCACTGTCTTAAATCACACACACCAATGTGCTTCGTCCTATGTCTGACCATGCAATGTTTTGTCATACAATATTCTACCAAGCTCTGACATACTGTTCACCATCCTTGGTTTGCCATACTATGTCCACTCATGCTATGTCATGTTTCCATTTCATGTCTTCCATGCCTTGTTTCATCACGTACACTTGCCTTACCATTTTTACCAAGTCATGTTATACTACATTAGTCATGCATTGTAATACTATGTTTACTGTGCTGTTTTATAAAACTATGTCTCACCATACTATGTCTTGTCATATTATGTTTTTTACCAGCTTTGTTAACTATGTTTTGCTATCTCAGACAGACAATGTTTACCATGCTATCTTTTATCATACCATATCTATCACAGTGGTTAGAGCTGCAGCCTCAGCACCCTGAGGTTGTGTGTTCAAGCCCATGTTGCTCCTTGTGATCCTGGACGGGTCGCCTGATCCCCCATTAACCCAGTTACATTAGATAGATTGTGAGTCCGCCAGGACAGACAGAGAAAAATGCTTGAGTACCTAAATAAATTCATGCATTCTGTTCTGTGCTCCCCTGGGAGAACCGTATAGAAAACTGAATGAATGAATGAATTTATGAGACCCTTTTCCCTTACTTACCTCTCAACCACATCCACCTTCTTTACATAGCAAACCTTGCAATCCACAGACTCCTTCCATCACTCTCCAAGGTAATCTCCAACCTACCTTTATCAACCTCACCCAGGTATCATTCCCCCCTCTTCTAGTTTATGGTTCCATTACACCTTCTCTTTTTACTGACCTTACCCAATTTCCCCTTCCACCCCCAAACCACTGCATTCCTCATGTCTACATTATCCACTTTTTGAATTTACTTCCTCACCATCACTTCTATCACCCACCTTCTTCACAGCTCTAAAAGTTCAACAGTTTCTCCCCCTCATTAATCCCTCCATACTCTAAATTACTGCATTTCACCTGCATTGCCATCGTCACACCACCCCTACCCTTCTCCGTACCATTCTGCTCCTCTTTCTAATCAGTGCTGGAGACATCAAGCCCAATCCTGGTCCTCCTGATCCTTACCCTACTCTTGTAGATCATATCACATCTTCTCCAATCTTATTCCTGTTCCTCTCCTCTCCCCTTCTTCTCTACCTTTCTCATGTGCCCTGTGGAATGTCCGTTCTATCACCAACAAGCTTGCTTATGTCCATAACTTCTATTTCTCATTCTTTTCACCTGCTTGCACTAACTGAAACCTGCCTCTCCCCTGAAGACTCTGTTTTAGTCACTGTACTATATTACAGAGGTCACTTCTTCCATAAGCCTCACCCAGTAGGTCATGAAGAAGTGGTCAGGCTGATACTCTCACCTGCCTGTAGATTTCAACATCTCTGACTACCTCAGTCTCACTGCTTCTCCTCCTTCGAAGTCCACTCTGTCCATCTATTTGCTCCCCTCCAAATAGTGGTCATTTATCAACCTCCTAACAAATCCCTGTCCTCTTTTCTCCCTGATCTTGACTCTTGGCTCTCCCTCTTTATTGAACCTTCACCTCTTTCCCTTAGCTTAGGTATAAGTGTTTTGATATTACAATTGGATTTGAGTAGTGCGTTTGACTTGGTTGACCATGATTTGTTACTGTTTGTTTGGAGACCATGGGAATCACGGGAAATGTCCACAGATGATTTGAAGGATTTTTACACAGCAGATCCTATTAAGTTTATTCCACTGGGACATATTCACTCACCTGGAGTAATCCATCTGGTGTCCCTCAGGGATCCCCATTGTCACCTATTCTTTTCAATATATATTTGATTTCTTTGGCTAACCTCTTGCAACAACTGAAAGTTAAATTTTTTGCTTTTAATTATTTTTATTAATTTTTCAAATGACATATCAATATTCACTTGTACAGAAAGTGAGTTAGTAAGGATATGATCTATATTCAATATAAATCATATACAATCTAATTTTTTTAAAAAAACCTAAATACAAGAAAATCTTCCATCTAAGTCAATTCAAGTCCTCAAAATGTGGATCCAAGATTTCATTGGAGCGAACAAAGAAATATTATTAGAAAATAGAATACAGACTAAACTGAGAGATAGGCAGATATATAATTATGGAGCTGTTGTTTTCTCTTTATCCAGTCGAGACATAGCCAGAAAAGCTGTTAATTGTTGTGGTTCAAAGAAAACATATTTAAGCGAACGGTAGCAAATAATACACTTGCAAGGATGTCTCAAGTAAAAAATTGCGCCCAGTGAAGTGACTCCAGGTTTCAGCAACAAAAATTCTCTACGTCGTTTTTGAGTTTCTCTAGAAAGGTCAGGAAACATTTGTATTTTACAGCCAAGGAACTCTTTATGTCTATTTTTAAAGAAAAGTCTCAATAACCATGTTTTATCAATAGCGAGAGCTACAGTCAAAATCAATGTGGAGGGTACAACTGTTTCTCTATCTGAGGTTTCTAGCAACTCAGAAACATTCAATAATGCTTAATTTGATACTTTAACTTGCATTTGGGCCCCTTCTTTATTTGGCAAGTAGTACACTTGGACAAACGGTGGTAAAGTTTCTTCTGACACTTCTAATATTTGTAACAAATATCTCCTAAGCATTTCCCTAGGAGTAGTCGAAGTCAATCTAGGAAAATTAATTAATCTCAAATTATTTTCAAGTGTCTCTAATTTTCTTCTTAAATTTATATTGTCTTTAATTAGGGACTCCTGTACTTGTTTGGTCATAGAAATTTCTTGATCAAGCTTTTGAGTCGTGGTTTTTGAAACAGTCATATCCGCTGATAAATCTTTCAGCTCTCTAGAGTGTTGAATCAATTTCCCCTCAATGTATTGGAAATTGGGGCTAATAGTCCTAATGAAATTTGTAATCAAGTCCCATAATGACTCTAAAGTCACTTGTGCTGGTTTTTCAAAAGTTGGAAAACTTTGCTGAGTGTAAAAATGTTCACCGTCAGAAGAAGAAAAGTTTCCCTGGTTAGGTACTGACTGGGATCTCTCACCTACGATTGCTTGACCTGCCCCGGTTTCTTCTGCAGCTACTCTCTAATCAGAGAGTACTGCCTCCTCAGTCTCCCTTGGTGACTCTGCTGCCTCAAGAGGAAGTACTTCCCCCATCTCCAGGGTTTCCTCCACCCCTGGAGAGCTGGCTGATCGGGGACACGGAGGTGGAGCTCTCAAGTCAGGGCTTAAGGTGGTCTCCAGCCCTGGAGAGCCTACCCCGGTCTCGCCCCCTTCCGGTGCTCTCAATGGGCTTGCTCCCGACATTGAAGGGACTGCCTCCTCCAACCGCTGCAATATCTCGTCGATTCTGCCGTAGGAGGGCACCTCGGGGCGCCGCAAGGCACCAGCTGCGCTCCTGCCCCTTCTCTTCGGCATCTAAGATAAGTAATAGTTAAGCTGATTGGTAGAAAAGGAAAAACGAGTGGAGCGGTCAGAAGCGTTGCTCTCAGAGCGTCTGCACTGCGGCCATCTTGGATCCTTATGAAAAAAAGTTAAATTTTATAGCTATGCGGATGATATTACTGTGTTATTGCATATGTCATCTTTTTCTGAGGACGTAAAAATCCAGATTGCTGAAATTTTGGCAAAGATACAACTTTGGATGTTTAGATTTAAACTTAAACTTAACTCAGATAAAATAATTTTTTTTCTTGCCAGCCCAACTGATATTATTTCAGATAAACAGGTTTTAATCAATGATCAAACCTTTGAAATTGTTCCTTCTATTAGGATCTTAGGGGTTACACTAGATAGACAGTTAACATTTGAAGATCATACTGACCTTAAGATAAAATGATGTTTTATGATCCTCTAGAAACTTAGAACCATCAAAAGATATTTTGATTCGGTTTCTTTTAGAAATTTTGGTACAGTGTTTAATTCTGTCTGTTCTTGACTATTGTAACATTGTTTATCTTGCATCATTCAAGAAAAACTTACAACATATTTGACTAGTCCAAAATACAGCAGTGCGTTTAATTTTTGGTCTAAAGAAATATGATCACATTAGCCCATTTTATCGGCAATTACATTGGCTACCCTTCGAGGTACGTATTCTTTTTAAATTGAGTTGCCTCTGTTTTAAATCTCTTTTTGATTTTACACCTCATTAAAAAATACTCGGAACAAGTTAATGTCTATGTATTCTTCAGTCAAGAACTGTCGTTACAAGAAATTCTCTGCTCACGGTTAAGTACAGAAGATTTATGCCACTTACTTGGGCACAGAGAACAGTTCCCAACTGTTCTATAAGTTTCAAGTTTAAGTTTCAAGTTTATTAGAGTTTTAATATACCGACCATCAAGCAAATATCTAGCCGGTTTACATAAAATTTAAAAAAAAATTTTTCTAAAAAAAGGTACAAATAATTATAAAATATTAATTAAATTAAATATGTAGTGAACATTAATGACTTTAACGTGACAAACTGGATGGTGAGGGCAGACAGGGAAAGGGTGGGTAAAGTTACATTGTAGTGAGAAAAATGGAGATAGTAAGGTTAGGGTTATAACAAATAGGGTGGGGAAAAAATGTATGTGATAAAGAGTAGAAAGTAAAAGTATGATAATAAAGAGAAGTTTAAGTTTAACCTCCCAGATTGACTAAAGAGGGAAAAAAAGGAGAAAACTTCTTTAGGGGCAGATTCTGTTAGTTGCTTAGCTGCTTCATCAATGTCAAGCAGACCTGCTGTATTGTAAACTTTGCCTGCTTCTAGGCCATGAGTATGCTGATATCTTTGGTAAGAGGGATGGGAAAGTGGAGATGGTTCTGAACTTCCTAAACCCTCATTTCGACTCAGAGTTGCAGGAGGGTTAACAAGGCTCAGCCGATTTACCGATCTGGAGCTTCCTGGGAAGTTGCTACAGGTCAGGGCTTAATGAGTCTTCAAACCCAAATGAGTCAGCAGAATCAGTTAACAGCACTCTGCCAGGCACACCGCACCGACTAAAGCTGCAAAAATAGAATACATCAGATTCTGATCCATAAGACCAGCGATTAGCTGGCCCAGAACTTCCTCTCCGACATCAGAATTGACATCGGAGGTGAAGTCTTGATGGTCCGGCGCTTGTACGCGCCTAGCCTGGCTCAGGGAAGCAAGAACTGAAAACTAACATTTCTAGACCAAACAAGCCTTTTTCTTTCTTTCTTTCTTTCGATATCTAGCCCGTCCTCCCCGAAGCTCAGAACGGGTTACATCAGGACATTCACAATGCAGACAATATACAAAAGCGGGGACATGACAGGTCTTAGAGAAGTGGATACGATGGGAGAAATTTGTTGAAATTTCACAGAGATTAAGGTCTCCTTTTACAAAGGCTAGCTGCTACCGCCTCCTTTTAAGCAGGCGATAATTTTTTGGCTAGCGCACACTAATCCTGTGCATGCACTAAAAACGCTAGAGCACCTTTGTAAAAGGAGCCCTAAGTTTGAGATTGGTCATTAAATACAGGGACACAAAAGCGGATTACAGAAAGGGGGAGGCAGTTGGTCAGACTGCTACCAATATGCATATTTAAAAAGCAACAGAATCTCCTATATTTTAACAGCAAAAATACAGACACAAACAAAAGTGCTGAAACACATTAAGTGCACATATACTAAGGATGCATTCATGCCCTTACCCATGTCTCTTATTAGGAAAGAAATGGGAAGTTAAATCCAATATTCAAGATTTGAGTAAAACATATAACATATGTATTAATTCAGCTAATAGCATTAAAACAATTTTACCTACCTTGGTGGCTGAATTTTGAATTTTTCAAATATTTCTGGATATAGGAGGGGAAATACCACCATCTCCTTGAGTGCATGAATATGATGACTCAATCCACCAACACTATCAAATCGTATCTTTGAAGATAAACAAAAAGAAACACTAGTGAATATATAGTGAACTTTCTATAGACAATACTACACAAACTATAACTGTTCTGAAACTTAAACACTGCTTTAAATCAGCTTAAAATTTAATTTAATGTGGTATCTTATATACCATTAAATCTTCCAAAGGATTCGAAGCGTTTTACAAAACAATTAAATTGGCTTAAGTAATGGACAAAAATCTAAAAAGGTACTTTGAATTTCCCTCTCTGTCCCAACGGGCTCACAATCTACCTATGAAAGAAATAATTACTTACATTTACCTATATAAAGAGAAGGAAGAGGAAAAAGATAATACAATAAATTCAATACTATAGAGTAGATAAGGGGTGCTCACACTTTTTTGGCTTGCGGGCTACTTTTAAAATGACCAAGTCAAAATCATTCAACAATAAAATTTTAAAAAGCACAAAGCACACTGTACGAAGAGAAAATGTTAATTATCATTTGTATTCAGAGTTTTTTTCAGAGGTCAAGGCAGATGACTTTAAAATATGCAATGTCACCTCAGTAAACTATACAAAAATAGACAAATATACCCCCTCCCCTTTAACTAAACCGTGATAGTGGTTTTTAGCGCAGGGAGCTGTGCTGAATGCCCCTCACAGCTCCCGATGCTAAAAACCACTATCACGGTTTAGTAAAAGAGGGCCATAGTGCAAAATATCAGATATAAATTCTCAAAATGGACACATTTTGATCACTAAATTGAAAATAAAATCATTTTTCCTACCTTTTTGTCTGGCTGCACTTCCTTCTTCTGTAAATCCAATATTTCTTTCTGTCTTTCTTTCTGCCCCTCCCCTTTTCTTTCTGTCTCTCTTTCTTCCTCTCTCCCACTGCCTGTCTGTCTTTCTCTCTCCCCCTGCCCCCTTTATTTCTGTCTTTCTTTCTCTCTCTCCCTGCCTGCCTTTCTTTCTTTTTCTCTCTCTCTCTCCTTGCCCCCTCCCAAGCCATTGCACCGATTTCTCCACTTCCCGATTTTTTCTCTCTCCCTGCCGCCTTCCCCTAAGCCACCACGATTTCTCCCTGCTTCCCCGAGCCAGGCCTGGCGTGTACAAGCGCCGGGCCCATAAGCCTTCACCTCAGACATCAATTCAGATGTCGAAGAGGAAGTTACAGGCCAGCCAGGCAGCGATTAGCTGGCCCAGAACTTCCTCTCCAAAGTCAGAATTGACGTCGGAGGTGAAGTCTTGCGGGTCCGGCGCTTGTGCGCGCCTGGCCTGGCTCAGGGAGGCAGGAAAAACAAGATCGCAAAGGCAACGCGATTGACTCGCGTTGCCTTTGCGATCTACTGGTAGATCACGATCGACCATTTGGGCACCCCTGCAGTAGATATATAAAAGGCACAACAGAAAGGGAAACTTCAATAGCAAAGAACCCCAAAGAAAAATCCTAAAAAAAGCAGGAAAAAAAATTACAAAATTAAACAAGACCAACAAGGGGTCACGTGATGTCATGACTAGGGAAGGACGCTGATTAGCGGAGCTCTGTGCTTTCCCCCAATAATCAGCTCTAATATCAGCTAATTACTACTTTTTTTCACATCATACCTTACTAGGAACGTGCTTTCATTCATCATCAGCGCCCGGGTTTTGAACTTATAATCTCTGCTACATAGTCGCCAAAACTCAGAGGAAGGAATGAGAGAGAACGAAGGGGTCGGAAAGCAAGATGGCGGATCACCTCGCCTCCTTCGGTTGCATGGACAGCAGAAATAACCACAGAGGTGACTGCAGCTGTGCATGCGGCACTAGATAAAATGCTGCAAAATATATATGATCGTGCAGAAGCTGTACATGAGCGATTGGACAGCATTGGACTGGAGATAAGATGAAATTCAAAGCAGGGTGAGCACGCTGGAAGATCGTTCTTCGGCTTCAGAGGGGCCTAGTGCAGCTATACAAAAACGGATCACCGATCTGGAAAATAAAGTTGATAATTTGGAAAATCATTCCAGAAGAAACAATCTGCGGTTAATTGATATACCTGAGAGCTCCAGGGACGGAGAATTACTACGTCTTCTGGAATCCTGGCTTACTGACTCACAATGAGGTACCTCTGGATCGAATGGGCATATCATGTGGGCCGTTCTTGCCCAGCTGGAGCTAAACCACACAGAGTTATTCTACATCTTTTCTATTTTACCCATAAACAAGCTCTTTTACGGGCTTTTCACTTGGGCACAGAGGTCACTTATGAAGGACATAAGATCCTCTGTTTGCAGAATTACTCGGCCAAAGTGGCAGCAGTGAGGAGAGAATTTGTGTCTATCTGATCAGCTCTGAAAGCCAAGAAGATTTGATTCTCATTGCTATTCCCTGCAAAGTTGAGAGTGCACTCAGAGGGATGCGACATGTTTTTGTGGACACCTGCCAGGCTCAGGATTTTCTGAATACTCTGGGTGCTGATTCTGAGGTTTCCTGTCACATCTTAGAAATTGGATTTTTAATTAATACCTTTCTCTGACTACCAGCTGCTGATACTAAATCTTTATCGCATAAAGAACCATGTGGGTCTCTTAGGAACTATTAGTTGCTGTATTACTGGGCCCTGACATGGCTTCTCTTAGCCTGGGGACTCCTCATCTTCAGGAGAGTGATCCACACCCTGGTTCTATCTCATAGTATGTTCTCTATGTTTGGATTTAAATTATGCTTCTTGGTAGTAATACTGGACTCCAGGGGGAAAGTAGACACCTTTAGTGACTGCGTGAGCATGTTTAACTCACTTGGGGATGCGGAAGTTGGCGAAAGGGAGGGAATACCTTATGGCTTCTTGGGGAGGAAGGCTGGGAGGGGGCAGGGAGGGAGTAGGGATGGTTCTGTGGAAGGGTTAAAGTGTGCGTGGAGAGTGACTGTGGTTGAGAAGGTTTTGCTTGTAAAGGATGAGTTGGTACAGGTACTGAAACAGGAATCTAAATGGTACAAGGGACAAAGACTGAGGTGTCCCACCCCCTTTTGATGGGAATATGGCAAGTTATAACCTTTTTGATGAGGGTGATAGCCATAAAGCTAGTATAGCCCTTCTTCAGGAAACCCATTTGAATACTATAGAACATAATAAAACTATGTAAATGGTGGGTGGGGGATTATATTGAGCATCCTCCTCAAAATAAGAAAGCTGGGGTGATCATTCTGTTTAGGAAATGTTTGGCAATGGAAAAGCATTTTGTGCACAAAGATCTGCAGGGTCAATATATTGTGGTAAATGTGTATGCTCCAAATAAATATGATAAAGGGCTTTCCAGGAATTTAGGACGGCTTACACATTTGCTTACGAATGCACCCATTATCATGGGAGGGGATTTTAACACAGTTTTTGATCCATTGTTGGATAAATCTTCCCCTACTGGAGCCACGTCTACTGATTACACAAAAAGCGCCCCCCTGCTCTGTGATTGCTTAGATTTACTGGACTCCTGGAGATTTGTTTTCCCAGGTGAGCGAGACTATATGCATTTTTCCAGGGTTCATGGGTCCCAATTCCGCATAGACTATCTGCTGATATCTTCTTCACTTTCCTCTCATTTACAGGCTGCTGTGATTGGTCCCTCTTGTATTTCCGAACATGCCTTTGTATTGCTGGAACTCCAGGTGGATGGCAGTATCCCCATGTCTCAGTATTGGAAGTTCCTCAGGGCACTATATTATGACACCAAGTTCCATGCTTTTCTTTTGGGGAAAATGGAACAATTATATGGTGATTAGTAGTTCTCATTCTTTGCAGCCTCTCCTGTTTTGAGAGGCTATGAAGGCAGTTCTTAGGAGAGAAATTATCTCACAAGAGAAGGGCTAGTGAGGTGGAAATAAGGAGATGGGAAAAGCAAGTATGCCTGGATAAGCAACAATATGGTAAAATGCCCTCGGGTTCTCACAAAGCAGCTTGGTTGGCCTCTCAAGCCACTCTTAATCAGCTCCTGCATGATAGGGTCAAGAAGTTTGCCATGTATTATAGATTTCAACAATACAAACACGCTAACAAATCAGGTTCTTTCTTGGCCAGACTCATTGCTAAGGACCAGGGATCCAGATGGGTACTGCGCCTCAGGAATCAACTTGGGGGCCTGGTTAGAACAGACTTAGATATCTCTCACGCATTTCAATCATTCTTTGCTGCTCTTTAGGATGCCCCGTCCATCCCAGGCCTGGATGGTACTTTATACCTTTCAAATGGTTCTTAATTCCCCGATCACAGAAGATGGGGTATATTCCAACAATAGGTTGAGCACCTTGAGTAAATCACCTGGGATAGATGGTTTCTCCGCTGAATTTTATAAGATCCTACAGTTGGCCGTATCAGGCTGCCTTACCACAGTGTTTAATTCTTTTCCTGCTCAAGGGAAACTGCTGGATTCTCTGCAGGAAGCTCTTGTGGTGCTTTTGAAGCCTGGGAAGGATCCTCTATCTATGGATTCTTACAGGCCCATATCCTCGATTGCCTTTGAAGCTAAACTTTTTGCAAAGATCTTAACAAATAGGATGGTCCGAATTTTACCACAGTTATTAGCGGATCCTCAAGTGGGCTTCGTTAACAGTCGGTCGATGTCAAAGAACCTTAGGCGGATCTTAATGTCCTTGGAAAAGGTGAAGTGAGATTCTTTGCCATCATTACTTATAAGCTTTGATGATGAAAAGGTCTTCGACTGTGTTAATTGGGCCTTTATGATCGAAGTGCTTTGGGCTTATAGATTCTTGGGAGGATTTCTAACAGCGGTCCGGGCACCCTATCATAGTCCTCAGGCAAGAACTGCAGTGAATGGTCGTGTCTCAGACTCATTTGCTGTGACTAAGGGAACCAGACAAGGATGTCTCTACTGTGTTTACTGGGACACAGCAGTGCTTCTTACCAATAGGGAGTTGTGGTTATGGCATTTAGGGGGGGGGATGGGAGGGAGGTATGGGATTGGATTTATTTAGTGGCAATGTCACTTTACTGCCTTACATACAACTTCTTGCATCTTTGTAAGTTTACTTTTTTTTACTGCCATCTACTCTGTGAGGTTCTGGCTTGTTCTTTCTGAGTAGGGAGGGGAGTTGGGGAAGTATTATAGTAGGACCTAGAAGACAATGTTAGACAGTCAACTAGCATATTGAATTCTTGTACAACTTTTAATGTTTATTGCATTTTCAATAAAAAAGATTTCACAAAAACAAGCCCAACAAAAATACAATTAAAAATAAAAATAAATCCCAGTCATTCTCACCACCCTCAGTCTCAATCAGAGATGGGATTCCAGAAGAAGTTGTGGGTTGGAAGCTGGCTGGATGGAAGCGGAGGCTCCAGGCTGAAAGCATTCTCTACACCATTAGGGCAGCGCTGCTGCAGCACCAGCCATAAAACACTGTTAATTCTGTTTATTACCAGTCTTGGTTGAAAGTAGATATTTATCAGTGGTCCTTCCAATAACTTTATTCCTAAGTATTTTGTACTAGTCTCCTGCCCTCCCCAACACACACACCTTTTCCCTCCTCACAGCTAGAGCAGTCATCTTGTTCTATTGAAAGCAGAGGTATAGTCATTGTATTTATTTCAATTTATATCCCGTCCTCCCCAGAAAGCTCAAAACGGGTTAAAAGGTAACATACACAATAAGTAAACAAACGATACAGACAATTAAGGCAATATGGGCTATAGTGGAATTCAACTAATACAGTTGTTCATCCTAAATTAGACATACAGAACAAGGATTTATAACCTACGGATAGTTCATCTTACATTAGCAATTCCAGAGATATATTAGGTTTGCATATAATCCACTTATACTTGGGTTGTTGAAAGTTAGTTTCACAAATTGGATTGTTTTGAGGCACGCATAGAGAGAGCGACAAAAATAGTGAGAGGTTTGAACCAAAAGAAGTATGAAAACAGACTGAAAGACCTAAACATGAATACTCTAGAGCAGGGCTGCCCAAGTCCGGTCCTCGAGATCTACTAGCAGGCCAGGTTTTCAGGATATCCACAATGAATATGCATGAGAGAGATTTGCATACCAAGAAGGCAGTGCAGGCAAATCTCTCTCATGCTTATTCATTGTGGATATCCTGAAAACCTGGCCTGCCAGTAGATCTCGAGGACCGGACTTGGGCAGTCCTGCTCTAGAGCAGTGGTTCCCAACCCTGTCCTGGAGGACCACCAGGCCAATCGGGTTTTCAGGATAGCCCTAATGAATATGCCCATGCAGATTTGCATGCCTCTCACTTCTATTACATGCAAATCTCTCTCATGCATATTCATTAGGGCTAGCCTGAAAACCCGATTGGCCTGGTGGTCCTCCAGGACAGGGTTGGGAACCACTGCTCTAGAGGGGAGGAGGGACAGGGGAGATATGATACAGATGTTTAAATACTTTAAAGGTATTAATATAGAACCAAATCTTTTCCAGAGAAGGGAAAATGGTAAAATTAGAGGGCATAACTTGAGCTTGCAGGGAAGAAGACTTCGGAGTAATGTTAGGAAATTATTTTTCACAGAGAGGGTGGTGGATAGCTGGAATGCCCTCTCGAGGTAGGTGGTGGAGAGGAAAATGGTGATGGAATTAAAAAATGCTTGGGATAAACACAAAGGATCTCTAATTAGAAAATAAACTATATAAATTAAAGAACTAAAGCCTGTATTGGACAAATTTGTACAGTTTGTGTTCCATATGTGGTGATTCGGGTAGGATGAGCTGGGGAGGCATCAATGGGAGCTCCACTAACTTGGAAAATGAGGACATTACTGGCCAGGCTTTACAATAGATATCCTGCAAACGGAATGGTTTGATAGGCTGGAGTGAGCTTGGACAGCAACTTCAGCAGTTGGAACATAGGACATTACTAGGTGGACTTTAGTTTATGGCCCAGAAATATCAAAGAAAGAGACAAGTTAACTTAATCCAATATTTCTAATGAGAATAACTAATGGGCAGACTGGATGGACCATTCAGGTCTTTATCTGCCATCATTTACTATGTTACAGATGTGAGGAATGAATTAGTTTGTGTGTTATAGACTGAAGGCTGAAGGAGGAAGATAATGGTTCAGATGATCTGGTAGTTAGTTTAACAATGATGATGTGTGGAGAGTGTTAATAGTCTAGGTGCTATATTGTACAAGGCTAAGGAAATTAGGTGAAGAGGTAGGTTTTTATTACTTTCCTAAACTTCAAAAGTCCTTTGAGGGATTTGATGTATGGAGGCAGTTGATTCAACATTTTGGTAAGAAATGGGAGTACAATCTGCGTCTGGCAGTTTCCAGTCAGAGGTTCTGACCAGGAGGTAATTGAATAAGTGCTTCCTCCTGGGAGCAGAGGAGTCTGTTTGGGATTTAGGGTGAGAGTCTGGCTGATATGTAGGAGGGTGCCATGTTGTGTATGGACTTGAATGTGAGCACTAAGCCTTTGAAGATATGTTAGGCTATGGGTAACCAGTGGGCTAGCACTACTGCCTGTGATACTGGATCATGGGCATGAAGGTTCTTTAAAAGTCTAATGCTACGTTTTGAATAAGCTGGAAATGATGAAGATTTTTTGCTGTCAGTTCATTGAATAATGCATTGCAATAGTCCAGTGGGAGAGGAATAAGGCATAGAGAAGTTGGGTAAAGTCGAGTTCGGAGACATAGCTTCTTATTTTACAGAGGGTTTGTTTGTTTATTAAGTTCAATAAGTTTTATTGAAATAACAACAGACAAAACTGGTTGACAAGCAATAATAGCAGTACGCAGAATGAAATACATCAACAGCAGCACCATCAATTGTACAAATTTTATACAAAACAGAGAGAGTTATGAATAGCAGTAAGAAAGAAAAGGATTCCAAATCTGTAAATACAAGGAGAGAGAGACATGTTTCTCAGTTAGATGACGTTCATACTGTGCAATAGTTGTCATCCAGTTTCACCAGGAATGCACAGTAAGACGAAAGTCTTGTTTCCAGTGGCATAGAACAGTTTTAATTGCCACAGCCATCATAATATCAAATAAGAATATAAGAACATAAGAATTGCTGCTGCTGGGTCAGACCAGTGGTCCATCCTGCCCAGCAGTCCGCTCATGTGGCGGCCTCAAGGTCAAGAACAGTGCTCCAAATGACTCCAGTCCCACCAGTTTAGTATGAACTTGCCCAACTTTGTCTTGAAACCCTGGAGGGTGTCTTCCCCTATAACAGACTCCAGAAGAGCGTTCCAGTTCTCTACCACTCTCTGGATGAAGAACTTCCTTACATTTGTGTGAAATCTATCCCCTTTCAACTTAAGAGAGTGCCCTCTCGTTCTCCCTACTTTGGAGAGGGTGAACAGTCCGTCTCTAATTCTATTCTAATTTGAATTGGGAAACAGTAAGTGTCAAGGACATATGCATGGAACACAAAATCACATCAGCAAAATGACAAGTATGTGGAATTGGAAGAACGCCGCCAATCAGATCCCACAACTCAGCCCAGAAAGGAGCTACCTGAAGACAATCATACAATAAATGACAAAAAGTACCTACAGCCTTAAAGCACCTACAACACAGGTTGGAGCGAGTATGGTTAGAAGCATGTGCTTTAACTGGTGTTCAATACGCCTTATCTAACAAAGTATAATGATTGCATGATAGAGGCTGCATGTAATGACTGATTACAGTAATGCCAAAAAAATCTCCACTGAGGAGTGGTGATTGCAGTAGATAACTCTTGATCCCAATGCGCCTGTACAGGAAGACCAACCTTACTCTTGGCATGAGAAGCAAAGCTCTAAACAGTTGACATTGCATGAAGCTGAAGTGCAAGAGCTCTAAGAAAAATAAAGAGACCCCGTACCCGGATTAAGGTGAAAAAGGGCAATACCAAAGGTGGCTCGTAAACACTGACCAAGCTGAAGGTACCAAAAGAACTGGGTGCTAGGCAAAGCATATTTAGCCTGTAAGTGAGAAATCTAAGAAAACTGACCTTGGAACAAAAGATCTTCAATAGTCCATATACCCCTCAAGGCCCAAAGAGGTCAAAAAACAGGTTGATTCTCAATTCATATTTTAAAATTACCCCACAAAAGAGTATAAGTGCAACAAGAAGCCTGAGGGGAAAACAAAGTCCCCAATGTTTGTTCCGCTAGTTGTGTAGTGCACAAAAAGCAGTTACTTACCGTAACAGGTGTTATCCAGGGATAGCAGGCACATATTCTCAACATATGGGTGATGTCAACCAAGGAGCCCCGATGCGGACAGCTTCACAAGCAGGCTTGCTTGAAGAACTTTTAGAAAGTTTGCGACTTCCGCACCAAGCATGCACGACTGCCTTCCTGCCCGAGGTAGGGCACACGTCTCCTCAGTTCAGATAGCTAGCTAAGAAGCCAACCAGGGAAGGTGGTTGGGTTGTGAGAATATCTGCCTGCTGTCCCTGGATAGCACCTGTTACAGTAAGTAACTGTGCTTTATCCCAGGACAAGCAAGCAGCATATTCTCAACATATGGGTGACCTCTAAGCTAACCAGAATGGGATTGTGGGAATGTTGGCAATTCAGGAGAATAAATTTTGTAATACTGCCTGGGCAAAGTGGCCATCATGTCTGGAAAAAGAATCCATACAATAATGAGAGGTGAATGTATAAACCGAGGACCAAGTGGCAGCTTTGTAGATTTCTTCAATAGGAGTAGATTTAAGGAAATCTACAGATGCTGCCATAGCTCTAACTTTATGGGCTGTGACTCGACCCTGTAGATGCAATCCAGCCTGAGCATAGCAGAAAGAGATGCAAGCAGTCAACCAGTTGAAAATGGTACTCTTGGTAACTAGATATCCCAACTTATTGGGATCGAAGGAGACAAAAAGTTGAGAAGAAGATCTTTGTGGATTAGTCCTTTATAAGTAGAAGGCAAAGAACGCTTGCAGCCAGAGTATGAAGAGCTGTTTCTCCAGGTTGAAAATGAGGCTTTGGAAAAAACAATGGGTTGATTGAAAAGAAATTCTGAAACTATTTTTGGTAAGAATTTAGGATGAGTACGGAGGACCACCTTATCATGATGGAATACTGTAAAAAGGGGGGGGGGGGAGTCCGCTACTAAAGCTTGTGGCTCACTGACTCTGCGAGCAGACGTGAGAGCAATAAGGAAGACCACTTTCCAAGTGAGATATTTCGGATGAGCTGTAGACATTGGTTCAAATGGAGACTTCATCAACTGAGCAAGAACAACATTGATATCCCAAACCAAAGGAGGCAGTTTGAGAGGTGGTTTGACAATGAAAAGTCCTTTCATAAATCTGGAAACCACAGGATGAGCAGATACAGGTTTCCCCTCTTGGCTGATGAAAAACAGCAATTGCACTGAGATGGACTCTAATGGATGTGGATTTGAGGACTGAGTGAGATATATGCAATAGGTAATCCAAAAGTGAAGACAAGGAGGTAGATTGAGGCTCCTTGTGATGAAGGGCACACCAAACAGAAAATCTAGTCCATTTCTGATGGTAACATTGCCTAGTAGTAGGCTTTCTGGAAGCTCAAAAATGTATTTGACAGATTGAGAGAACTGGAAATTGGCAGTTACGCTGAAAGGAACCAAGCTGTCAGGTGCAGAGACTGCAGGTAGGAATGAAGCAGAGACCCCTGACTCTGTGTCTACAAAGACAGAAAAAATAGTAGAAGTAGTGGCTTCCTGCTGCTGAGTTAAAGTAGAAGGGAGAACCAAGGTTGTCTGGGCCACCGAGGAACTATCAGAATCATGGTGGCATGTTTGTGTTTGAGTTTCACGAGTGTCTTGAGAATGAGAGGAAATGGAGGAAATGCATACAGAAACTGGTTCGTCCATTCCAGAAGAAAAGAATCTGCCTCGAGTATATCTTGGATCAAAACTGAGGCAGTTTGTGAGGAGACGCAAAGAGATCTATTTGAAGAGTTCCCCACTGAGAAAAAAATGTGATGGAGAGGTGAGGAATTGAGTGTCCATTCGTGAGGCTGTAGAAGACAACTCAATTTGTCCGCTAAAAGGTTTTTCTCTCCTTGAATGTAGATGGCTTTCAGAAAGATGTTGTGAAGAATTGCCCAATTCCAAACCTTCTGAGCCTCCTGGCAAAGAGGAAGAGATCCTGTTCCTCACTGCTTGTTGACATAGTACATGGCTACTTGATTGTCTGAATGAATGAGGACTACTTGATCATGAAGAAGATGCTGAAAAGCTTTGAGAGCATTGAATATCGCTCTGAGTTCCAACAGATTGATGTGACACTGACGATCTGTGCTGGACCAATGCCCTTTAGTACGGGCAAACCGAAGCTACTGGGCAAACTCTGGGCAAACCGAAGCTACCGATGAGGAAATGGAAGCCGAGATGAAATGAGAATGCAAAAGCGGAAACACGATTATTATGGGAGACTTCAACTATCCCGGGATAGACTGGAGTCTTGGAAGCTCAAAATGCGCTAGGGAGTCCGGATTCCTGGAGGCTATACAGGACTGCTTTATGGATCAGCTTGTAAGAGAACCGACGAGGGGAAATGCTACCCTGGATCTAATCCTAAATGAGTTTAGAGGACCTGCAAAGGAAGTGGAAGTAGTGGGACCGTTGGGGAACAGTGATCACAATATGATCAAGTTCAAAGTTGAAGTAGGAATACCGAAGGGAAAGAGAACCACAATAACTTTTAACTTCAAGAAAGGAAACTACGATCCGATGAGGGAAATGGTAAGGAAGAAACTTAGGACCAGCTCGAAGATATGGCGGACTGTAGAGCAAGCCTGGTCTTTATTCAAGGACACAGTGAGCGAGGCGCAAAATCTGTATATCCCCAGATTCTGAAAGGGGTGCAAAACGAACCGAACAAAGGACCCAGCATGGATAACTAAAGAAGTGAAGAAAGTGATAGGTGATAAGAAAGCACAGTTACTTACCGTAACAGGTGTTATCCAGGGACAGCAGGCAGCTATTCTCACATATGGGTGACATCATCCGACGGAGCCCCGATGCGGACGCCTCACAAGCAGACTTGCTTGAAGAAACTAGAAGTTTCGAGTCGCCCACACCGCACATGCGTGAGTGCCTTCCCGCCCAGCACAGGACGCGTCTCCTCAGTTCAGATAGCTAGCAGAGAAGCCAACCAGGGGAGGTGGGTGGGTTGTGAGAATAGCTGCCTGTGTCCCTGGATAACACCTGTTACGGTAAGTAACTGTGCTTTATCCCAGGACAAGCAGGCAGGTATTCTCACATATGGGTGACCTCCAAGCTAACCAAAATGGGATGGTGGGAGTGTTGGCAACTTAGGAGAATACATTTTGTAATACTGTTTGGCCAAACTGTCCATCCCGTCTGGAGAAAGTATCCAGACAATAATGAGAAGTAAAGGTATGAACCGAGGACGAAGTAGCAGCCTTGCAAATTTCCTCAATAGGTGTAGATCTGAGGAAAGCTACTGAAGCTGCAATTGCTCTAACTTTATGGGCTGTGACTTTACTGTGAAGGGGTAATCCAGCCTGGGCATAGCAGAAAGAGATACAAGCCGCCATCAAGTTGGAGATGATATGCTTAGAAATAGGATGTCCCGGGGGGCACGAGATGCCAGGAGGGTGAACGGATGTGCCTCTGCGTAGCTCCAGGTCGTGCCGCCAATCTTTACATTTTAATCTGCTCCCGACTGACTGGTGGCGAATCCTACACTGAGGACCCGACTCCCCTTGCAGTGCAGTATCTGCCTCTTCGCTTCCGCTCCGACGGGGATGGATTCATGGCAGCTAAATCTGCTCGGGCCGTGAGGGATAAGACCAGGGGACCCGACGGCAAGATGGTGGAACACCACGAGGCGCCTATCTTCACGCTGGAGGCGGCGGCGGTACAAGAGCTCACCCGCTTGCTCACATTAGTCATGAAGACAAACTGGCCACTATATATACCTTCATGGAAGGTATAAAAGAAAGTTTGGACTCCCAGGCAGGTAGGATTCAGCGGGCGGAAGATCGCATAGCCCAGCAGGAGGATGTCACGGCTAACTTTGAGGAGCGCATCCGCACGTTGGAATCGGCGAATAGGGCCATGGCGGATCGCCTTGAGGATCAGGAGAATAGGGGCCGCCGCAATAACTTGAGGTTTGTGGGGATCCCTTCCAACATTCGGGATGTCGACCTGCGCCAGTGGCTGGAGGACTAGCTGCCTAAAGCTGTTGCAATGCCTGACCCTTTGGCGCCGTTCTCTATAGAAAGGGCTCACAGGTTGGATGCCTGACGTGAGGAGGATTCCAGGCCCCGGCCAGTTATTGCACAGTTTCTTAATTATGCCCTGAACGAGCGTGTCCTGGCCCATTATCGTAGAGGACGGGATCTTAACCTGCAACTGGAGGGTCACAAAGTGCTCCTTTTTCAGGACTTCTCGCCACAGGTATCATCGCGGCGTCGAGCGATGGCACCCCATTGCAGTGAGTTATTCAAGCGCAACATCAGATTCTCGCTGTTGTATCCTGCAAGGGCAAGGGTGACCTACAACAACATCACCACCATTTACACCATTCCTGCAGAGTTGGAGGGGTTCATCAAATCTCTCCCTGCCATAGCGCCGGGGGACCGGCGTGCCTCCCGATTGGGCTCTGAACGGGCCTTTCAATGAGCCACTGTTCTCCTTCCTTGGTTTAGCACTGTCTGAGTTGGGTCGCTGAGGAGGTGGTGCGAAGGCTCCATTTGGCACCGGACTTTTCTGCTTGTATGCACTGGGCGAACTGGGTGCCCACCGTGACGAGCTATCTTACGGTGGTGACCGCTGCTTTGTCCCTGGAGCTGTGCGTCAGTACTTACCTTCTGCAGATCTGTTCCATAGTCCAGGTGGATCTTCTACAGTGTATTCTTTTGTACTTGTGTAACCCTGGATTTGGTGTTCCGTAGGCTATTTGCTCATGGGAAAGCCTCCGGGGATTATTTACTCTGCTGTGCCTTGGTCACCCATGGTGTGAGGTTCTGCTATGAACTTGAATGGTCTGTTCCATTGTTTTGTTCCCTCAAGGAGCCTGATCTCTTGATTTGTGATGCACCTTGACTCCATTGTTATCAGTATTTTTGGACACTGCTGTTATGCTCCTTCATTGGTTTATATGTACAATATGTACTTTTGTGCATTTCACTGTCTGGATTTTCTGTTTTAAGCCTTCTCCTGACCCTGCCATCATCTGCCTTGTTTGGGACTTGCCTTGTGAAGGGCTATGACCCTGGCGGGGCCACATTTTTAACTTTGCCAGGTCGGACTGCTGTTTGATATGGTGCGGTCCGGGGCTGCACGGTGGGAGAGTTTTAGGGGTTGGGGATTTGCAGGGAGTTATCCATGCTTTGTTTGGGTTTTGGGTCTGAGGGGGAGGGGGGTGCTAATCTGATTGGAATGTATGTGGTGGTGTGCTTGGGGTTGTATGTTTGTTTTCTCTGCCGGGGAGTCGTCGTAAGTCGGGGCTTTTCTGGGTTTGAGCCTATCATCTGGTTATTGTATATGTTCCGAGGGGAGGGATACAGCTGGGATGTCCCACCCTCTTTTTGTTGTATGTTCTACACTTGGTTATTCATGCTTTGTGCCCTTTCTGAGTTATGACCTCCTTGAATGTGAAGTCACTTAATGTGGCTGGGATCCACTCCCCCATCAAACATACAAAGATACTAGCTTACCTTAAGAGGGAGCGTGCTGACATCGCCTTTTTGCAGGAGACCCATCTGACCCCTCTAGAACATAACAAGCTACGAAGGGACTGGGTGGGCCAGGTGAGCTATGCCTCCTTCACAGCTCGGAAATGCGGAGTGGCTATCTTAATACACAAAAATATACCCTTTCACATTCATAGCCAAATTGCTGATCCTAATGGGCGATACATTATCCTGGTGGGGGAACTCTGGGGGAAACCTTTAGTATTGTGTAATGTTTATGCTCCTAACCTTTACACCCATGCCTTTTTCTCTTCTTTGGTTGGTCATCTGGCCCCCCATATGCCCCAACCGATTGTATTAGGAGGGAACTTCAATTTTGTAGCCCACCCCCAGTGGGATCATAGACCAATAATGTCGGTACCAAAAGGACACTTTACTAAAGGGGTGCATAAGAACATAAGAAACGCCTTCGCCGGATCAGACCTAGGTCCATCTAGTCCGGCGATCCACACACGCGGAGGCCCAGTTAGGTGCTCCTTATTGGAGACCCGGATTTCCCGTATCCCCCGATGTGATTTACAAGAAGGTATGCACTTCCTCATGAAGGAGCTGTGCTTCCTAGACTCCTGGCGCACCCTGCACCCGGATGAATATGATTTCTCCTTCTATTCCCATCCGCATTCGTCTTACTCTCGCATTGATTACATACTTATCTCTGCTTCCCTATTCCCCTCCATATCGGCTGCTACTATCTCAGCGCCCCTGGTTTCTGATCATGCCCTTTTGGGCCTTGCCTTACAGTTTGGCTCTCCATGAGTGGGCCGAGTGTGGCGTATGTCACCCCACCTCTTTACGGATCCTTCGTTTCGTGAGTTCTTTCTGAAAAAATGGGATGATTTTACTCTCTCAAATTCTGTGGAGGATGTGGGCCCAGTTATTTATTGGGAGGCTGCTAAGGCGGTTATGAGAGGGCACATTTTGGCCTATTCTGCCTCATTGAAAAAGCGACAGGATGGGGAGCTTCTCTCTTTATCACAGGACTTGGCTGCCTATAGGACCCTACACATTTCTCATCTCGATGACGCTACCAGACAGACCTTAAGTACTATCAAATCTAAACTTAACCATCTCTTAGATCAGTGGGCTAGTTGCAATATTTACTGTTATAAATATAAACTCCACCGCTGGGGCGATAAAACGGGCCGGTTGTTGGCTAATCTAGTGCGTCCTCATAAGGCGCGGCACATTATTACTTCTATCAAAGACAAGCAGGGAGCACTCCATGTTACCCATCAGGCCATTACGCACCAATTTGTGAAATTTTACTCAGACCTTTACGCCGCTCAACCCTTTGATGTGTCTGCTAGTGATCAGTTCTTCCAGGATATCTCCCTTCCCAAGTTGACTTCCAACCAATGCGCAGCTCTTAATGGTCCCATCACAGGCACGGAGCTGCAAGTGGCTATTAAGAAACTTAAACTGGCTAAGACACCAGGACCAGATGGACTAGGCCCTGAGTTTTATAAACTTTTGGACCCCTCGGGGTTATCGTCTTTACGGGACTTCTTTATGGGCTTGTGCACTATCACCCCTCCGGGAGATACCCACAATAGAGCACATGTTATAATTCTTCCCAAGCCCGGGCGACCTCTTGATGCTCTGAGGTCTTACCGACCCATCTCTCTCCTCAATCAAGTCGTCAAAATCTTGGCTAGCATACTTGCGGCGCAGCTTAATGTATACCTGCTCTCTCTTATTCATGAAGACCAAGTGGGCTTTGTACCGGGTAGACATGCTTCCATGAATCTCTTGAAGGTGCTAGCGGTGTTGCAATATCCCCGCGACCTCACGGACAGAGCGCTCATCACCAGTTTGGATGTTGAGAAGGCGTTTGACATGGTCTCCTGGGACCATCTCTTCAAGACCCTTGAGCGCTTCGGCGTGCATGGAGACTTCATTGCCTGGCTCTCTGCGTTGTATCATAATCCTCAATCCCAGTTGCTGGTGAACGGTGGAGTATCTGATCCTTTCCCCCTCGGAAGAGGCACACGGCAGGGTTGTCCTCTTTCGCCACTCCTTTTTCTCCTTTCATTGGAGCCTCTAGCTTCCCATTTGCGACAAGACCCTACATTGGAGGGACTTCAGGTAGGTAGCCGGGAATTTCACATTAGCATGTTCACTCCAGAATCATGGCCTGGACTTCCCCTCCCAGAAATTTGTTTTACATGCGATTCTGGTGGGGAAACAGCTCATCTTGAAATACTGGATCTCAGAGGAGGCCCCCTCTTATACTCTGTGGGTTGCCATGATGAAACAGCAAGCTCGATTTGAGTTGGACACCTACTTGACTCGCCCGCAGGATCAATGGAAGTTCTATTGCACCCTTTGGCAGCAGTTTTTGGACCTTGATGCATAATTGTTGCTGTTGGTTTGGCTCCTGTGTGGACTTGAGTGGTTTCTCAGACCTGCTCATTTCTCTTGTCTATTTTATTTTACCATTTTACTTACCATTGTCTCCAGTGTGGCGCTCTCCGGCAGGGCGAATGTGTTTGAATATGTTTGCATCTGTTTGATTGTGTGTATGTCTTGTGAGTGTTTGTGAGTCTGCATGTGTCCTGTAGTGTATGGGTGAGTTCTGGTACGTTGGGGTAGTGTTTGGGTGATGAATGCTTGTGTTGCACTGTTTGGGGATTGGGGATGTTCTTTTATATTTAAAAGTGAACGGGGGACGATGGCTAGCGAGTGGTTCCCGCACTGCATTTTGACCTTGCTGTGATTCTGCTGTCTCATACCTGCTCCTTTGTGAGCTCCATTCCTGCTTGTGCTGATTGTACCAATCGGATCTTGTGTGATATACTGTTTGCTTTGTTACCTACTGTTGGGCTCTTGTTGTCTAGACGCCTCTTTTCTCTATAAATATTTTAAAAAAATAGATATTTAAAAAAAAAAAAAGAAATAGGATGTCCCAATTTATTTGGATCAAAGGAGACAAAAAGTTGAGGAGCAGATCTGTGTGGTTTGGTGCGTTCCAAGTAGAAGGCCAAAGCACGTTTACAATCCAGAGTATGAAGAGCTGATTCTCCAGGGTGAGAATGAGGCTTTGGAAAAAACACTGGAAGTACGATGGATTGGTTGAGATGAAATTCTGAGACCACTTTAGGTAGGAATTTCGGATGAGTACGAAGAACCACCTTATCATGATGGAACACAGTGAATGGTGGGTCAGTAACTAAAGCTTGTAGCTCACTGACTCGTCGAGCAGAAGTGAGGGCAATGAGAAATACCACTTTCCAAGTGAGATACTTCAGATGAGCCTTATCAATTGGTTCAAATGGAGGATTCATGAGTTGAGAAATGACAACTTCATAACATTGAGGTCCCAAACCACATGAGGCGGTTTGAGAGGAGGTTTGACATTGAAAAGACCTTTCATGAATCTGGAAACCACCGGATGAGCAGAGAGGGGTTTCCCTTCAATAGGCTGATGAAAAGCCGCAATTGCACTGAGATGTACTCGTATGGATGTAGACTTGAGGCCAGAATTGGATAAGTGCAAAAGATAGTACAAAACAGAAGATAAGGAGGAATGCTGAGGCTCCTTATGATGAGCAAAACACCATGTAGAAAATCTAGTCCATTTTTGGTGATAGCATTGTCTAGTAGTAAGCTTTCTAGAACCTTATAAAACATCTCTTACAGATTGAGAAAACTAAAGAGGGGTTATGTTGAGAGGTACCAGGCTGTCAGGTGTAGAGATTGCAGGTTGGGATGAAGCAGAAATCCTTGACTCTGTGTAAGCAGAGAAGGAAAAATTGGAAGAAGGTATGGCTCCCTGCTGCTGAGTTGAAGTAGAAGGGGATTAGAATCATGGTGGCATGATCGTTCTTCAATTTGACTAGAGTCTTGACTAGAGAATGAGAGGGAATGGAGGAAATGCACAGAGGAAAAGATTTGTCCATTCCAGAAGAAAATTGTAAATTTTATAGTGTACATCGCTTAGAATGTTTGATTAAGCGATTAATCAAGTCACTTAATAAACTTGAAACTTGAAAAGCATCTGCCTCGAGGCGGTGAGGAGAGTATATCCTGGAGCAGAACTGAGGCAGTTTGTAGTTGTGAGGAGCTGCAAAGAGGTCTATCTGAGGCGTTCCCCACTGTGAGAAAATGTGATGAAGAGACGAGGAATGGAGAGAACATTCGTGAGGTTGTAGGAGACGATTCAAGTTGTCCACCAAGCAATTCTTCGCCCCTTGAATGTAGACAGCTTTGAGGAAGGTGTTATGACAGATTGCCCAGTCCCAAACTTCCAGAGCTTCTTGACAAAGGGAGGCAGACCCTGTCCCTCCCTGTTTGTTGACATAATACATGGCGACTTCGTTGTCTGTGTGGACGAGGACTACTGTGTCGTGAAGGAGATGTTGAAAAGCATGGAGAGGTTGAGGATCGCTCTGAGTTCCAACTGATTGATATGACACTGACGATCCGTATTGGTCCAGAGGCCTTGAGTACGGAGACCATTGAGATGAGCGCCCCAAGCATAGGTCAACGAGTTTGTCGTGAGGACCTTCTGATGAGGGGGCATTTGAAAAAGCAAGCCTCTGGAAAGATTGGAAGAGAGTGACTGTGATGTGTCGAGAAAGAGGATCGCAAACCTGCGTCCATTGAGATGCCAGGGTCCACTGAGGAATTCTGAGGTGAAGTCTGGCAAAAGGAGTCACGTGTATTGTGGGGGCCATGTGACCCAGAAGCACCATCATGTGTCTCGCAGAGATGGAAGAGCGAGAAGACACTGTGTAACAGAGGTGAAGCAGAGCATCCAGACGTTGTTCTGGAAGGAATGCTCTGAGTTGTACAGTATCCAGAATAGCTCCAATGAATTGTAGATTCTGAGAGGGTTGAAGTTGAGATTTGGGAAAGTTGATTTCGAATCCCAAACTTTGTAGGAACCAGGTAGTCCATTGGGTCGCTACAATAAACCCTTGAGATGTGGAATCTTTGATGAGCCAGTTGTCTAGGTAGGGAAATACCTGAAGACCATGATTCCTTAGAGCTACGGCTACCACTACCAGGCACTTGGTAAACATTCTGGGAGACAAGGCCAGGCCGAAGGGTAGAACTCTGTATTGGTAATGAAGATTCCCCACCCGAAATCTGAGATATTGACGGGAGGCCGGCTGGATGGGAATATGAGTGTAGGCCTCCTTGAGATCCAGAGAGCATAACCAGTCGTTCTGCTCAAGGAAGGGATAAAGGGATGCCAGGGACAACATTCAAAACTTTTCTTTGACTAGAAATTTGTTGAGAGCCCTTGAGATCCAGAATGGGTCGCAGATCGCCCATCTTCTTCGGAACAAGGAAGTAATGGGAGTAAAACCCCCTGTTCTGCTGGTCCAAAGGAACTGGTTTGATGTCATGGAGGCAAAGCAGAGCTTGAGCTTCCTGAAGAAGAAGGGAGGTCTGGGATGGATTGGAAGGATACTCTCTTGGAGGAAGTTCTGGAGGAACCTGAGTGAAATGAAGAGAGTATCCCTCCCTGATGATGGTAAGCACTCAGAGGTCGGATGTAATTATTGTCCATCTGTTGTAAAAATGATGGAGACGACCTCCTATAGGGGGAATAGGAGACAGAGACAGAACGGTGGAGGTTATGCTCTGGTGTAAACAGTCAAATTGGCTGAGAAGCCTTAGGTGCAGCAGGAGGTTGGGATTTCTGTTGCTTCTGAGGTGGCTGTTTTTTCAAAGGAGGACGAGTATAAGGAGCCGGCTTTGGAGCAAAACGCCTTTGATAGATGACAGCAGGGCGTGCAGGCTTGACAGGCGCTGGCTTTGTTTAGGTCTGACAATTGAAGCAAATGATTTTTCATGGTCTTATAATTTTTTAGTGGCCGCCTCGATTGACTCGTCAAAGAGGTCGTTGCCTTGACAAGGAAAGTTAGCCAAGCGATCTTGAAGGTTAGGGTCCATATCAATGGTACAAAGCCAGGCAAGACGACGCATAGCCACAGAGCAAGCAGCCACTCGGGCAGATAACTCAAAGGGATCGTAAGATGATTGGAGGAGATGGAGACGTAACTGAGAAAAAGAAGCAATGACTTCTTGAAACTCAAAATGCATGTGGTTATCCATATAAGTCAAAAACTTCGGCAGACGGGAAAGAAGAAATTCAAAATAAGTAATAAAATAAAAATTATAATTGAGGACTTTATAGGACATCATAGCATTTTGGTAGATGCGACGTCCAAATTTGTCCATAGTTTTTCCCTCCTGTCCAGGAGGGACTGTAGCATAAACCTTGGAAGGATGGGATCTCTTCAAGGACGATTCAACAAGCAGGGATTGACGAGATCTTATACCTCGAATCCAATTTTCCTGGAACTGCTGGTATGGAAAAGGGAGTCTCTATGCATCGAGCAAAAGTCTGGTCCAAAAGCTTATGAAGTGGAAGCTTGAGAGACTCTGCTGGAGGCTGAGGAAGACGAATGACTTTGAGATATTCCTTAGAATATTTGGAGCCAGTATCCAATTTGATGTCCAAGTCCACAGCCATCTGTCGGAGGAGAGAGGAGAAAGAGAGCTGATCCGGCGATGCCTTGTCTCGAGAAGGACTCGAGGATGTCGAGGCAGCATGCGTCAAAGAAGAAGCTTCGACATGGAAAAAAGTGTCATAGGAACCCAGTGACTTGGACGAGGCAATCGAGGCTGGAATATCCTCGAGGTCCGGCATCGGAGACCTTGAATGAGAGTTGGTGGCCTGGTCGAGGTTGGAGAAGAGCGAGGCTTCGAGGAAGATGGCTTATCCTGCAAAGAACAATGCCTGGAAGAATGCCTCGATGAAGGTCTCGAATGATGGTGAGAACTGTGTCTAGAACCAGATCTCGATTATCGAGGAGATTTTGCCTCTGAGACGGAAGCAGCCGATGCCAATGTATGAATAGGACTAGAGGCTGTAGATCGAAGCTCCAGAGGCTTGGAAGAGGAACCTCAATGCAATCGCAAAGACTCTGTTCCTTGCTGAGAGTGTGAGGATTCCTATCGATGCACTCGCAAAGAATCTACTCCTTGCTTTTCGTACTTGGATGGCAGACCAGACACTCGCAGAGACTCTACTCCCTGCAAAGAGTGTGACTCCGACTGGGACATAGGAAAAGGCTCGACCTCGCAGGTGTCTGCTGATTGCCCAGGCAGGATAATAGGAAGCAGTTTAGAACCCATAATGGTAAGGTACTGAAGAAACTGCTTCTCTAAAATGGTATGGAAAGAAGCTGGCAAGGTGGGATCCGTGTCTGAAACCGGACCACCTGCCTTGGCTGGAGGTTCCTTCGAGGCAGTGTGAGTGTGCTTCGATTTAGTAGTCTTAGACACCTTAATCACCACCGCGGAACCGATTGCTGAGCTATCTGACCTGAGGAAACAGGGGAAGATACAGCAGACGATGTTGAAGCAAGAGTCGTTGCAAACGATGAAGGTTTGATGAGGCTCGAGGTGAAAGTAGGAGGCGCAGAAGGAGGCTCGAGGGAAGTCGAGGCTGAAGACGCCATCGAAGTCGAGGCCGAAGACGCCATCGAAGTCGAGGGATTAGTCGAAGACTCCATCTCGAAGAGCTTGTCCACCAGAATGCAACGACACTTAGCTGGATATAGGGGAGTCCCTGGATGTCGTGTACTTGGACTTCAGCAAAGCGTTTGATAGCGTCCAACACCGCAGGTTATTGAGCAAGATGAGTTTGATGGGATTAGGTGAAACATTAACTGCATGGGTTAAGGACTGGCTTGGTGATAGACTTCAGAGGGTAGTGGTAAACGGTACCCTCTCCGATACGACGGAGGTGATCAGCGGAGTACCGTAGGGCTCGGTCTTGGGCCTGATCCTATTTAACATCTTCGTAAGAGACTTGGCTAAAGGGCTTCGAGGTAAAATTACATTATTTGCCGATGACACCAAACTATGCAACATAGTAGGCAAAAGCACAATAAACAAAAGCATAGTGCCTGACAAAAGCTCAATGCCCGACAGTATGACGCAGGACCTACTCTTACTGGAGCATTGGTCAAAGACTTGGCAACTGAGTTTCAATGCCAAAAAATGCAAGGTTATGCACCTTGGCGGCAAAAATCCATGCAGGACTTACACCCTAAATGGTGAGATCCTAGCAAGGACTGTAGCAGAACGTCGACTTGGGGGTGATCTTTAGCGAAGACATGAAGACTGCCAATCAAGTGGAGAAAGCTTCATCCAAGGCCAGACAAATCATGTGTTGTATCCGTAGAAGCTTCTTCAGCCGTAAGCCTGAGGTCATAATGCCGTTGTACAGATCCATGGTGAGACCCCCATCTGGAATATTGTGGAAAAATTCTGGAGACCACATTATCAAAAAGACGTGCTGAGAGTTAAGTCGGTTCAGCGAATGGCCACCAGGATGGTCTCAGGACTCAAGGATCTCCTGTATGAGGAACGGCTGGGTAAGTTGCAGCTATACTCACTCGAGGAATGCAGAGAGAGGGGAGACATGATAGAGACGTTCAAATATGTTACGGCCGTATCGAGGTGGAAGAAGATCTCTTTTTCTTAAAGGACCCACTGCAACAAGAGGGCATCCGTTGAAAATCAGAGGAGGGAAATTTCATGGCGACACCAGAAAATATTTCTTCACCGAAAGGGTGGTTGATCGCTGGAATAATCTTCCACTACAGGTAATTGAGGCCAGCAGCGTTCCAAATTTTAAGAAAAGATGGGATTAGCATGTGGGATCTCTTCATCGAGGAAGTTAGAGGGTGGGTCATTAGTGTGGGCAGATTAGATGGGCCATGGCCCTTTTCTGCTGTCATTTTTCTACTTTCTATGTCTCCAGAGAAAGCCAACATAGATTTAGTCAAGGGAAATCTTGCCTCACCAATCTACTGCATTTCTTTGAAGGGGTGAATGAACATGTGGATAAAGGTAAACCGGTTGATACTGTGTATTTGGATTTTCAAAAGGCATTTGACAAAGTACCTCAGGAAAGACTTCAGAGGAAATCAGAGTCATGGGATAGGAGGTAATGTCCTATCATGGATTAAGAACTGGTTGAAAGAGATAAAACAAAGATTAGGATTAAATTGTCAGTATTCTCAATGGAGAAGGGTAAATAGTAGGGTTCTTAATCAATCCAAAGAAACCCTTTACCAGCCAAAAATTACATCAATTATATTGTATATTGTCCAGTTGCAACATTGTTTTTCATCTAAACCTTTATATAAAGCGTATAGTCGCCTACCCAGTCTTAAGGAGTCTTTAAGCCCAGACTTTAATCAACATATGGCAGGAACCATGATTGAGGGGCATCATAAAAAATGTGCAAGACGTAAGACGTATGATTTCACCTTAGAATTTAATACTTTTTTTGCACATCCAATAACAGGAGTTAAACAGACTACACCATGCCACAGACTGTGGAACAGAGTTTGTGGCCTATGTAATTATATGTCCATGCCCTAAGCTATATGTAGGGCAAACTTCACATCGCTTCAGGACTACACTAGGGGAGCACCACAGCAGCATTAGAAATTTAAGAACAGATGAACTTCTTGTTGAGCACTGGATCCAGTGCAATCATACTCTAAACCATTTACAATGTACAGTCATTGATCTTATCCCACCCCTCTCAAGAAGAGGGGACAGAAGATTATTGTTATTATAAAGAGAACAGGGTTGGATACATAGTTTAGGATCTGAAGCCAGAAAGCTTAACATGAAAATTGAATGGTATAATTTTTATTTTATTTTTTTTAACAATTACATTTTTTTGAACAACTGTTTTGAATAACCTTTTTTCAGCATTTACACAGCTCAGTTATTATTCCTGTTGAGCACATTTTGCAATGCAGCACTTGGAAATACATTTTTTAGGTCACTGTGTCTCTGGGAGATTGTCTTGCCTGTGTTAATGGCGTGGATTATTAAAATCAATCAAAAGGGGAGACCTTCCTGATGCGCTCGCTGTGAACGGACGTGCGCTGCTGGGCTCCGCGCTCCGATCCTCTCTTTATCTGCAATATACCTCTCAACAGCCCTCGAGCGGGATCTTATTGGAGCCGACTGTACAGACCACTTCCTGCTGGGAGGATCGGCATTGATTTTCAGAGGCGGTTGAGCCCAGGTATGCCCATTAAAGCTTCCAAATCTTTTAAGGGCAAACCCTGCACACCAGAATCCAAAATGGCGTCGGTACCCGTGCTTGTACTGCCGGAGCTGGGTGAATCTCACCTGGTTACAACTCCCCTCGAGGACTGCCTCAATAAATTAGTTGGCGGTAGATGGTATCAATGAAAAATTTGAGGTCTATGCTCAATGGATCGCGGAGGCGGAACGTCGTATTTCAGCTTGGGAAGATGAGGCCTTTCGAGCACAGCAGCAGGTGGATAGCCTGCAAGTCCGGGTAGCAGCCCTCACGGAGAAACTGGACGATACAGGGAACCGCCAATGGCGCAATAACCTGAGGGTTGTGGGGCTCCCAGAGCTGCAGAACGCTGGCTATCTTTATCAATTTTTTCAATCGTGGCTGCCTGAACACCTTGGCCTGGAGACCTCGGCAACAACCTTTATGTGCAAACGAGCACATAGGCTGGGAACTACCTCGGGGTCTAACCCAAAGCCTAGAGCGGCTATTGCCAGGTATGTGAACTGAAGGGAGAAAGAACTACTCTTAAAAGCCTATCGTTCGGCAGCCTGATGTATGAGGGGAAGCGGCTGCTCCTCTTCAATGACTACGCTGCACGTGTTTCTTCTCAACTCATTGTGGGGGGTGACTTTAACATCACAGCAGATCCATCGATGGACTGCAGACCGGGGAGGGTTTGCCCGGGGGACCATGGAGCCAAGGGGGTTAATTTTTTGATGGATCAGTTGCATCTGTTGGATCTGTGGCAGACTATGCACCCTACTGAGCACACATACACTTTTTACTCCCACCCTCATGACGTCTATGCCCGTCTAAATTATTTTCTGGCAGCGCCCTCTCTGTTTTCGCAGATAGTGTTTCTATTGAAGATGTTCCTTTATCGGATTATTCCCCGCTGATACTGTCAGTTCGGCTTACGAAGAATCCCTCGCAACGGGGATGGCGGTTCCCGAGCCATCTGTACAGAGATATAGAGTTCCGTAGGTACCTCAGGGAACACTGGCAGGAGTATTGTCGTACTAATGCGACGCCTGACGTTGACCCGGTGGTATTTTGGGAAGCATCTAAGGTGGTACTCAGGGGATACATTATTGCCTACGTGTCTCGGGCAAGGCGGCGGCAGGATGCAGACCTTTTGCGGCTCTCTGGGGAGTTGCAGACCCTGAGACGGAGACATGTCGCTAGCTACGCTCTCTGTGGAGGATAAGCATCGTCTGTGGGATGTCCGTTCCCATCTGGAGGTCATTTTGAGTCAGCGGGCCAATAGGGATATTTATTTCCAATGTTATCAATGGCATCGCTGGGGGGGGGGGGGGGAGACAGGACGGCTTTTGGCCAATCTCGTGCATCCTCCACAAAAACAACAGGTCATTCTGTCTATTAAGATAGTGGGGGGCAGTCTTTATACAGGAGCGGAGGAAATTCAGTCCCAATTTGTGAAATACTATGAGAACCTTTATTCGCACCGAGAGTCGTCAGAGCAAGATCGAACAGATTTTTTCAGGAATTTAGCTTTACCTCAAGTGAACACTGACCAACTTGAACTTCTGAACGCACCAATTATGGTAGAGGAAATTCAGGCGGGTATTAAAGCTTTGAAACTCATGAAAGCACCAGGCCCTGATGGGTTTGGGCCCAAATACTATAAGATGGTGGCGGATTTGACCCCTCCTGCGTTGGGGGCTGCTTATAATATGATGCATTTAGGACAGGGTTTGGGACTGAGAAATATGGCCCATGTGGTGTTGCTGCCTAAACCGGGGAAGGATCCTACCCAGGTGGGATCGTACCACCCGATCTCTCTGCTCAATCAGGATGTTAAACTCTTAGCTGCTATATTAGCCCGCCGTTTGAATGCCGTTCTCCCTCTATTAATCCATGAAGATCAGGTGGGCTTTATTCCTAGCCGGTACACTTCCATGAACCTTTTTCGGGCCCTGATGGCATTGCACTCGAGAAGGGGGACAGGGAGCAAATCGACTATAGTAGGTCTAGACATGGAAAAGACATTTGATAGTATATCCTGGCAATACTTATTCTGGGTTCTGCAGCAATATGGCTTTGATGGCCACTTTCATGAATGGCTTCGTAGTTTATATCTTAGCCCGCAGGCGTGCTTGCTGGTGAATGGGGGCCTTACCAATCCTTTCCCGCTGGGCAGAGGTACTAGACAGGGATGTCCCCTTTCCCCTTTACTCTTTATGCTAGCCCTCGAACCCTTGGTGGTAAAGCTTCGAACTGATCCTTCCATCAGGGGAATTCGGATAGGAGATAGAGAAAGTCGGATAAATCTTTTTGCAGATGACATCTTGCTATATCTTGATAATCCAACCGAAGATCTGGAGTGAGCACTTGAGATGGTCCAAACTTTTGGCAACTTCTCCGGTCTGCGAATTAATTGTGCCAAGTCCGAGTTGTTGCCCCTGGATGCTACTCACAAGGAGGCCTGGCATTCAGCTCTCTCTATACCACCTGTCGAAGGGCCGCTGCGGTATCTCGGAGTGTATTTGAGCCCCGATTTGTCCCTCATGTATCGGTATAATGTCCGACGCCCTCTTGAGCAAATCGCGGCTCATTGTGACCGAAGGCGGGAGCTACCATTAGGCCTGTGGGGTAGAGTAGCTTTAACTAAAATGGTTCTCTTGCCGAAACTTCTGTATCCGTTACAGACTCTCCCTGTATGGCTCTCCGCCCGGGATGTGAAGGTTTTTCGCTCCATTATTTCTACTTTCATTTGGCGCCACAAGAGGGCTCGCATTAGTTATACTAAGTTGATGCTGGATAGCTCACGGAGCGGATTGAACCTCCCAGATATCAGACTTTATAACGTAGAGGCTCTGTTTCGCTTTATCCATGAGGGCTGGACGGGACATTACAAATATGCTCCTTGGAGGTGGCTCACTTCCAGGTGTGCGCCGCACTCCTTTTTGGCTTTGTTACACTGGCAGCCATTAGCGGTCCCGGGGAGTTCCCCGAAAATGCGTCTTCTCCAACCGATTTGGCTAGCATGGAGGTGGTGGAGGAGACAACAGCGGAAAACACCTGCTGCGTCGGGGATGCTGCCCTTGTGCGGTAATCTTGGCTTCATTCCGGGGATGGGTCCTTCTCAAATTCAGGTATGGGAGCAGCTGGGGTGTAGGACATTGAGAGATGTTTGGGAAGGGGGTGGTGGGGGTGTATTTCCCACATTTACCAAGATCCAGCAGCGGTGGAATCTGCCCTAGAACCAATTTTGGGCGTACCTTCAGGTCCGCCACTATTATACTATGCTACAATAGAGATGGGGGGGGGGGACGCTTGGCTCTGTGGTCCTCTGGATGCACAATTCTTTCTGGTCCCTCCTGCCCAGAATAAACTCTCTACGTGGTGTCATCTGCTATGGGCGACTTTGTCTCTGGGTCCCATTGATGGAATGGCCTCCAAGTGGTGGGGGGAGATGGGTTTCCAAGGAGATCGGAGAGAGTTCCTTGATTTCTTTGGATAAATTAGATTCATGGGAAGATCCTCCGACCTCCAGGAGATGCAGTTCAAGATATTACACAGGGCGTATATCTCTAGGAAGCACGAAGCGCGTATGGGTCTCTGGGAGGGGATATTTGCACCAAGTGTCGTTGCTCCTCGGGGACTTTGGTCCATCATTTTCTGGAATGCCTGTCCACTGAATTGTGGTTGCATGTTCTCCCTTTTTTTTTTTTTTAGCAGATCGGGGATTGTCCTATTCCCCGTGACTATGGCATGCTCTTATTGGGAGATCAACAGGTTTTGGAGGATTCCGGTTTCTTGGGTCCTCAGCGGAAATTTCTTTATTTAGCCGTCCTCTTGGTGAAAAAAAATCCTCTTGCAATATTGGGTGTCTGACCAATCAGCTTCCTTTACTCATTGGCTTCATCGGGTTGCACAAGTAACCCTCTTTGAAATCCAACGAACTCCCGGGGGGGGAGGGGGGCGGATAGCCCATCGATGCTATGTGGGGCTTTGGAAAGCAGCTTTGTTATTATGTCCCGGGGATTCGATGGCACAGGTGGACAATCCCTCTTGATTACAATTATAATATATATATTTTTTTTTCTACTACAACTTTTGCTACTTTTTTCTATTTTTTCTGGTTTCCCTTTCTCTTTCTTTCTTCCCGTTTCGGGGGCATTAAGTGCGATTCCCACATGAGGGGTGAGTGCTTGAGTGTGTGTGATGGTGTGTCTGTGGAGTGTTTGTTGAGTTTTGTATGGTGTGTTTGGAGTTAGCACATGTGTAGTATAAATGGAGGGTTTGCTTTTGTTTTTTCTATGAAAAATTTGCAGATTGCGACTGTAGTGTATGGCGATATTCCATTTCTTTATTTCTTTTCTGTATACTGCCAGTTACATTTACTACTCAGTTTTGTCATTATTCTGGGCCTTGTGTCCTTGCCATGTTGAATTTCTGTACACTCTGTGTTGCACTTGCTAATAAAAATTATTTTTAAAAAAAATAAAAAATCAATCAAAGGGAATTATGCTGGTATAAGATCATGACTCCATACACACACATTCCATGTTTTTGCACCATTTATTTATTTATACATTTCTTGTTGGAGAGCATTTAAGCTTTGCCTCTGATGCACACAAGTGTTGGTTTTCAACTTAAAGCCAGCTTTTCACTTTAATGCCAGCGAACCAATAGGAATCACAAAGAGAGTTTAAACTACGATGCCAGCAGACCTCTTTGCAGCGTGGGCATTGAGCACTAGATGTGCTGGCTTGAAAGTAAGTTGAATCGAACTGCAACATAACTTTAAAGTTGTTCTTTTTTTCTGTTTTTGTTCTGTAACTCTCTTTGTTATTCAGAATGATGAGATGCTTTTATCCTGCAGACACTTCCTCCCAATCCCTGAAGAAGAGGGAGTAGGGAATTGAAGCCTGCATTGAGCCACAGACAAGATCTGACAGCACAGCGTCTATTCAGCTATTCAGAGCTACAGATAAGTTTTCCTGCTACACTGTTACAATGTTTCTTATTGCTCCCTAATAACAATTGGGAAGAATTTGTTTCAAGTAGAGGAGGTAACAGTATCTAGTAATATGAACATCTGAATAGCACTTTTGAATTGAAAAAGCACTTACAGCTCAACAATCTGTTTTGACTGCAGTATTTGGTTTTCTAACAGCACTTCAAAGCACTGAACTGAACTGCATTCATTGACATATATGTTTTAACTGCTAAGAGTGGCCAGACTTTTTTTGGAATAATGCATTTATTTATGTTAAATTTAGAACATCAGCTGCAACACTGGTAGGAAGGAGGTTTTTTGACAGTGACATTATTTAACCCTTTCCGTCTGGAGAGAGGTTTTCCCTGACGGAGATCTGAGGCTTTTCCTCTTGAAACAAGTGTTTATATGCTGCATGTTCGATTCCGATATTTATCTATCCGCTATTTTTTGTCATTAAATAGTGGGGTTCCCCAGGGATCTGTGCTGGGACAGCTGCTTTTTAATATATTTATCGATTATCTAGAGATGGGAATAACTAGTGAGATAATTAAATTTGCTGATGACACAAAGTTGTTAAATAACAAGAGGATTGTGAAAAATTGCAAGAGGACCTTGTAAGGCTGGAAGACTGGGCAACAAAATGACAAATGACATTTAATGTGAACAAATGCAAAAGTGATACATGTGGGAAAGAGCAACACAAACTATAGCTACGTAATGCAAGGTTCTATGTTAGGAGTTCCTGCCCATGAAAAGAATCTAGATGTCGTTGTTGAGGATATGTTGAAACCCTTAGCTCAATGTGCTCTGACGGTGGCTAAGAAAGCAAATAGAATGTTAGGAATTATCAGGAAAGAAATGGAAAACAAAGATGAAAATGTTATAATGTCCTTGTATTGCTCTAAGGTACAGCCACACCTCGAATACTGTGTGCAATTCTGGTCGCCATATCTCAAAAAAGATATAGCAGATTTCAAAAAGGTACAGAGAAGGCCAACGAAAATGATAAGAGATAGAACGACTTCTCTATGAGGAAAGGCTAAAGCAGCTAGGGCTCTTCAGCTTGGAGAAGAGACAGCTCAGGGTGATATGATAGACATTTATAAAATACTGAGTGGGGTAGAAAGGGTAGACGTGAATCACTTGTTTACTCTTTCCAAAAATACCAAGACCAGGGGTCATGCGATGAAGCTACTAACAAACCAGAGAAAATATTTCTTCACATTAATATAATTACTGGAGTTCATTGTCGGAGAATGTGGTGAAATCAGTTAGCTTAGCACAGTTTAAAAAAGGTTTGGCTAATTTCCTAAAAGGGAAGTTCATAGGCTACTACTGAGATGGTTTGGGAAAATCCACTGCTTATTCTTAGGATAAGCAGCATACAATCTGTTTTATTACTTGGAACCTGGGTTGGCCACAGTAGGAAACAGGATACTGGGCTTCATGGACCTTCAGTCTGTCCCAAGTATGGCAATTCTTATGTTCATGTGATCGGATCTGTCAGGATTGCTTAATGTCCTCCTAAATCCCATGTACCTCTTCCTATAATTTAGCAAACCTGGTGTGACATTCCTGTATCAACAGAGACCCCTTCATTCTCTTCATACTTCACATGGTCATCCTCCTCCCAACTCCATTCTTGCTACCACCATCTTTTTTTCTTGTTCACTGTTCCGAGTCCAGGTTGCAACAGGAGTCATCCTCTGCACTGTAGCTGTACTTTTCCAACATTCTCCTTGATGCCATAATTTGTGGTAAACACCTTAATTCACACTTTGGGAAATTAAAGGAATGTTCAATATTACATCACTGCAACAGAGAGTTCCTCTCTCAAGCTGCCATCCCTCCCGATGTCTTTGTTGGTTGGGGCACTCGATAAGAGATTCATGAGCCTATCCACTCAGTTACAAACACTTACACAAACTTTGAGGTAAAACATAAGACCTCAGAAACAGAGGACATACTAAAGCAGGCCCAAAGGCAACTAGAGGTATTGAGAAAGACTGAGCACTACTATCCTTAGTTTTCATAAGTTGCTCTCCAATCCTTGGCCTGCTTATCTAACTTTGTTACTCTATCTTCCTTCATACATGCTGTGCTTTTCTTAAGCAGCACTACATGCTTTCTCTCCTCCATCACAACTCAAGACTCAATATTTCATGTGATATGCCTTTTTGCTAGCTTGGTCCTCATTTACTGAATTCCTTCCCACTGGATATTACGTTAGAACCCTTCTATCAGAAGTTCAAAAGAAATCAGTCAAGACAATTATTTAAATCTCACATACAGATAAACTCGATCTTCTATACTCTCTTTCACTTAGCGGCTTTCACTCACTCACCGGGTCCCCTTCCTCCTTAGTTATGTTTGTCTTCTGTAGTCTTATGTCTTGTGTTTTGTATGCCCCCATGGTAATCTTGATGTTTTGTTTTTGATGTTGTTTCTTTTAATTTTGGTTGTGCTTGGCTGCATCCTGGTGTGATTAGAGGTATATTAAGCCTTAAAAATAAAGAACAAAATTGATGATATTGAAAATAGATCACATCGAGGTAACATAAGATTTGTGCATCTTTCTAAATCTCTGATGGGGTTTCCTGAACAGCTGGTGGAATGGTTGAAACCAAACACTAATGTGGGTAAACTGCAGGTTGAGAGGACACACTGTACATGCAAAATAGTGACTAGATTAGGCCATGAGTAATCATCAGCAAAACCCTAAATTGTGTTCACAAGATGGCCCTCCTATGAATGAATAAAAAGAATAACCTGAGCTACGACAAGCAGATCTATATATTTCAGGAGCACTTGGCATGAATATCGGTGAAACAACAGGAATTAGGGCCTGTGTGCACCAAGTTGTCACTTCAGAAGATCCAGTTCACCTTGCTTTAACTAGCCATTCTATGTATAAAGGAGAGATAAATGTTTGTGCTAAAGTGGCAGAGGAAGTACTAGCCAAGATAGCAGCTGGCAGATGAGAAGAGACGCAGATCTTGCCTATACAGTGGCAAGCAGTTGCAAGATGAATTAAAAGCATGAGGTCCACATTATAAGTAGATGTGTTAGCCAAGTTAGGACTGATACATGAAGCCCTGGTCTGCTCTTTTTGGATTAAGTCAGTCATCAATTAAGAAGAAGAGATTATTGGATTTTTTTTCTGTCAGATTTTGGATACTTGATTACTCTTGCTAAAAATACTGGATATAAATGTATCTTCAGGAGAACTTTTTCACCAACCTAACTTTCTCTGTTGCAGGGGACACAGACAATTTGCATTACTTGTACTAAATGCACTAATTCATGCTAGGTGTGCCCATGAATAGAACTGCATCTTTATAAGGTTTTCTATACTACATGAGTCAGCTTAAAATGTATGTCTAACAAATCAAGTTTGTTTGAAATTTCTTGCTGTTGCCAGTTGGATATACGTGTCTAGAATGAATGCGATTCATGTAAATGGAAAAATGTTACCAAAGGAAAACGTGTGTGTTTTGGAATGAGCAGTTGTTTCAGAGGGTGGAGCTGATCTAACGCACCAACCAGAATCTCTGGGCACTAGCAGGCAGCCATTTTTTTACATGATTGGAGTATTTGGTAGAAGGGTAATAAAAGCCTTTTTTTGTAAGGTGAGAGATGTGGATTGAAAGGGATGCACCCCATGAAAAAAAGACTATACTCACCTGCTACATATCCACACTACTATGTCACAAATAGATTACACCAGACAACCTGATTTTTGTTTCCATGTGTGTTTTTATAGATGTTTGGATGTTGATCACAGAAATCATATCAAAGCTTTTCTATTACAAATGGTTTTCCAGAAATTTCCAGATATTTGTCATGACACATGTGCATTAACATGACATCACTAGTAAATGAACATCGTTCAGTATAAATATATTAATGATGTCATTTAGCCCTTAGTTCAGTAAACAAGCTAAGAAGCCAACTAGAGGTTGGAGTGAGGGTTGTGAAAATATTAGCCTGATGTCCCTGGATAACACCTGTTACAGGTAAGTAACTGTGCTTTATCCCAAGACAAAAAGACAGCATATTCTCACATGTGGAACTCTCTCCTACATTGCTGTTTTAATATATTTTTACTTTTCCATAAATTTTGTGCCACTTAATACTGTGTGCTGGTACTCTTTTTCTCTTTCTCACATGATTGCTCCTAACATGATTGCTGCCAGTACAACGTACGTTGCAGTTTCGATTGTGTTTGGCATCTCATTTTGTAAGTTTACTCCCAAACAAGGTTTTATTTAGTTCATACATATATGTATGGGAAGGAGGAAGGAAGGAAAGAAAGAAAGAAAGGAAAGAATAAAAATATTTTTTTGGCTATTGGCTGAGTAAATGTATTTTTTGTTCTAGTCTCTTATACTTTTTTTTTTTTTTTTTTAATCAGCTGGATGATCTCAGTGCTGGTATGTTCAGTTTCACTTTCCGCCTTTTCTGTTTTGCTACTTGAGACCTGAGTTGGCAACAGGATACTGGACATAATGGACCTTCTGTCTTTCCCAGTATGACAATTCTTATGTTCTTATGTTATGTTTTCTATGATACATCTTTTCACACTTCATTCCTTTTTAGATGACTGCATCCTTTTATCTACTGTCACTTTTGGTTTTCTCAACAACAGAAATTTTTGCATTCAAACTTAGTCACTTTTAAGAATTACAGTGTTCCTCTGCGAATTCACGGTTCGCGGACTCACTAACTTGCGGTATGCTCCGACCGCCTCTTCCTGTTACTATAAAGTCAGGTTACACCAATCAGGAGCTGCGTGTCAAAGCAGTTCCTGATTGGTGTAGCCTGATTTTAGTAACAGGAAGAGGCGGTCAGAGCATACCGTGAATGATTTTCTGCACTTGCTGGCGCCCCAGCTGCCCTCTCCTGCCTCTTGACAGGCGCAAAAACCGCATTTGCGGTTTTTCAAAATTCACGGGTGTTCCTGGAACTGAACCTCCGTGAATTTTGGGGAAGTACTGTACTCTCATAGGGTATCATTTTATGAACCATTTTGTTTACATAATTAGTTTTATCGGTATTTTTTGAACACCACTATGTGTTACATTCTCCTCGCCTTTTTATAAACTCACATTCACTATTGTGACACACACACATTTATTTTATTTCTTATATTTATCTTTATTTGTGTCTATGATACATGTTTTTATAGGTCCCCTGATGAAGGCAGCATTATATGCCGAAACACGGACCGTGTAGAGTCCATGTCATCTATACAACCATCTTGCCGCTGTACCACAAGTTAGCTGATGCAATATACTGTATTTGGGTCATCATTTTTCTCTACTACCATATATCTAGGTGGAAGTCCTCATATGCGGATGACCAATTAATTCTTATGCAGACTGGTACAAAATTGGGACGTTGTTTCAGTTTCCAGATACTATTGTTTTTATGGCTTAATATTTATGCTTCTTATATTGTTAATAAACCCGTAAGTGTCCAGTTTATCTACTCCACTTTGCTGGGTTTTTTCTGGTATTTTGTAGATGATGGGCTGATGCTAATGGAACTGAGGTCTATATGCACTAAGAGGATCAGTAAGACCATGTGGGTCTGCAGCAATCCAATTTTGTGGCCAATTCAGAAAGAGCTATTGATGCACTAAAAAGATTGCATACAAATGATTCACATGGATGTTCATCATAATCCCAAACTCTGGCATCCGATGATCGCTGTGAGAGCGACTCTCACACATGAGCAGAGCCGGCAGGGGAAGCCCAAACAGCTAAGAGGCAGAAGAAAGCCTCCTGCAACTCAACTATTTGGGCAGGAAACTTTTTTTTTAATGGGCACAGATGCTGTGTGTTTTGCACATGGCAGGAGGAAGTGGGCATTCCTCCTGCTGTTTTGCTGCCAAGGGAGGGAGGGGGGAGTCCCCATGACAGGAAAGAGTGGGCATCCCTCCTGCCATTTTTGCAGGCGCGGTGGGGTGCAGTTCATGGTGCCGGTTCATCGGGAAGAGCTGTCATTGGCCGGGGGGGGGTGCTTTTTTCTCTCTTTTTTTAATGGGACAGATATTAAGTGTTATATTCACACCATCTGTGCCCATTAAAAAAATGGTTAGACAGGTAAGCGACTGATCTTGACCAGTCACTTTTTTTGGTTGGATTGCTAAAAGTGATCACATTTTTAGTGCATCGAGAAGCCATGTTAGAGCATCAATCGCTCTACTAGTTTACATGGCAATTTAATATTAGTCAGCTTATTTGCATGGTCAGCTTGGAGAATGAGTGATTATGCCGAAAACCAAGAGGTGAGCCATTTTCTGTATCGGGTCAGCAAATGCGATCATCACTAAAGTTGTTAAAACAGGTTTAGCAACGATCATTGGCTTTAGTGCATCTAGGCCCGAGTCTTTACAGGTAGCCTTTTCAGGAACTGGAGGGCTTTAGGAAGCTTAAATTTGCAAAAAACTGAAACTCTCCCCTTCGGGGGATGCTGACCCAGAGATTGGGGGCCCCATTTTGGGGGGATTCAAAGAGATATTTAGTATCTACCTTCCAAGAGATCTGTCTTATAACAAACCAACATTCAGGCCTTACTACACAAATCGGGCATTCTAAAAGTCTGGACTTCCCTGCTATTAACTCTGAACTGATGAAGAGCATAGTTTCATATGGTTTTATTCCACAAATGGTATTTCAAAGCCTAACTTAACTCTGCAACAACTCCAATGCCCCTTGGATAAAGGGGAACTGTCTTTTCTAGATTTTTTTTCTGCTATAACATTGCCTGCAATATAAGCCATTTAATAGACTGGATATTCTCTTTTCATATACACCACTTGAAACAGAACAAGATGGTTCAATCCATTAGATCTCAGAAATGTGTTACATGCCCCATAATCACATTTGCCACATTATACTTTAGATTTGCATTAGTGAACCCTTTAAAGAAAACCTCGGTATGCCGCAATTCGGCTACTGAAAAACCTTGGTTCTTTCAATCTCATCACCCCACAACTAAATGAACTACACTGGCGACCCATAGGGAAACGGATCATCTTCAACAATTGACTATTGCCTTCAAGCGCTTCCACAACAGGGCCACTCAATACATAACTGAAAAACTCCCGATCTATCAACCGATCAGACCGCTCAGATCACATCACGAAAGCCAACTGTGCATTCCACTAGCGCACCAGCTCCATCTGGAAACTGCCTGGAAACAATCCTTTCTTCATACCGTGGCAAAACTGTGGAACCAGCTCCCCCCAAACATCCCCCCCAGAAGACTTACTACCTTTCCAGAAAGTGGTAAAAACCATCTTGTTCTCAAACCAGGGCACTCCTGGACTGACACCTTAAAGACCAAGCCCTAACAGCATACTGCTAGTAACAAGGTACGGATATTCCCTCTTCCATCATAGCTATTGACCTGAATACATTGACCTGGCCTCGGTGCTATTGACCTGAATATATGACACGATCTTAATCCAGAGAGCAACAAGAAGAGGCACTGGAGATGTCACAACCAACTAATGGTCACGAGTCTTTTATTTAAAGTAAAACATCTAAAACATAGTCCCAACTAGGATCCAAATTTCGGTGACTACGTTGCCTTTCTCGGGGGACAGTAGTGAGCTTATGACACTGCGAACGTATGAACGTGTCGGCATCTCTACTTTGTGAAGTAATCAATATACAATTTGGACGTTATATAGAGAAAGCTTCCACAATAACACAGTTATAACACATACTATAAAAACAGAAGAAGCCAAGTGCTAGAATTAATTAATTTATCAAATCTATTCATTAAATCATACCCAATTTTTGCCATCAATATATTTTATAAATATGCTGATTCCCCACTCTCACAAAACATACAACATTACAATTTACAACCTCATGTTGCAGCCCGGGTATACACCTGTGCTGCAAAAAAAACCTAGAACATCAGTCCCTCGATATCCAATCTTTAAAAGTCAATCCAATGAAAATATCACTGTTAATCTTCTACTCCGCGGACTTAACTCCTGTGGTATTTATAAAATCGTGCCGCTTTGGGTTCGCCTCCAAAAACAACTGATACTCAGCCAGCCCAACACAATCTTGTGTATACACCCCTGATGCTTTGCTCCTTTTACTGTGAATGCCCCTCTGTCCTCTCACCTCCCAGCAATAAACTATGTACGTACTATTATGCATGTACCTCTAAAACACTATGATTATATCGTCTCAACCCTACAGTATATACAATGTACCTTTATTCCTGTACCCCAATCAATGTAAATGTACTACTGTAACCCGTTCTGGGCTTATGGGTAGGACGGGATATAAAATTGAAAGAAATAAAGTAATAAAATAAATAAAGAAGGGCTTACCCTCTACCTAGTAATGGTAAGCACTAATTGCACTAAGGTGAACCCTTACACAGTTGATTTTAGACCAGAATCAGAGAGAAGTAGAAGATATTCAAGCACATTTCGTGTAGGGCAAGAAAGAGGATCAAGCGTCTTGCCCTCACACCAAACATTTTCCATAGTGGAATCTTTCCTGGAAGCCTACAGAATCCTGGAGACACCCTCATGCAGTTAAAGGAAAGCAAGTTCTATGCTCTCAACATCTAAGCCATGAGGGCCAGGGACTGGAGAATGGGATGCAGAAGAGACCCCTCATTCAGTATGATTAGAGTAAGAAAACTGTCCAATCTCCCTGGTTCTTTTGGAGGACAAATCCAGAAGAAGAGGGAATCACAACTGCCTTGGCCAGTAAGGCACAATGAGTCGTCCTACTTGAATTTCAGCCAAGTCTCCCTTATGAAAGGAATCAGAGGCCGGGAGCCACGAAAAAAAATAAAAGGAAAGATAAGCACCAAAAATAAGAAAAATCTTGTACTACTAACAGAAATAGAGAAGAGGCAGGAAGGCAAAAAGTAAAATAAAGATCACAACTTGCTATCACAATGAAAGACATGTCTCTTCAGTTCCACAAAGAAAGTGAACTGCAGGACCTGCACAACTCGACCAGGTGGGAAAGCACTTGTACATGTGTAGTATAGGCCTACCAACGGCTTCTGTAATACTTTGGGAACACTGGATAGCATCCACACTGGGTCCGTTGGAAGATATCACCCACTTGTGAGAAACCTATCACCTGCATACCTGTGGAGAATTTATTTTTTTTGTGCATAATGTCCTGGCACTGAAACAAGGCATTACATGTCTTCTTTGTATAAAACCACAGAAGTTCAGAACTGGGCATCATAAGGCACTTTCCTATTTTGGGTAGTTCGTTTTATGAAAATGATAAAAAAATCTCAATATAACCTACCGATGTGTCCAATATCATTGGATCTACATCAGCCAAACTCGCACCAACTTTTACTCGTTCCCGAAGTATTCCACTTGCTAAATCTTCTGATCTGAAGTTCATAGGTAGACATCTGTTGGCACAAAGACAAGTAGGACATGTATTAATTATGTGTGAAGCTGAAAAAGCACAGTTACTTACCGTAACAGGTGTTATCCAGGGACAGCAGGCAGATATTCCCACACATGGGTGATGTCACCGACAGAGCCCCGGTACGGACTCTTGAAAAGTGAATCGTAACTTTAAGCTTAGAAAGTTCGCGATTAGCCCACACCACAAATGCACGAGTTAAGATAAGCCAGCTAAGAAGCCAACCAGAGGAGGTGGGTGGGTTGTGAGAATATCTGCTTGCCGTTCATTCAAGATAATGAGGGGAATAAACTTAGTAGATAAAGACAGGTTGTTCACCCTCTCCAAGGTAGGGAGAACGAGAGGACACTCTCTAAAATAAAAAAGGGATAGATTCCATACGAACGTAACCAGAGAGTGGTGGAAAATTGGAACGCTCTTCCGGAGGCTGTCATAGGGGACAACACCCTCCAGGGATTCAAGACAAAGTTAGACAAGTTCCTGCTAGACCAGAACGTACGCAGGTAAGGCTAGACTAGGGCTCTGGTCCTTTACCTCAGCGCCGCCGCGGGAGCGGACTGCTGGGCACGATGGATCACTGGTCTGACCCAGCAGCGACAATTCTTATGTTCTTATGTAGCATATTCTAATCTAATCTAATCTTCCATCTGTGAGTGGCACTTACCTATACAGGCTCAATGAGATAGATCAAAGAGGAAGGGGAAAGTAGTAGGAGAAGGGGGCATGGAGAAGCAAGAGGAGGGACCTAGAAGTAAGGGGGTGCTATACAGAAATTAAGACAGTTAATTGTCAAAGAGGTGAGTCTTCAGGTTTTTTTCTGAATGTGGTGTAGTTTGTCTCTTTCTTGATGGCTTCTGGTAGGTCATTCCAGGTTTTTACACCCAGATAAGTTAGCATAGAGTAGAAAATTCACTTGTAGTGGAGGTATTTTGTGGATGGCAGGTTTAGTTGGATTCTGTTAAGGATTCTTTTTGATGTCGACCAAGCAGTAGAGAATAATTGGATGAGAGGGGCTGCTGAGTTTCCGTATAGAATCTGGTGTAGGATACATGACGATTTAAAAATTATTCGGGATGATATTGGGAGCCAGTGAAGTTGCCTGATGAAGGTTGTGAATGAATCAAATTTCTTTAATTTGTACATTAGTCTAACGGCTGTGTTCTGGATGAGTTGCAGTTTGCGGGTAAGAGTAGTATTGATGCCAAGGTAGGCGGAGTTGCAATAGTCCAGTTGAGGTAGAACCATCATCTGAACGATCAGAACAAAGTGGTGTGGGTGGAAGTATGATCTTGTGAGTCGCAGTTGACGCACAGTGTAGATGGTCTTTTTCCGAAGGTTACATATTTGTGATTCCTTTGTGAGAGTGTCGTCTAAGATGCAGCCTAGTACCTTGGTGGATTTTTCCATTATGCGAGTGATGCCCGATGGAAGAGTGAGGTTAGAAATGACATTCTGTTGTGTGGTGCGGAAACCAATACCTTTGGTCTTAGTGGCGTTCAGTTTCAGCTTGTTGTTCATTGTCCAGGTTTGAATTTTATCTATATTGTTTGAAATTTTTTCGGTAATATCAGGATGGTTATTGGTTATGGGGATGAGGAGGAGGAGGATATTGTTGGCATAAGATAGTACAGTTTCGTCTTTCATTTTGATGTGTCCCAGCGTGCTCATGAATAAATTGAATAGGATTGGGGATAATGGGGAGCCTTGTGGGATGCCACAGAATGCCTTCCAAGGGTTGGAATATGATTCTTGCCTTTTGACCAAGTATTCGTGATTTTGGGTAGTTGGTGAACCATTTCAGTACAGTTCTTGTTATTCTGATTCTGAAAGTTTGGTTAGGTGTAATTGGTGGTTCAACTGTTTGATTTTAGTGATTAGAGTGATGATGAGGAGCTCGGTGCTGTGCTTTTTTTGGAAGCCATATTGGGATATATGGAGGCAGGAGTGTTGCTCTATGTATGAGGCAAGCTGCTTGCTGACATGGGACTCAAGGATTCTCACATATGGGTGACCTCCAAGCTAACTAGAAAGGGATGGAGGGAGAATTTGCCTTTAAGAAAACAAATTTTGCAAAACTGACTGGCCGAAGTGCCCATCCCGTCTAGAAAAAATTTCCAGAGAGTAATGTGAAGTAAAGGTTTGAACTGAGGACCAGGTGGCAGCTTAGCAGATTTGTTCAATAGGAGTAGATCTGAGGAAAGCTACAGAAGCTGCCATAGCACGGACCTTATGAGCAGTGACACGGCTCTCAAGAGGCAGTCCGGTCTGAGTATAGCAGAATGAGAAACAGGCAGCCAACCAGTTGGAAATTGTCCTTTTGGTTACAGGATGACCCAACTTGTTAGGATCAAATGAGATGAAAAGTTGGGGAGATGTTCTATGAGGCTTTGTCCGATCGATGTAGTAGGCCAAAGCACGTTTACAGTCCAACATTGGCAGCACTGTTTCTCCAGGATGTGAATGAGCCTTAGGAAAAAAAACTGGAAGAATGGACTGATTGAGATGAAAATCCATAACTACTTTTGGTAGAAACTTAGGATGCGTGCATAGAACCACTTTATCATGGTGAACAACTGTGAAAGGTGGATCTGCAACCAATGCCTGTAGCTCACTTACCCTCCTGGCAGAAGTGAGCAAGATGAAAAAAAAACAAAACTTTCCAGGTGAGAAATTTGCGATGAGCTGTTGCCATTGGTTTAAATGGTGGCTTCATCAACCTGGAAAAAACTACATTAAGGTCCCAGACGACAGGTGGAGGCTTGAGAGTTGGTTTAACATTGAAAAGTCCTTTCATGAATCTGGAGACCAATGGATGAGCAGTGAGAGGCTTTCCCTCGCCTGGCATGTGAAAAAATGTAATAGCACTGAGATGGACTCTGATAGATGTAGATTTAAGACCAGAATCAGAGAGATGAAGGAGATAATCTAGGGCCAATTCCAATGACAAGGAAGCTTGATCATGATGATGATGACGGAGACACCAGGAAGAAAACAGAGTCCACTTTTGTTGATAACACTGTGAGTAGCCTTTTTCCTAGAAGCGTCAATAATAGTGCGGACAGGCTGAGAGAGATGCAATGTTGTCAACCCAAGAGATACCAAGCTGTCAGGTGTAACAATTGCAGGTTGGGATGAAGAAGAGCTCCTTGATTCTGTGTAAGCAGAGTAAGAAATATTGGAAGAAGTATGGGTTCCCAGGCGCTGGGCCACTGAGGAGATATGAGTATCATGGTGGCTGACTCCTGCTTGAGTTTGAAAAGAGTTTTCAGGATGAGAGGAGTGGAAGGGAATGAATAGAGGAACAGTTGCGTCCAATCCTGAAGAAATGCATCTGCTTCCAGGTGGTGAGGAGAGTAAAGCCTGGAGCAGAAGCAGGGTGGTTTATGATTGTGGGGAGCTGCAAATAAGTCCACCTGAGGAGTGTCCCATTGTGCAAAGATGGACTAAAGAGTTGTCGAGCTGAGGCTGGAGAATTCTGCTGAGGTTGTCTGCCAAGGAATTCTGTTCGCCCTGAATGTAAACTGCTCTGAGAAAAAGATTGCGTGTGGTCACCCACAGCCAAATCTTTTGAGCTTCCTGACAAAGGAAAAGAGAGCCCGTGCCTCCTTGCTTGTTGATGTAGTACATCGCTAGTTGATTGTCCGTGCAAAAGAGGAGAACTTGGTTGGACAGGAGATGTTGAAAAGCTTTTAGTGCATAATACATCACTCTGAGCTCCAGTAAATTGATGTGAAATTTGCATTCTTTGGAAGTACAATAACCCTGCGTTTGAAGGCCGGACATGTGCGCTTCCCAGGCGTAAGTAGAAGCATCCATCATGAGTACCTGGTGATGCTGAGGAAGATGAAGAAGACCTCTGGATAGATTGGAAGAGGTCATCCACCAGTCGAGCGACTGCAGAAGAGATGAAGTTACAGAAATATGCTGTGAGAGCGGATCTGTCGCCTGACACCATTGAGAAGCTAGGGTTCACTGAGGAGTGCAAAGATGCAATTTGGCTAGTGGGGTGACATGAACCGTGTGGCCTAGGAGAACCATCATGCGTTTTGCAGAGATTGTTTGAAGCTGAAACATCTGTTGATAGAGTTAAAGCAAGGCAGCTAGGTGATCTGGAGGAAGAAACGCCCTCATGAGAGTAGTATCCAGAATAGCACCGATGAACTGAAGACATTGAGTTGGTTGGAGGTTGGACTTTGGGAAATTGATTTCGAAACCCAAGGTTTTAAGGAAAGAAATGGTGTGAGTCATCACCAGTGTCACCTTCTAAGAAGATGAAGCCTTGATCAACCAGTCGTCCCGATAAGGAAGCACCTGAAGACCCTGAGATTGGAGGGCTTCTGCCGCCACTACAATTAAGCACTTCGTGAAGACTCTGGGAGAAGATACAAGGCCAAACGGAAGAACTTTCCACTGGTAGTGATAATGAATGATTTGAAAGTGAAGGTATCTTCTGGAAGCCGGATGAATTGGTATATGCAGATAGGTCCAGAAAGCATAGCCATTCGTTCTGAGCCAATAGGAGATAAAAGAGGGCGAGAGAGAACATTCGAAACTTCTCTTTGACACGATATTTGTTGAGAGCTCGGAGATCCAGGATGGGTCACAGTCCTCTTGTCTTTTTGGGAACCAAGAAGTATCGGGAGTAAAAACCTTGATTGTGTTGAGGAAGGAACTTCCTTAATGGCACTGAGGAGAAGGAGGGATTGAACCTTCTGGAGTAGAAGAGAGGACTGCGCTAGATTTAAAGCAGACTCTCTTAGAGGATGGTACAGTGGAAGGGTGTGAAAATGAAGAATATACCCTTGATGAATGATGTTGAGGACCCAAAGATCCAATGTAACGAGCTCCTAGCGATTGATGTGAATCTGAAGACGTCCCCCTATGGGCTGAGGCAGAGAAAGGAGCAGAGGAATGCTGTCTATGCTCTGAAGGAGCACATCAAAAAGGCTGTACAGGTTTTTCAGGAGCAGCAGGTTGTTTAGGTTGTTGATGTGGCTGTTGTCGCTGCCTACAAGGCTGAGGAGGTGCGTTGGTAAGAAACAGGCTTAAAAAGCCGAGCAGGTGGAGCCTTCTTTTTGGGCTTAACCTACACATTCCATCTGGTTTCATGAGCCAACAGCTTTTGGGTTGCAGTGTCAGTGGAGGCTCCAAAGAGCTCATCACTAAGGCATGGAGCATTGGCTAGACGGTTTTGGGGGTTAACGTCAAGGTCTGAAACACGTAACCATGTTAGACGTTTCACTGCCACCGACATAGCTGCTGCTCGAGATGAGAGTTTGAAAGTGTCATAAACAGATCTCACCATGTACTTTTGAAGTTGCAGAGAGGTAGAGACTAGAGATTGAAATTTGTTGGCTTTATGTGAAGGCATATTGTTTAAGAAGATACTTCATGTAACAGGAAAAGAAAAAGGTATAATTGGATGCTCTGTTTGCCATCATTGAGTTTTGGTACAGACGTCTGCCAAATTTGTCCATTGTCTTACTCTCTCTACCAAGAGGAACTGACACATACACACTTGCCCCAGAGGATTTCTTTAAAGTGGATTCAACCACGAGAGACTCATGGGGCAATTGAGGCTTATCAAAACCAGGCAAGGGGACCACCTTATAAAGAGATTCCAAACGTTTAGGAGCCACTGGCACAAAGAGAGGAGTCTCAAGGTTTTTATAGAAAGTTTCCCTCAGAAAGGCATGGAGTGGAAGCTTTAATATTTCCTTAGGAGGAAGATCATAATTAAGTGTTTCCAAATACTCTTTGCTGTATTTGGAATCAGCCTCCAAAGAAACTTCCAGATCATGTGCCATCTGTCTCAAAAATTTGGAAAAAGAAAGTTTTTCTGAAGGAGAAGATGCTCTAGTACAGTGGTCTCAAACTCAAACCCTTTGCAGGGCCATATTTTGGATTTGTAGGTACTTGGAGGGCCGCAGAAAAAATAGTTCATGTCTTATTAAAGAAATGACAATTTTGCATGAGGTAAAACTCTTTATAATTTATAAATCTTCTCCCCCCCTCCCACCGAAGGCCTGCATGTTCCCCCCCCCCCCTTCTTTGCAGCGTCCTCCAGCTTCCCCCCTGGCCTCCTGGTCTTAGTTTCAGCTAATTACCGCAGCCTGCAGAGAGGATCGCTGGTGCTGTAGCGTTCCTTGCAGGCTGCCATAGGCCTATGCAGCACGTTCCCTCTGCCGTGGTCCCGCCCCTCCTCTGACGTCAGGAGCAGGATTATGGCAAAGGGAACGTGCTGCTGAGGACAACGGCAGCCTGCAAGGATCACTACAGTACTGGCGATCCTCTCTGCAGGCTGCGGTAATTATCTGAAGGTAAGGGCAGGAGGCCAGAGGGGAAGCTGGAGGATGCTGCAAAGAGTGGGCAGCACTAGTACAGACCACGGGCCGCAAAATAGTGCCTGGCGGGCTGCATGTGGCCCCCAGGCCGCGAGTTTGAGACCACTGCTCTAGTAGGTGAATGACGGGGTGACCCAGAAGCAGAAGAATCCTCATCGGTAGATGGCATTTCAGGCTCAGTATCCCCCAATAAATTTGAATCTCTGAAAAGAGAATGATGGGATCGGTGTCGATGGCTCTGTGTCGAGGTCTCCAAATGTTTAGATTTATGAAAGACTTTGCCTGACTGTGCCAGAGTAGCTTCTCAAGATGTAGCCAAGGAGGACTGGTGCCAAAGTGGAATGCACGAGTCCTGCATCGAGGATGTCCACACCGGTGGAGTAGCAGTGAGAGGAGTGGTCGGTACTGTGAGCAACTCAGACCGGACCGACTCCTGCAGTCAGTGCCGTGCTTGCCAACAGGTGAGCCAGCGCCAAGAGGATAAAGTGCTCTCCTAACTCCTCCCGAAGCAGGTTGTCAATTTTCTGCTTAAGGGAGAGTGCCGGTACCGTTTGCTTCTTTTTGGTGATACGGATGGCTGGTCAACATGGTCCGGAGATGATTGGGCCGAAGAGAAGGCACTGACCGATATCTGAGCCGTGCGTTTGCGGGACTTATGCAAGGTCAGCAGGACTTGACTCACTGCAGCTTGGACTTGTATCCCGGAAGGGGTAGTGAAAGGCTTTTTAGCCAGCTTACCCAGAGACATGGTGAATTGTGACACCGGAGTCAAAGTTGGTGGATCCACCCTCGGTGTCATCTTGGGCAGTGCAGTCTTGGTTGGCGCAGATGGAGATGAATTGAGCTCCGTTTCCATTGCAGCGCCAAAGAGCTGCTTTTGTTGAAGCAACCGATTCTTAAGAATGTGCTTCTGAAGGGAAGAGCAGCGGGAGCAGGAGTCGGGATGGTGCTCGGGTCCCAGACACTGCAAGCACCAGCGGTGAGAGTCGGTGACAGAAATGGCCCGATCACAGCGACTGCACTTTTTGAAACCCGTCGGCGGGACAAGGATGGGAAGACAGTCGTTGAGAAATCAAACTCGATGGCGAAAAGAGTCCATAAGGCCACGTTGGGCAAAAGCCCACAACGGCAAAAGAAAAAAAGGGATTTTTTTTTTTTTTTTTTTAGGTTTATATGGATAAAAAAAGGAAAAACGAAAGAACTGTGACAAAAAAGTCACAATCCGCGAGAGCAGGAAGGCAAGAGAGAGAAAAAAATTAAACAGGTGTTGAAAAAAAATCTTACTAGCTCCGCAGAAACTAGAAAACTGAGGGACCACGCACCTACATTGGGCAGGAAGGCACTTGTGCATGCGCGGTGCAGATTAATCGCAAGCTTTCTAAGCTTAAAATTGCAATCACTTTTCAAGTGTTCATACTGGGGTTCCATCGGTGATGTCACCCATGTGTGAGAATATGCTGCCTGCTTGTCCTGGGATAAAATTCACATTACAAGGGACGATCTAGTATTTGATTTAATTCTAAAATTGCCATCTTTCTTTGGCCAGCATTTTCCAGATTCAATCATCAATCAGAACTATACCTGCAGGGAAGATCTTTTACTAAAGATTAGTGCACATTATCTGCCATAGGACTCATTCAATTGCTATGGGCTTTACTATATATAAGATGCACTAATCTTTAATAAAAATCTTCCTTAGTGAATTACAAGCTTTAGTGATAAATCCCCAACTCCAAAACAGAAAACTTGGTCCATGACGTTCTGCAACACACAACTTCCATCTATTATGACATCCAGTCTCATAGTTTAACACCAAACTGGTATCCCTATTACTAGATATCAACTTAGGAAAAGTTGGACCTTCAGGCTGTCTACATGTGTTTAATTTAAAGACCTTTTCCCACATCCTGTTGTTACTATTCAATGATAAGTTGAACTCATCGTCTCTGCTCAAAAAAATTAGAGGCAAACAGAGTGATGGAACTTTTGCTTTTATCATCTACTATGTTATATTGTGTCACACATTATACAAAAATTTTAATTTCATGGTCCACTCCTCCATTCCTCAAGGAAACACCTGACCTCACATTATATGCAAAACTACATCTAACACTTTCTCTATGTTCTTATTATACATTTGCCATTCAGTAAACTAAATAATGTTAATTCATTAATGATTTCAAATGCTAGTATACATATTTGCTATTTTTCGATTTCCACGATTTCTTTGAAACAGAAAATCAAGTGTACTAAATTATTTTTGTAATGCTTATTTGCTGCATTGTTCAAAGTACAATCTCTGAATACCTGTTTCTAGCTCTGGCCATGCTTTTAGATTTTCTTCTTTCAAACCGCTCTTCATCTGAAGATGAGGTTGTATCACTGCTATGGATAGCATGCTTCTTCCTCCTATTTAAAAAGAATTAATTAGAAACAGAGAAAATGTCCACAAATGTAGCCCAGTCTGCCCATCCACATCATCTCTTTCACCTCTGCTACCCCCTTTATTCCTAATACCTCTTCTTCTACTACTACTACTTATCATTTATATAGCACTGAAAAGTATATGCAGTGCTGTACATTTTGACATTTATACATGGTCCCTGCTCAAAAGAACTTACAAGTTTCAAGTTTATTAAAAGTTTGTTGTACACGCAATATCAAGTACTTCAATGCGTATGACAAATAGGGATGTTCAGCAGCCACAGGGAAACTTTCACGCGGCTGCTGTAATTGCTTTTCCTGCTCCCTATCGGCAGCGGAGATAATTTCCGGGACATGCACAGGTTGGAGGAGGGCCGAGTCACACTTCTTCGTAACTAGGGCTTATTTTCAGGGTAGGGCTTATATTAAGACCTAACCCGAAAATCATGCTAGGGCTTATTTTCGGGGAAACACAGTAGTAATAGAATTTTGGGCAGGAGATCAAGTTCAGCAATCTTTAAACATAAGTCTGGGAATGATTCAACAGGATGTGTTTCTCATTGTAGTCCGTTTTGTTTAAAGAGTGAAGTATCTGAGGTTGAAATGAGGACCAAGAAGATGATTTAAGCATAGAGGGTGAGTTTGCCATAGTGGGTGAAAGTTAGAGTAGGCAAAGTTAGATTGTTGGAGCACATTGTGTTTATATGTCTTAGTGATGGGATAGTTAACAAATTCTGTGAAACAGAACGAAGGGTCCTGTGTTGAGCGTAGGGAATGAGAAGTCTGTTAATGAATTCAGGAAGATTACCATATCAAGTTCTGAATGTTAATAATAAAATTTTATAGGTGATTCTATGCTCAACTGGCAGCCAGTGAGCTTTGATCAGTAAGGGAGATACATAATCATACTTTTTGCCTGGAAAATACTTTTTACTGATGTGTTCTGCACTATTTGTAGACATCTGATTTCTTTTTTAGTTATTCCTTTATATAGGGTGTTACAGTAATCAAGGCATGAGATCACAAGTGAGTAGATTAAGATATTTACTGATAGTGGGTTGAGGACTTTAGAAAGGGATGGAATCATATGTAGTCTATAGAAGCATTTCTGTACTACTGCGCTAATTTTGTCGTGGTAAGTAAATTTATCATCAAGAAAAACGCCTAGCAGTTTAAGAGTATGGACTCTTTGAACAGGAGTTTAATTGAACTGGCTAAAGTGAGTCCTCCTTTAATGGAGGAAGAATATCATGTTTGCTTTATTTATGTTTAAAGACAACATGTTTGCACGTAATCATGTCCTAATTTTTTCTAATTTATGATTTATGATGTTAATTTCATCTGCGTTGTCTAAATCAATGGGGTGGATCAACTGAATGTCACCACATAAGCGAGCATATAGAGAAACCAATTGACTATCCTAGAATTTAAGTGGAGCCAAAAAGATATTGAATAATAATGGGGATAGAATTGAGTCAAGGGATTACAGAGTAATTAGTGAAGGAGTCGGAACTTGTAGAATTAAGAACATAAGAATTGCCGCTACTGGGTCAGACCAGTGATCCATCGTGCTCCTGCGGCGGCCCTCTGGTCAAAAACCAGCACCCTAACTGAGACTAGCCCTACATGCGTACATTCCGGTTTAGCAGGAACTTGTCTAACTTTGTCTTCAATCCCTGGAGGGTGTTTTCCCCTATGACAGACTCTGGAAGAGCGTTCCAGCTTTCTACCACTCTCTGGGTGAAGAAGAACTTCCTTACGTTCGTCCGGAATCTATCCCCTTTCAATTTTAGAGAGTGCCCTCTCGTTCTCCATACCTTGGAGAGGGTGAACAACCTGTCTTTATCTACTATGAATGTTTCGATCATGTCCCCACTCAATCTCCTCTGTTCGAGTAAGAGGCCCAGTTTCTCTAATCTTTCACTATAGGGCAACTCCTCCAGCTCTTTCATCTTAGTTGTCCTTCTCTGGATCCCTTCAAGTAGCATCATGTCCTTCTTCATGTACGGCGACCAGTGATGGACACAGTACTCCAGGTGAGGGCGCACCATGGCCCGGTACAGCGGCATGATAACCTTCTCCGATTTGTTCGTGATCCCCTTCTTTATCATTCCTAGCATTCTGTTCGCCCTTTTCGCTGCTGCCGGACATTGCATGAACAGCTTCATCAACTTGTTGATCAGAACTTCCAAGTCTCTGTCCTGGGACGTCTCTCCAAGTACTGCTCGTACATCCTATATTCTTGCATGAGATTTTTGTTACCGACATGCATAACTTTACACTTATCCACGTTGATGCCCATTTCTCGAGCCTGATTATGTCACATTGCAGATCTTCGCAATCCCCTTGTGTCTTCACTACTCTGAATAACTTCGTATGGACCACAAATTTAATCACCTCACTCGTCATATCTATGTCCAGATCATTTATAAAGATGTTGAAGAGCACGGGTCCAAGCACCGAGCCCTGCGGCAACCCACTGGTAACGATCTTCCAGTCCGAGTATTGTCCATTTACCCTCACTCTCTGTTTGCTATGCTCCAGCCAGTTTTTAATCCACATGAGTATTTCACCCTCAATTCCACGACTCAAAGTAGTCATTCATGCGGAACCTTGTAGAACGCATTCTGAAAATCCAGATATACGTCAACTGGGTCGCCCTTGCCTATCTGCTTGTTTACTCCTTCAAGAAGTGCAGCAAGTTTGTCAAACAAGATCTGCCTTTGCTGGATCCGTGCTGGCTGGTCCTCATCAGACCGTGTCCATCAAGGTGATCAATGATGCGGTTCTTTATCAGCGCCTATACCATCTTTCCCGGTACCAAGGTCAGAATGACTGGTCTATAGTTTCCCGGGTCTCCCCTCGAACCTTTTTTGAAGATCGGCATAACATTTGCCAACTTCCAGTCCTCCGGAATATACCCCGATTTGATCGACAGATTGGCTATTAGTTGAAGCAGTTCAGCTATAGTCCCTTTCAGCTCCTTGATGACCCTTGAATGGATACCATCCGGTCCTAGGGATTTATCGCTCTTAAGCCTATCAATCTGCCTGCATACCTCTTCTAGACTGACCGTTAACCCTGTTAGTTTCCCGTTTTCACTTCCAGCATATAGCCTGATGGGTTCCGGTATGCTGTGTATATTCTCTTCGGTAAATACAGACACAAAAAATGTGTTCAGTCTGTTGGCGATTGCTTTGTCTTCCTTTAGCGCTCCCTTTATTCCTTGGTCATCCAATGGTCCCACTGATTCCTTCGTGGGTCGTTTCCCCTTAATATATCAAAAGAACGGCTTGAGGTTTTTCACCTCCTTGGCTATTTTTTCCTCATAGTCTCTTTTGGCCCCTTTTACCGCCTTATAGCACCTGCATTGATGTTGGTTGTGCTTATTCCAGTTTTCGTCAGTTTTTGATCTTTTCCATTCCTTAAACGAAGTTTTTTTTGTCTCTGATCGCTTCCTTTACCTCTACAGTGAGCCGATCAGAAAAGTAAGAGATGAACCAATCCATGACTGGGCCCAAGATTCCAATATCGAGAAGGCATTGTAATAGGAGCTTGTGCTTTTTTAGGACTTCTCTTTTTTTTTTTTTTTTAACATATCACTCCTATAAGGTTGTCATGCCTTCCTCCTCCTCTTCCCTTCACTCTATCTTGTGACTTGCCTTGGGGTTCTGTTCTATGCCCTTCTTCTTAATCTATTTATCAGTCCATTTGCTATAGTCATTCAATCTACTGGTGCGTTTTTTTCCACCTCTGTGCAGATGACATCCTTTTAATTTACTCCACAGATCAATTTTCCCCTTCCACTGGTCCGCTTCAAGATTTTCTGACTATGGTTTCTACTTGGCTTTCTAATCTTAGGTTAGTCCTGAACAAAAAGTAAACTGTTGCCTTCTTGTTTACCAGTGGTTTCATCTCCTACTCTTTCACTAAACGTTCTAGGTACCTCTATTTCATATGTTGTCTCTTTTCACTATTTAGATGTCATTCATGATTCACAGCTCGCATTTTCTCATCAAATTTCTAGCTCATGTAAAACTGGTTTCTTTATTCTTAGACAACTGCTCTCTGTTAGAAGATACTTTGATCACCGTTAACAGGTATTATCCGGAGAAAGCAGGCAGATATTTTCACATGTGGATGACATCATCCACGGAGCCCGGTAGGGACAGTGCTAAAAGTATTCTGGCACTTTAAGCATTGAGACTGCCCGCACAGCACATGCGCAAGTGCCTTCCCACCCGATGTCAGCGCGCAGTTTCTAAGTTCCGTAAGTAAGCTAAGAAGCCAACCAGGGGAGGTGGGTGGGATGTGAGAATATCTACCTGCTGTCTCCGGATAACACCTGTTACAATAAGTAACTGTACTTTATCCTAGGACAAGCAGGCAGCATATTCTCACATGTGGGACTCCCTAGCTTACTGAAAATGGTTGGAAGGAGTGTTGGCTATTATGAAGAGAATAAACGTTGCAATACTGCTTGGCCGAAACAGCCATCTTATCTGGAATAGAATTCTAGATAGCAGTAAGATGTAAAAGTGTGAATTGAAGACCAAGTAGCTGCTTTGCAAATGTCTTCAATGGGAGAAGAAAATAAGAAAGCTACTGATGTTGCCATAGCTTGGACTTTGTGTACTGTTACAACATAGCAGAAGGAAATGCAGGCCATGAACCATGTAGATATAGTCCTTTTGGTTACAGGTAGACCCAATGTGTTAGGATCAAAGGAGATGAACAGTTGTGGAGAAGTCCTGTGTGTCTTAGGACAACTAAGTATGAAGAGCTGGTTTCTCCAGGATGAGAATAAGGCTTTGGAAAAAAAACACTGGAAGTACAAAGGACTGAATGAGATGAAAATCCGTGACTACTTTTGGAAGGAATCTAGGATGAGTTCCAAGTACCACCTTGTCATGTGAAATACTGTAAAAGGTGGGTAACAAACAAGAGCCTGAAGTTCGCTCACTCGGTGAGCAGAAGGGACAGAGATTATTAAAAAGACCACTTTCCAAATGAGAAACTTTAGATGAATAGATGCCATTGGTTCAAATGGTGGCTTCATTTGCATGGATAGGACCACATTAAAATCCCAAACAACTGGAGGTGGTTTCAATGGAGGTTTGGAATTGAAAAGTTCTTTCATAAACTAGAAGACAAGTGGATGAGCAGTGAGAGGTTTATTGTTAAAAGGAACATAAAAAGCACAAATAGTACTGAGGTGTACTCTAATCGAAGTAGTCTTACGACCAGAGTTGGATAAATGAAGCAGATAGTCCAATATTGAAGGACCAGAAGAGGATGGAGCATCCAAATTATGGAGGTTACACCAAGACAGGAATTGTGTCCATTTCTGATGATAGCACTGCTGAGTAGGCAGCTTTCTGGAAGCAGCTATAATAGCTTGTACAGAATCAGAAAGATAGAAAGCCCAAGACGTACCAAGCTGTCAGATCCAGAGATGGCAGATTGGGATGCAAGAGAGACCTTTGACTCTGAAAAAATAGAGATGGAAAGATCTGCAGTAGAATTGCATCCCTGGCACTCAGTTGAAGGGAGAACCAAGATTGTTTGGGCAACTGAGGAACTATCACAATAACAGTGACTGAGTCCTGTTTGAGCTTGATTAAGTCTTTAGGATGAGAGGGATTGGTAGAAATACATATAGGAATTTGTCCATCCAATCCAGACAAAATGCATCTGCTTCAAGACGATGAGGAGAGTACTGTCTGGAGCAGTATTAAGGCAACTTGTGATAGAGCAGAGACACAAATAAGTCTGTCTGAGGAGTCCCCCAAAGGGAAAAAATGTGGTACAGGACTGCGGTGTTGAGCGACCACTCGTGTGGTTGGAGAAATCTGCCGAGACTGTTGGCTAGAGAATTCTGTTTGCCTTACACATAGATGACCTTGAGAAAGATGTTGCAAGGACTGGTCCAGTTCCAAATCCGTTCGGCCTCTTGACACAGAGGAAGAGAGCTTATTGATCTAATACAAGGGCTGTTCAAAAAGTATTAAGACCTTAATTTTTCTTACGTAAACAAATGTTAGGGAAGTGTGGTTTGGTGCACATATGTAAGCGACCCTAATGTACATGTTTGAATTTTTTCCCGCCTACAGAAGTCAGTTGCTGGCAGACCGCCGATGAGTGAGGAAGTGTAAGTGAGTGCCGTCCGATTTTCATTTTTGACAAAATGACAGAAAAAGTTGAACAATGCTACTGCATTAAGTTTTGTGTAAAGCTTGGCGATTCCCAAGTGGAAACAATCTGCAAGATTCAACAGGCTTTCAGGGATGAAGCAATGGGCACCACACAGGAGTGGTACAACCACTTCTTGGATGGCCGCACATCAATGGAGAGTAAAGTACATTCTGGTAGGCCCTCAACATCCAGAAATGAGATCGTCATTGACCAAGTGAGGATCCTGGTGATGCAGGATCGTCGAATCACCAACGGGTACTACCAAGAGGTTCTGCATCGCCTTTGTAATACTGTGAGACACAAACGACCAGACATGTGGGCAGGGGCAATTGGCAGCTCTATCACGATAACGCACCTGTCCATTTTTCACATTTGATACAGAGTTTCCTGGCCAAACAAACACACCTGTGATTCCTCAGGTTCCCTACTCTTCCAACATGGCTCCGTGTGACTTCTGGCTTTTCCCCAAGCTAAAAATGCCCCTGAAAGGGACCAGATTTCAGTCAAGAGAAGACATCATGCAGAATGCGATGGACCAGTTGTGAGCTATCTCAAAAAAGACATTCCAGCGTTGCTTCCAACAGTGACAGAACCATTGGAAGAAGTGTGTGGCAGACTAAGGGGACTACTTTGAAGGAGATCAGTATAAGATTGTTGTATCTGAATATGAGTATTTTTTATGAAAAGGTCTGATACTTTTTGAACAGTCCTCGTACATTGCTACCTGATTGTCTGTACAGACAAGAAGGACTTGGTTGAATAGGTGTTTTGACCGCATAGCGGATCACTCGAACCTCTAAATGATTGATGTGGGCAGACTTGTCCCGATGAAACCACATACCTTGAGTCCATAGACCAATTGAGTTCCCCAAGTATGCATGGACACATACATGGTTAGCACCTTCTGATGAGGAGGGATGTGACACAGGAGACCTCTGGAGATATTCATTGGCGTTAACCACCACCGGAGAGACTGACGTCGAGGGGAAGTGACTCTGATTCATTGGGACAGGGGATCTGTGGCTTGAGACCATTGAGACGCCAGTGTCGAATGAGCCGTTCTTAGATGGAGTCGTGCAAAGGGGGGTGACACGTACTATGGACACCATGTGACCCATGAGACACATCATCTGCCTTGCTGAGATTGAGTGACAAGAGGATATATGACTGGAGAGATGCAGCAAGGTATCTTGACTTTGTTGGGGTATGAAAGCCCTCTGAAGTTTGCTATTGAGGAGGGCTCCTATGAATTCCAAGGCTTGGAAGGGTTGGAGATGAGACTTGGAGAAGTTGACTTTGAAGCCTAAAAGCTGAAGAAAAAGAATTGTCTGTTGTGCTGCAGTGTGCACCGCTGGAGGCGATGTTGCTTTTATCAACCAATCGTCTAGATATGGAAAGACTTGGAACTCGTGTGTTCTTAGAGTTGCTGCCACTACTACAAGACACTTGGTGAACACTCTTGGAAAGGAAGCTAGTTCGAATGGCAGAACAATATATTGGAAATGCTGTTAAGGGATTCGGAAACAAAGAAATTTTCTGCGGCCGGGATGGATGGATATGCGAGTATAGGCCTCTTTGAGATCTAGAGAGCATAGCCAATCATTTCATTCTAGAAGAGGATATAGGATTCCCAGAGACAGCATGAAAAACTTTTCTTTCACCTGATATTTGTTGAGTTCTCGGAGGTCAAGGATGGGACAAAGACATCCCCGTCTTTTTTGGAATTAGAAAATATTTGGAACAGAACCCCTGATTATTCAGGGACAGGGGAACTATTTCTAAGACATTTATCTGAAACAGAGCTTCGATTTCCTGAAGCAGAAGGAATGAATGCTGAGATGTGAAAGAGGACTTTCTTGGATGGTTGTCTGGCGAAATGATGGTAAAGTGGAGAGAATAACCCTCCCTTATTATTTTTAAGACCCATGTGTCCGAGGGGATGAGAGTCCATCGCTGATGGCATATATGAAGATGTCCTCAAATAGGATGAGGAGGAGGATGAGGTGGCAGAATTTTTGCTATGCTCTCTAAAAGCAGGTCAAAAAGACAGCCAGTTTCTGAGCAGATGTGGGTTGAGATTTCTGAGGCTTTTGCTGCTTCTGTCTCTTCTATGGAGGAGGCTTCAAGGAAGAGGATGATAGCGGATAGTGCCTCTTGTAGGTCTCTGAGAAGCCTTAGATAATTGGGTCTTAGCCTTAGAACATGTTAAAGCAGTCCAACTCTGCTGATGTTTAGTAAGCCACCGAGTAGCATCTTCAACCTTGTCACCAAAGAGTTCTTCTACACTGCCTTTATTTATCAATTTTCATTATTCATACCAAGCATTAAATCTTGTACAGAAAAGATTGATATAGTCTAAAAAAGTCAAGAAAGAAAAAATGATAATAAAGAAACATTATGACTATTCATTCTCAAGTCCTCAGGATCCAAGATTAACATTGGAGCAGAAATTAAAAGGTATTGCTAGTCTAAACTGAAACATTAATGAGGAGTTAAATCAAGTGACACCTGATTCTAGAGACTCCCTTCTTCTTATGAACTCATATTTACTCTCTTCTTTTTATGAACTCATATTTTGAACTCCCTCAAGGCGCTTCATGGATATAAAAGCAGACATATGAGAGGGTGTAAAGAATACATATTTAGTAGATTGATATCTTATTATGCATTTACAGGGATATCTCAAGTAAAAAGTCCCCCCATGAGAGTAACTTCCGGTTTCAAAATCAAAGATTGACATCTTCATCTCTGTGTATCTTAAGAAACATCTGGAAATATCTGTATTTTAAACCCCCCAAATTCTTTATGTCTGTTTTTGAAGAATAGTTTCAAAATCCAAATTTTATCTGGCAAAAGTGTCACAGAGGCTACTGACGTTGAAGGTTTGGCCGTTTCTCTATCAGAGGTCTCCAGAATGGTTGAAATATCCTTCATTCTGATTAAGACTTTGCTGATCCGATATTAATAAAACTTCCCAAAAATATCTTTTTAACATTTCCTTTGGTGTTACTGCAAATCCCTGGGGAAAATTTAAGAATTGTAAATTATTATTCCGGGAATTGATCCAGACAAGGGATATCTGCTACACAATCCTGAATATTGAAACATAGAAATATGATGCAGGTAACAGCCAAAGGGCCCATCTAGTATGCCCATCCGCAGTAACCATCATCTCTTTCTCTCCTATCCCAGGCCCTTTTGAATTCAGACACAGTCTCTGTCTCGATCACATCTTCTGGGAGACTGTTCCACACATCTACCACCCTTTCTGTAAAGCACAGTTACTTACCGTAACAGGTGTTATCCAGGGACAGCAGGCATATATTCTCACATGTGGGTGACGTCATCTACGGAGCCCCGATGCGGAAGCATTTTCAAGCAAACTTGATTGAAGATTTAAGTTTGCTCTGCTGCTCCACGCATGCGTGCCTTCCTGCTCCACTAGGGGGTGCATCCCCTCGTGGTCTCCAGTTCACTTAACTAGCAAAGAAGCCAACCTCGGGGAGGTGGGCGGGTTGTGAGAATATATGCCTGCTGTCCCTGGATAACACCTGTTACGGTAAGTAACTGTGCTTTATCCCAGGACAAGCAGGCATGATATTCTCACATGTGGGTGACCTCCAAGCTAACTGAAAAGGGATGGAGGGAAGTTGGCAATTTAAGCAAATAGATTTCGTAAAACCGATTGGCCGAACCGGCCATCGCTCCTGGATAGTGAGTCCAGACAGTAGTGGGAGGTGAAGGTATGAACCGAAGACCACGTGGCAGCCTTGCAGATTTCCTCAATAGGTGTGGACCTGAGGAATGCTACGGAGGCTGCCATCGCTCAGACCTTGTGTCCCGTTACTCGACCATGCAGCGCGAGACCAGCCTGAGCGTAGCAAAAGGCGATGCAATCGGCCAACCAGTTGGACAAGGTGCGTTTGGAAACTGGGTGACCTAACCGGTTTGGGTCGAAGGACAAAAACAGTTGTGTGACTTTCCGGTGTGACTGAGTGCGTTGGAGGTAAAAGGCCAACGCTCTCTTGCAGTCAAGAGTGTGGAGCGCCACTTCTCCGGGGTGAGAGTGGGGCTTGGGAAAAAACACAGGCAAGACAATGGACTGATTGAGATGAAAATCAGACACTACTTTAGGCAAGAACTTTGGATGGGTGCGGAGTACCACCTTGTCGTGATGGAATACCGTGAAGGGTGGGTCCGCTACCAGAGCTTGTAACTCACTAACCCGCCGGGCGGAAGTGAGCGCGAGCAGGAAAATCACCTTCCAAGTGAGGAATTTTGGATGGCATTTGTCTAGGGGCTCAAATGGAGGTTTCATTAGTTGAGCCAGAACCACGTTAAGGTCCCAAACCACCGGGGGAGGTTTGAGAGGAGGGTGGACGTTCAGAAGACCCTTCATGAAGCGAGAGACTAAGGGATGTAGCGAGAGGGCTTTCCCATCTAGGGGCTGATGAAAGGCCGCAATCGCACTGAGGTGTACTCGAATGGAGTTGGTCTTTAGGCCGGAATGAGATAATTGAAGTAAATAGTCAAGGACCAGAGGGACGGGGACCGACACCGGGTCCTGGCTGTGGGAGGAGCACCAGGTTGAGAATTGGTCCACTTTTGGGAGTAGCAGGTTCTCGTCGAGGTCTTTCTAGAGGCCTCCAATATCTCCTTGACTGATTGAGACACGGGGAGAGCAGTCAGGGGGAGAGAAACCAAGCATTCAGATGAAGAGATTGAAGATTGGGATGTAACAGCGAACCCTGACCCTGTGATAGTAGAGAGGGAAACAGAGGCAGAGGCAGTGGATCTCTGACACTGAGTTGAAGTAGAAGGGAAAACCACGGCTGGCGTGGCCAGCGAGGGGCAATCAGGATCAGGGTGGCTTGTACTGTTTTCAGGTGGACAAGCGTCCGCAGTTATCAGAGGAAACGGCGGGAACGCGTACAGGAACCTTCCCTCCCAGTCGAGGAGGAAGGCGTCGGCCTCGAGCCGGTCCGGGGAGTACATCCGGGAGCAGAAGAGAGGCAGCTTGTGGTTGTGGGGGGATGCGAATAGATCTATTTGAGGCGTCCCCCACTTTTCGAACACCTGTCGTAGGGTCTGAGAGAGCAGTGACCACTCGTGTGGCTGGAGGAGGCGGCTGAGTCTGTCCGCCAGACAGTTTTGTTCTCCTTGTATGTACACCGCTCGAAGGAAGGTGTTGTTGGAGATTGCCCATTTCCAGAGGCGCAGGGCTTCCCGGCAAAGGGACCAAGACCCTGTTCCCCCTTGTTTGTTTACGTAGTACATTGCTACCTGGTTGTCGGTTTGGATGAGAACCACTCGGTCGTGGAGCAGATGTTGAAAAGCTACAGCTGCGAGATAGATGGCCCGAAGCTCTAGCACGTTGATGTGGCAGCGGCGGTCTTCTGCTGACCACATCCCTTGAGTGCGTAGGCCGTCCAGATGGGCTCCCCAAGCGTACTCCGATGAATCCGTGGAGAGTATCTTGCTGTGGGGTGGGGTGAGGAAGAGCAAACCTTTGGAAAGATTTGAAGAGTCGGCCCACCAGCGGAGCGATCGTTGCAAAGAAGGCGTCACTGTCACGGGGCAGTCGATCGGGTCCCGGTCTTGACGCCATTGAGAGGCCAGGGTCCATTGAGGAATTCTCAGATGGAGGCGGGCAAAGGGTGTGACGTGGACGGTGGAGGCCATGTGGCCCAGAAGAGTCATCATCTGCCGAGCTCATACCAAGGTCAGCAGGGAAAACCTTCGACTCAGACTTACTAACGCCTCTAGACGCGGAGGGGGGAGAAAGGAACGGAGGCGAACCGTGTCCAGCGTGGCCCCGATGAACTGTAGGGACTGGGAGGGGCGTAGTTGGGATTTTGGGAAGTTTATCTCGAACCCCAGACTTTGTAGGTAGGTAATAGTCTGTTGGGTCGCTGAGATAACCGCTTCCCTGGACGGGGCTTTGATCAGCCAGTCGTCCAGGTAGGGGAATACCTGGAGGCCCTGGGAGCGTAAGGTTGCTGCGACCACCACGAGGCACTTGGTGAAGACCCGAGGTGACGATGCTAGGCAGAAGGGGAGGACACGGCATTGTAGGTGCCAGTCCCCTACCTGAAAACGCAAGAACTTGGGTGAGCGGGGTACACTGGGACATGTGTGTACGCCTCCTTCAGATCGAGGGAGCAGAGCCAGTCGCCCTCGTCGATCAGGGGGTAGAGGGTCGGTAGGGAAAGCATCCGAAATTTTTCCCGTATCAGAAATTTGTTGAGGTGTCTCAAGTCTAGTATTGGGCGTAAGTCTCCCGTTTTTTTCGGTACCAGGAAGTAACGGGAGTAGAAGCCCTTCCCCCGTTGGTCGGGGGGAACCTCCTCCACTGCTTTCAGGCGAAGCAGGTCTCGAGCTTCGGAGAGGAGCAGGGGTAGCTGCGTCCGGTTGGGAGGGCAATTCCTTGGGGGGTTGTCCGGAGGAATGGTCCGAAAGTTGAGAGAGTATCCTGATGAGATCACGCCAAGGACCCATGCGTCCGACGTGACTTGTTCCCAGCGAGGGTAAAAGGCTTTGAGGCGTCCCCCAATGGGAAGGAGGTCTGGAACTATGGCGGAGGGGGCCCGCCCCCTTCCGCGTATCCCGTCAAAAGGACGGGGATGGTTTGGTAGTCGCAGGCTGTTGGGACTTGGGCATGGCCCGGTGGTGGGCTTGCGGACGCCTGGGTGGAGGCCGCGAGAAGGCAGGAGTGGATTTTTGTGGGTAGCGGCGCAGAGGGGCCCTATACGGCCTGGACGCGGGCGGTTTGGGCTTTTGTCGGACGAGGGAGGCAAACGAGCGTTCGTGTTCGGAGAGGCGTTTTGTAGCCGCCTCGATAGTGTCATCGAACAGTTCTTTTCCCACGCAGGGGAGGTTAGCCAACCGGTCCTGTAAGTTGGGGTCCATGTCGACCAGGCGTAACCAAGCTAGTCGGAGCATGGCGATAGCAAAGGCTGCCTCTCTGGAGGAGAGTTCGAAGCCATCGTAGGCTGCGTGGAATAGATGGAGGCGTAGGTTGGAGAGGGATTCCAAAAGCAGGCTAAAGGCTCCTTGGCGGGAGGCCGGTAGGTCAGTCTCAAAGGCTCTCAGTAGTCCAATGAGGTGTTTGAGGTAGGATGTGAAGGTGAAAGTGTAGCTTTGCACCTTAGAGGCCATCATCGCATTTTGATATAGTCTCCTGCTGAACTTGTCTAGGGTTCGGCCTTCTCGGCCTGGGGGGACCACCGCTGAGACCTGGGAGAATTGAGCCTTTTTTAAGGAGGATTCTACTAACAGCGACTGGTGGGAGAGCTGTGGTTGTTCAAATCCCGAAAAGGGTACTGTACGGTACTTGGCCTCCATTTTGGAGGGCACGGCTGTGACCATATAAGGGGTCTCCAGGTTCCTGAAGAGAGCCTGTTGGAGTATTGGGTTAGGCGGTAAGTGAAGGGACTCTCTGGGCAGTGATGGCATATCCAGTTCCGCTAGGTACTCTTTAGAGTATCTGGAGTCGGACTGGAGGTCTAGATTCAAAGCATGGCCCATGTCCTGGACAAAGCGTGAGAAGGATGTTCGGGATGTTCCCGAGGCCCCGTGCGGGGTCGGTGAACGAGACCTCCGTCGGGTGAAGGAAGGGGAGGCTTCCCTCGAGTAGCGAGGTTCCTGCTCCGATCCAAGCTCCGAGACCGGGGAAGCACTGTGAAAGTGTTCCGGGGTCTTGGATCTCCGACGTCTCGAGGAGCCCCTCGGAGACGATGCCGGGGTTCGGGGTACCGATCGATGTCGAATCGGTGACCTCGACCCGGACTCCCTTGGTGAAAGCCCGAAACCTCGGATCGGAGCCCCGGTCCGAGGGGGAGTTCGGAGGATGCGTGGGTTGGAGAGTGATAACTCTGCCACCCTCAGCGGTCCAGTACGAGGTGTAGGTGAACGGCCTTGTAGAGTGGGGGAACCCCGGGCCTTCTTAGAGGTACGGCAGTTCGAGGTTTCTGTTAGTTTAGCCCGACGTTTTGCCCTGTGGCGGTCTGTGGAGGGAGAGCGCCTCGGGTGCCTCGGCGAGGAGTCCGAGGAGGATGAGATGCGGCGAAGTTTGCGCACTTTTCCCCGAGGTGGCTCGAAGCGAGGCTCAGGCTGGTCTGGCACATGCGGGGTTGAGGTCGAGGCAGAGGCCGGTTGTAGATGGGCCATTGCAGCGGACAGCTCCGATGAGATCATTGCTCGGAGTAAGTCCTGGAAGACGGGCACGGACAGCATCGAAGGCATGTCCCCTGCCTCGGTGCACTCCACCGGGGGCGACCTCGTATCAGAGTATTCCCGTGTGGTGGAGGCACGGCCCGAAGGCTTGGAGGGCTTCGTCGGGGCTGTAAGCATGGGACTTCCGCCATGCGTCGCCGGTGTCCCCGAGGTTGGTTTCTTCGCTGGTACAGAACCTGAAGAGGGAAGAGGGGACTTACCCAGAGCCGAGGCTTTCTGTTGTCCCGAGGACTTCGGAGTCGAGTCTCGAGGCGATGTCGAGGTATTCGGGGCCGAGGTCAAGGCCGGGGCCGACCTCGAGGCCGAGGTAGATGGTTGGTCTGGGACGAAAAGATCCGCCATGCGGGCTTTCCTTCAACGGAGGGCCCGGTTCTGGAAAGTAGCGCACTGGGGACAGGAGTCGGTTGGATGAGCGGCCCCCAGGCAGAGGATGCACCGGCGATGCGGGTCTGTGATGGAAAGAAGCCGCTCGCACCGGGTGCACTTTTTAAAACCGGTCAAAGGCCGGGACATAGAATCGAAAGTGGCCGCGGCTCGAGTAGCCACGCGGCCACGGGGACCCGGAAGCCTCCGGGTCGGTCAAACGAAGCAGGAATTAAGTTGAAGAAGAAAAAATTTCGCGCACAGCGACTTAAACGATGAAAAACAAGAAAAATCGCGGTGCTAGAAGGCAGTTGGAGCAGAGCCTGATAAAACACAACTTCTAGGCTCAGCGGAAAATTTTGAACTGGAGACCACGAGGGGATGCACCCCCTAGTGGAGCAGGAAGGCACGTATGCATGGAGCAGCAGAGCAAACTTAAATCTTCAATCAAGTTTGCTTGAAAATGCTTCCGCATCGGGGCTCCGTAGATGACGTCACCCACATGTGAGAATATCATGCCTGCTTGTCCTGGGATAAAAAAATATTTTCTTAGATTACTCCGGAGCTCTTCAATCTTTTCCTAAGCACAGGAAGAGTCCCACTGGACTGGAAAACAGCTAACGTCATTCCGCTCCACAAAAAGGGATGCAAGTCAGAGACTGCAAATTACAGACCAGTAAGTCTCACATCAATAGTGTGTAAACTTATGGAAATGTTGATTAATCACAAATTAGATACGATCCTGAGCGACGAGAGGCTGAGGGATCCCCTCCAGCATGGATTTACAAAGGGAAGGTACTGCCAATCCAATCTAATCAGCTTCTTTGACTGGGTAACAAAATAGCTAGATATGAGAGAGTCCCTGGATGTTGTGTATTTGGACTTCAGTAAGGCTTTTGATAGTCTCCCACACCGCAGGTTATTGAACAAGATGAGTTCATTGGGACTAGGAGAAACATTGACTGCATAGGTTAAAGACTGGCTCAGTGGCAGACTCCAGAGGGTGGTGGTCAATGGTACTCCCTCCGAAACATCGGAAGAGATCAGTGGAGTGCTGCAGGGCTCGGTCTTGGGTCCAATCCTATTTAACATCTTTGTATGGGACCTGCCTCAGGGACTTCGAGGTAAAATTGCATTATTTGCCGATGACGCTAAACTGTGCAACATAGTGCACAGACACTATGACGCAGGACCTACACTTACTAGAGCAATGGTCCGCAACTTGGTAACTGAGTTTTAATACCAAAAAGTGTAAGGTTATGCACCTTGGCAGCGGAAATCCACACAGAACTTACACCCTGAATGGTGAGACCTTAACAAGAACTATTGTAGAACGGGACATAGGCGTAATCATCAGTGAAGATATGAAGTCTGCCATTCAAGTAGAGAAAGCATCATCCAAGGCTAGATAAATGCTGGGTTGCATCAGTAGAAGTTTTGTCAGCCGGAAGCCCAAAGTTATAATGCCATTGTACAGGTCCATGGCAAGACCTCATCTGGAATATTGTGTTCAGTTTTGGAGGCCACATTATTAAAAGGATGTGCTGAGAATGGAGTCGGTTCAGCGAATGGCCACTAGGATGGTCTCAGGCCTCAAGGATCTCCCATATGAAGAAAGTCTGGGTAAGTTGCAGCTATACTCTCTCAAGGAACGCAGAGAGAGGGGAGACATGATAAAGACATTCAAATATGTTACTGGCCATATTGAGGTACAAGAAGACATCTTTTTCCTTACGGGACCTACGGCAACAAGAGGGCATCTGTTAAAAATCAAGGGTGGGAGATTTCATGGTTGATACTAGGAAGTACTTCTTTACCGAAAGGGTGGTTGATCATTGGAATAATCTTCCACTTCAGGTAATTGAGGCCAGCAACATGTTCAATTTTAAGAAAAAATAGGATAAGCATGTGAGTTCACTTCGAGGAAGTGCTTAGGAGGGGAGAGTTCTTAGAATGGGCAGACTTGTTGGGCCGATAGCCTTTTTCTGCCGTCATATTCTATGTTTCTATGAGCCTATTACCTCTTAACTTTATCCTATGCCCTCTCATTGCAGAGTTTCCTTTCAAATGAAAGAGACTCGACTCAAGTGCATTTACATTACATAGGTATCCGACAGGGTTAAAGAACAATCTACCTGTGTCCCAATTTTCCCGATATAGACGGATCTGTAACTTGACTGAGCAATTTATTGATCAAGCTGAACCATTGAAACAACGTTACAGAGAGAGGGGCTATCCACAAAAAGTGATAAAGAAATCCTGGGAGAGGGCGAGGTTCAGTTCTAGAGAACAGCTTCTGCAATATTGTACTCAGGCCACAGATGATAGAGTGGTGCCTTGCATTATGAAATTTTCTTCTATATCTCAGTGCCTGGGCAGGAAGATCAAGCATATTTGGCCTATGATGCAAACGGTCAGATGTTTTTGTGACCAGGAGTGCAAAATAGCTTTTACACGCAATAGAAATTTGAATGACATTTTGTGCAAAGCTGATGTATGGATTACTCGTGAGGAGGGTAGGGTGGGACATTTCCGTTGTGGTAAATCTGTGGCTTGTAATGTCATGCAGGAGGGTAGCATGGCATTGATTCCTGGGAGAAGAGCAGTGACCACGTGCTATGACCAACCCAGCACCAGTGCTGGCTTACTCCCAAGAAAAGGCAGCATTAGGAACTTACGGTCCCTTACCAAAAGAGCTGACCAGGTCAATAGCCATAGTCAGGAGTTAGCTGGCTACTCCCCAGGCAGTGAAGCTGAGCAAGTCAGGGACTGGTTACCTAGCCACACACAAAGGAGACCTCAGGAAAGGTTTATTGCTGAGCCAAGAAGGTTTACTGATTTTAAAGAGAAGCCTGTTATTTTGAGACAGTCCCTTAAAAAGCAGTATGGAGGAAGCCAGGCTCCTCAGCTTAGAGAATCAGTTCCCCTCCTCCGCTCCAGGTGCAGCGGGCGTGGCTCTTCCAAGCATAAAATGCAGGGCTTGGAACAGCTAGAGGAGGAGCCGGGGGAGGAGCAAGAGAAGCAGGTGAAACAGCCTCAGGAGCAGTGCTGGAAGCAGCAGAATGAGCTGGTGGAAAGGACCAAGGGAGCAAAGCAGTGCCTTGCTGAGCCATAGCTGGGCCAAGAGGTTAACATGCTTGAGGAGGGACTGGCTTCACCCCAAACCTCCAGGGAACCACCAGATTGGGAAGTCATGGATACCACCTGTGGGCCAGAGGAGGTCAGTTACCTTTCTGAAGTTATGGAGGTGGGTCCCTGAAAGGTTAAACCTTTGAACTGTTTTGAATTGGTTTTTCTCCTTTGCCTGTTTGGTGTAAACTGGGGCTGGGAAGCTGAAGCTTCTATAGGAAGAAGCAGGAAGCTGACTTTGGGGAGTTTTATTTCTTTTCCCCTATCAGTGTTTTGGAGTTTTTTTCTTTTCCTGTATTTCTTTTTGGCTGTGAAGTTTTTTTTTTCCCTACTGCTCAGATTGGCAGTAATTGCAGCCAGGTGTGGACTATTGGGAATGGGTTCCTGGGGAGAAGGCTCAAGAGCCCTGGAAGTCAGACCAAGAGGATTGGCATTTATTTTGAGGTGTTTTTTTTTGTTGTTGTTTTTTTTATAAATGCTAATTTGTGAATTTCTTCTCCTTAGTGCAAGCCAGACCTCACTTACCACTTCAACCAGGAGGAATAGGAACAACCTTCCTTTCTTTGAAGTACTTACCAGCATAAAGCCATTACAGGACCTGATTAAACCTGTGAGACCACCTGTAGCACAAGCCATTGCAAACAGCTACAACTCAGTGGTGCAGTTTATGGTGTATCTTCTTTCTGTTTGGCATTGCATGTTTCTCTATAAAGTTTTCTTTTTTTTTTTTTTTTTTTTTATTTGCATGAAAACTGTGGTGTGGATTGCCTTTGTGATTTACAATTTCCAGCCTGACTATTTTGTTTTAAACCCAGTGAAAGGGCTAAATAAAGACTACTTTTTCTTTTCACTACTTGTTTTGTGTGGTGGTGATTTGGGGCTAATACAGCCAGCCTACCGGGTGGCCCGAGGCAAGTGTCCAGGCCAGAGTTTACTCCTAAGGGTTATCCTAGTTCCAGGGGAACATGCCAGGGATCCGAATCTAGTCCCCACCAGTGCCCTCTGCTGTCCTGACTAGAGGCTGGTGGGCGTCAGTGCGAAACGATAGGAGTGGTCTATGGGATGATGTGCCCCTGTGGGCTTTCTTACATCGGCCACACTGCCAGAAATTTTAAGACACGGTTGTTTGAACATTGCACATCACAAAGAAGTTGACATCTTGACCCGACATTGTGTCAAAGAACGGCACAGTTTTGAAGAATTTAACAGTTTTGTGTTGGAGCATGTCCCTACCACTTTGTGTAGTGGCAATGTGAAACGTCTTTATATCAGCCTGAGCAGCGCTGGATTTTTTATTTGGACACTTTGTGGCCTAAGGGTCTTAACCAGCGGGTCGAATGGGTCGCGTTCTTTGGATGATTGACAGTATGGGGGTGGTTCAAGTCATCAGCTGTTCTGTTCTTCATGGATCGGTGATGGCTGCCAAGCCCAGAAGTGCCTCTGGAAGTGGAATCTTTGGGCTTTTTTAAGCAACAGTCATTTCTTGTGCCGGTGTGCACGGAACGGGAGCAGAGTTTTCAGCTGCATTACATTTCCTGACAAAGCCTCGTGGAAGGCGAAACAAGGACTTGTTGGAATTTGCATTGGATATGGACATGGTCCATGGAGTGTTCATCTTGTGAGTGCCATTGTAATCTTGTCTGGCCAGACATTTTCAACCACAGCATTGTGTGGACCATGGATCCTAAGCTAAGTGAAACTTTTTGTTTTTTCTTTTCCTGTGCACAGTGATGGGTTTGTCACCCTTTGATAAATATACTTCAGTGGTGGTGGAGATTTTTGCCTATGATAGTAAATGAAGCAGATTTGAACATTTATCGTTTTTGATTATTGGCTGCTGACATATGAATTTTGAGGCTTTTTCTCCACCTTTTGATGAAATGTTAATTGGGAGTGTTTAGCCCATCTCTGGTGGGTAATATATATATATTTTTGATTTTTTGGATTTAAACGTCTATCATATCTCCCCTCTCCTGCCTTTCCTCCAAAGTACACAGATTGAGATCTTTAAGTCTGTCCCCATACAACTTATGATGAAGACCACATACCATTTTAGTAGCCTTCCTCTGGACCGACTCCATCCTTTTTATATCTTTATGAAGGTGCGGCCTCCAGAATTGTATACAATATTCTAAATGAGGTCTCACCAAAGTCTTATACAGGGGTATCAATACCTCCTTTTTCCTATTGGCCATGCATCTCCCTAAGCAACCTAGCTTTCGCCATCACCTTTTCAACCTGTTTAGTCACCTTAAGATCATCACATACAATCACACCCAAGTCCTGCTCTTCGGTCATACGCAAAAGTTCTTCACCCCCTAAACTGTACCATTCCCTTGGGGTTTTGCAGCCCAAATGCAAAACTTTGCATTTCTTTGCATTAAATTTTAGCTGCCAAATTTCAGACCATTCTTCAAGCTTTGCCAGGTCTTTCTTCATGTTATTCACACCATCCGACATGTCTACTCTATTGCAGATTTTGGTATCGTCTGCAAAGAGGCAAATCTTATCCGACAACCCTTCAAACAATATCGTTTATAAAAATGTTAAAAAGAACAGGCCCAAGGACAGAACCTTGAGGCACACCACTGGTAACATCCCTTTCCTCAGAGCAATCTCCACTGACAACTACCCTCTGTCGCCTTTCACTCAACCAGTTCCTGACCCAGCCCATCACTATGGGACCCATCCCAAGGGTACCCAGTTTATTTGTTACACCGCATCTAGCGCACATCCTTCAATACTGCACTTTCAATTGCTAGACACAGGTAATGAAACAGCACCCCATACTGGCAGGATTGTAGGTGGAGGATTCCTGCTCAGCTTAGAGGGAATGATTGTAAGCGCTCCCCAGTTTTCTTTCTAAAAGGATTTTGGAATCTTACATGCATATATCTTCCTGCTCTGTCATTGCACAGGACCAACTGACAGAATTCAACTCCAAGGGAAACTGGGCAAGGTAGTAAGAATATTCATCCTGTTGTTCTTAAACACCTGAAACATTATTAACTTTACTTTCTCCGAGGACAAGCAAGATGTAATATTCCTATTGATGGGAATCCTTAGCTACCAGACTAACTTAAAAGAAAGAGTTATAGAACAAAGTCCAAGAGTTATAGAACAGAGTCCTGCGACATGCAAGGCCTGTATACCAACAAACAGTAATGAATCAGTTATTAGATAACCATAACCTAATAAAGAAAACAAATGGGCCCGAGGGTGAAGATGGAATCAACACCCCAAATAAATTCTAAAGAACTCTGACCAAACTTTTCATGTCGGGAATTGTGCTCTAGGAGGTAGTTAGAAGTGAATATGTAGATTAAAGATCACATTGCAGTTCTGCAGATTTCTTTTACAGAGGCTGGCCTCAAGTGGGCTACTGATGCAGCCATGACTCCAACAATGAGCTGGAACATAATCCTTCAGATACAACCCAGTTTGGGCATAAGTAAAAGGAAATTCAGTCTGCAAGACAGATCAAAAGTGTGCTTACTGAGGCAGCCCTCATCCTATTGTGTCAAAACAAACAAAAAGCTGGGTGGACTTTCTAAGGCCTTTACTCTGTTCCAGATAAAAAGGCCAAGGATCTCATGCAATCCAGAGTGTACAGTGCTCTTTCACCTTGATAGGCATGTGGTCTTGGGAAAAATGTTAATGGCCACATGCTAATGGCAACATGAAAAATCAGCCATTTCCAGCTACTTTAAGGTCACTTTTCACTGCAGCTAACTAAAATGGCTCCCAAGGTTGCAACGTGTGTGACACACACACACACACACACACCACACACACACCACAGCAAATATTAGCAAGGCAATTAAAATGCTAAGAAAATACAAAATTATTGCTGATAAAGGGGCAGTTTTATCTTTTCTAAAACAGGGGAAATATTTAAAAACATATAGAAAGTATACAGTGCTTTAACCTTACCTGATATGACTTCTTCTTGCAGGAGATCTGTGAGTATCAAACAAAGTGTTCTGTCTCTTTCTCTGATGTGCTGGCACTGATGAAGAAACATAAAATTTATAATAGCAAAAATAATTTTTTTCACTGCAATTTGGTATAAAAATATAAAGCTTTTTATGAGCAAGTTTAGAAAAGAGAAAGGGATTGGGACTTGTATACAGCATTTTTTGTAGTTTTACAGCCACACTCAAAGCAGTTTACAAACATCTGTTCTGGTGGACTCACAATCTATTTAATGTACCTGGGACAGTGGAAGATTAAGTGACTTCTCCAGGGTCACAGGGAGCAGCACGGGGTTTGAAAGAGCAATTTCACATTGATGACTACCATAACTTCAGCATGCAGATGGATGACAATGTTATGTTCTTAATGCTTAGACTCCACCAACAGCCTCTCAGTGTAAATTAAACATCGGGCACACGTTTCCTGTAATTCTAGAATACTTTTTTTTTTTTTTAATTCAGTGCACTTGAGTGGTTTTTTTTTTTCTTACCTATTAATTTCCTTTACCTGAGTCCAGCTAGACTTGTTCAGACCTAAAGGTTAGATCTCCTTATTAACAGATGGAGGGAAGGACTTAAAGAGCAGATGACATCATCAGTACAACAGGTGGTCTTCTCAAGAACATCCCAATATGCTAATGCCAAAGCCACTCAAAAGATCAAAACAATTCAAAGAAAAATGTACAAGAGGACCAAACTAAACTGGCAAGAGATCACATAAGGTTATCTTTGAAAAACTGACTATACCCAGACAAGTATTACACAATACAAAGGGAAAAACACAACCCTATGTGCAGGATATAACAACGAAAAAGAAGTGGGGAAGGGACACAGTCAAACCACTGTGAGGGCAATCAATTTATTAAAACATATCTTAATATCATATATATGTCATGTACATAAAATACAGCAAGAATTAATTACTCCAGCTAAACTAGCAACCTTTATCCAGTCTTATCAGGCCCTCAGCGCCACCACTCAGAACTCAACTTCTCATAGTTCTAAGATTTACGTGCCAGCTCGTCACTGGGTCTGTTATTTTCTTATCTCTAATCAAGAGTTTATTAGTTTACTGTATTTCTTTTTACTCTATTTGCTCATTTTCAATAAGTTGATACTTAGCTTAGGCTAGAGATGTCAATGCCGTTGGGTATGTCAGAGCCAACATGTTTCGCGTTGACCGCTTTATCAAGGCTCCACCCCTAAAAACACAACCAACAGAACCTCTTGTTACTATCAACTAAAAAACCCTTTGCAGTATAAAACCTCTAATGAGACCTATCATATTTTCTTTAAGCTTACCTCCTCTCTGCCGACTACCATTGATTCTCTACACAGGTATCGGCAGCATTTTTACTTTTAAATAGTTGGGGCCGCCCAATAAGCCCGGGCCACGTAGTAACATGAAACCTGACGTATGGATCCACCCCCTCCAATTTCTTTATTCCAACTCCTCCCCCTTACGCTATTCTAAATCAAACTAGAAACATCCATTCTAGCTCTGGGTTTAACCCGTACGGAGATACAGTATTCAATTGATAAATTCAACGTTGTTCTTTATAATTTAAATTTTCTTCAACATTTACCCTTCCCTCCCTCCCACCATTTAGCTGATCAATAACTCTCCATTTTAACTGTCCAGAAGCATGCTGTTGAGCTACACAATGTTCCACTATAGGAGCTTGTACCATTTTATTTTTAATCCTTGACTTGTGCTCATTTAATCTAACATGGATCAGCCGTGATGTACGGCCAACACAGACTAAATTGCAGGGACAGACGAGAATATATATTATTCCCTCTTTCTGACAGTTGGTATTAGCCGAAGCGACTATCTTTTTCTTAGTTTGAGGATCAATCCATGTTGTATCCAAAATGGTGCTAATGCACCATTGGCAGTGACCACATTTATTATGATTTCCTACCATCCTCACATATCTCAGACCTGTCTTTTGCTGAATCAAGACCTGGCCTATTGTTTTTCCTTTCCTAAATGAGAACATTGGAATCTCAGAAATACAGTAAAATATTAAGCTCTTGATTAGAGATAAGAAAATAACAGACCCAGTGACGAGCTCGCACGTAAATCTTAGAACTATGATAAGTTTGAGTTGAGTGGTGACGCTGAGGGCCTGATAAGACTGGATAAAGGTTGCTAGTTTAGCTGGAGTAATTAATTCTAGCTTAATTGGGAGTTTGAATGGTTTAGCACCTTTAAAGAATATACAGTGCATGCATTTGGCATAAAATACAGCAGGCATAAAAATATATATAAATGTATAAACTGGACCCCAACACAGTCCGTGTTTCGGCTAGGATAGCCTTCCTCCGGATGTGTAAAATAGAAGCCTATAAAGAGAGAACAGCAAAATAAACCATAAACCCATCTACAGTTTGAAAACATATATAATTACAAAATAAATAATATGAAGCATGTATACACTAAAATACCAAAATATGCAGATGGATAGCAATATTTATATAATAGAACGCTAAGCGCGCATGCGCACTCTTACCGCGTGCTTCCCTGATCCCTGATCTGTCGGGCTGTGGCTGGCAAGAGTGCGCATGCACGCTTACTACATCATCACAGGCGGTGGAGGGAACGAACGCAGAGTTCTGCCGTCGCCTTCCCGAGCTTCAACCGTCAGTCTCCTCCTTCCTACCCGCCTCCGGCCTCTGCCCCTCACAATGGTAACTCAGCTTCACTCTGTCATAGACCCCCGAAGTTTATGATATCCAGGAAAAACGGCTCTACTGGCCAAAATTTATTTTTAAGTTTAAAGGTGCAGCAGCGGCTCCTCTCACGAGCCGCACCTGCGTCAGAGAAGGCTTCCAACACAGGCGGCGATCGTGAGAGGAGCCGCCGCAGCACCTTTAAACTTAAAAATAAACTTAGACAGGAAGTGCCGTTTTTCCTGTTTGCCCACTCTTCTCTTCACCGTTCAGACTCCGGAAGAGCTCCTCCGAGGCAATTAGCCATCTATCTGGGATGTTCACAGAGAAACAAACTTAGCAAGCCCAGTTAAACATTTGCCAAATTAGCTCCGCTCCAGCAACAACGGAAGGTGAGTTTTTCATAATTGTGCGACCGCGGGAAGGGAAGTGGGGGCGCCAAGGGACTAGATAGCAGGCCAGAACGCGGGAAGGGAAAGGGAGGTAGGGGAAAGGACGTGCTGTGGCTGCAGCACAGGGAGGGGGGGAATAAATGCTGCTGATGCATAGGGGGCAGGGAGAAAGACAGATACAAAGAAAGACAGACAGACAGCGGGAGGGAGAAAGAAAGGAAGAAAGACACAGGGGCAGGGAGAGAGACAGAAAGACAGACAGACAAAGGGGGCCAGGAAGAGAGACAGACAGAAAGAAAGACAGACAGTGGGAGGGAGACAGACAAGACATATTCTAGCATCCGTTAATGTAACGGGCTAAAAGACTAGTAAACATATAAATACACAATAACACCACTAAATAAAAAAGCATATGTAAAAGACATATGTATACAGATGCTAAACATGTATATAGTAATCAATATTTGTGCAGATGGATAAAACAAAACATGTATATAGCGAACATGTATCAATATTGTGCAGATGGAGCACAAAACCAAAGATCAACAAGAAACCAAACCTACCCAGTAATAATAATAATAATAATAACTATTTTGTATACCGCAATACCACAAGCAGTTCAGAGCGGTTTACAGAGGAAAAGACTGTGATGTTACAGAAGGTATTGTCAAGTACATTGGTAACAAATTTCAAATTATATTGGTGAGCCGAGAGAGGTTAGATATAGCAAGGTGGGAAGGGTTCAGAGAAATTTATCAAAGAGATAGGTTTTAATAGATTTCCTGAAGGATTGGTATGAGGGTGCACTTGGAATGAGGGTGGTTAGACATTTATTCCATTTGCCAGCTTGGAATGACAGTGTTCTATCAAGGAATCTCTTGTAGACACAGCCTTTCAGGGAGGGGAAGGCAAATAGGTAGGCGCTACGTGTGCAGGTGTAGATGGCACCAGATTACTACTAATCACAAAGGACTGCTGAAACACTAAAAAGAAAAAAGGGAGCATGAAAAACCAAAAACTGTGCAAACGTGGAAAATGTCAACTCAAATTAAACAAAAGGAGGGGGAAAACAGGACAAGAAAATATATCAAGGTAAAACAGTGCTCTAGAAAACAAAACTAAAGAAGATAAAAGATGACAAGAAAGAAATGTGAAATACCTCTCAAAGTCGGCTATCTGACACGGTGCCAAAAAGAACACTATGCCTAAGAGAGCATTAAAATTAAACAGGATTACAAACAAGCTAAATAAAAGCTGAATAAAAACTTAAAAAATCACAGTTTAAGAGCATTAAGTAGCACCCGGAGTACAATAAACTGATGACTTACCGATGCTGAAAAGAACACTGCAAAATACAAAGTATTGCCGCTGAAAGAAGCCGCGGTGGAAAACGAATCTAATTTAAAGCTACAAAATGCGCCAAAACAGTCATCAAAACGTGATGATGTTGACAGCAGAGCATAAATTAAAAATGAATAGATAAAAGAGTAAGGCTAATGCCATCTAGTGGTGAAAAAGCTAAGTTAGCTGAAAAAATACATTCAAACAAACATGAAAACGGTTTAAATAAACACATATAAATGAAAAAAGAACATACAAGTGTTCCTTGAAAAAGTGTCAAATAAGGGGTGTTTTTGGTTTTAAAAGCATATTATACTTTTGTAATAAACCAGAAGGTGTGACATTATGGCAGTGATTCCCAACCCTGTCCTGGAGGAACACCAGGCCAATCGGGTTTTCAGGCTAGCCCTAATGAATATGCATGAGAGAGATTTGCATATGATGGAAGTGATAGGCATGCAAATTTGCTTCATGCATATTCATTAGGGCTAGCCTGAAAACCCAATTGGTCTGGTGTTCCTCCAGGACAGGGTTGGGAACCACTGCATTATAGGATGCGCATTCCGAATAAAACAGAAGTCAGATGGGGGAAAGGGAGGGGATGGGGGGTGTGAGAAAGGGAAGGGAAAGAAGGGGTGGAGAGGAGGAAGAGGAGGGGAAAAGGGGGGAACAAAAAGGGAAAAGGAAAACTAAGTTAAAGAAATTAAGATCATGGGGAGACTGTGAAAATCAAATATAAATTTTTTTTTTTAGATTTTATTTCTTTATTAGTTTTATAATTTTGACAATCAAAATCAAAAACATAAGAAAAAATATCATGAAATTAGAAATATCATTAAACCGCATAATTCAAGGAAAATTTTTGAATACACAATAGTTAGTCCACAATCAGATGGAGACAGTGCTGAAATTGCTGAAGATTAATAAACAAATTATATAACCAGGAAAATCAAAAGGAGGCTTGACTGTCATGGAACATTCCTTATCTAAACGGTCTGAGAATCAGGATTAATTATCACTTACTATCCTGAGAAGTAATAAATTTAGATAACTACTGAGGTTCATATAAAACATATCTGTTCTCTTTATAAATCATTACACATCTTAGAACAAAGGTCGCCCCCAACTGAACTACCTTAGGTCTCAGTATCAGAAACTGTTTCCTTCTCCTCTGTGTCGGACATAAAACATCTGGGTACATTCTTATAATGTTAGAGAAAAAGGGAACATTATCTTTATCTTTATTATCTTTATTCAAAGTATTTGATTAAACGCTTATCCAGCAGTACAAAGCGTTGAACAAAATTTAAAAATTACAGAAAGACAGACATATCTGCAATATAAAACAGATATGTATTAAATTATTGGACAAACCAGGACTAAACAGACAAACTCTAATCTTTGAAACAATAGGAAAAGGGGCGGAAATACAATAGAATATATAAAAGGAAAATACAATAGGAGAAGGGAATTAAAATAAAAAAATTGATAAAGAAATTAGTGGCATGGGAATAAAAAACATTTGAATTTGTTAAGGTAGGTAGATAACTCATTAGCAATTATATGCATCCTTAAAGAGAAAACACTTTAAACCACTCTTAAATTTCTGCAAATTACATTCTGCTCTTAAATATAAAGGAAGAGAGTTCCAGGTCAAAGGGGCGGTTACTGAAAAAATGAGGGTGCGACATGTGCCAATTATCTTCAGAGATTGGACGTTGAGGGTATGCTGGGATGCTGATCTTAAGGCTCTAGGGGGATCGTAAGGGATCAAGAGTCTGTCCATAAATGCCGGGGAGTTTGTAGAGTTTTAAAAGTCAAGAGGGTGATTTTATATGTTATTCTGTGTAAAACGGGCAACCAATGTGCTTTTTGTAATAATGAAGTGACGTGATCAAATTTATTTGAGCCCGTTATAATTTTTATAGCCGTATTTGAATGAGTTGGAGACGTTTTATATCTTTTAGACATATACCTTTTAGTGAATTACAATAATCTATTTTGGATATTACAAGCGAATGAATTAACACATTAAGAGATTTAGCGTCAAGGAGAGGAGCTAAAGATCTAATCATCCTTAGTTTATGAAAACAGTTTTTAACCAGTGCACTAATTTGGGGATGGAATGAAAGTTTATTATCAATTATATTTGAAGCAAAGTTGAATTTTTGCTCTTCCTGGATCAGAATATTATCCACGTCTCTTCCTCTTATATTAGGTTTAACATTAATAGTGTGACCCATAGTACTCCAGTGCTCTACCAATGGTGTAGATATAACACCTCTATTAATACAGCTGCAGTGTTCTATAATTTTGCCATACGCTTTGTTATGCCAATGTATATTTTTTTGCATGGACAATGTATTAAATACATTACGTTAGTGGACTTGCAGTTTGAATTATGACTTATATTGAAAATGCATCCAGTCCTTTTCACTTTTTCAACAGACACATGTATGTATTTTTTCAGCTAATTTTGCTATTTCACTACTAGATGGCATTAGCCTTGCTCTTTTAGCTATTCTTCATTTTTAATTTAAGTTTTGCCATCAACGTCATCATGTTTTGACAATTTTGGCACACTTTGTAGGCTTTAAGTGAGTTTCGTTTTCCAACGCAGCTTCTTTCAGCGGCGATACTTTGTATTTTGCAGCGTTCTTTTCAGTATTGGTAAGACATCAGTTTATTGTACTCCAGGTGCTGCTTAATGCTCTTAAATTGTAATTTGTTAGTTTTTATTCAGCTTGTTTGTAATCCTGTTTAATTTTAATGCTCTCTTAGGCACAGTGTTCTTTTTGGCACCATGTCAGATAGCAGACTTCTTTCTTTTTATCTTTTATCTTCTTGAGTTTTGTTTTCTAAAGCCCTGTTTTACCTTGATATATTTTCTTGTCCTTTTTTCCCCTTCCTTTTGTTTAATTTGAGTTGACATTTTCCACGTTTCCACAGTTTTTGGTTTTTCATGCTCCCTTTTTTTCTTTTTAGTGTTTCCTTTTTGATTAGTAGTAGTCTGGCGCCATCTACTGGGTAGGTTTGGTTTCTTTTTGATCTTTGTTTTTGTTCTACATTTGCACAATATGGATACATGTTCGCTATATACATGTTTTGTTTGGTGGAGTCACGTGATGTGTTGAGCCGAGCAAGACGTGCTTTGCTCGAGCTCCGGGGCCCTGGGTCCCTCCGCGCCTTGCCTGCCTTCACTTACATTTGCACCCGTGTTTCTAGATCGGTACCTGCTGCCTAGTAGCCCTGCCATGAGTGGTAAGACGAGCCGCGCTGCCAAAGATCAGGAGGTGAGAGCCTCGCGGGCTGAATCAAAGATGGCGGTGGTAGCTGAAGCGGGTTCCACGCTCCCCTTATCGGCGGCTCATATCGAAGCGTTGTGTGCCTCGGTGGTGCGGGCTTTGGACGCCTATTTCGATCAGCTCTCCACTCAACTTTCCTCGCTTGAATCCCTCCTAACTGACACCACCCGACGTACCGGGGAGCTGGAGACCTGCGCAATGCACGTGGAGGAGGCCCACTCCGCCTCTGCAACGGACCTCACCTCTCTCAAAGAACTGCTTCGGTGCCAGGAGGACAAAATCGAGGACTTGGAGAATCGCTCGCGACATGATAATCTGCGTCTGATCGGTCTGCCTGAGGCGGTTTCAAACTCTCGTCTGCTCACCACATAGGAGTCCTGGCTTCAGACAGAGTTGCCGCTTCCTGCCAGGATGGGGCCCCTAAGGCTGGAGAGAGCTCACCGCCTTGGCAGGCTGAGGATCATACCCGCGCTCGGGTCACTATTTTCAAGGTGCTCAACTCGTCGCATAAAGCTGAACTTATGCGACACTATCGGAAGAAGCGCAACACACTTACATATGAGGGGGCTCCAGTCCGTTTGTTCCAGGACTATTCCCCTGCCTTACAGGAGCGGCAATGGCGGTTTTCCAGAGTTTGCTCTGCCTTGTTTGATCGCAAACAGCGTTTCCAACTCTCTTATCCTGCATTATTGCGGATTTGGACGGCTACTGGGTGGAAGAGTTACACCTCGGCGGAGGACGCACAGGCATACTTGAATGCCCTTCCGAGGGAGACTGGAACTTCATCGGCCCTATGAGGTTCATGGCATCATTGCTGCAGTTCCCCTCTCGTCGTTGTTCTTCCACTACGGACTGTTGTTGGCCCTTCTTTTTTTTGGGGGGTCCTCTTTTGGATCCTGACTGCTCTTTGGTCTTCGGCTCCCCTGCAGGAGTTTTTTCCTTCCCCTGGTGTCTGGGGTAGAGCCGAGTGGCAGCGGTGTGCTTCAGTGGTCACGGACATCTCTGACTGCCATTCTGAGAGTGCCAGACCCTTGGAGGAATGGGGCCACCCTTGGGACTCCTTGAGCCTTCATTGGACTGCTTGTTTACAGACTGTTATGCTTGGGGTGTTTGTGGTATGTTTGGGGGTTTTGATTGTGACTGGGGGTTGCCTGTTTGGGTTTGTTAGGCTGGGGATTAGTTTTCTTGGGGGGGGCCTGTCTATTTGTGTGAGTAGGGTTCAGCGTCTCATTTTGGGTAGGCACTGTCAGTCTTGGGCTGGGACAGACTGGTTGGCCATTGTGTGTGTGGGAATTTGAAGGGTGGGAGAGTGTGTTTTCTAGTGCTCAATTCCGGCTGGTTCTTTTGGTTGGTACTCCATGGAGGCATATTAGAGCCGTTGAGCTTTGGTCTCCACCTTTGTGTTGGGAGGCTGGGTGTGGGAGGGCGAGGGATGGATGGTGTGTGGCTGAATTGGTGTGTGTGGGGTTCTTGGTTTGCTATGATCTTTGGGGTGGGTGGGGTGGGGGGGACTGGGGGCCCTATTCACGTCTTTATGTGACTTCCTCTACACTCCACGTCTGAAGGATGGGGTGTGAGCTTGTGGTTGGGTTTCTGGGGTTTTTGGGGGGGCTTGGGGGTGGGTGGGTTGTGGTGGTGTTTGGGTTGGGGTGGGTTGGGTTTGTGGGGGTGGGGGGTCCTCCTTCAGTATGTATACTCAGTTTTTTCCGTATTTGCATTGCTTATGTTTCCTTTTGTAGGTTATGCCACTAGTTTGGCGTCACTGCTCTGGGGGGTGGCTGGGCCCCTGGGGTAGTCTACACCTTTTTCTTCTGTCTTTTCTGAGTTGCTTCTATCTTGATTTTCTGACCCGAGTACCCCTTTTAGACTTACCTCTTGGAATGTTGGGGGCATTACATCACCGATTAAGCGGTCCAAAATATTAGCTACTTTGCAGCGTTATCGCTCGGATATTGCTTGTTTACAGGAAACTCATCTTACTGACGCGGAACATCTTAAGTTGGCCCGCTCCTGGGTAGGTGAGGTCTATATTTTGCTTCCTCTCAGGGCCACCATGGTGGCATTGTTGTGTTGGTCCGCAAATCTTCGCCTCTTGGATGCAGGTACTTGATAAAGCTCTTGATGGTAGATCTTTGCTTTTGCGCCTTACCTTGGGTGCTAGATCTTATCTTTTACTTGTGGTCTACGGCCCTAACTTGGGGAAATCGGCTTTTTTGCAACGGTTGTTTCAGCTTTGCTCTCGTTTTTGTGGGGATCCACTTCTCATCTTGGGAGACTTTAATTTGGTACTGCACCAAATTAAATCCAGAACCCCTATTGTCTCTTGGGGAGCTAAGGGTCGACTGCTCTCTGATTTTTGTGATACTCTTTCTGTGGTAGACCCTTGGCGACTTTTTCATCCTGAAGTTCGTGACTATACGCATCTTTCTCGGGCCCATGGTACCTGGTCTAGGATAGACCACATTTTTCTGTCTTCGACATTTTCTTCAGTCCAATCGGCCGAGATCGGTCCCCTGAATATTTCGGACCATACCCCGATTTGGGTAGATATTCATCTGGATGCCACATACCTTTGGACCCCATCCTGGCGGTTTCCGTTCTATCTTACTCAGGAAAGGGACTTTCAAACCTTTTTGCAGGCCCAATGGGAGGACTACTCTACCAATGATGCTTCCCACATGGATGATCCTATTTTGTTTTGGGAGGCAGCTAAGACGGTGATTCGGGGTCATATTATTTCTTTTTTGAGTGCTCGCAATACACGTATTCATAGAGGCATCATTAATTTAGAGAGGGCCTTGCGAGTTGCTAAGCGGTCGTTTCAATCGAATCCTTCATGGGAGGCTCGAGAACGCTATTTGTCCACCCAAGAGGCGTTAAATTCGTTGATTCATTTCCGTTCTCAAAAATGGATGGCTTTTCATAAACACCGCTTTCAACGTTTTGGTAACAAGCCTGGGCGTCTTATGGCTCGTTTGGTAAAGGCTAAGACTAGTAAGAAACCTATCTTGTCTCTTCAGTCCCAGGGTGGGGGTGTGGTGACTACTCCGGCTGCTATCTCCATAGTTCTCTTTGACTTTTTTAGCCAGTTATATGAAGCTCCCGATGATGTCTCTCTGGATTTACTGTCAGATTACCTTCAGTCCTCTGGACTTCCTCACTTGCCGGAGGAAGTAGTGTCTTCCCTCAATAGCCCATTTCGGGCGGCTGAATTAGAATCCGCAATCAAAGCTCTTCATTCTGATAGGGCCCCGGGCCCGGATCGCTTTTCGGGAGACTTTTACCGCCTTCTTTCTCCCCATCTCTGTGGTCCTTTATTAGCTTACTTTAACATTACTATTACTCAGGGCTCCTTTCCATGTTATGCTAATGAGGCCCTTATCACTTTATTAAGAACATAAGAGTTGCCTCCGCTGGGTCAGACCAGAGGTCCATCGCGCCCAGCAGTCCGCTGACATGCCGGACTCCTATCGTCCTATCTCCTTGATCAACGTGGATCTTAAGCTCTTTGCTCGCATATTGGCTGACCATCTTGCTCCTCATCTCCCTAAGATTGTCCACGAAGATCAGGTCGGATTTGTTCGGGAACGTCAATCAGTTTGTAATGTCCGTAAGGTTCTTTTTGCACTTGCTCATTGTCATTCTCATCAGATACCGGCTTTGTTAGTCAGTTTAGATGCTTCTAAGGCATTTGATAGTGTCCATTGGTCCTTCTTGTTCCGCACTTTGGAACAGGTTGGGTTGGGAGGTTTTTATCTTGATGCAATACGCTCTCTCTACTCTAATCCGAGGGCTTCACTTTTAATCAATGGGACTCGCACTGACTCTTTTCCCATTTTTCGTGATGCCCCCTTTCCCCCTTGTTGTTTCTCCTTTCTTTAGAATCCTTGATTTGTACTCTTCGGGGGTTTGCGGCAGTGCGGGGCCTCCATGTTGATGGAGTGGAGTTAATGACCTTGGCATTTGCGGATGACATGTTTCTGATTCTCACTAGGCCCAAGGATTCTTTACCAAAAGCATTGGACCTTATTTCTGAATTTGGCTTTTATTCTGGTTTGTCTCTTAATCTGGATAAGTCCTTTGCCTTGCCTTTTCCCCCTGAGTTGCGTGACACCTGGCGGGGTCTTTCCTCTTCGGTGGGCTGATTCTGCTTTGAAATATTTGGGGGTCTTTATTCCTCGGGACTTATCTAGTCTGTATGGCTTGAACATAAACCAGTTGTTCCAGGCCCTTCAGAATAACCTACAGTTATGGGGAACTCTTCCCTTTTCGCTTTTAGGTAGGGTGCATCTTTACAACATGCTCATTGTCCCCTGTTGGCTCTACATTTTTCAGGTCCTCCCACTCTATTTGACTTCTCGAGATGAACACCGTCTAACATACTTGGTCCAGAGATTTCTTTGGGCGGGGAAGCAGCCTCGTCTGCCTTACAAATGGGCGGCAGCTCTGTGGTACAAGGGCGGATTGGGGTTGTTAAACCTTCGCTATCTGACCATTGGATGTGGCATGCGCCACATTAATGATTTATTCAGGGGTACTTCAGCGTTCACCAATACTTCCTTGGAGCTTTCCTGTTTTCGCTCTACTCACTTTAGTGCCTATCTTCATTCTATTCCTTCTCTTTTGCCTGAGTCTCTCTCTATGAAGGTGCTTCACCATCCCTTGTGGAAGGCTTGGCGCTGGGTCTTTAAATTCCACGCTCTTTCTGCTTCTGTCACACCTTTTCTGTCTATCCGCTTTAATAGCTCCTTTCTACCTGGGATAGATGGCCTGGGTTTTGCTCAGTGGGAAACCAGGGGCATTCATTATGTGTTTCAATTGGTTGATGATGATGGCGCTCTGAAATCTTTTGCACAGCTGCGGGACTGTATATATGTTTATGGTTTATTTTGCTGTTCTCTCTTCATAGGCTTCTATTTTACACACCCCTGAAGAAGGCTACCCTAGCCAAAACACAGACCATGCTGATGTCCAGTTTATACATTTATATATATTTTTATGCCTGCCATATTTTATGTACATGACATATATATGCTGTTTAAATAAATTGATTGTCCTCACAGTGGTTTGACTCTGTCCCTTCCCCACTCTTTTTTCGTTGTTATACACAGACAGGTACCATCGCACAATTGGTTGGATTTATGGTTTACACCTATGCGGATGACATCCAACTAATCCATCCAGTCCAGAGCCACAATCAAGCTGAAATCATGGATATTAATCAAAAATTACATCTTGTGTATGACTGGCACTTCCAAAATCTTCTTTCCCTTAATACAGGGGTGTCCAATGTCGGTCCTCGAGGGCAGCAATCCAGTCGGGTTTTCAGGATTTCCCCAATGAATATGCATGAGATCTATTTGCATGCACTGCTTTCAATGCATATTCATTGGGGAAATCCTGAAAACCCAACTGGATTGCGGCCCTCGAGGACCGACATTGGACACCCCTGCCTTAATATATCAAAAAACAAATGTATGCTTTTTTCACAGGATCAAAATGAAACCCTTGCATCCCCAATATGTAATTCTTCAATCCCAATTCAATTTGTACCAAATATTAAAGTTCTAGGAGTGATCCTTGACAACATATTATCTTTTAAATCTCAGATCAGCTCAGTGGTACAAAAATGTTTCTTTAAACTAAAAATGATTAGATCCCTCAGGTCACTACTCAACCTTAATTCAATCAACATTCTTATCCATTCATCAGTAATTTCAACCTTAGATTATTGCAATTCACTGTACCAAGGCATCACTCAAAAAGAGAACAGGAGATGATTACAAGTCATTCAAAACACTGCTGTAAAAATCATCCTTAACACTAAGAAATTCGACCATGTTACCCCTCTCCTCAGAAAAGCTCACTGTTACCTATTTCACATAGGATTACTTCTAAAATATTACTTCTTGCTTTCAAAGTCCAATCTAATCATATTCCCTCATTCATAGACAGATTGCTGATCCCTTATGATTCGCATAGGACACTACATTCTCCCAACAATATCTTTTAGCAGTTCCCTCTGTTCTTCAGTTATTTTATGACACAACACGTAAAACAATCTTTTCAGTAATTGCACCCACACTGTGGAATGCCCTACCACTGACCCTGAGGCAAGAAAAGAATCTTAACAACTTTAAATCTAATCTCAAAACATTTCTTTTTAGAGATGCTTTTGAGATTTATACTTAGCTTTCCTTATTCAAAAAACTCAAAGACATTAGGCCTTAAAGATCCCCTTTACTCCTTTTATATTTTGCCTCCCCTTTCTTTTATTTTAAGCAATGTATCCTCCTCATCTGCCCATATGTACCATGTTATGTCTGTACTGTAATTGTGAATTTGTTCCCTCTATTTTATATTTTTTTAACCTTTTAAATAATTTGTATAAATTGGAAAGCATTTTGTTTATAAAAGCAGTATATCAAGACCTAAATAAACTTATACTGTTAACATGAATAGCACCACATCCTCTCCTTGTGGAGTCCCGTAGGGATCACCTCTATCCCCTAGTCTTTTCAACATGTACATGTCTTCCCTGAAACTCTTCCATCTATCCCCCCTTGAAACACTTTACACATATGTTGATGACATCCTTGTCCTCCTTGAGATCGACTCGAACCTTACTAATCTCTCTGAGAACATAACAGCATGTATAACGAATCTCCAATCCTGGGCCATCACTGTACAAATGAAACTGAACGAGTCCAAAACAAAACTACTTTGGCTCTGCCCAAAATTAGAGCAGCTACCCACCCTCATTTCACTGCCTTTTGGCGCCATACTGCAGCTTGAGTTCTCAAGCAAAGTTTTGGGCATCATCATCAACTATACACTCTCCTTTAATAACCACCTTAACTCCTTGATAAAAAAAATGCTTTTTTAGCCTTCACATGCTGAGGAAAGTGAGATCCTGCTTCCACCAACAACATTTCGCTGTCCTTGTACAATCTCTCATCCTTTCCAGACTGGACTATTGTAACTCCATCTATTTAAGTCTAATCAAGAAAAGTCTTCAAAGACTTCAGCGGATTCAGAACACTGCGGCCAAGCTAATCTTCGCAAAAAGTAAATTCGACCATGTCTCCCCACTTCTGTCCAAACTTCCCTGGCTTCCAGTAATTTCCAGGGTTCACTTTAAATGCGCCTGCCTAACTTTTAAGATCCTACACGGCATCCTTCCTCCCCATATTCCACTATCTTGGATACCATCAGATCCACCCAAAAATTTAAACTATCCTTCCCCTCGTTAAAAGGCGTCATCTATACGGGAAAATTAGGGACATCTCTCTCCTTCAGAATCACAGAGCTTTGGAATAACCTTACTACCCCACTTAGGAATCTGAGCTCCTTCCAACTATTCCGAAAACATCTGAAAACTTGGCTATTCTCAAAAATGTAACACTTTTTTCCTCTATATTCCTCCTCTAACCCTTACTACGGTGTTCCCTCTTTATACTAAGTTCCTTTAAACCTTCTTTATACTAAGCCTCTTTGGCTATTTTTTCCTCATAGTCTCTTTTGGCCCCTTTTATCACGTTATGACACCTGCGTTGATGTTGTTTGTGCTTATTCCAGTTTTCATCCATTCTTGACCTTTTCCATTCCTTAAACAAAGTTTACTTGTCTCTGATCGCTTCCTTCACCTCTACAGTAAGCCACGGCAGTAAAAGGGGCCAAGAGAGACTACAAGGAAAAAATAGCCAAGGAGGCGAAAAACTTCAAGCCGTTCTTTCGATATATTAAGGGGAAACGACCTGCAAAGGAAGCGGTGGGACCGCTGGATGACCATGGAATAAAGGGAGTGCTAAAGGAGGACAAAGCAATCGCCAACAAACTGAACACATTTTTTGCATCTGTATTTACCGAAGAGGATATACACATCATATCGGAACCCATCAGACTATATGCTGGAAACGAAGATGGGAAACTGACAGGGCTGACGGTCAGTCTAGAAGAGGTATGCAGGCAGATCGATAGGCTTAAGGGTGATACATCCCCAGGACCGGATGGCATCCATCCGAAGGTCAACAAGGATCTGAAAGGGACTATAGCTGAACTGCTTCAATTAATAGCCAATCTGTCAATCAAATCGGGAAAGATTCCAGAAGACTGGAAGGTGGTGAATGTTATGCTGATCTTCAAAAAAGGTTCAAGAGGAGATCAAGGAAACTACAGACCGGCGAGTCTGACCTCGCTACCGGGAAAGATGGTAGAAATGCTGATAAAGGACCACATCATTGATCACCTTGACGGACATGGTCTGATGAGGACCAACAAGCACGGTTTCAGCAAAGGAAGATCTTGTTTGACAAACTTGCTGCACTTCTTCGAGGGAGTAAATAGGCAGACAGAAAAGGGCGACCCGGTCGACATTGTATATCTGGTTTTTCAGAAGGCGTTCGACAAGGTTCCACATGAACGACTACTTCGGAAAATGCAAGACATGGAATCGAGGGTGAAATACTCACGTGGATTAAAAACTGGCTGGAGCATAGGAAACAGAGAGTGGGGGGTAAATAGACAATACTTGGACAGGAAGAGCGTCACCAGTGGGGTGCCGCAGGGCTCGGTGCTTGGACCCATGCTCTTCAACATATTTATGAACGATCTGGACATTGGTACGATGAGTGAAGTGATTAAATTTGCAGACAATACGAAGTTATTCAGAGTAGTGAAGGCACAGGGGGATTGCAAAGATCTGCAACATGACATAATCAAGCTCAAGAAATGGGCATCGACATGGAAAATGAAGTTCAACGTGGATAAAGTTATGCATGTCGGTTACAAAAATCTCATGCACGAATACAGGATGTCCGGGGCAGTACTTGGAGAGAAAACCCAGGAAAGAGACTTGGGAGTTCTGATTGACAAGTCGATGAAGCTGTCCGCGTAATGCAAGCCGGCGGCTAAAAGGCGTATAGAATGCTAGGAATGATAAGAAGGGGATCACAAACAGATCGGAGAAGGTTATCATGCCACTGTACTGGGCCATGGTGCGCATCACCTGGAGTACTGCATCCAGCATTGGTCGTCATACATGAAGAAGGACACGGTATTACTCAAAAGGGTCTAGAGAAGAGCGACTAAAATGGTTAAGGGGCTGGAGGAGTTGCCGTACAGTGAGAGACTGGAGAAACTGGGCCTCTCCTCCCTTAAAAAGAAGAGACAGAGGGGACATGATCGAAACATTCAAAATATTCGAAACATTCAAAATATTGAAGAGAATAGACATAGCAGATAAAGACAGATTGTTCACCCTCTCCAAGGTAGGGAGAACGAGAGGGCACTCTCTAAAGTTGAAAGGGGATAGATTCTGTACAAACGTAAGGAAGTTCTTCTTCACCCAGAGAGTGGTAGAAAACTGGAACGCTCTTCCGGAGGCTGTTATAGAGGAAAACATCCTCCAGGGATTCAAGACAAAGTTGGCCAAGTTCCTGCTAAACTGGAACGTACATAGGTAAGACTGGACTCATTTAGAACACTGGTCTTTGACCTGGAGGCCATCGCGTGTGCAGATTGCTGGGCACGATAGACCACTGTCTGATCCAGCAGCGGCAATTCTTATGTTCTTATGTAACTTCATTAAGTGTTCCTTAGTCCTTGTAATTTTTGAAATATTAAAAATGATCTATGCAGCTAACTGTGAAGTTAGCATAAAGAAAAGTCTCATAAATGTTCTTATTTTGACGAACTTGCTGCACTTCTTTGAGGGAGTAAACAGACAGATAGACAAGGGCGACCCGGTCAATGTGAGGAGTGTGTGGCGCAGTGGTTGGATCTACAGCCTCAGCACCCTGGGGTTGTGGGTTCAAACCCCGCGCTGCTCCTTGTGACCCTGGGCAAGTCACTTAATCCTCAATAGCCCCAGGTACGTTAGATAGATTGTGAGCCCACCGGGACAGAGAGGGAAAATGCTTGAGTACCTGATTGTAAAAACCGCTTAGATAACCTTGATAGGCGGTATATAAAATCCTAATAAACTTGAAACTTGAAACTTAATATTTTATATCTGGATTTTCAGAAGGCATTTGACAAGATTCCGCATGAATAACTACTTTGGAAAATTGTGAGCCATGGAATCGAGGGTGAAATACTCACGTGGATTAAAAACTGGCTTGATCATAGGAAATAGAGAGTGGGGGTAAATGGACAATACTCGGACAGGAAGATCATCACCAGTGGGGTGCTGCAGGGCTCAGTGCTTGGGCCTGTGCTGTTCAACATCTTTATAAATGATCTAGACATTGGTACGACAAGTGAGGTGATTAAATTTCAAGTTCAAGTTCATTTTTATTTGATAAATCGCCTATTTAAAACATTCTAAGCGATGAACAATATTAAAAAACAGTGTAGGGAAACATACAAGTTTTAAGACAATTTTTAAAACAACATTTTAAGAGACAAAATTTGTTAGGACAATTAAAATAAAAAACAACATTTTAAGAATCAAATATTAGGACAAAACATTAAAAAGTCAAAATTTATGAAGAGTATTTTAAAATGTTGAGACTTAGTGACAGACATGATATAGAGGGAAAAAAGGGTAAAAAGTTACAATAGACTAACTAAACCAAACTAAACCTTAAGTTTATATACCGCATCATCCCCACGGAAGTAGAGCTCGGCACGGTTTACAAGAACTTAAAATGAGAAAGGGTAGGAAAAGGTTTACATAAGTTTATAAATCGAGTGGGAAAGTAAGGGAAAAGAGATTACATGTTAGAGAAGAGCCAGGTTTTTAGTTGCTTGCGGAATAAATGGATGGAGCTCAGGTTCCGCAGCGGGATAGTGAGGTCATTCCAGAGACCTGTGATTTTGAAAAGAAGTGATTTTCCTAGTTTACCTGCATGGAGAATACCATGAAGGGAGGGGAAGGATAATTTTAATTTGTGGGCGGTCCTGGTGGAGTAGGGGTACGAGGAGTTAAAAGAAAGTGGGATTAGGGAAGGAAGGATGCCATGAATAATCTTAAAAGCCAGGCAAGAGCATTTGAATTGGACTCTGGAGATCACTGGGAGCCAGTGAAGATTGGCCAGGAGTGGGGAGACGTGGTCAGATTTACGTTTTGCAAAAATCAGCTAGGAAAAAAAAAAACATAAAATGGGTAAAAAACACAGGGAAAGGGAAGGGGAAGGAGAAGAGAAAAAAATAATAATAATAATAATAATAAAAATAAAATAGGAATGGTTTAGACGATTAATCATTAAAAGCATCATTGAATAAAAAAGTTTTTAAGAGTTTTTTAAGAGATAAGGTCTTTTTCTTTTTTAATAAAAAGTGGCAAAGCATTCCAGGTTTGAGGGGCTATAACAGAAATATTTCATTTCTCCTAGTTCCTACAATTTTTAAAGATGGAATTGATAGTAAATCTTGGGAGGACGAACGAAGAGAACGGAATGAGTGATATGGTATGATCATTCTGGATATAAACTGCGGTTCATTAAATAATAGTATTTTAAATACCAGGAAAGCTACTTTAAAAGTAATTCGGTGATTAATAGGTAGCCAATGTGATTTGATTAAAAAAGGTGTAACGTGATCATATTTTTGGGCTTTATAAATGAGTTTTATTGCTGTGTTTTGTATTATTTGAAGTCTCTTCTTTTCTTTTTGTGTTACATTAAATAACAGAGAATTGCAGTAATCTAATCTAGACATAATCATAGATTTTGGTTCTAGAAAAGCCGAAACGGAGCGTATCAGTCGAAGTTTATAAAAACTAGATTTAACAATTTGACTGATATGATTATGAAAAGTAAAGTTGGTGTCAATGATAAAACCTAAAATTTTTAGCTCAGATACTAAATTAATTGGGGTGTTGTCAATTACAAATGAAGATCTTAGGGTAATGTCTTTTCTCCAAGTGAAAAGCATAGTTTGGGTTTTTTGTATGTTTAAAGACAGTTTATTAAGGCTAAGCCAGTTTTTTATTGTGTCCAATTTGAAATTAATTGTTTTAATTTCTTCTTCATTTTCGGGATCCAGTGGATGAAGAAGTTGAATGTCATCAGCATAAGAGAATGAAATAAAGCCCAGTGATTGACAAATAGTAAGCAAAGGAGAAAGGAAAATGTTAAACAAAAGAGGAGAGAGAATAGAACCCTGTGGTATACCAAAAGATGAGGAATAAGATGTAGAATAATCGTCTTTAACTTTAACTTTAGAAGATCGATTAGAAAGAAAAGATGCAAACCAGGATAGAACATTTCCACTGATGCCAAAAGATTCCAGACGATTGAGTAAAAGAACGTGATTGATAGTATCAAAAGCCGCAGATAAGTCTAAGGAAAAAAGGGAAACCGATTTGTGATTATCTAGATGGTAATTTGCAGACGATACAAAGTTATTCAGAGTAGTGAAGACACAGGGGGATTGCGAAGATCTGCAATGTGACATAATCAAGCTTGAGGAATGGGCATCAACATGGTAGATGAGGTTTTAACGTGGATAAGTGTAAAGTGATGCATGTAGGTAACAAAAATCTCATGCACTAATACAGGATGTCCGGGGCGGTACTTGGAGAGATCTCCCAGGAAAGAGACTTGGGAGTTATGATCAACAAGTCGATGAAGTCGTCCACGCAATGTGCGACGGCAGCAAAAAGGGCGAACAGAATGCTAGGAATGATAAAGAAGGGGATCACAAACAGATCTGGGAAGGTTATCATGCCGCTGTACCGGGCCATGGTGCGCCCTCACCTGGAGTACTGCGTCCAGCACTGGTCACCGTACATGAAGAAGGTCATGATGCTACTTGAAAGAGTCCAGAGAAGGGCGACTAAGATGGTTAAGGGGCTGGAGGAGTTGCCGTATAATGAAAGATTAGAGAAACTGGGCCTCTTCTCCCTCAAACAGAGGAGATTGAGAGGGGACATGATCGAAACATTCAAGGTACTGAAGGGAATAGACTTAGTAGATAAGGACAGGTTGTTCACCCTCTCCAAGGTAGGGAGAACGAGAGGGCACTCTCTAAAATTGAAAGGGGATAGATTCCGTACGAATGTAAGAAAGTTTTTCTTCACTCGGAGTCTGTCGTAGGAGAAAACACCCTCCAGGGATTCAAGACAAAGTTAGACAAGTTCCTGCTGAACCAGAACGTACGCAGGTAGGGCTAGTCTCAGTTAGGGTGCTGGTCTTTGACCAGAGGGCCGCCGTGTGAGCAGACTGCTGGGCACGATGGACCACTGGTCTGACCCAACAGTGGCAATTCTTATGTTCTTAAAGAGACGTAGAGAGATATCTCTCTCTCTGGCGCCACTCAGGATGGTAAGGAACTGCCTCATCTGGTCCAAACGATAGATCTTCTGGATATTTGGAGGATTTTGCACTGCCAGAAAAGGGATTATACCAATCATTCTAGGACCCATTCCACCCGGTCTTGTAACATCCCAAAGTGCTGACAGAATTGAAAAATAAACTTGCAGAGATATTGTTATTAGTTTGTAATTTTCTTTAAAATCCAGCAAATGCCAGAAGACTGGAGGATGGCCAATGTGACACCATTTTTTTAAAGAGTTCCACAGATGATCTGGGAAATTATAAACCGACAAGTCTTGACATCAGTGCCGGACAAAATGGTAGAGACTATTATAAAGAACAAAATGAAAGAACATATATGTAAACATGGATTAATAAGAGAAATCCATTAAGGATTAGTCAAGGGAAATCTTGCCTCACCAATCTACTGCATTTCTCTGAAGGGGTGAATGTACATGTGGATAAAGGTGAACCGGTTGATATTGTGTATTTGGATTTTCAAAAGGCATTTGACAAAGTACCTCATGAAAGACTTCTGAGGAAATTAGAAGGTCATGGGACAGGAGGTAATGTCCTATTATGTATTAAGAGTTAGTTGAAAGACGTAAAACAGAGAGTAAGTTTAAATGGTCAATACACTTCTCCCTCTGTATTCGTGGGGGATGCAGGCAGAACATAGGCGCAAATATGGAAAAACCGTGAATAACGTTTTAATCATTATTTGCAGTTTTTAGAAAAAGCTGTTTTTGTATTGAAACCGCGAATAACTTTTCTAATGTTATTTGCGTTTTTTGGAAACAAGCCACTATTACTACTACAGTATTGAAATTCTCAAAATTTTATTAAACAACAATACCTGTACTGTACAGTTATATTCTCAGGGTAAACAAAAAGTTCAATTCTCAGGGTAAACAACAATACCTGTACTGTACAGTTATATTCTCAGGGTAAACAATAGTTCAAAACAGTACTGAGAGGTCATACTGGAATACAGTACAGTACTAAACAATACTCAGGCAGTGTCTTCATCCTCATCGTCCTGTACAAGTATTGCAAGAGGAGGAGACGAAGAGGATAAGTGAACACCAGGGGCCTCCTCATGCAGTGGAAGTGGGTCTTCAGTAGGAGGAAGACGAAGAGACAAAGGGGATGCCTCCTCATGGGTGGAACAGGTAGATTGAGAGGCAGTGGATGGAGAGGCACTGACTCTAGGTATCCTTGGGAAATACATTGTGATTTCTGTCTGGGTCTTCTACTTCATCATCTCTTTGTATATATTTTTGTAAGTAGAAATCGCTGCTTCTACTAACTCCCTCAACTTTAATGCACGTACCATGGATGGGTCGATGTCATAGAAAAAGTCAATCGCACCGTTGAGCTTGCATATGCCCTCTGCAATATTATCCAGTGTAAACTTGTCTTCTAGCACTTCTTCTTCTAATCTTCCTTCCTCTTCATCATCTGCTATTGCCTCTCCTTCAGGAGCAGGCAGGTCAATGAGATCATCTTCCGTTAGTTCATTTGCTCTGGTGTCTATTAAGTCTTGAATATCCTCCATATCTATATCTTCAAAGCCTTCCCCACCCACCTGCTTTGCCAAGTCAATGATGTTTTCCATAATTTCTTGGCCTTGCTCTGTGATATTGATAGTGTTATCCCTTTTTACACATTCAGGCCAAAGATTCTTCCAGCACAAATTCACTGTCTCTGGCTTGACAGCTTTCACCGCTCTTTCAATAATATTGATAGCATCCACAATAGTGAATTCCTTCCAATTTTTCATGATATTCTCATCCATAGCATGGACAATCCTGCTCAGGTTCATATCCCTTCTCTTCAATAATTGCCTTAAAGGTAGAAGCGAACTCTCTAGCTGTCTCTTGGTTGGCAGATGCTGCTTCTCCCATCACTCTCACATTTCTCAGGCCATACCTGTGACGGAATTTATCAAACCACCCTTTACTGGCAAGAAAGTCGGTGGATTGTGACATTTCACCTTCTCTGTTCTTCAAGTATTCATATAAAGACTTAGCCTTTCCTCTTATCATCACAGAGTCTAGCGGGATTCTCTTTTTGTAGCAATCCTGCATCCACAGAAATGTTGCAGCTTCTGTACAAGAGAGATTGGCATCTCGCACAACATGTAATGTCTTCGCAGCTGCTAGTGCAGCTGCCGCAACAGTTTCACGGATTTTTCATTTTTTTTTATGTACCTAACGGTTGACTCATTTATGCCATAATGTCGAGCAACAGCGGAGGATGACTTTAGTCTCTGAAGCATATCTAGTAATTCTACCTTTTCTTGTTGGGTTTTCACTTTTTTTCCCCTTTTAGGAGCACTATCGGTTCCATTTGAACTCTTGCGCTTTGTAGACATGGTGGGAAACCTGATCTGTTCCTGAAGGAAAGGCAAGCAGCGATTTTCTGGGCTAGGAGCAGACAAGCAGTGATTCCCAGCAATTTCCCTCTGATTCACAAAGAATAGAGGGCTAGGAGGTGGCAAGCAGCAATTTTCTGGGCTTGAAGCAGGCAAGCAGTGATTTTCTGGGCTAGGAGCAGGCAAGCAGCGATTTTCTGGGCTAGGAGCAGGCAAGCAGCGATTTTCTGGGCTAGGAGCAGGCAAGCAGCGATTCCCAGCAATTTCCCTGCGATTCACAAAGAATAGAGGGCTAGGAGGTAGCAAGCAGCAATTTTCTGGGCTTGAAGCAGGCAAGCAGTGATTTTCTGGGTTAGGAGCAGGCAAGCAGTGATTTTCTGGGCTTGGAGCAAGTAAGGCAGCGATATTCTGGGCTTGGAGCAGACAAGCAGCGATTACCAGAGATTCAAAGAGAATTCAGGGCTTGGGCAGACATGCAGACAAGCAGCGATTCCAAGCAATTTTCTCCATGCATGCTAGGAAGAAGCCTTTCTTTCTATGTATGCTGGGTAGCAGCATTTTTCTCAGTGCACACTGGAAAGCATGGAAGCAGCTAATTTGTTTTAGAAAGTTTTTAAGCAGCGATTTTCAGAGTTAATAAGAACATAAGAATTGCCACTGCTGGGTCAGACCAGTGGTCCATCGTGCCCAGCAGTCCGCTCATGCGGCAGCCCTCTGGTCAAAGACCAGCGCCCTAACTGAGACTAGCCTTACCTGCGGACATTCTGGTTCAGCAGGAACTTGTTTAACCTTGTCTTGAGTCCCTGGAGGGTGTTTTCCCCTACGACAGACTCCAGAAGAATGTTCCAGTTTTCTACCACTCTCTGGGTGAAGAAGAACTTCCTTATGTTCATATGGAATCTATCCCCTTTCAATTTTAGAGAGTGCCCTCTCGTTCTCCCTACCTTGGAGAGGCTGAACAACCTGTCCTTATCTACTAAGTCTATTCCCTTCAGTACCTTGAATGTTTCGATTATGTCCCCTCTCAATCCCCTTGTTTGGTTCAGTATGGTACAGTAAAAGGAAAAAGTACTTTAATGATGATGTAATTTTGGGGGGGCGGAGTCAGCGGCTGAAAAATAGCAAATAAGCGAATCCGCAGATACGGAAACCGCGAATATGGAGGGAGAAATGTATTCTCAATGAAGAAAGGTAAATAGTGGTGTTCCAAAGGGGTCTGTGCTGGGACCATTGCTTTTTAACATATTTATCAATGATCTAGAGATGGGAATATCTAGTGAGATAATTAAATTTGCTGATGACACAAAGTTTTTCAAAGTAGTTAAATCGTAAGAGAATTGTGAGACTGGAAGACTGAGAATCAAAAGGGCATATGGGAAAGAGAAACCCAAACTATAGTTACGTCATGCTGGGTTCTGTGTTAGGAGTCACTGCCCATGAAAAAGATCTAAGTTTCATTGTTGAGGACACATTGAAACCCTCAGCTCAATTTGCGGCGGCAGCTAAGAAAGCAAATAGAATGTTAGGAATTATCAGGAAAGGACTAGAAAACAAAGATGAAAATGTTATAATGCCCTTGTATCACTCTATGGGACGGCTGCAACTTGAATACTGTGTGCAGTTCTAGTCACCATATCTCAAAAAGATATAGCAGAATTAGAAAAGAAGGGTAACAAAAATGGTAAAAGGTTTGGGACAACTTTCCTATGAGGATAGGCTAAAGCGGTTAGGGCTCTTCAGCTTGGAGAATAGACGGCTCAGGGGTAATATGATAGAGGTCTATAAAATACTGAGTGGTGTGGAAAGAGTAAATATGAATAGCTTGTTCAACAGCTGATTGGCAGAAAGCTGCTTTGGGGCTTTCCCTGCCACTCAGCTGTTAGGTCTTCCATAAACCGGCTATGTCCACATGTGAGAGCCAGTTTCTAAGCGACCAATCAGAAAAGACTAACAACTGCCCTCCTCAAAACTCATTTACATGGGCAGCCATTTGAACATCGATCGCTGTTTAGAAATCAGCAAAAAAAAAAAAAAAATCTGACCATCCAGCCCTACATTCTTTCCTAGGATCAAAGTGGTTTACCATCGGGGCTGGGGCTTCGACATCATACATTTTTTCAAGCCTTTCAACAGGAGCTTGTTACCATCTCCAAGGCTCATATGATGCTTCGTATTTTGCTGCCTCCTAGAGACTATGGGTAATTATGTGAATGTTAGTGGATATCCTTAGTTTCTTGGGACATACGAGATAGTTTAAAGGAAATTCCACACCTAATTTCAAGGGCATGTTTTTGGGAATGACATTATAGAATGATATATAGAGTATAGTTTACTCAGTCGCAGCACCATAGAGCAGGCCGCTTATCCAGTGCACAGTGTGTTAAATGTACAGTTGGGCATAATACATTCCTTTTGGAAGTGTACTCCAATTAGGAGCTTTTGGGTTAAGGTAGGGGGAGTTTTTTAAATCTCATCTTATTCAACAGCCCCTTAGGCAACAACCTCAGTTGTTTTTACTGTATAGGCCCATTCTCCCAGGTCCAACTAGGTAGAGGGAAGAACATTTTTGTGTTTAAAGTGCTTCTTGCTGGTCAGAGATGTATTATGCAAAACTGGGTATCTCCTGAACCCCCCACATACTGGGAGTGGAGACATAAATTACATGCTTTATGTGGGAGGTTAAGGGGACCCATTCCATACCACGTCGCTGGAAACAGTTTCTTTTGGTGTGGGGGAGCACACCTTGATTCTCTGTGTAAGCCTGATCCACAACATTCGGCGCATGGAGATAGAGTACACCGAGAGCTTGCTCACCATTCTGAAGAGATCATACAAGGCATCAGTCACATAATCCACACGAGAAATCAAGAAGGGAAGATCCTGGAGCACAATAGTATCAGGATCGCAGAGAAACTTTGAGCAGCAGGCTCTAGCCACAAAAGATGCAGCCACAGCCACTTTCAGACCAGAGGCTGCTGAATCAAAGTCATTTCAGGACAAAATCAATCCTACAGTCCTGTGCATTCTTAAGCACCACCCCTCCCTCACTAGGAAGAGAAGCACACTTGGTGACCTGTGCTGCCAAGGAGTCCACCTTAGGGTACGCAAAAAGCTGATTAAATGCATATGCAAGGTAGAATTTGGACATGGTCCTGGCTACTCTCAGGGGACCTTCTGGGGCCACACAGTAATCTGTGTGCATTTTTGCAATGTCCAGATGATCAGGAAAGGACAAAGACTGTGGCTTCGTGCTACTCATGAGCATGCTGCTGACTGACCAATGTCCAATTTCAGAAATCAATCTGATTAAGGCAGAGGGCCTGAAGAGTCTCCACACCATGGGATCCTCGACCATATCCGGAGCATCTCCCAGATCCACATCATGGAAATACATGAGAGTAGCTATATCTCCTGCATGATGTGTAAGCAATGGCATAGTTAAATCATCTGGATCATCCATGTCATCAGTCTGAGGGACTCTGGACTGCAGACCCGTGTCCTGGGAAAATGGGGACTCCCAACATCAGCAGCAAGCTACAGGAGGTGTATTTGGTGCCTTTTTCTTATCAAGATAAGCCTAGAAGAGCATGTTAATAAATTCCAGGGAAAACCCCGTATCCAGAATTGCAGCCACTTCCTGGGAACTCTTTTTGGCATTCTTAGAGGACTTCTTTGCCTTAGACACTGAATCGCATGTATGTTTCACCAGGGCCACGAGCACGTCTTCTTCGAGGGCCAGCTTAGACTTTTTTAACTTGCCACAGATGAACTGAGTGGCAGGACCCTCTCAAAGTGGTAGATGGAACCAAGGCTGAAGAAATTTTGCCCCCCTCCTGCACCGCACAGCACTTGGAACACAACTGGTCACCAGCCAACCATCCACTGCAAATGGGGCATGAATCCAAAGTATCCTGCCCTGCCAAATTATCCTGCATCCATCTGAACAGATTCTTGCAAAAATGAATCTTGCAGAGGCAAAAAAATAACTTTAAATTCAAATCGGGAAAATTCAAGATGGCCACCGCAGGAGCAATTTTCAAAAGAAAATACAGTAGCCCGGAAAAATAACAATGTAGCAATTTTAGGATTTTAAGGGTGTGGGGAACTTAAGACTAACCCCCAAACTGCCCAAAAACCACTTGGTGATCCCACCCAAATCACTATGATAGGCTGTATTCGCTGCACCATGGTGTGCTGGGAGCAGCAGAAAAGGAAGCTGAAACAAGCCTTGAAACCTGGACTGCTGATTTTCTGACTGCCACTCCAACCGCAAACATCCACCAAGCCCGAGACACATCGTACACATCGGTCTGAGGAATACAGTAGGCCCCGATCCCAGACACACCTCCACGGAGCCATGCAGCCTGTGCTCAAACCCACAAGAAGATGAATTTAGGGCAAGCCAGCTTCCCTGAGCCCCAATCTGGGAATACACAGGTGCACTGCAAAGCAACCAACCTCCTGGAAAATGATTTTACCCTTAAAGTCTACAATCTCCCGCAGCCAGAGTTGTCCTCGAAGGAAACTTCTGCAGCACAAAGACACAAAGTGTGTAAAAAAACTGATTACAAAAGAAAAAATAAACACGAGCAGAAAAGACTAGCTCCTACTGGCTCGCTTGCAGGAAAGCAACTGGTGATCAGAGGGTAGTCCTGAGGTAAGCGTGGAAGGTCAGAAAAAATTATGCAAATGAGGCTTCCTACAAGCAGTCTCGCCACATGGGATGCATAACCTACTTGTCCAGGAATAGAGTGGTATTGAACAAGAAACACCCTTTGTGGATTGTTTTTAAGATTATTGTTTTTAAATTATTTGGACACTTATTAAACTACAAACTGGTACATCTGATCTTCTGTTCCACAATCTTTTTGTTGTTTTGCTACTTCATTTCTTTTGTGGAACTTTTTAGTGCTATTTGGATTTTGTTGTTTTGGCTTTAGAACCGATGTTTCAGCCATCATACTGTTGCTTTCTTCAGGGCATTCTGTAAGGACATACTGTATAAAGACAAACTGCAGACCTCACAGCATACCCTGAAGAAAGCCACAGGGATACAGAAAAAATCCAGAGTGGATTCTTTCTGCAGAGTCTCGCAGCCATTGGGAGATAACCTACTTGTCCAGAATGACACACCTATTGCACTGGAATATATGTTTACCTTTAGGTTGCTGGTATTTAAGAAATAAAATTATTATTATTATTATTTACTGCAGCCCTGCACAACATGCAGCCCAAAACGACTCTCACTGCAGCCCAGCTTACTTCGCTCTCCTGCTCTTCCCTACTAGTCTCACCTTTAAAAGTGCCGCTGCTGCTATTGAGGATCAACAAGCTAATTACAGCAGCCTGCAGAGTGAATCTAGCAGGCTGCCATCAGTCTCAGCACACATTCCCTCTGCCGCGGTCCCGCCCCTGACGTCAAAGGAGGGGCGGGACTGCGGCAGAGGGAACTTGCTTCAGAAGCCAACGGCAGCCTGCTAGGTGCGCTCTGCAGGCTGCCGTAATTAGCTTAGCAACAACCTCTCTCGCTGGGTGCGGGAAGCAGCAGAGGTAAGGCCCCATCCGTCGCGAGGGCCTCGGTGAGACCCTGGATCTAGACATGGGTGGGGGAGAGAGACAGAAAAGGACCTTGAGGAGGGGTGGAAAATAGACTTGAAGACAGGGAAGATGCTGGACTAGAGGAGGTAGAGAGGTAAAACACCCTGAATTGAGGAGAGAGAGATGTCAGGCCCTGGGGAAGGGGAAGACAAAGAGAGGGAGAAAGACAGAAATACCTGGATCAAAGGTGGGAGGACTCAAAATGTTAGTAGAAGGAAGATAGAGAGAGGGAGAAACCTGAAACAAAGAGGAGGCAGAAGAGAGGGGGGGCAGATATTGGACTTGGGGGTGAAATAATAATAATAATAATAACAACAGTTTATATACCGCAGGACTGTGAAATTCTATGCATGTTTACAGTGGTTAAAAGATGTTACAAATTAAGTAGAATTAACAAAGTTAGAAGCTAGTTATTAACAGCGCTAGAGATCAGTTATTGTGGAGTAGGATTGTACAGGTTAGTTGCCTAAATACTTCAGGAGCAGATACAGAGGGAAGAGAGAGAGACTGCAGAAAGGTGGAAAGATTCTGGACCAGGGAGGGAGGAAGGAGAAAGAAAGAGAGAAGCAGAGAAAGACCTGGAAGAAAGGAGAACTAATGCTGGGGGGGGGAGGATTGTAAGCAAAAGAAAGACAGGACCAAAGTGGAAAGACAGGAGGCAGATGCTGGACTATGGGAGGTGCAGGCAGAGAGATGGAAGATCATAACAGAGGAGGGAGGGAGAGGGAGACATGAACAAAGGTGGTAGTATTTAGAAAGGAGAACTGACACGGGATGTGGGGAGGGTAAGCAGAGGGAAAAGAGATAGAGACCTGGACCCAAAGGGGATGGGGATGGATTGTGAAAGAAATGTTGGATGCACAGTCAGAAGGAAGTCCAACCAGAAAATAATTAAATCACCAGACAACAAAGGTAGGAAAAATGATTAGGAAAAATTATTTTATTTTCAATTTAGTGGTCGAAATGTATCAGTTTTGAGAATTTATATCTGCTGTGTGTATTGTGTGTATATGAAAAATGAAAGGAAAAAATTGCATTACAATTAGTAAAGGGGGCAGGATCTGGGGCACAGCTTGGGTGGGTTTAGGGCGGAGTTTGGGAGATCTGTGGTTGGTGGTACTTAGCTTGAAATAGTTGAGAAACACTGCTGTAGGTAATCAGCTGCTGCCCTCCTCTCCTGCCCTCTTCCCTGCTGGCACCCCCTACTGGCGTGTCAGGGCCTGTCTGGAAGGCCTCTGTGCATGCATGTGATGTCATCACTGCAACATCCACGCACTTCCAGGTGCCTCGAGCCATGGCCACTACCTGTGGTCCTCACTACATTTTCCGACTTTGTTTCTGCCCAGGATCATTTTTGAGTTGTGCAGGCCTGCTTAGACTGAGTATGGATCTTTATGTATATGAGTCCTCAAGTTCAAATCCGCAGAATAAAAATGATTCTAATAAGTATTGTTCCTTGAGTGTATTAAACTCATGAAAATTTTAGCCTGCTTGTATGATTTATACTTCAAAATATGTCAATCTTCTAAAATGATGACTTCGTATTTACTAAATTGCTCTACACCACTTTAAAATCATATATACTACCTAAAGAAGTAAAATATCAACTAGGCTGCATCCCAAGGTTAAGTAAACTACATTTGGCCTGAGGGTGGATCTTGGATGTTGCCTGTACAGTGAAATTTTGTTTTCCTCCAATACCGGTACTTGTTGGATTTACACATCAATCAAGTATCACAAAATAAATTAAATCAATAAAAAATGTTGAACATAAAAATAAGATAATTACAAGCATGGAAGCAAATTGAAGGATTATCAAAATAAAAGATATTTAAATGTAATACACCTGCTAATATCTGAAAAACTCTTTAAATAAACTTTGTGTTAGTTTTGTAGGGGTGTTTCCTTATTTGCACCTGAAGGTTAGGCCTCTATGACATCATCAAGCCTGAACCATCATTTAAGCCTGAACCATTATTTGCAAGAAATCATTCCAGCATGAACCTGCAAGAAGAGAAAAAAAAAAAAACATCTTTGCTGTTTCTGCCTGTTGCATTCTGGGTATGTATTCTAGTCAAGGACATCTAGCTATGCCTATGTGATCTGTCCATGTGAATCTTGGGGGAGTTATTGCTCCTGTGCTGGTCTTATCTAACATAGGCGCCTCTGTTTCAGATAGTACAAGACTTTATACAGAAAGGCTATTCATCTAAGTTCTGTTTCTGGAATGGTCCGAAGAGGTCATCTGATGAGATCCAAGTGAAAATGTGCTAATTATAATTTAGTCTGTGCCGGGATGTAAGTGAACTCGCGCTAATTATAATTTAGTCTGTGCCGGGATGTAAGTGAACTCGCGCTAATTATAATTTAGTCTGTGCCGGGATGTAAGTGAACTCGCGCTAATTATAATTTAGTCTGTGCCGGGATGTAAGTGAACTCGCGCTAATTATAATTTAGTCTTTGCCGGGATGTAAGTGAACTCGCATCTCATCACAGGTGTTCTCCACGCACATCTTTTATAATAATTAAGACCTGAAAAGTTACCTCATGTGTCTCTCTGCCTGAGAGAAAGCGAATCGGACCTTAAACAGATCTGGATTCCATTACATCAAGGAAACCTTTGCTGCTAATCTAAGTTATAGTTATTCCAGTGGCTGATGGAACTCTTGTTCTGGTACCAAAATAATTCTTATCTTCAGTGCTGAGTAGAGGACATCTTCCCTTTCACCTAATTTTGTGCCAAGGCCTAATTGGATGATGAGAATACGGAATTCTATTATCTTATTAGCTGGAGTTAGATAAAGATTCCTATTGTGATATAGGATAAGGTTTGTAAAGCTACTCTTGGTGATAGAACTGTAATAGATTGCTGCTAATCAGGAATAATTATTATTATAAGGAATTATTTAGAGTGTAAGAATTAGTTTTACTTATTTATCTAGCAAGTGTGTTGTGATAATTATGTACTGAGTTTCATATCTGTAATTGGATATCTTGTGAACAATATTTAGATATTGCTGCTGGCTTGTGAATTATATTTTTCTATTTTCATAATAAAAGTATTTCTCATTAGCCTGGGTCTTGTGTCATGTAAGTAGGCAAAGAAAGCTGAACCTGGATGAGATATTATGGTCTTCCCTAGAAACTAACAGGCACATATTTGTTTATGTAACTGATTAGTGGACCATAAATCTTTATACAGTTTGCAGATATGATCTCTGAGGATTGCTTGTCTTATGTTTTTTAGAATTTTATGTATGTAAATTATGTAAACCATTTAGAAATTTTTTAAATAAATAAATACTTGGGATTTATCCAGCTGATTAGTCTTGAATATCCTGCTTTGACTAATAATTAAACAATTTATTTTGTTTCATTTTTTTTCTGTGTGTTGCATGATTCTTTTCTTTTAATTTTACAGAAAAATATTTCTATGAAAATAAGCAAAAACAGGCACAAGAACATACACATTGTGAAAAGTACTAAAAAGTATTGCAACTTGGCTCCTTGCAGTACCTATAGGAGGTGCTTGATATCTTTCCACAGTTTTTCTTTGTCGCAGATTGTATGGTCTATCATTTTCTTCCCCTTCTGCTTCTTCCACTTCATCTACATCTTCTTCTTCATGAGATTCTAGACCAAAACACACACAGTTCTTAACCTATATTCACACTAAAGGCTCCTTTTACTAAGCTGTGATAGCGGTTTTAGCACGCGCTAGACGCTAATGCCACCATTGAGCTGGCATTAGTTATAGCCATGTAGCGCAGGGTTAGCGCACGCTAATATTCTGCATGCACTAAAAACGCTATCACAGCTTAGTAAAAGGAGCCCTAAATCATGCTCAATCAAACTTGGCTTAGGTAAATCCAGACAATATTTCCCTCTTCAAAATCACAGAAAAAAAACTACATTTACAAAATACTGGTCAGCATTCTCTGAGACATACCAAAACAGAACAGGACAGGGATTGTCCATCTATAGAAATAATTAATAGAAGTAGTAGTAGTACATGCAGTTTATATTTTTTTAATGGATCACAGTGTGAACTACAGGAAGCTGCACCAAAGTTTGGAATAGCAATACTATGGTACAGAGTAGAACCGCTTTCAAAGTCTCCCATCTCTTAAAGCAAATGAAGCTTACAATTGTTAGAGTTAATACAATAGGGAATGAGAAAGACACTTTTTTGTGAGGACTTAGGAACGACTAAAGGTAAAATAAATTCTGCAACAAGACAGACTTGAGGCCCTGCTTCCACCGGGAAATTTTAAAACTGACAGAAAAAGCCTATAAAAATGTTCCTAGCAAGGTAAAATTATGGTCATACCTGTTAATTTTCTTTCCTTTAGAAGCAGCAGATGAATCCAGAGACTAGTGGGTATAGCTCACATCGACCAGCAGGTGGAGATAGAGAACTGATTAACAGTTGGCCTTAAAGCCTGGTGTTCCTTCTGTTGATTCAGTTATGCACTTTGCCCAAGCATCCCGAAAGGAGAATGAGCAGCCACAAACTCCATTCCAGTAAAAAATGTGTCTTTCTCTTCTGAATACCATTGATATTTTCTCTTTTTATGTTTCTTGTTTTTTTTTTTGTTTTTTTTCAGTCATGAAATAATACACTTACCAACCATAGCCCCGGCTAACCTAATGACCTAAACACCCTACACACAGCCCGTGCACTTGGGGAGGGGCTCTGGATTCATCTGCTGCTTCTAAAGGAAAGAAAATTAACAGGTATGACCATAATTTTACCTTCCATAGCAAAGCAGCAGATGAATCCAGAGACTAGTGGGATGTAGCAAAGCAAACTCAAACTGGGTGGGACGCCAATGCCGCCTCTGCCAGCACTGCCGTGCCAAAACTCGCCTCTGAACGGGCCGCTACATCTAACCGATAATGCTTTGAAAAAGTATTCCCTGACGACCAAGTGGCCGCCCGGCAAATCTCCTCTAATGACATGCCCCCGGACTCCGCCCAAGATGTAGCCAAAGCCCGAGTGGAATGAGCATGAAGGTGCTCCAGTACCTTCTTCCCTGACAACACATACGCCGAAGCAATAGTGTCCTTGACCCAACGCGCAATGGACGCTTTAGACGCCGCCATCCCTTTGTTTTTACCCGCGAACGCGACAAAGAGATGGTCCGACCGGCGAAAATCATTCGTCACCTCCAAATAATGGAGAAGCATACGGCGGACATCCAGTAGCCGTACCGACAAAAAACGCTTCCCCCAATCCTCCTTCCTGAAGGATGGCAGGAACAAACTCTGGTTCACATGAAAGGACGAAATAACCTTAGGCAGGAAGGACGGCACCGTACGCACCGTCACCCCAGTCTCCGAGAAACGCAAAAAGGGTTCCCTGCAAGAAAGCGCTTGCAGCTCCGATACTCGCCTTGCTGAAGCCATCGCCACCAAAAATACTGTTTTTAGTGTGACATCTTTCAAAGTGGCCGCTGACAGGGGCTCAAAAGGTGCCCCCTGCAATTTCCCAAGGACGAGTTTAAGGTTCCAAGTTGGACAAATTCGCTTAACCGGCGGCCGGATATGTTGAACCCCCTTGAGGAAACGTACCACGTCCGGCTGCGATACGAGAGCCGAGCGAGCCACCCGGCCCCTGTAACAGGCAATGGCCGATACCTGAACCTTTAAAGAGTTATATGCTAACCCTTTCTCTACGCCCTCCTGCAGGAACGCAAGAATAGCCGGCAGAGAAGCATGGAAAGGCGCAATTCCGTGTCTTCAGCACCATGCCTCAAAGATCCTCCAGACCCTCGCATAGGAGGCTGACGTTGAAATCCTCTTAGCCTTAAGCAGGGTGGAAATCACCCGTTCTGAATAGCCCTTCTTTTTCAGCCGTGACCTTTCAATAGCCAGGCCGTAAGACCAAAGCGGCCCGGATCTTCCATTAATATTGGACCCTGAGTTAGCAAGTCCGGAGTTACCTGGAACGCTACCTGCTCGCCTACCGACAGCAGCATCAGATCTGCGTACCACGGCCGCCGTGGCCAATCCGGAGCCACCAGGATTACTCTGCCTCGAAAGCGAGAGATGCGTTGCAACACCCGCCCTATCATGGGCCAAGGCGGGAATACATACAGAAGGGAATTCGGAGGCCACGGGAGAGCTAATGCGTCCACCCCCTCCGATCCCTGTTCCTTGCGCCTGCTGAAGAACCGAGGCACCTTCGCATTGCGGGAAGAGGCCATGAGATCCATCTCTGGCAACCCCCATCGACGGACTAGCAGGCTGAACGCTCGAGCCGACAACTCCCATTCTCCCGGATCGAGAAGAGTTCTGCTGAGGAAGTCCGCTTGCACGTTTTCGTGCCCTGCAATGTGTGCCGCCGACAGAAGCGGAACATGCCCCTCTGCCCACCGAAACAAATGTCTTGCCTCTTCGGCTAACTGCGGGCTCCGGGTACCCCCCCTGACGATTGACATACGCGACCGCCGTGACACTGTCCGAAAAGATCCTGGTCGGTCTGTCGTGAACTAGGGCCTGAAAAGCCCGCAGCGCTAACCGGATCGCTCTTAATTCCAGTAAGTTTATGGGCCATTGAGCCTCCTGGGAAGACCACCTTCCCTGCACCGACGTGTGCATGCACTGGGCTCCCCAACCCTGCAGGCTGGCATCCGTTGTAACCACCACCCAATCCGGTGTGGCCAACGGCATGCCCCTCCAAAGATGCAAGTCCTGGAGCCACCAGCGCATGCTGTGAGCTGCTCGAGGACTCCACTGGAGACGCACATTGTAGTTCAGAGAAGCTGGGGACCAGCGAGAGAGCAGAGACTGCTGTAAGGGCCTCATGTGGCTCCTGGCCCAGGGAACCACCTCCAGAGTCGCCAGAATGGAGCCCAGCACCTGCACATAATTCCAAACTCAAGGTCTGGGCGACCCGAGAAGGAGGCGAATTTGAGCCTGCAATTTCTCCCCCCGATCTCGGGGTAGAAACACCTTCCCCAGAGCCGTATCGAACCGTACCCCCAGATGCACCAAAGACTGCGATGGGGACAAAACACTCTTGGGAAAGTTGACAATCCACCCCAACGACTGAAGGAGAGAGATCACTCTCTGCGTCACCGACAAACTCTCCTGCCGGGATGAGGCGCGGATCAACCAATCGTCCAAGTAAGGGTGTACCCGAATCCCTTCCTTGCGTAGAAAAGCGGCTACCACCACCATGACTTTGGAAAACGTGCGGGGAGCCGTCGCCAGGCCAAAGGGCATTGCCTGAAACTGAAAATGTTGGCCCAGAATCGCAAACCGCAGATACCGCTGGTGCGGAGGCCATATCGGAATATGGAGGTACGCCTCCTTGAGATCGAGAGACGTGAGGAACTCTCCTGGTCTTACCGCCGCAATAACCGAGCGCACCGTTTCCATTCGGAAATGGCGCACGCTGAGGAATCTGTTGACCCCTTTGAGATCCAGCACTGGTCTGAAGGACCCCCCCTTCTTTGGTACAATGAAGTATAGGGAATAGATACCGCGGCCTACCTCTTCCGGGGGCACCGGTACCACCGCCCCCAGATCGAGCAGCCCCTGAAGTGTCCTGCGGACCTCGGATCCCTTGGCCGCGCCACGGCAAGGGGACACCAAGAAAGAATCTACGACGGGAGCGGCGAATTCTAATTTGTACCCTTCGTGAACAATGTCCAACACCCATTGGTCGGACGTGACTGTGGCCCACTCCGCCCGGAATGCCGAAAGCCGACCCCCTAAGGGCCGGGCGGAGGGAGCCAAGCCCCCGTCATTGTGGAGGGCGACTGGCTGGGGTACGGGCTGACTGCCCTGAAGAGGGTCTCGCCGTACGAAATGAACTTCTCTGCTGAAACCGAGGTCTCGAAGCAGAGAACGGGCCAGATGCAGACCTGGAAAAAGGTTTACCAGCCCTGGCCCGCCTAACATCCCGGAAACGCGGTCTAGACGATGCGGCCCTTACCGGGGGCCTAGCCCTGTCCTCCGGTAAACGCTGCGTTTTGGTATCCCCAAAATCCTTTACCAGTTTATCCAACTCCGCTCCAAACAATAAACCCCCTTTAAACGGGAGTCTCACCAGCCGGAGCTTGGACGCTGCATCGGCCGCCCAATGACGGAGCCACAAGGACCTGCGTGAAACCACAGACAGAGACATCTGTTTCGCAGACGCCCGAATAATATCATACAAGGAGTCCGCCAAATAAGCCAAGCCGGACTCCAAATCAGCCAGTTCCGAAGGGATAGTACCCCCAGACTCCAGCAATTTATCGGTCATCCCTTGTGACCACTGCAGACAAGCCCGCGCCGCGTAAGAACTGCAGATTGCGGCCTGTAAGGTAACTGCAGCCACTTCAAAGGACATCTTTAGGGATGCTTCAATCTTTCTATCCTGTGCATCCTTAAGTGTCACGCCCCCTTCTACCGGCAAGGTAGTTCTCTTAGTCACCGCTGCCACCAGAGCGTCCACCCTAGGCAATCTAAACCTGTCCAGTTCGGTCGGTTCAACCGGATACAAGAGCCTCATGGCCCTTGCCACCCGCAAACTGGCCTCCGGCGCCTCCCATTGCGCCGAGATCAGCTCCTGCATGGCCTCATGGACCGGAAAGGCCTTAGGCGGCCTACGTGTACCTGCCATCAGGGGGTTATGGCATCTTCCTGAGCAATGTTCAAACTCTGCAAAGCTTTTGAAATAAAAGAAGAAAGCTCCTCTCTATGGAACAACCGGATAGCCGTAGGGTCATCCCCCTCCCTACCCGGGATACTCTCCGTGTCCCAATCCAATAACTCCCCTTCCTCCAACGACTCAGGCAGGGAGAAAGGTGATCTGGGCAAAATATCCACCGCCTCCGCAGACACTAGCCTACGCTTCTTAGCCCCCTGCGACTGCCCCGGGGATCCTGCTGCCCCTGCAGTGGGTCTAGCCTCTGTCCCCTCCCCCCCGTAGAGGTAGAGGGTACCGCAAGGGACTGCCCGGCCCCCAGCCCCGGCTGGGTAGGCTGCGAGCTCTGTAATTTAAATGCCTGATGGAGCAACATCACAAATTCGGGCGAAAATGCACCCCAGCTAAGAGGCACTCCCCCGCCCTGCTCCGAGCCGAGGGGAGGGGCCGCGCCGGCCTCCAGCGCTCTCGCCTCTTCCCCCGCCGCCTCACTCTTGTCATCCGTGGCCGAGTCCTGCAGTAACCCTGCATCGGCTCCGAGCGGCGGGGACATTGCGCAAGACTCCCGCACCCGGGACATGGCCGCCTCACAAGCCGCCAAAAACGGGTCGTCTGCCGGTGCTTCCAAGCACCCGGCAGAGCAAAGACCCGACCGTGTTCGGCGCTTCCCACAGCGCGAACACAGCTGACCAGCCTCTGCAGCCATCCCCCCTCGGCCTGACAAAACAGCTCCGACGCGGTTTTTTTTTGTTTTTTTTTACACACGCGGCGAACGCCGCCGAATGACGACTCCGCCCCCCAAGACGCCCGGCACCCGGGAAAACGCGACCACACTCGAGGAAGGAAAATAAAACACTCACCCGGTCAGCCGCTTACCCCCGAAGCCAGGCAATCATTGGTAAATGTACTGCATGCCGAGTGAAGCACAGCACGGCTCAGTACAAGCAGGAAGGCCTCCCTTTTTTTTTATTTTTTTTAAACTGGAATGAAGAAGCCAGCCACTCCTGCACCTGGAAAGGAACCCCTCTATCCAACGGAGGGGAGGGTGGAGCAGGGACCTGGGAGGGCCCAGGTGTACCTCCCAAAGCCGGCACCAAACAGCCAGGCACCCCCACCTACTGAAGAGAACTAGTCTCAACAGAGGAATCCTAACGGAACACCACTTCAATCTATCCTGCAGCAGGCAGAGACCAGGAGCTAGAAGGATAGCTCCAACCCTGCTGGGAGATAGAGCAAAACTGAATCAACAGAAGGAACACCAGGCTTTAAGGCCAACTGTTAATCAGTTCTCTATCTCCACCTGCTGGTCGATGTGAGCTATACCCACTAGTCTCTGGATTCATCTGCTGCTTTGCTATGGAAGCTCTCTTCTCAGGAGTCCTACTACCAGATATTATTATTATCATTAAACTGTCAGAATAGAAAATTAGGTTCTTACCTTTGGTAATCTTCTTTCTGATAATCTACGGAGGAGTCTGTATGCTAGGTATTCAATCTGTACCCGCAAACCAGGTCTTGCAGAAAGCCACACACATTGTTTTTGGCTTCTCCCATATAGCAGAGGAACACAGAGCCCAAGCTGAATCCAAAAGCAATTGAACATCACTGGAACAAAGCATACACAAAAGAGGGCATGGGGAACTTCCCCCGCAAACATAAAACTATTCTGTTCTGCTCTGCAACATATAAGAGAACAATTAAGAAACAGGAAACATGAAAACATGCACGAACATGACAGCAATAAGAAACAACCTGCTATGTGCAATGAGCACGAACTCGAAATTAGCCAGCAGCTAAGATATGTACTCAGGCAGAATGATTCCCTGTAGGGCCCATCTACTGGTTGAAAGATACTTAGTCCTGAAAAGGAGAAACCTCTGAGGCAGAAAGTACAGGCGATACAGAAAGAATCAGAACAGACAGAGGGCGGACCAAACAGTTTCCGAAGTGGATTAACAGAAAGCACAGTTAGTTACCATAATCCAGGAACAGTAGGTAGATATTCTTACATATGGGTGACGTCATCCACGGAGCCCCGATGCGGACAGCCTCGCAAGCAGACTTGCTTGAAGAACTTTTAGAAAGTTCTCGACTGCCGCACCGCACATGCGTGAGTGCCTTCCTGCCCGACGTAGGGCACACGTTTCTTCATTTCAGATAGCTAGCTAAGAAGCCAACCAAGGGAGGTGGGTGGGTTGTGAGAATATCTGCCTGCTGTCCCTGGATAACACCTGTTACGGTAAGTAACTGTGCATTATCCCAGGACAAGAAGGCAACATATTCTCACATTTGAATGACCTCCAAGCTAACAGAAATGGGATGGTGGAGTGCTGGCAATTCAGGAGAATAAATTTTATAATGCTAGCTGGCCAAAGTGGCCATCCCGTCTGGAAAAAGAATCCAGACAATAATGAGAGGTGAATGTATGAACTGAGGACCAAGTGGCAGCTTTCTTCAATAGGAGCAGATCTAAGGAAAGCTACAGATGCCGCCATGGCTCTAACTTTATGGGCTGTGACTCGACCCTCTAGATGCAGTCCAGCCTGAGCATAGCAGAAAGAGATGCAAGCAGCCAACAAGTTGGAAATGGTTCGCTCGCAAACTGGATGTCTCAACTTGTTTGGATTAAAGGAGACAAAAAGTTGAGCAGAGAATCTATGTGACTTAGTCCTTTGCAGGTAGAAAGCCAAAGCACGTTTACAACTCCAGAGTATGAAGAGCTGTTTCTCCAGGATGAGAATGAGGCTTTGGAAAAGACACTGGAAGAACAATGGATTGATTGAGATGAAATTCTGAAACTACTTTTGGTAAGAATTTAGGATGAGTACGGAGGACCACCTTGTCATGATGGAATACTGTGGAAGGTGGGTCTGCTACTAAAGCTTGTAGCTCACTGACTCTGCGAGCAGACATGAAAGTAATGAGAAAAACCACTTTCCAAGTAAGATATTTCAGACGAGCCGAAGACATTGGTTCAAATGGAGGCTTCATCAACTGAGCAAGAACAACATTGAGATCCCAAACCACAGGAGGCAGTTTGAGAGGTGGCTTGACATTGAAAAGTCCTTTCATAAATCTGGAAACCACAGGATGAGAAGATAAAGTTTTCCCTTCTAGTGGCTGATGAAAAACAGCAATTGCACTGAGATGGACTCTAATGGATGTGGATTTGAGGCCTGATTGAGATAAATGCAACAGGTAATCCAAAAATGAAGACAAGGCGATAGATTGAGGCTCCTTGTGATGAATGGTGCACCAAGCAGAAAATCTAGTCCTTTTCCGGTTGTAACATTATCTGGTGGTAGGCTTCCTAGAAGCCTCTAAAATGTCCTTGACAGATTGAGAGAACTGGAAATTGGCAGTTACGTTGAAAGGTACCAAGCTGTCAGGTGTAGAGACTACAGGTCGGGATGAAGCAGAGACAGAAAAACCAGTAGAAGAAATGACTCCCTGCTGCTGACTTGAAGTAGAAGGGAGAACCACGGTTGTCTGGGCCACCGAGGAGCTATCAGAATCATGGTGGCATGTTCGTGCTTCAGTTTGACGAGTGTCTTGAGAATGAGAGGAAATGGAGGAAATGCATACAGAAACTGATTGTTCCATTTCAGAAGAAAAGCATCTGCCTCCAGACGGTGAGGAGAGTATATCCTGGAGCAGAATTGAGGCAGTTTGTTGTTGTGGGGAGACACAAAGAGATCTATGTGAGGAGTTCCCCACTGAGAAAAAATGTGATGGAGAGATGGTGAATTGAGTGTCCATTCGTGAGGTTGCAGAAGACAACTAAATTTGTCCGCCAGACAGTTTTTCTCTCCTTGAATGTAGACCGCTTTCAGAAAGGTGTTGTGAAGAATTGCCTAATTCCGAACCTTCTGAGCTTCCTGGCAAAGAGGGAGAGATCCTGTTCCTCCCTGCTTGTTGATGTAGTACATGGCTACTTGATTGTCTGTATGAATGAGGACTACTTGATCATGAAGAAGATGCTAAAAAGCTTTGAGAACATTGAAGATTGCTCTGAGTTCCAACAGATTTATTTGACACCAACTATCTGTGCTGGTCCAATGACCTTGAGCACGGAGACCATCAAGATGAGCCCCCCAAGTGTAGGTCGAAGAATCTGTCGTGATGACCTTCTGATGAGGGGACAATTGAAACAGTAAACCTCTGGAGAGATTGGAAGATAACCAGTGGAGAGACTGTCTCAACGAAGGAGTTACTGTAATGTGCTGAGAGAGTGGGTCAAAAGCCTGTGCCTACTGAGATGTCAGGGTCCACTGAGGAATTCTGAGGTGAAGTCTGGCAAAAGGAGTCACATGAACTGTAGAAGCCATGTAACCTAGCAGAACCATCATGTGTCTCGCTGAGAGTGTAGTGAGGAATGATACTTTTTGACAAAGTTGAATGAGACCATCCTGACGTTGTTGAGGAAGGAACGCTCTGAGTTGCAGTGTCCAGTACAGCTCTAATGAACTGTAGGGTCTGAGAGGGCTGTAGCTGGCATTTTGGAAAGTTTATTTCAAACCCTAAACTTTGGAGGAAGCAAATAGTCCGTTGGAATGCAACAATAACCCCCTGAGATGTTGCATCTTTGATGAGCCAATCGTCCAGGTACAGGAAAAACTGAAGACCATGGCTCCCTGAGTGTGGAAGCTACCGAAATGAGCTCCCCAGCCTAACACTGAAGTATCTGTGGTGAGAAACTTCTGATAAGGAGGTGGTTGGAAGGTGAGACCTTGGGAGAGGATGGACAGAAGCATCCACCTCTGGAGGGAGTGACAAATGTCTGAGGTGACTTGAATTGGAGTAGACAGAGAGCCCATAGCCTGAGACCAATGGGTCAATAAGAGTCCATTATGGAATTCTACGATAAAGACATGCAAATGGAGTAACGTGGACCTTCGAGGCCATGTAGCAAAGAAGACGTACAATCTTACATGCCATTATGCATGGTAATAAGATAATTGTCTGACACAGATGGAGACTGTCAAAAGCTCAAACTTGTATACTATTCAATAGAGCTCCTATAAACTCCAACATCTGGGTCAGTTGCAGATGTGATGTTTGATAGTTTACTACAAATCCTAGGAGTTCCAGCAGACAAACTGTCAATTTGATGGCATGCTGATCTAGTAGTGATGAAGACGCCTTGATAAACCAGTCATCCAGATAGGGAAAGAGGTGAAACTCCCATGAGCAAAGGGCTGCAGCCACTACCACAAAGCATCTCATGAAAACTCTTGGAGCCGATGCTAGACTGAAGGGTTGGAGTTTGTACTGGAAGAGAGAAGATCCAGCTTTAAAGCGAAGATATTTCCTTTGAGCAGGTAGAATGGATATGTGAGCGTAAGCTTCTTTGAGATCTAGAGAGCAAAGCCTATCAATCTTTTCCAATAGGGGCTGAAGGGGCTCCAGAGAGACAATGCAAAATTTTTCCTTCACCAATTATTTGTTGAGAGCACAAAGGTCATGAAATATTTGGAGCAGAATCCCTGGCCTTTCTTCTGCACAGGAACTGGTTCTATTATATTTAGCTGAAGAAGGACCAAGCGTTCTTGGTGAAATAAACTCACTGCCTTTGGTGACCCAGAAGTCTTCCCTCTGCTATTGCTTCCTGTCCCCACATAGGCACGAAGCAGTATGGACAAGTTCCTGGAGTAGAGGTCCATGGTCTGTTGTTGAGAGGGACATGGGGGAGGCCACTGCTTGCCCTGTATCGGTACCATGGAATTTTGCTGCTCCTTGGGTTTTGGCCAGGTGCTGGTGACATGGGTTAGACGCCGTGAGAACGGACTACTAGGCTTGATGGTCCATTGGTCTGACTCAGTAAGGCTATTCTTATGGTCTATAGGGAGTTGATAAAAGACTAGCTTGGAGGGTGAGTAAGAGATTTTCTTAGAAAGTGCAGGGCATAACCCTGAACCACTACCTGGTATATCCACTGATCTAATGTTATGAGAGTTCAGCAATGATGAAAATTGTAGTCTGCTGTCCATGGGAAGATTTGGAGGGAAATGCAGAGAAACACTGGCTATGTTCTCCAAAAGGAAGAGGAAGAAGCGATATGGATTGCTCTGAAAAGAGAAGATGGAACTTCTATCTATGTGGGTGTAGTCTACAGACCTGCGACTCAATCGCAGCAAATTGATAAGGATTTGATTGTGGATATCCATAAGTTTGGAAAGAAAGAGGAGGTTCTGCTGTTGGGAGATTTCAACCTGTCGGATGCTGACTGGAATGTTCCGTCTGCAGAATCGGAAAGAAGTAGGGAGATGGTGGATGCCTTTCAAGAGGCTCTGCTCAAACAAATGGTGACGGAACCCACAAGGGAAAAAGCGATATTGGATCTGGTCCTCATAAATGGAGAGAGTATCTCTAATGTTCAAGTGGATGCTCACCTGGGAAGTAGCGATCATCAAACGGTTTGGTTGATATAACGGCTAAAGTGGAGAGCGGCCGCACGATACTTAAAGTCCTAGATTTCAAACGTATGGACTTTAATGCTATGGGAGACTACCTGAAGAAAGAACTGTTAGGATGGGAGGACATAAGAGAAGTGGAAAGACAGTGGTCTAAGCTAAATTAGCTAAAACTGTATGCAAAGTAGCCAAGCAATTGGTTTACTACCATCACTTGGCTATGCAAAAAAAACCAAACCACCAGGGATTTTAGTGTTCAAAAAAACCCGACAGGTCTGTCTTTTTCTTTTCAATGGCACAGATATTTTGCATGTGTTACACACACAAAATATCTATTCCTTAAAAAATAAATTAAAAAATGTCCTCCACCGCAGATGATGGCACTCCCTGATGAACACAGCAGCAGGAATCCCAGCTGAAAGGAGCGATAAAAATGGCTACGGACCTTTATGTGAAGAAAATCAATAAAAACAAGAGAAAAACGAAGCCGATATGGTTCTCCAACCTAGTGGCTGAGAAAATAAAGGCGAAAGAGTTGGCGTTCGTGAAATATAAAAAAAACCAAGAAGAGGAGAGCAGAAAGGACTACAGGGTGAAACAGAAAGAAGCCAAGAGAGAGATACGTCTGGCGAAAGCACAGGCGGAAGAACAAATGGCTAAAAATGTAAAAAAGGGAGACAAAAATTTTTCAGATATATTAGTGAAAGGAGGAAGATGAAAAATGGAATTGCTAGGCTAAAAGATGCTGGGAACCAATATGTGGAAAGTGATGAGGAGAAAGCGAATGTGCTAAACAAATACTTCTATGCTGTGTTCACAGAAGAAAATCCTGGAGAAGGACCGAGATTGTCTAGCAAAGTTACACGAGAAAATGGAGTAGATTCTGCGCCGTTCACGGAGGAGGGTGTTTATGAGCAACTTGAAAAACTGAAGGTGGACAAAGCGATGGGACCAGACGGGATTCATCCCAGGATACTAAGGGAGCTCAGAGAGGTTCTGGCGAGTCCTATTAAAGACTTATTCAACAAATCTCTGGAGACGGGAGTGATTCCTGGGGATTGGAGGAGAGCGGATGTGGTCCCTATTCATAAAAGTGGTCACAGAGATGAAGCAGGAAACTACAGGCCAGTGAGCCTCACTTCAGTTGTTGGAAAAATAATGGAAGTTTTGCTGAAAGAAAGGATAGTGTACTTCCTTGAATCTAATGGGTTACAGGATCCGAGGCAACATGGCTTTACAAAAGGTAAATCGTGCCAAACGAATCTGATTGAATTTTTTGATTGGGTGACCAGAGAGCTGGATCGAGGACATAAGCTAGATGTAATTTACTTGGATTTCAGCAAAGCCTTTGAGACAGTTCCTCATAGGAGGCTGTTGAACAAACTTGAAGGGCTGAAGTTAGGACCCAAAGTGGTGAACTGGGTCAGAAACTGGCTGTCGGACAGACGCCAGAGGGTGGTGGTTAATGGAAGTCGCTCAAAGGAAGGAAAGGTGAGTAGTGGAGTCCCTCAGGGATCGGTGCTGGGGCCAATCCTGTTCAATATGTTTGTGAGTGACATTGCTGAAGGGTTAGAAGGAAAAGTGTGCCTTTTTGCAGATGATACCAAGATTTGTAACAGAGTAGACACCAAAGAGGGAGTGGAAAATATGAAAAAGGATCTGCAAAAGTTAGAGGAATGGTCTAATGCCTGGCAACTAAAATTCAATGCAAAGAAATGCAGAGTAATGCATTTGGGGATTAATAATAGGAAGGAACCGTATATGCTGGGAGGAGAAAAGCTGATATGCACGGACGGGGAGAGGGACCTTGGGGTGATAGTGTCCGAAGATCTAAAGGTGAAAAAACAGTGTGACAAGGCAGTGGCTGCTGCCAGAAGGATGCTGGGCTGTATAAAGAGAGGCATAGTCAGTAGAAGGAAGAAGGTGTTGATGCCCCTGTACAGGTCATTGGTGAGGCCCCACTTGGAGTATTGTGTTCAATTTTGGAGACCGTATCTGGCGAAGGACGTAAGAAGACTCGAGGCGGTCCAGAGGAGGGCGACGAAAATGATAGGAGGCTTGCGCCAGAAGACGTATGAGGAGAGACTGGAAGCCCTGAATATGTATATACCCTAGAACAGTGGTCTCAAATTCAACCCCATTGCAGGGCCACATTTTGGATTTGTGGGTACTTGGAGGGCCTCAGAAAAAACAGTTAATGTCTTATTAAAGAAATGACAATTTTGCATGAGATAAAACTCTTTATAGTTTATAAATCTTAACTTTTGGCTATGTCTTAATAATGATTGTAATTTATAGCTAAAGAGACATATGATCAAGAAACTGTTTTATTTTACTTTTGTGATTATGATAAACGTACCGAGGGCCTCAAAATAGTACCTGGCGGGCCGCATGTGGCCCCCGGGCCGCGAGTTTGAGACCACTGCCCTAGAAGAAAGGAGAGACAGGGGAGATATGATTCAGACGTTCAAATACATGAAGGGTATTAACATAGAACAAAATCTTTTCCAGAGAAAGGAAAATGGTAAAACCAGAGGACATAATTTGAGGTTGAGGAGTGGTAGATTCAAAGGCAATGTTAGGAAATTCTACTTTACGGTGAGGGTAGTGGATGCCTGGAATGCGCTCCCGAGAGAGGTGGTGGAGAGTAAAACTGTGACTGAGTTCAAAGAAGCGTGGGATGAACACAGAGGATTTAGAATCTGAAAATAATATTAAATATTGAACTAAGGCCAGTACTGGGCAGACTTGCACGGTCTGTGTCTGTATATGGCTGTTTGGTGTAGGATGGGCTGGGGAGGGCTTCAATGGCTGGGAGGGTGTAGATGGGCTGCAGTAAGTCTTAACAGAGATTTCGGCAGTTGGAACCCAAGCACAGTACAGGGTAAAGCTTTGGATTCTTGCCCAGAAATAGCTAAGAAGAAAAAATTAAAAAATTTAAATTGAATCAGGTTGGGCAGACTGGATGGACCATTCGGGTCTTTATCTGCCGTCATCTACTATGTTACTATGTAAAAGGATAATTGCTATTTAAATTGGGCCTGTGATTTCTGTGCTCTCTGTTGTCTAGAACAAGATTTTTGGTTGGTTGATCTAGAAAAAGAAGACGATAGCTGATTATAACGATGCCAGAGATTGTAATATGAGGAACATATGGAATTGGTACAGCATGTGTGAAACCATGAGGAAGGCTGAGAAGTTTGAGCTTTAGAAAGAGTTGTCATTGCATCAACATGTTTGTTTATCTTATTTGCAGCTTCTTCAATTTTCTCTCCAAACAGGTTGTCTCCCTTGCAAGGGACATTGGAGAGGCACTCTTGAATGGAAGTTTCCAGATCAGGAACTCAAAGTCACGCCACTCTATACATCACAATAGCTACAGCAAGTGTTCTGGAGGAGACACTGAAACATCAAAAGCTGTGCAGGCCATGAAATTCCTAGTAGTAATTTTTTAGAGAGTTGTTAGAATCGTTTCAATTGTTCTGATGGAAGATATGGACTGAAGTCAGACAATTGTTTTAGAATAGATTTAAGATAAATGGACATATAAAACTGGTAGTCTATTATCCTGATAAGAAGCACTGAAGATTGAAATATGTTTATCAAAGGAATCTAATGTTATCCCAGGTCAAGCAGGCAGCCTATTCTCACATATGGGTGATGTCATCCATGGAGCCTGGATGCGGACAGCCTCGCAAACAGACTTGCTTATAGAAACTAGAAGTTTCGAGTCAACCGCACCACGCATGCGCAAGTGCCTTCCTGTCCAGCGCAGGGCGAGTCTCCTCAGTTCTCCGCGGAGCCGAGAAGTCCGTCTTTGACTCTCTGCGTTTAACTTTGTTACTTCGTGCCTTCTCTCACCGCAGTTTGTTTTTATTTTCTTCACGAATCGCTGTGTTCTTTTATTTATTTCTAGTTTTTTTAAAAAAAAAATTTTTAATTTAATTTCTTCCATTCAACTGGCAGAGCAGGTCGCTCAGCCGCAGCCCATGGGCTTCGATTTTGTGGCGGCTATATTTCCTTCTATATCCCGGCCAGCAACAGGCTTCAAGAAGTGTAGCCAGTGCCAGCATGCAATTTCCCTCACAGACCCACACCGTTGGTGCCTCAGGTGCCTTGGGCCGGACCATCAACCGAAGTCGTGCGAGCACTGTGTTACTCTTCAACCTCGTGCCCTTAAATGTCGTCAGATTTTAGTGGAGAAGCTTTTCAGGATGGATTCTTCAACCACACCCTTGACTTCAAAAGCGGCCTCGGTTCTACCTTCGACTGAGACTCCTCCTGCCTCCACGACTCCGACCTCGAGCCTCATAAGACCTTCCTCGTTTGCAGCAGCTCTTTCCTCGAGTACACCTGCTGTATCTTCCCCTGCATCCTCTGGTCAGATAGCTCAGCAGAAAGTTCCAGCGGTGGTAATCAAGGTAACTAAGACTTCCAAGTCAAAGCACATTTCCACTGCCACTTTGGAACCTCCAGCCAAAGCAGGTGGTCCAGTTTCAGACACGGATCCATCCTTGCCAGCTTCTTTCCAGACCATGTTAGAGAAGCAATTTATTCAATTAATAACTAATATGGGGCCGAAGCTAGCTACTCTAATCCAGCCTGGGCATTCTGCAGACTCCCGCGAAGTCGAGCATTTTCCTATGCCGCCGACTGAAGCTACACATTCTATGCAGGGAGCAGAGTCTCTGCAAGTGTCTGGTCTGGCATCTATGCACTCGAAGCAAGGAGCAGATTCTTTGCAAGTGCATCGACAGGAATCCTCACACTCCATACAAGGAGCAGAGTCTTTGGGAGTGCTTCGGGATTCCTTCACCAAGCCTCCTGAGCTTCGATACACAGCTTCTAGCCCTATCCATTCCTTGGTAGCAACGTCTGCTTCCATCTCCGGGGCAAAGTCTCCTCGATCTTCGAGATCTGCTTCCAAGCACCACTCTCACCGGCGATCGAGACCTTCCTCGAGGCATACCTCCAGGCATAGCTCTTCTTCCAAAGAGCGTCCTTCATCAACTAAGCCTTGCTCTACACCCTCCAGCTCTACTAGACCACCAATTATCGAGGTCCCCGCTTCCAGGCCTCGAGGACTCAGCGGCTTCTATTGCTTCGTCCAAGTCTCCTTATTCTTTTGATGCCTATTTTCCTGCTGAAGCTTCATCTTCGACCTAGGCTGCCTCGACGTCCTCGAGTCCTTCTCGAGGCAAGGCATTAGCGGATCAGCTATCTTTCTCTTCTTTTCTTCGTCAAATGGCTGCTGACCTGGACCTTCAATTGGATGCTGGTTCTAAATACTCTAAGGAGTATCTCGAAGTCATGCATCTTCTTCAACCTCCTGCAGAGTCACTTAAGCTCCCTTTTCACAAGCTTTTGTCTCAAGACTTTTACAAGATTCCTGGAGACTCCTTATGCAATTCCTGCTGTCCCAGGCAAGTTGGACTCCAGGTATAAAACTCTACATTGCAAAGGATTTGGGAATTCGCAGTTGTCTCACCAGTCCCTGCTTGTGAAGACCTCCTTGAAAAGATCCCATCCTTCCAAGGTTTATGCTACCATTCCTCCTGGAAGGGAAGGGAAGGGAAAACCATGGACAAGTTTGGACATCACCTCTACCAAAATACCATGATGTCCTCCAAATTCCTCAATTACAATTTTCATTTTCTCACTTTTTTCAAGTTCCTCATTGATCTTCTTCCTAAATTTCTCAGCTATTTAGATACTCAAAAGCACTTCGAATTTCAAGAAGTCAGAGCTACTCTGTCACAACTCAGTTTACATCTACTCCAATCTTCTTATGATGCCTTCGATTTGTCCGCCAGGGCGACTGCATGTTCTATAGCAATGCACCGCCTAGCCTGGCTTCGCACCATTGACATGGATCCTAATCTTCAGGACCGCTTGGCTAATATTCCTTGTACAGGCAATGACTTCTTCGATGAATCTATTGAGGCAGCCACCAAGAAATTGCCTGAACATGAAAAATCCTTTGCTTCTATTGTCAGACCAAAGCCTAAGCCAGCTCCTTCCAAGCCTACATGACCTCCTCCAATTTTCCAGAGGCATTTTGCTCCAAGAGAAGCTCCTTACACTCGTCCACCTTTCAAAAAACAGCACAATCAGAAGAAATAGAAATCTCAACCTTCTGCTGCACTTAAGGCTACGCAGCCTTTTTGACTGTTTAAAACAGAGCATAACCTCCACTGGTCTGTCTCTGTCTTCTCTTCCCCCCATTGGAGGTGTCTCTATCATTTTTATCACCGATGGGAGATAATTACATCCGACCTCTGGGTGCTGTCAATCATCAGGGAAGGATACTCTCTTCATTTCACTCACGTTCCACCAGAGCTTCCTCCAAGAGAGTATCCTTCCAGTCCATCCCAGACCGCCCTTCTTCTTCAGGAAGCTCAAGCTTTGTTTCGGCTCCATGCTATCGAACCAGTTCCTTTAGAACAGCAGAACAGGGGGTTTTACTCCCGTTACTTCCTTGTTCCGAATTAGACAGGCGATCTGCGACCCATTCTGGATCTCAGGGCTCTCAACAAATTTCTAGTCAAAGAGAAATTTTGCATGCTGTCCCTGGCGTCCCTTTATCCCCTTCTACATCAGAACGACTGGTTATGCTCTCTGGATCTCAAGGAGGCTTATACTCATATTCCCATTCATCTGGCCTCCTGTCAATATCTCAGATTTCGGGTGGGAAATCTGCATTATCAATACAGAGTGCTACCCTTTGGCCTAGCTTCATATCCCAGAGTGTTCACCAAGTGCCTGGTAGTGGGAGCAGCAGCTCTAAGGAACCATGGTCTTCAGATGTTTCCCTACCTAGACAACTGGCTCATCAAGGATTCCACATCTCAGGGGATTATTGTAGCGACCCAACAGACTACGTGGTTCCTACAAAGTTTGGGTTTCAAAATCAACTTTCCCAAATCCCAACTTCAGTCCTCTCAGAATCTACAATTCATCGGAGCTGTTCTATACACTTTCCAACTCAGAGCATTCCTTCCAGAACAACGTCTGGAAGCTCTCCTTCAACTCTGTCATGCAGTGTCTTCCTACTCTTCAATCTCAGTGAGACACATGATGGTACTACTAGGTCAAATGGCCTTCACAGTACACGTAACTCCTTTTGCCAGACTTCACCTCAGAATTCCTCAGTGGACTCTGGCATCTCAGTGGACGCAGGCTTGAGACCCACTTTCTGACACATTGTAGTTACTCCTTCCTTGAGACAGTCTCTCCACTGGTGGATGCTTTCTTCCAATCTCTCCAGAGGCTTACTGTTTCAAACACCCCCCATCAGAATGTCCTCACAACAGATTCCTCGACCTAAGCTTGGGGAACTCATCTCGATGGTCTCCGTACTCAAGGCCACTGGACCAGTGCGGATCGTCGGTGTCACATCAATCTGTTGGAACTCAGAGCGATCTTCAACGCTCTCAAAGCTTTTCAACGTCTTCTTCACGACCAGGTCGTACTCATTCGGACGGACAACCAAGTTGCCATGTACTATGTCAACAAACAGGGAGGGACGGGATCTTCCTCCCTTGTCAAGAAGCCCTGAAGGTTTGGGATTAGGCAATCCGCCACAACACCTTCCTAAAAGCTGTCTACATCCAAGGGATGAAAAATTGCTTAGCGGACAACTTGAGTCGTCTTCTGCAACCTCACGAATGGACACTCCATTCCTCCATTCTACGTCACATTTTCTCACAGTGGGGAACGCCTCAGATAGATCTCTTTGCAGCTCCCCCACAACTACAAACTGCCTCAGTTCTGCTCCAGGATATATTATCCTCATCGCCTCGAGGCAGATGCTTTCCTACTGGAATGGACGAATCTTTTCCTATATGCATTCCCTCCTTTCCCTCTCATTCTCAAGACTCTTGTCAAGTTGAAGAACGCTCATGCTACAATGATTCTGATTACTCCTCGGTGGCCGAGACAACCTTGGTACTCCCTTCTACTTCAATTCAGCAGCAGGGAGCCATATCTTCTACCAGTTTTACTGTCTCTGCTTACACAGAGTCAGGGATCTCTGCTTCATCCCAACCTGCAGTCTCTACACCTGAAAGCTTAGTACCTCTCAACATAACTCTTCTTCAATTTTCTCAACCTGTAAGAGACATTTTAGAGGCTTCTAGGAAGCTTACCACCAGACAATGCTACCACCAAAAATGGACTAGATTTTCTACTTGGTGCATCTCTCGCAATATGGAGCCTCAACATTCTTCCTTATTTTCTGTGCTAGATTTTCTTTTGCACTTATCCACCTCTGGCCTCAAGTCTACATCAATTTGAGTCCATCTCAGTGCAATTGCTGCTTTCCATCAGCCTATTGAAGGGAAATCCCTCTCTGCTCATCCAGTGGTTTCCAGATTCATGAAAGGATTTTTTAATGTCAAACCTCCTCTCAAACCGCCTCCAGTGGTTTGGGATCTCAATGTTCTTGCTCAAATTGATGAAGCCTCCATTTGAACCAATGTCTTTGGCTCATCTGAAGTATCTCACCTGGAAAGTGGTGTTTCTCATTGCCTTCACATCTGCTCGAAAAGTCAGTGAGCTGCAAGCTTTAGTTGCTGATCCACCTTTCACTGTCTTCCATCATGACAAGGTGGTCCTTCGTACTCATTCTAAATTCCTACCTAAAGTGATTTCAGAATTTCATTTCAACCAATCCATTGTTCTTCCAGTGTTTTTCCCAAGGCCTCATTCTCACCCTGGAGAATCCGCTCTTCATACTCTGGATCATAAGCGTTCTTTGGCCTTCTACTTGGAATGCACCAAAACACACAGAACTGCTCCTCAACTTTTTGTCTCCTTCAATCCAAACAAGTTGGAACATCCAGTCTCTAAGCGAGCCATCTCCAACTAGATGGCTGCTTGCATCTCTTTCTGCTATGCCCAGGCTGGATTACATCTACAGAGTCGAGTCACAGCCCATAAAGTCAGAGCAATGGCAGCTTCAGTAGCTTTCCTCAGATCTACACCTATTGAGGAGATTTGCAAAGCTGCTACTTGGTCCTCAGTTCATACTTTCACCTCTCACTATTGTCTGGATACTTTCTCCAGACAGGATGGCCACTTTGGCCAGATAATATTACAAAATGTATTCTCCTAAGTTGCCAATACTCCCACCATTCCATTCTGGTTAGCTTGGAGGTTACCCATATGTTAGAATAGGCTGCCTGATTGTCCTGGGATAAAGCACAGTTACTTACCGTAACAGATATTATCCAGGGACAGCAGGCAGCTATTCTCACAACCCACCCACCTCCCCTGGTTGGTTTCTCTGCTAGCTATCTGAACTGAGGAGACTCGCCCTGTGCAGGGCGGGAAGGCACTTGCGCATGCGCGGTGCGGCTGACTCGAAACTTCTAGTTTCTACAAGCAAGTCTGCTTGCAAGGCTGTCCGTATCCGGGCTCCGTGGATGACGTCACCCATATGTGAGAATAGCTGCTTGCTGTCCCTAGAAAACACCTGTTACATTAAGTAACTGTGCTTTCTGGCCTCTCTTCCAGGAAAAGCAGAAGCATAAGCTTGAGGGTAGATTCTACAACCAGCGAATGGTGTTGAAGATAAGGTCTGTCAAATCCTACATAGAGACATAAATACGCTCGAGGAATGGGCCACGAAATGGCAAATGAGGTTCAAAGTGGATAAGTGCAAGGTGATGCATGTCGGTAACAAAAATCATTATGCACGAACACAGGATGTCCGGAGCTATACTCGGAGAGAGCCCCCAGGAAAGAGACTTGAGGCTACTTGTAGACAAGTCAAAGAAACCGTCAGCGCAATGCACGGTGGCAGCAAAAGGGGCTAACAGAATGCTAGGAATGATTAAGAAGGGGATCACAAACAGATCTGAAAAGGTTATCATGCCTTTATACCTGGCCATAGTAAGCCCCCATCTGGAATACTGCATCCAACACTGGTCGCCGTACATGAAAAAGGACATAGTACTACTGGAAAGAGTCCAGAGAAGAGCGACAAAAATGGTTGAGGGACTGAGGAATTTCTGTACGAAAGGCTAGAGAAACTGGGCCTCTTCTCCCTTGAGAAGAGAAGACGAGACGGGACATGATCGAAACATTCAAAATATTGAAGGGAATTGACTTAGTAGAGAGAGTCTGTTCACCCTCTCCAAGATGAAGAGAACGAGAGAGCACTCGCTGAAGTTAAAAGGGAAAAGATTCCGTACAAACGTAAGGAAGTTTTTCTTCACCCAGAGAGTGGTAGAAACCTGGAATGCTCTTCCATAGGCTGTTATAGGGGAAAACACCCATCAGGGATTCAAGACAAGGTTGGATAAGTTACTACTGGAACAGAACATACGCAAGTAAGGCTAGACTCTAATAGGGCACTGGTCTTTGACCTAAGGACCACCGCATGAGCAGGCTGCTGGGCACGATGGACCACTGGTCTGACCCAGCAGCGGCAGTTCTTATGTTCTTATGTATACAGTGTCTATCTTTCTATAATAACTTGTACTAAAAAGGGAGTCTCTCAGGTTTTAAAAAAACCAAGACTTTGTATAAATGAACTTTGATGCATTCATTTGGTGGAATCTGAAAATCAAGGAGAAGGGCGGCCAAGATGGTAAAAGGGATGGAACGCATATGAGCAAAGACTAAAACAGTTAGGGCTCTTCAGCTTGGAAAAGAGACAGCTGAGGGGAGATATGATTGAAATCTAAAAAATCCTGAGTGGAGTAGAGGTCATTCGATGAAGTTACAGGGAAATACTTTTAAAACCAATAGGAGGAAATTTTTTCACTCAGAGGAAGGAAAGGTCCATAGTCTGTTATTGAGAAAGACATGGGGGAAGCCATTGCTTGCCCTGTATCAGTAGCATGGATTATTGCTACTCCTTGGATTTTGGCCAGGTACTAGGGACCTGGATTGGCCACTGTCCAATGGGCTACTGGGCTTGATGGACCATTGGTCTGACCCAGTAAGGCTATTTTTATGTTCTTATGAGCTCAAAAGCTCAGAACAAAGTTCCTCTTCCATTTCCATTTTTATGGGTAATGCCTGCCCAATTTGCCAGATGAAGCCAGTAAGAGATAGGCTTTCGGATGGGGATGTTTGCCATAGAGGAGGTGGGGAAGAATCTGAATAAATACCATAGAATTTATATGCAGAGAAATCTGGCAGATCCTCATTGGAGAGGAGAGATGTTAGAGTCAGATTCCTCGAAGTACTCTCTCCATGGTGTATCTGGGAGCATGCGCCAAGGTGAAACACCCATCTAACAAAGATGATGCATGTGTTCAGTGGGTTCTTATTGATACTTTCGGTGAACATGTCCTCAAATCAATGTGTCGATGCATCTTCAGGCTGGGCTGAGGCAGGCATGGGAGCCTGTATGAACTGCTTCTGCAGAGCATGGCCTGGATTTTGTCCTGTAGGTTCTGTGCCGGTACTGATAGAGATAGTGGCAGTCTGCTGTATTGGTTGGTGATGCGTGGGAGACCTTGATGCTGAGGTACACCTATGCAGAGACATCAGTTAGATTGAAGAAGATTGGTCATCCACTCAAAGACGTTTTGCATGTGGCAATGAAATTGAAGCCTGGGAGGACGCAGTGGTATACCTAGGAGGAGAAGAGTGCTTATGCTTCTTAGCTTTCTTACGTGCTAGGTCTCTGACACATCGCCGATGAAGTGATGTACATGGGAAGAATAACCCAAACAGCACAGTTATTTACCGTAACAGGTGTTATCCAGGGACAGCAGGCATATATTCTCACATGTGAGTGACGTCATCTACGGAGCCCCAGCGCGGACAGCTTTTCAAGCAAACTTGATTGAAGTTTCAAGTTTGCTATGCTGCACCATGCATGTGCATGCCTTCTTGCCCACTAGAGGGCGCATCCCCACCTCGTGGTCCTCAGTTCCATAGCCAGCAAAGAAGCCATCCCCGGGGAGGAGGGCGGGTTGTGAGAATATATGCCTGCTGTCCCTGGATAACACCTGTTACGGTAAGTAACTGTGCTTTATCCCAGGACAAGCAGGCATGATATTCTCACATGTGGGTGACCTCCAAGCCAACCAAAAAAGGGCAGGTGGGAGGATGGCAATTTAGGAAAACAGATTACGCAAAACTGACTGGCCAAACCGGCCGTCACTCCTGGATAACGTATCCAGACAGTAGTGGGAGGTGAAAGTATGAACCGAAGACCAAGTGGCAGCCTTGCAGATATCCTCCACCGGAGTAGACCGGAGGAACGCCACAGAAGCTGCCATCGCTCGGACCTTATGTCCCGTGACCCGACCATGAAGCGCGAGGCCAGCCTGAGCGTAGCAAAATGAAATACAAGCAGCCAACCAGTTGGACAAGGTGCGCTTGGAAACAGGACGTCCCAACCGATTAGGATCAAAGGACAAAAATAATTGAGGAATCTTCCGATGAGACTTGGTGCGTTGAAGATAAAAGGCCAACGCTCTCTTACAGTCAAGCGTGTGAAGCGCCGCCTCCCCAGGATGAGAGTGGGGCTTCGGAAAAAACACCAGAAGAACAATGGACTGATTGAGGTGGAAATCAGACACAACCTTAGGTAAAAATTTAGGATGGGTGCGAAGAACCACCTTGTCATGATGGAACACAGTAAAGGGCGGGTCCGCAACCAAAGCCTGCAGCTCGCTAATCCGACGAGCGGACGTGAGCGCAAGCAAAAAGATCACCTTCCAAGTGAGAAACTTAAGATGAGATTTGTCAATAGGCTCGAAGGGAGGCTTCATCAGTTGAGCCAAAACCACATTAAGATCCCAAACTACAGGAGGAGGTTTCAAAGGAGGATTAACATTCACTAGACCCCTCATGAAACGAATCATCAGAGGATGAAGAGAGAGAGATTGACCCTCGAGATGCCGATGGAAAGCAGCAATCGCACTGAGATGCACCCTAATGGAAGTCGTCTTCAGCCCAGACTTGGACAAATGCAACAAATATTCCAGAACTGAAGACACCAGAACCGAACTCGGATCCAGATGATTCGAGGAACACCAGGAAGAAAATCTGGTCCACTTCTGAGAATAACAAAGCCTAGTCGAGACCTTGCGCGAGGCTTCCAGAACCTCCCTCACAGACTGAGAAACCTGTGAAGTCATGGGGAAAGGAACCAAGCCGTCAGATGTAAAGACTGAAGATTGGGATGCAACAGCGAACCCCGACTCTGAGACAGCAGAGAGGGAAAGACAGGCAGAAGCAGAGGCTCCCTGACACTGAGTTGAAGGAGCAGGGAGAACCAGTGCTGACGAGGCCAACGAGGCGCAATGAGAATTATAGTGGCTCTGGACGCCTTGAGATGAACCAACGTCCTCAAGATCAGAGGGAAAGGAGGAAACGCATAAAGGAACCTCCCTCCCCAGTCGAGAAGAAAGGCGTCGGCCTCGAGACGGTCCGGGGAGTACATCCGAGAACAATAGAGGGGCAGTTTGCGAGTCTCCGGGGAGGCAAACAGATCCACCTGAGGAGTCCCCCAGCGGTCGAAGACCTCGCGCAGAACTCGGGAGTTTAGCGACCACGCGTGCGGCTGGAGAAGACGACTGAGTTTGTCGGCCAGACAATTCTTCTCTCCCTGAATGTAAACCGCCCGCAGGAAGATGTTCTGGGAGACCGCCCATTCCCAAAGGCGCAGGGCTTCCCGGCACAGGGACCAAGAGCCCGTTCCCCCTTGTTTGTTCACATAATACATGGCCACCTGGTTGTCCGTCTGCACAAGAACTACCTGATCGTGCAGCAGGTGGCAGAACGCTCGAGCAGCCAGAAAAATGGCACGAAGTTCTAAAACATTGATGTGACAACTCCGGTCCTCTGCCGACCATAGACCTTGAGTCCGCAGACCGTCCAGATGAGCTCCCCACGCGTACTCCGAAGAGTCCGTGGTCAGGACCTTGCGATGCGGAGGAACGAGAAAGAGCAAACCCCCGGAAAGATTGGAAGAGTTGGTCCACCAACGGAGCGAGCGTCTCAAGGAAGGAGTCACAGTGATAGGAGAGGAGACTGGATCACGATCCTGACGCCACTGGGAGGCCAAGGTCCACTGAGGAAGCCTCAGGTGCAAACGGGCGAACGGAGTGACATGGACTGTCGACGCCATGTGGCCGAGCAGAACCATCATGCGCTGCGCCGAAACTGAGGGCAGCAACGAAACCTGGCGACTCAATCGAAGCAGGACCTCCAACCGTGGCGGGGGGAGGAACGAACGGAGGCGAACCGTGTCCAGCACGGCCCCGATAAACTGAAGGGATTGAGTCGGGCACAACTGAGACTTGGGGAAGTTCACTTCGAACCCCAGACATTGAAGGAAGATGATAGTCTGTCGGGTCGCTGAAATAACCCCTTCCTTGGAGGACGCCTTGATCAGCCAATCGTCCAGGTAGGGAAACACCTGCAGCCCCCGAGATCTCAGGGCTGCCGCGACCACCACCATACACTTCGTGAAGACTCGAGGGGACGAAGCCAGTCCAAAGGGGAGGACCTGATACTGGAGGTGCAACTCCCCCACCTGGAACCTGAGGAACTTGCGGAAGGCGGGATGCACATGAGTATATGCTTCCTTCAGGTCCAGGGAGCACATCCAGTCCCCCGATTCTAACAGAGGGTACAGGACTGGAAGGGACAACATACGGAACTTCTCCCGGACAAGGAACTTGTTGAGCCTCCGGAGGTCCAGAATGGGGCATAAGTCCCCTGTCTTCTTCGGGACCAAAAAGTAACGGGAGTAAAACCCCCGTCCCCTTTGGTTCGGGGGCATGGGCTCCACCGCCCGAAGGCTCAACAAGGACCTGGCTTCCGACAGGAGAAGAGGAAGCTGGTCTCGACAGCCAAGAGAAGCCCCCGGCGGATGTTCTGGCGGCATGGCTAAGAAGTTTAGCGAGTAACCCTCGGAGATGATCCGGAGCACCCAAGCGTCCGACGTGATCTCGGCCCAGGCTGGAAGAAAGGCCTGCAATCGGCCCCCGATAGGAAGGGGGTCCTTCGACAGTGCGGAGGGGGCCCGCCCCCAACCGCGCATCACGTCAAAAAGACGGAGCCGGTTTAGACGCCCCTTGCGCCTGAGGCTTTGGTTGGGACGCTCTGCCCTGCTGAGGGGGATGCCGGGGCGGAGGCTTCGAGAAAGCCGGCGTCGACTTCTGCGGGTATCGCCGCGGAGGAGGTCTAAACGGCTTCTGCGGCGGGGCCCGGGATTTAGGACGGACCAATGAGGCGATAGAGCGCTCATGTTCAGACAAGCGTTTGATCGCCGCCTCCAAGAACTCATCGAACAACTCGGAGCCAACACATGAAAGATTGGCCAGACGTTCTTGCAAGTTCGGGTCCATATCCAGGGTACGAAGCCATGAGAGACGGCGCATCGCCACCGCAAAGGCGGATACACGAGAGGCCAACTCAAACGCATCGTAAACTGCGTGAAAAAGGTAGAGACGCAGATGAGACAAATTGGCCATAAAGGTACCAAAATCCCCCTTATGGGAATCCGGCATGACCCCATAATACCTGGGCAACGCCTTCACCATCTGCCTTAAATAGGATGAGAAGGTGAATGCGTAATTAAGGACCCTGGCAGCCCTCATGGAGTTGGAATAGAGGCGACGACCAAACTTGTCCAGGGTCTGTCCCTCCCGCCCGGGGGGGACCGCAGCAGAGACCCTAGAAGGTTGAGACTTCTTCAACGCCGACTCCACCAGCAACGACTGGTGGGACAGCTGCGCTTTATCGAAGCCCTTGCAAGGGACTGTGCGGTACTTAGACTCCATCTTTGATGGAACCGCTGTGACTGTAAGAGGGGAGTCCAAGTTCCTCAGGAAGGTCTGGTGGAGAACCTTGTTGAGAGGCAGCCGAGGAGTCTCCCTGGGGGGAGAGGGCAAATCCTGCTCCTCCAAAAATTCCTTCGTGTATTGCGACCCTGACACCAGATCAAGGTCCAAAGCCCTCCCCATATCAAGCACAAATCTCGAAAAGGAGGAGGGCTTCGAAGGCGGAGAGGGAGATCGAGAAGCCCTCGTCACCAAGAAGGAAGGGGAGGCCTCACGGGAGTAACGAGGTTCCTTACCCGTGCCAGACCCCGAACCCCAAGAAGCCGCACCAAGCGACCTCGATGGGGTCGGGGACCGCCCATGCCCCGAGGAACCCCTGCGGGAAGTCCCCGGGGTATGGGCCACCGAGGCACGCCCCTTCCGTCTCGGCGAAGAGTCCCTCGAGTACTTAACCTCAGAGGAACGGAAAAGCCTCATATTATCGAGGCGGAGCTCGGAGACCCGTAGGGTCTCTGCCCCGGTCGGCGAGGAGCGACCGCGTCGTCGAGGAGAGACCCGTTGACGTTTGGGCTTCCTCGACCGACGCTTCGCCTGAGGCCGACTCGAGGGCGAGGAGCCCCGGGAGGACCTCGACGAGGACGAAGAGGAAGAGATCCTCCGAACCCTCCGCACCTTGTCCCGAGGCCGCACGCTCCGCTCAGGCTGGTCAACCGAGGTCGAGGGCAAGGTCGGGGCCGAGGCCGAAGCCCCCCCGGGGGCCGAAGTCAAGGGTACCGAGACCGAGGCAGCCGACGCCGGGGCTGCCGAAGGCGGCTGGAGGTGCGCGAGGGCACCGGACAGCTCCGAGGTAATGAGCGCACGGAGCAAGTCCTGAAAAGCCGGCACCGCCATCATGGCTGGTAGATCCGGGGCCGGCGGGTGCTCCCTCGAGGGCGACCTCGGTCTCGAGTATTCCCGCGGGGCACCCAACTTCGACGCTCGGGGCAAGGCCGAAGACGACCCACCCGCCCCCGTCGATGAGCCCGAGGATGGCTTCTTCGAGGCTGGAACAGAAGAAGGAAGTGAGGACTTACCCTTCGTCGACTTCGGGGTCGAGGACACAGGCTTCGACGAAGCGGGCTGTCGGGGCGAGGTCGAGGGAGACGAGGCCGAGGTCAAGGCCAGGGCCGAAGCCGACGTCGAATCCACAGCAAAGAGCTCTGCCATACGAGCGCGACGGCGGCGGAGGGCCCTTTGCTGAAAAGTAGAGCACCGAGTGCAGGAGTCGGTCGGGTGCTCAGGACCCAAACAAAGTAAGCACCACCGGTGGGGATCGGTGATCGAAAGGAGCCGATCGCACCGGCTGCACTTTTTAAAGCCCGTCAAGGGACGGGACATGGACACAAAAAACGGCCGAGAACGAACGAGGTCCCGCGGCCACGGCTACCGGGAGCCCCCGGAGCCGAACGAAAAATCTTTTTTCTTTTTTTTGACGAAAACCTAAACACAAACAAATAAAAAACAAAGTAAGCACAGCGACCGAGAAAGAAACACTCAGCCGCGGTGTCAGAAGGCTAAAATAGAAGAGCACAAATTCCACAGGGCTTCTGGCTCCGCGGAAAAGACTGAACTGAGGACCACGAGGTGGGGATGCGCCCTCTAGTGGGCAAGAAGGCATGCACATGCGTGGTGCAGCATAGCAAACTTGAAACTTCAATCAAGTTTGCTTGAAAAGCTGTCCGCGCTGGGGCTCCGTAGATGACGTCACCCACATGTGAGAATATCATGCCTGCTTGTCCTGGGATAACAGATGTTAGGGTTTACCTTGGAGGTTAACGCCCAAGGAAAAAATCTGGGTGTCATCGTAGACACTAAAATAAAATCTTCCGCCCAATTTGCGGAAGCGGCCCAAAAAGCAAACAAGATGATACAAATTATGAATAAAGATATGGTTAACAAGACTAAGAAATGTTATATTGTCTCTGTATCACTCCATGGTGCAACCTCACCTGCAATTTTGTGTTCAATCCTGGTTGCCTTATCTCAAGAAAGATACAGCAGAACTAGAAAAGATTCAAAGAACAGTGACCAAGATGATAAAGGGGATGGAACTCCTCTCATATGAGGAAAGACTAAAAAGATTAGGGCTCTTAAGCTTGGTAGAGAGATGCCTGAAGGGAGATATATTTGAAGTCTACAAAATCCTGAGTGGTGTAGAACAAGTACAAGTGGATTGATTTTTTTACTCTGTCAAAAATTACAAAGACTAGGGGACATTCGATGACGTTACAGGGAAATATCTTTAAAACCAATAGGAGGAAATATTTTTTCACTCAGAGAATAGTTAAGCTTTGGAACGTGTTGCCAAAGGTTGTGGTAAGAGAGGTTAACATAGCTGGTTTTAAGAAAGGTTCAATTTCCTGAAGGAAATGCTCATAGTCTGTTATTAAGACAGACATGGGGGAAGCCACTGCTTGCCCTGGATCAGTAGAATTGAATGGTGCTACTATATGCCAGGTACTAGTGACCTGGATTGGCCACTGTGAGGACAGGCTAAGGGCTAGATGCATCATTGATCTGACCCAGTAAGGCTATTCACGATGCTCCCAATAACATGTCAATGGATGGTGCAGATGTTGATGCCGGAGTCGCAGGAACTTAAGCGTCAGACTCTAAATCCCCAACCATACCCAATGCAGATGTGGTACCAAAAGGTTTTTTTAAATTGGAGTTTACTAGCTTACATAGACCTCTTTTGCAAACAGAAACATAGGACGCAGTAAATATCCCAATGCTCAGAATTGATTCACTGAACACACCAATTATGCGGATCAGAGCCTGAGATGGTCCTACTATATCAAGAGCATTTCTTGCAGCCGCTCGGTACCGATTTGGATATGGAAAATAGCCAACGCAAAATCAAAGGGCTTGACGGCTGGCGAGCTCGAGTAGAAAACAGCTTGAAAAGTATTGATGCTCCAGGGATGAAAAAAGGGCTCAAAGTAGTCCAAAAGCCCAAAAACGAAAAGTTGTGAAAAATAAACCAAACTTGGAATGAAGAACTCAGCTAAAATAAAAAAAATATTGAAGAAAAATTTTTTTAAAAAAGGGGAAAAAATGACAGGAATGCACCAAAATTTGAAAAAGTTTGATAGGCTGAATAAACAGCTTCTCAGCTCCAAAGAAAATAAAGAACTGCAGGTTCTGTAAGCTGATGTCTGGTGGGAAGGCACTGGCACAAGTATTGTCTTAAAATTTAAAGTGATAGTGCACATCTGACACAGGGACAGAATCTGTCCCACATCCCCGCTGTTAACCACGTGAAATCATCCCCATGTCATTCTTTAAGGAGAGAGGGAAGAATCCAAGTATGAATGGGCACAACCACTGACCCTCAAGTCTTGAATTGAAGAATACTGGTTTAGAAGGACTGAATTGAGACAGACACTAAAGAATGAAACGGGATGGTTTCCCACAGTTATCCACGGAGACAGTGACAAATTCTGTCACCGTGTCAACCTTTATGTCTGTTCTGGATTCCGTGGATGAAGTCATCCACCTGTGAGGATATTATATCTGCTTATCCTATGAGAACATTGGGCTACTCCTCACTATGTATACTCTAGACCAGTGGTCTCAAACTCGCGGTCCATGAACTACATGCCCTCGGTATTATTATTTATTTATTTTATTAATTTTATTTCTAGCCTGTCCTCCTGGGAGCTCAGAACGGGTAACAAGCCAACATTCACAGTATGTTACATTGGACAGTACATTTGGCAATACAATACAATGTACTACAATACAGTAGCATAATGACAAGGCTGGACAGTACAGTAACTTAAGGACAGCTTGTGTGGTGACATTCATAGGAAATTCCTGGGGAGGTAATACAGTATATTGGACCAGAGGGTCACCAACTAGTGGTTGTTGGTGATAGAGAATTGAGGGGATTGCTTGCGGCTGGACCTTTAGTTGAAGAGAAAGGTCTTCACAGCTCTTCAGAAGGTCATTAATGAGTTCTATGATCTGATTTGTGGGAGGAGTTGGTTCCAGAGCTGTGAGATGAAGTGGCTGTAGGAGTGTTTGCAGGCGGTTTCCATCAGGAGAGACCTTCCTGGGGGAAGATGCACAGTTATCTCTCTGCTATAGAGCGGAGGAGGAAGGTAGGGGCGTGCAGGTGTAGCTTGGAACTTCTCTAAGCTGGGCTGGTGGTGTGGAATCTTTTATGTGCTATTACAAGAGCCTTGAATGTTCATTTGTTGATTGGTAGCCAGTGCTCTGTGCAGAGGGCTGGGGAGATGGGGTCATGATAATTGAGATTGTATAGAAGGCGGATCGCTGCGTTTTGGACTAGCTGGAGGCGTTTAAGTTCCTTTTTGGCTACTCCATTAAAGATGGAATTGCAGTAATCCATCCTGGAGAGAACATAGGCATAGAGGAGTTGAGTTAGATCCAGTTTGGAGATATAGGGTTTGATCCTTCTCAGTTGGCGGAGGTAGTAGAAGGAAGTGGAGACCACCTGGGAGATGTGGGTGGTAGGGTCAGTTGGCCGTCCAATGTTACTCCAAGGCTACGTACCTGGTCTGCTGCCGTTAGGGAGGTGGATTCCCATGACAGTGTTGGGCAGGTGTATTTGGTGTTTTTTCTTTCTAATCCATAAGAGTTTGGTCTTAGTGGCGTTCAGCTGCAGTTTGTTATTTGTCATCCAGTTTTTCATGTCAGAAAGGCAAAGTTGGAGATTGGCAATTTGGGCTGATCGATTTTCACCTAGAGTGATTCTTTATGAAAAACTTGTGCCTTAAGTGTCCGGTGGTCATGTCTGCAACTGTCTTCAGCCCTCACCTCCAGCACGAGATTACGTACACATGCACAAGCTGCACGCCTCCAATGGTTACCTTACATTCTGGAACGTTGCCCACCTCACTGCTGTAACCTCGCGCAAGCGCTTTCCTGCGTCTGTATGTGATTGTGAGATGGAGTGGAGAGGACAATCATACACAGACGCAGGAAAGGGCTTGCGTGAATTTATATCAATGAGGCAGGCAACATTTCAGAACATAAGGTAACCATTGGAGGCAGTGCAGCTTGTGCATGTGTACATAATCTCGTGCTGGAGGTGAGAGCTAAAGGTGGTTGCAGACGCAACCGCCAGACACTTAAGGCACATATTTTCCATAAAGAATCATTCTTTATAATACCAAGGGCCTCAAAATAGTACCTTGTCTCTTGCAGTTAATACTTTGATAGTTTTTCACTTTCTGCATGTTGCACTGCTTTTAGCTGTGTATAGCTGAAATTATCAGAAGCAATTAAGGAAAGATTTATAAACTATAACAAGTTTTACCTCATGCAAAGTTGTCGTTTCTTTAATAAGATATTAAATATTTTTTCTGCGGCCCTCCAAGTACCTATAAATTCAAAATGTGGCCCTGCAAAGGGTTTGAGTTTGAGACTGCTGCTCTAGAGGAAAGGAGTGATGGGGGAATATGATACAGATGTTTAAATACAGTGGTGCCTCACACAACGAACTTAATTCGTTCCAGGAGCAAGTTTGTTATGCGAAAAGTTCGTTATGTGAAACGCGTTTTCCCATAACAATACATGTAAAAAAAAATAATTCGTTCTGTAGCATAAAATATGCTAAGATGACATAAAAAAAGATAAATTTTTGGTTATTATTTTTATTTAGATACATCTAAAAACATAATTGTTTTTTAAAACAACACACATTTTTTAAATTTAAAGACAGACTAAGTAGAGTCTAATTTTACAGTGAGAGAGGGCAGAGTCTCAGCGGCAAAAACTGGGACTTAACTGTTCATTTTTATTTTTTTTTCTACCGTGTTTCCCCGATAAGGCAGGGCCATCAAATAAGACAGCCCCCCCTTTTTAGAAAAAAATGTAAAATAAGGCACCCCCCCGCAAATAAGCCACCCACCGATACCTGCGCTTACCCGAATCGGGTGGTACGGTGGGTGACTCCGTGTGGTCCCTGGCACCCCCGACACGATCGGGGCAAGAGGGAGCTCAAGCCCTCTTGCCCCCCCGACTCCCCGACACGATCGGGGCAAGAGGGAGCTCAAGCCCTCTTGCCCCCCCGACTCCCCGACACGATCGGGGCAAGAGGGAGCCCAAGCCCTCTTGCCCCCCCGACTCCCCGACACGATCGGGGCAAGAGGGAGCCCAAGCCCTCTTGCCCCGCCGATTCCCCAACTCCCCGACAATATCGGGCCAGGAGGGAGCCCAAGTCCTCCTGGCCACGGCGACCCCCTAACCCCCCCCTGCACTACATTACGGGCAGGAGGGATCCCAGGCCCTCCTGCCCTCGACGCAAACCCCCCTCCCCCCAACGACCGCCCCCCCCAAGAACCTCCGACCGCCCTCCCAGCCGACCCGCGACCCCCCTGGCCGACCCCCACGACACCCCCAACCCCCTTCCCCGTACCTTTCTGTAGTTGGCCGGACAGACGGGAGCCAAACCCGCCTGTCCGGCAGGCAGCCATCGACGGGATGAGGCCGGATTGGCCCATCCGTCCCAAAGCTCCGCCTATTGGTGGGGCCTAAGGCGCCTGGGCCAATCAGAATAGGCCCGGGAGCCTTAGGTCCCTCCTGGGGGCAGGGCCTGAGGCACATGGTCGGGTTGGGCCCATGTGCCTCAGGCCCCGCCCCCAGGAGGGACCTAAGGCTCCCGGGCCTATTCTGATTGGCCCAGGCGCCTTAGGCCCCACCAGTAGGCGGAGCTTTGGGACGGATGGGCCAATCCGGCCTCATTCCGTCGATGGCTGCCTGCCGGACAGGCGGGTTTGGCTCCCGTCTGTCCGGCCAACTACAGAAAGGTACGGGGAAGGGGGTTGGGGTGTCGTGGGGGTCGGCCAGGGGGGTCGCGGGTCGGCTGGGAGGGCGGTCGGAGGTTCTTAGGGGGGGGCGGTCGTTGGGGGGAGGGGGGTTTGCGTCGAGGGCAGGAGGGCCTGGGATCCCTCCTGCCCGTAATGTAGTGCAGGGTGGGGTTAGGGGGTCGCCGTGGCCAGGAGGACTTGGGCTCCCTTCTGGCCCGATATTGTCGGGGAGTTGGGGAATCGGCGGGGCAAGAGGGCTTGGGCTCCCTTTTGCCCCGATCATGTCGGGGAGTCGGGGGGCAAGAGGGCTTGAGCTCCCTCTTGCCCCGATCGTGTCGGGGAGTCGGGGGGGGGCAAGAGGGAGCCAGGCGGAGAGAGGGCAGTTAAGCGCAGTGCCTGCGCGGAAGGATGCAGCTCGGGCGACTTCGTTGTGTGAAACGAAGTTCGTTGTACGGATCAAGACATAAAGTTCGTTGTGCGCAGCATTCGCTGTGCGAGGCGTCCGTTATGCGAGGCACCACTGTACATAAAAGGTATTAATATGTAAACTAATCCTTTTCAGAGATGGGGAAGCAGGAGAACTAGAGGTCATGAGTTGAGGTTGAAAGGTAGAAGATTTAATGTCAGGAAATACTTCTTCATGGAAAGGGTGGAGTCTGCCTCGAATGCCCTCCCATGAGAGGTTGTGAAGAAAGAAATGGTGACAGATTTAAGGATGCATATGAAACATAAAGGAACACTATACAGAAAAAGATGAAATCAAATTAAAACAAAAAATTTAAATGACCCCATAACTGGAGTGAGCTTTAAGACCAATGTAGGGCAGACATCTTCAGTTTGGTTCCCATAAATGGCAAAAACAGATCAGGATTAAGGCTGGAGTGGGTTTCAACTGCAACTTCTGTAGCTGGGAAGTAGCACAGGTACCAAGCAGACTTCTAGGGTCTGTGCCCCAAAAATGGCAGGGAAAGAAGTAAATAGCATATACCAGTATTTAATCACAAACTGAAGTATGTGCAGAGTGCCAGATTCAACTCTGGTCACCTTGATGGGCAGGTTAGATGGATTGAGCAGGTCTATCTGGCAACATTTACTATCTTGTTATATTAATCAATCATAGGCACATTATACATGCAAACATTTAATTTCACAGTTGTTAAAATTCTTGTACCTTCTGACCCTTCCTCTTCCCCTTCTGTAGACTCTTCATGATGGTTTTGCATTCCATAGCTGTTTCGTCTAAGACTCTTCCGCCGCCTCTTCACTCGCGAATACATATCCATGTTTTCCTAAAAGAAAAGGTTAAGAATAAATATATTTTTTGTAAATAGGCTCTTTTAGTAAACGGAGCCAAACAAAATTAGAACAGAAGGATTCTAGAATTCAGAAAATCTGCAAACTGCATAGATCTGCTGAGGACTGCTAGAATTCTACAGGTGTCAAATGGGACCAGTTAGGGAAGAATGTTCTTCATTATTAGATTTATCATCTAAAAGCTCTTTCTGTAGCTATAAAATTAGGGCTACTTCACCCACTATAACCATGAATCTATACTCGAAAAGATGTAGAAGAGTCGCCCAGTGGTTAGAGAAGGTTGCGAGTTTGATTCCCACTGCAGTTCCTTGTGACTCTGGGCAAATCACTTTAATTAGTTAGTTTTATAGCCCGTCCTCTCCACAAGATACATACGCAGAAATCTTCAGGATCAATAACACACATGCTATAGAGAACTAAGACAAGTATCAGAATACACATGCTATGGATAAACTAAGAACACACAAGCTATAGTGAAAATAAGTGCACATAAGCTATATAGGATCTAAGAATAGTATAAACATGGCTGCAGTAAATAAGAAAACAAGTACAGTATTGGTCTAAGGTGTTCGGTGTTACAGGTGCACCGTGTCTTAGTCAGTTAAATTTTAAGATCAGAAGTGTGCTAGTTCTTGAATAGTAGTGTTTTCACTGCCTTCCAGAAGGGCGATAGATTGTCAATTGCCCTAATGGCAGGAGGGAGTTGGTTCCATAGTTTAGGCATGCTGTAGGAGTATGATCGCTTCCGGGCTATTTCCAGGAGGAGGTGATTTACAGGAGGATTGCCTAGCCTCAGTTCAAGATGGTATTTAAGAGGTCAGCAAGGGTGATAGATTGGAAGCTTCCTCACAATATAGTAGGGGGGGGTCATGCTGTGGAGGCATTTAAAAGTTAACATTAGTTGTTTGAAGATGATGCTCAGGCATATTGGAAGCCAATGGACCTGGTTCAGTGCGAGAGATATATGGTCAAACGGGTTGAGGTTCTTTAGCAGTCTCACTGCAGCATTTTGGACTCTCTGTAGCCGGTGTTGCACCTTGCTCGGAAAGCGGTGTATAAACCATTGCAGAAGTCCAGGCATAGTAACATAATATAGTAACATAGTAGATGACGGCAGATGAAGACCCGAATGGTCCATCCCGTCTGCCCAACCTGATTCAATTTAAATTTTTTTCTTCTTAGCTATTTCTGGGCAAGAATCCAAAGTTCTACCCGGTACTGTGCTTGGGTTCCAACTGCCGAAATCACCATTAAAACCTACTCCAGCCCATCTACACTCTCCCAGCCATTGAAGTCCTCCCCAGCCCATCCTCAACCAAACGGCCATATACAGACACAGACCGTGCAAGTCTGCCCAGTACTGGCCTTAGTTCAATTTTTAATATTATTTTCTGATTCTAGATCCTGTGTTCATCCTACGCTTCTTTGAACTCAGTCACAGTTTTACTCTCCACCACCTCTCTCGGGAGCGCATTCCAGGCATCCACCACCCTCTCCATAAAGTAGAATTTCCTAACATTGCCTTTGAATCTACCACCCCACAACCTCAAATTATGTCCTCTGGTTTTACCATTTTCCTTTCTCTGGAAAAGATTTTGTTCTACGTTAATACCCTTCAAGTATTTGAACATCTGAATCATATCTTCCCTGTCTCTCCTTTCCTCTAGGGTATACATATTCAGGGCTTCCAGTCTCTCCTCATACGTCTTCTGGCACAAGCCTCCTATCATTTTTGTCGCCCTCCTCTGGACCGCTTCAAGTCTTCTTACATCCTTCGCCAGATACGGTCTTCAAAACTGAACACAATAATCCATGTGGGGCCTTACCAATGACCTGTACAGGGGCATCAACACCTTCTTCCTTCTACTGGCTACGCCTCTCTTTATACAGCCCAGCATCCTTCTGGCAGCAGCCACTGCCTTGTCACACTGTTTTTTCACCTTTAGATCTTCGGACACTATCACCCCAAGTTCCCTCTCCCTGTTCCTTCCGATTATTAATCCCGAAATGCATTACTCTGCATTTCTTTGCATAGATGCCAGGCATTAGACCATTCCTCTAACTTTTGCAGATCCTTTTTCATATTTTCCACTCCCTCTTCGGTGTCTACTCTGTTACAAATCTTGGTATCATCGGCAAAAAAAGGCACCATTTTCCTTCTAACCCTTCAGCAATGTCACTCACAAACATATTGAGCAGGATTGGCCCCAGCACCTGAGGGACTCCACTACTCACCTTTCCTTCCTCCGAGCAACTTCCATTAACCACCACCCTCTGGCGTCTGTCCAACAGCCAGTTTCTAACCCAGTTCACCACTTTGGGTCCTAACTTCAGCCCTTCAAGTTTGTTCAACAGCCTCCTATGAGGAACTGTATCAAAGGCTTTGCTGAAATCTAAGTAAATTACATCTAGCATATGTCCTCGATCCAGCTCTCTGGTCACCCAATCAAAAAATTCAATCAGGTTCGTTTGGCACGATTTACCTTTTGTAAAGCCATGTTGCCTCGGATCCTGTAACCCATTAGATTCAAGAAAGTACACTATCCTTTCTTTCAGCAGCACTTCCATTACTTTTCCAACAACTGAAGTGAGGCTCACTGGCCTGTAGTTTCCTGCTTCATCCCTGTGACCATTTTTATGAATAGGGACCACATCCGCTCTCCTCCAATCCCCAGGAATCACTCCCGTCTCCAGAGATTTGTTGAACAAGTCTTTAATAGGACTCGCCAGATCCTCTCTGAGCTCCCTTAGTATCCTGGGATGGATCCCATCTGGTCCCATCGCTTTGTCCACCTTCAGTTTTTCAAGTTGCTCATAAACACTCTCCTCCGTGAACGGCACAGAATCTACTCCATTTTCTTGTGTAACTTTGCCAGACAATCTCAGTCCTTCTCCAGGATTTTCTTCTGTGAACACAGAACAGAAGTATTTGTTTAGCACATTTGCTTTTTCCTCATCACTCTCCACATATCGGTTCCCAGCATCTTTTAGTTTAGCAATTCCATTTTTCATCTTCCTCCTTTTACTAATATAACTGAAAACATTTTTGTCTCCCTTTTTTACATTTTTAGTCATTTGTTCTTCCACCTGTGCTTTCACCAGATGTATCTCTCTCTTGGCTTCTTTCAGTTTCACCCTGTAGTTCTTTCTGCACTCCTCTTCTTGGTTTTTTTTATATTTCACGAACACCAACTCTTTTGCCTTTATTTTCTCCGCCACTAGTTTGGAGAACCTCATTGGCTTCCTTTTTCTCTTGTTTTTATTGATTTTCTTCACATAAAAAGGTTCATTTTTATCGTTCCTTTAGGCTTAGACAACTGTCTTTCCACTTCTCTTATGTCCTCCCATCCTAACAGCTCTTTCTTCAGGTACTCTCCCATTGCATTAAAGTCCGTATGTTTGAAATCTAGGACTTTTAAGTATAGTGTGGCCGCTCTCCACTTTAGCCGTTATCAAACCAAACTGTTTGAAGATCGCTACTTCCCAGGTGAGCACCCAACTCGAACATTAGAGATACTCTCTCCATTTGTGAGGACCAGATCTAATATCGCTTTTTCCCTTGCGGGTTCCGTCACCATTTGTCTGAGCAGAGCCTCTTGAAAGGCATCCACAATCTCCCTACTTCTTTCCGATTCCGCAGACAGAATAATACAAAGGTGTACAACAGCTGGGTGAACTTGGCGGTGGAGAAGTAGCAGCAGATGGGTTTTAGTTGTTGTAGATAGTAGAAGGATAAGGATATTACCTTAGATATTTGGGCTTATAGGGTTAGGCTAGCTTCCAGTGTGATGCCCAATCTGGACACGTGGAGGGGCATAATAGCATAGTTACTTACCGTAACAGATGTAATCCAGGGATAGCAGGCCGATATTCTCAGCATATGGGTGACGTCATCCACAGAGCCCCGATGCGGACAGCCTCACAAGCAGACTTGTTTAAAGAACTTTTAGAAAGTTCCCGACTGCTGCACCAAGCATGAGCGAGTGCCTTCCCGCCCAACATAGGGCATGCATCTCCTCAATTCAGATAGCTAGCTAAGAAGCCAACCAGAGGAGGTGGGTAGGTTGTGAGAATATCTGCCTGCTGTCCCTGGATAACACCTGTTACTGTAAGCAACTGTGCTTTATCCCAGGATAAGAAGGCAGCATATTCTCATGGGTGACCTCCATGCTAACCAGAATGGGATGATTGGAATGTTGGCAATTCAGGAGAATAAATTTTGTAATACTGCCTGGCCAAAGTGTCCAACCCATCTGGAAAAAGAATCCAGACAATAATGAGAGGTAAAAGTATAAACCGAGGACCAAGTGGCAGCTTTGCAGATTTCTTCAATAGGAGTAGATCCAAGGAAAGCTACAGATGCCGCCATGGCTCTAACTTTATGGGCTGTGAGCAAAGCAGAAAGAGATGCAAGCAGCCAACCAGTTGGAGATGGTTCTCTTGGAAACTGGATAATAATAATAATAATAACTTTATTTTTCTATACCGCCATAGTCAGGCGACTTCTAGGCGATTCACAATGAAAGAAGGATGGACAGTCAGCGAATAACAATTAATCTAAGTAGAAAGCTTACATACTACTTGGAGTTCCATGGGTAAAGAATACATGACAGGAGCTTCTTGAGAGAAAGAAAAGGCGTTTACAGCGGGGGAAATCCTAGTGAGAGGGAGAGGACTGTTTTAGTTAATTTATTTGTTGAATAGGGTGGTTTTAATTGATTTTCAGAATGCACTGTAAGTCAGATTGGGTTCATTTATGCAGTTTCTCAGCCAGACTTGCTGTCTGTTCGCTTGGAACTTAAATGTTCTATCCAGGAAGGATTTCTATCTACAGCCCGTGATCTTTGGGTATGCAAAGATGTTTTTGTTTCTGGTTGTTCGTGTGGGGTTGTGTAGAGTGAAATGAGTTTGCAGATAGGAAGGTGCTAGTCCCCAGACTTGTTTGAAACAGATGCAAGAAAATTTGTATAGTATTCGCGCTTCTATTGGTAGCTAGTGCAGTTTTTTGTAGTAGGGGATAATGTGGTCATTTTTTCTCAGTCCAAAGATTAGGCGAACGGCGGTGTTTTGTACTAATCTCAGTTTTTTTGTGGGATACCCAGGTAGATGATGTTACAGTAGTCAAGGATGGATAGGATCAGCGATTGCACCAGCAACCTGAAGGATGTTGGGTCCAAGTATTTTTTAATGGTCCTTAGTTTCCACAGCGTGAAAAAATATTTTTTCACCAGTAAGTTTGTGTGGTCAGTCATGGTTAGGTGAGTATCTAGAGTGATACAGAGTATTTTTATGGTTTTGGATATTGGGTATTCGTGATTGTTTATTTTTATCGATGTTCTCGTAATTTTGTCATTAGAGCTTGCCAAAAAGACTTTTGTTTTCTCTGCGTTTAGTTTCAGTTTGAAATTGGTGGTCCATTTTTCGACTTCTGTCATTATGTTTGAGAGGTTGTCTACAATTTCATTTGTGATGTCGCTTAAGGAGATTATAATGTATATGTCGTCTGCGTATATGTAGTGCTTTAAGTTTAGTTTTTGTAGGAGGTGACCTAAGGATGCGATATAGATATTGAATAGAGTGGGCGATGTCCCAACTTATTGGGATCGAAGGAGACAAAAAGTTGAGTAGAAGATCTTTGTGGCTTAGTCCTTTGTAGGTAGAAAGCCAAAGCACGCTTGCAGTCCAGAGTATAAGGAGCTGTTTGTCTAGGATGAGAATGAGGCTTTGGAAAAAACAATGGAAGTATAATGGATTGACTGAGATGAATTCTGAAACTACTTTTGATAAGAATTTAGGATGAGTACAGAGGACCATCTTGTCTTGATGGAATACTGTGAAAGGTGTGTCCGCTACTAAAGCTTGCAGCTCACTGACTCTGCGAGCAGATGTGAGAGCAATAAGAAAGACCACTTTCCAAGTGAGATATTTCAGATGAGCCATAGACATTGTTTCAAATGGAGGCTTCGCCAACTGAGCAAGAACAACATTGAGATCCCAAACCACGGGAGGCAGTTTGAGAGGTGGCTTGACATTGAGAAGTCCTATCTAAATCTGGAAACCATACGATGAGCCCTCTAAGGGCTGATGGAAAGCAGCAATTGCACTGAGATGGATTCTAATAGATATTGATTTCAGACCTGATTGAGATAAATGCAACAGGTAATCCAGAACTGAAGACAAGGAGGTAGATTGAGGCTCCTTGTGATGAAGGGTGCACCAAGCAGAAAACCTAATCCATTTCTGGTTGTAACATTGCCTAGTGGTAGGCTTTCTGGAAGTCTCTAAAATGTTTTTGACAGATTGAGAGAACTGGAAATTGGAAGTAACTTTGAAAGGTACCAAGCTGTCAGGTGTAGAGACTGCAGGTTGGGATGAAGCACAGACCCCTGTGTAAGCAGAGACGGAAAAACTGGTAGAAGGAATGGCTCCCTGCTTCTGAGTTGAAGTAGAAAGGAGAGCCATGGTTGTTTGGGCCACAGAGGTGCTATCAGAATCATGGTGGCATATTCAAGTTTAAGTTTGACAAGTGTCTTGAGAATGAGACGAAATTGAGTAAATGCATACAGAAACCGATTCGTCCATTCCAGAAGAAAAGCATCTGCCTCCAGATGGAGAGGAGAGTATATCCTGGAGCAGAACTGAGGCAGTTTGTTGTTGTGGGGAGACACAACGAGATCTATGTGAGGAGTTCCCCATTGAGAAAAAATGTGATGGAGAGGCGACGAATTAAGCGTCCATTCATGAGGTTGCAGAAGACTACAATTTGTCTGCCAGACAGTTTTTCTCTCCTTGAAAGTAGACTGCTTTCAGAAAGGTGTTGTGAAGAATTGCCAATTCCAAACCTTCTGAGCTTCCTGGCAAAGAGGGAGAGATTCTGTTCCTTCCTGCTTGTTGACGTAGTACACAGCTACTTGATTGTCTGTACGAATGAGGACTACTTGATCATGAAGAGGATGTTGAAAAGCTTTGAGTTCCAACAAATTTGTGTGCACCAGTGCCCTTGAGTTCTGAGACCATCGAGATAAGCCCCCCAAGCGTAGGTCGAGGAATCTGTCGTGTCTGATGAGGGGCGTTTGAAACAGTAAACCTCTGGAGAGATTGAAAGAGAGCATCCACCAGTGGAGAGACTGTCTCAACAAAGGAGTCACTGTAATGTACTGAGAGCATCCTGACGTTGCTGAGGAAGGAATGCTCTGAGTTTCACAGTGTCCAGTACAGCTTCAATGAACTGTAGAGTCTGAGAGGGCTGTAGCTGGTTTATTTCGAACTCCAAACTTTGGAGAAAGCAAATAGTCCATTGGGTCACCACAATAACCCCCTGAGATGTTGAAGCTTTGACGAGCCAATCGTCCAGTTATGAGAAAACCTGAAGCGCAGAACTGCTGCTACTACCACCAGGCACTTGGTGAACATTCTGGGAGATGATGCCAGGCCAAAGGGTAGCACTCTGTATTGAAAATGATTTCCCACCCGAAATCTGAGAAATTTGCGAGAGGCTGGATGAATGGGAATGTGAGTGTAAGCCTCTTTAAGATCCAGAGAGCAAAACCAATAGTTGTGATCTAGAAGGGGATACAAGGATGCTAGAGACAGCATCCAAAATTTTTCTGACAAGAAATTTGTTGAGAGATTCAAGATAGGTCATAGATCCCCCCTCTTCTTCGGAACAAGGAAGTAATGGGAGTAAAATCCTGTGCTCTGCTGTTTCAGAGGAACTCTCTCAATGGCACGGAGACAAAGCAGAGCTTGAGCTTCCTGAAGAAGAAGGGTGGTCTGCAATGGATTTGGAAGGATACTCTCTTTGGGGAAGATCTGGTGGAACCTGGATGAAGTGAAGAGAGTAACTTTCCCTGATGATTGTGAGGACCCAGAGGTCGGATGTAATGAGTTACCATCGTTGGTGTAAAAAAAAAAAAGATGGGAGACGACCCCCAATGGGGAGGGGAGAGGAAAGAGGCAGAACAATTGAGGTTATGCTCTGTGTTAAATGGTCAAAAAGACTGAGAGGCCTTGTGTGCAGCAGGGGTCTTAGGTTTATGCTGTCGCTGCTGCTGTTTCTTAGGAAGCTGCCTTGAATAAGGTGCTGGCTTTTGAGGAAAACGCCTCTGGTAAGATGGAGAAGGCCTATAACCTTTAGTGGTGGAATGCTTTGGCTTTGGCCTGATTATGGAAGCAAATGACTTCTCATGTTCAGATAAGCGCTTTGTAGTGCAGGACCTGTCCAAACAGCTGCCGTTGGGTTTGGTTTATTGCTGTATTTTTATATATTTAACCATTTGGGCAGCGGGATTGTTCGAGTTGTTTGGGTTGTTGGGCTTCTCAGCATTCAGTCTATGGGGGGTTGAGGTCATGCTTTTGCTGTTTCTTTTTCTTTCTTTCCACTTTCGGACCTTTGTGTTCTGCTATGTGGCTGTTTATCCCATGCTCCCTGTCTCAGTACTGGGGCTGTGGGAAGCTGGGGTCAATTTGGGGATTTGCCAGTGAGGGCTGGGAATAGCAGCCTAAGCCTTTGGGATGGGGATAGGGGGGAGGGATGTAGAGGTAGGCAGGCCCGGGTACCAGAATAGGTCTGGTTGGCGTTTCCACCAGGGATTTTCATTTTTTGGGGGTGAAAACGGGCCTATTTTTCTCACCTGGCACCCCTGCAGTTTTGTTGAGCAGCGGACATTAGAGGTCCAGTTTATTTATGGGCTGGTTTATGCCTGGGTGGACTCCACCTGTTTTTCTTTCTTTTTTTAGCTCACGGGGGAAGAAGGGGAGATGGGCGGTTTGGGTGCATGGAGGTTCTAACAGGTTGGGGGAGTTGGAAGTCCGGGGGAGGGTTTTCTGGGAGGGGGGAGGGAGGCTGTGGGGGTTGGTGTATGTGTGTGATATGTCTGTGGTTGAGTGTCGGAATGTACGGGGAGGCAAGGTGGGAGACAGGGAGGATCTTATGGCAGTAGGGCAACTAGGTGGTCTGTAGGGGACCTATATGTTCTTACTGTACTACTTCCTGAACCTGAGCCTAGCTAGGGGGCCTGAACTCCAGTCTGTTTTGATTGGATTACTCTTTGGGTGCTGTGGTGGCTTTTTTTGCTTAGTAGCTATGGTTAATCTGAATGTGGCCACCTTCAATGTGGATGGTATTCATTCTCCAGTGAAACATAAGAAAATACTCACTTGGCTTAAGCAGCACCAGATTGATATTGCGTACCTTCAAGAAACCCACCTCACAGCATTAGAACATGAGAAGCTGCATAGAGATTGGGTGGGTGAACTGGGCTACTCCGCATATAATGGTAGGCAATGGGGGGTTGCCATCCTAGTACATAAACAGCTGCCCCTACATATCCATAAGATCATTCAGGATAAAGAGGGTCGCTATGTCCTCCTATTAGGAGAACTGGGGGGGTTCCAATTCCTCTTCTGTAATTTTTATGCCCCTAACATATATAGTCACAAATTCTACTCAGGGCTGCTGGGTTTGATAGCACAATATCCCACCTACCAGCTGGTTGTTGGTGGGGACTTTAACATTACAGCCGATCCTACTTTGGATTGCTCTCCAGCCAAGCCGCAGCCTCAAAACCATGATCAGAAGGGGGTGAATTTTCTCTGTGGTCACCTGGAGGTGGTGGATGCGTGGAGAACCCTTCATCAGTTTGACTGGGAATTCAAGTTCTTTTCTAATCCTCATAACTTGTATTTGCGCCTGGATTATCTTCTGGTGTCCTCCACTCTTTTTTCTCGGGTGGATAGAGTCACTATTGAGGACACGCCGTTATCAGATCACTCGGTAGTGGTTCTTGCCATGGGAGTAACGGATCAGCAAGGGGAGCACTCCTGGCGGTTCCCCACAGCCTTATATTATGACAAGGAGTTTCATACTTATCTTAGAGCTAAATGGCTCGAATACGACTCTCACAATCGTATTCTACTCAGAAGTAGAACCTCAAATTTTTTGGGAAGCTTCTAAAGCGGTTTTGCATGGGGATATCATTCAATATGTAACTAGTAAACATAAGAAGCAGGGTGAGGAGCTCCTAGCCTTCTCAGGGAAATTGATCACCTTGCGCCAGCGTCACAAAATGAGTTTGCTGTGTCTGAGCTTCAGCAAATCAAATCTATTCGTCTTCAAATCAATAACATCCTTGATCAGAGGGCTCGAAAACATATTTACTACCAGAAATTTAGACTGTTATCAATAGGGGAGCAAGACAGGTAAGCTCCTTGCAAATTTGGTACGCCCCTACCAGAAAAAGCAAATTATTCGACTAGTGCAGAACCAGCAGGGAGTGCATTTCACTCAAGCGTCTCAAATTTGGGACTAATTTATGGACTTTTACAGGTCTCTCTATGCACAGCGGGATTTCATGGAGGCGGAGAGGGATAACTTCTTTCGGGACCTCCAGAGCAGACTGAGCAGCTGAGTGCGCCCATCTCGGCGGAAGAGATCCATCTGGGGATCAAGAAGCTGAAACTCGCTAAATCGCTGGACCCGGATGAGTTTGGCCCAAAGTATTACAAACTTTTGCCTGATATCCTCACTCAACCCCTGGGGAACTATTTTCATTATTTATCTTCTAGTACTACAGGCCCTCAGAGTAACCTGGCTCACATTACCTTGCTCCCCAAACCGGGGAAGGACCCTACCCAGGTCGGTTCTTACAGACCTATATCGTTACTGAATCAAGATGTTAAGTTACTGGCCTCTATTTTGGCGGCCTGGCTGAATCTGTTTTTGCTGCAGCTTATTGGGGAAGACCAGGTGGGGTTTATTCCCCAGCACTATGCATCTATGAATTTAATTAGCAATGCATGAGCACAGGGGCAATAGTGGCACTTTTGCGATCGCTGGTCTTGATATGGAAAAGGCTTTTGATAGTATATCTTGGCAGTACTTGTTCTGGGTGTTAAAGGAATATGGCATGGATGGGAATTTTGTCCATTGGATTAGGGGTTTATACACTAAGCCGCAGGCCTGACTTATCTTTAAGGGGGCCTTTCGACCTCTTTCGAGCTATGTCGGGGGACTTGCAAGGGATGTCCCCTTTCCCCATTTTTCTTCGTGCTGGCTCTGGAGCCATTAGCTATCAAGATCCTTGCCAGCACTGAGCTGTAGGAGATCCACGTGGGGAACGCAGAGTGCCGTCTCACTCTGTTTGCTGACGACATCCTGCTCTTTCTGGACCAGGCCCCTATTCACTTACCGATGGCACTATGCCTGGTTGCAGATTTTGGTGTCATCTCGGGCCTCAAAGTGAATTGTGAGAACTCGGAGCTGTTGCCTCTCATGGGACTTGGTTGGGAGCCTTGGCATGCTCATCTGCCTATAACACCGGTGCATAAACCGATGAGATATCTTGGAATTTATTTACATCCTGACCCTCGGGTTCTATATAAATGTAATATTCTGGATGTCATCGAAAAAATTAGGGTTCATTGCCGTGCGTGGAAAGATCTCCCATTGTCACTGCTTGGGCGGGCTGTTTTAGTTGAGATGATACTATTACCCAAACTTTTATATCCATTACAGAGGGTGCCCTTCTGGATCTTGCAGCATGATGTTGGCAAACTTCACTCCATATTCACTGCGTTTCTATGGCATCATCAGTCGCTGCACATCAGCTATACTAAACTGACCCTCCCCAAATAGGGAGGAGGGTCTCGGCCTCCCCGATGTTAGAGCGTATAATGTGGTGGGCCTTATGCGCTTCATCCACGAAGGGGTTTCGGGGTCCGCTTGGTTTTCCCCTCCTGGGTGGATGTTGGGCTGGTGTGCTCCTTTCACATTTTTTAACCTATTCCACTCTCCCCATGGAACTGGGGGGTCTTGCCCTCTAAACTACAGTTTCTGAAGCCCTTATGTTTGGCTTGGCAGTGGTGGCGCAGAGCTCAGGCAAAATCACCTTTAGCATCTCCATTCCTGCAGCATCAGGGTAATCCCACTTTCTCACTGGGATTAGGTCATACCCCTTTTGTAGCTTGGGCCTCTAAGGGGGCTCTCACTCTTTATGATATGATTGATGGGGATACAGGCACATTCTCCACATTTGCTCACTTTAAGGAGCAGTGGGAGATCCCTAACAACCAATTTTTTGCCAATTTGCAAGCCCAGCTTAAGCAAAGCCCTCCCTCCCTCCGACGTCAGCGCTGACATCGGGAAGACTTCCAGTCGGCTGTGTGCTGCTGCAGGTCAGGTAGGGAAAAGAAGACCAACCAAGCTTTCCAAAAAACAGGGGCTGATTGACTGAAAACCTGACTGGTTGGGTATATCCTGAAGACTAGGTTAAGAACCCTGCCCTGTCGGCAAAAATCAAACTGTGAGCTCTGCATTGGTGGATGGACACAACAGTGGTGGTACTGCGATGGCGCTGCCAACAGGGAGAAATCCCGATTGCGCTGTGAACGAATATAAACCAGTTAAAAACCAGGGCTGTGCAAGGACACCACTTCAGCTGGGTTTAAGTTCAAGTTCCCTATACACAGTTTTAACTGTGTCCTTCGGGGGCTCCCTGTGGCTTCCAGCTCAGCTTTCCGCTTGTGCATTGCCTTATCATTTGCCAGAAGCAGTTACTGCACGAAGGAACTGGAATAGGATGCCCGGGGTGTGTCTTTGTTTCTCTAAGTTATGTCCTCAATAGCAGGGGGAGCCGATGTCAGAAATTCACAGATGCCAGGAGCTTTTTGAGGACATAATTCACAGAAACAAAATAAACCTTGAGCATTCTTTTCCAGTTCCTTTCTGCCTTAACTGCTTCTAGCAAATGATAAAGCAATATGAAACAGCTTATACTGTTGCGGCCCTTCTAAGTATATGTAGTGCAATGCAGACTCATGGAAGAGACAGCCCCTGTCCCTTCAGCGCTTAAAATCTAGTCACTACAAAGAGGTATGCCATTCTACTCCATCTGCCCCTGAGTAAGGCTGACCCAACCAGTAGGCAAGACTCGGTACTTGGACCCATCTTATTTAATATTTTCATAAATGACCTGGAAGAAGGAACATCCAGTGAAATCATCAAGTTTGCAGACGACACAAAGCTATACTGGGCAATCAGATCGCAGAAGGACAGCGAGGAACTCCAGAGCGACTTGAATCAATTGGAGAAGTGGGCAGATAAATGGCAGATGAATTTTAATGTGGAAAAATGGAAAGTGATGCATTTAGGCAGAAAAAATAAAGATCACAAGTATAGTATGTCAGCTGTAACTCTGGGAAAGAACGAACAGGAAAAGGACCTGGGTGTACTGATAGATAGGACCCTGAAACTGTCGGCGCAAAGTGCGGCGGCGGCGAAGAAAGCAAATAGAATGCTAGGCATGATAAAGAAGGGAATTACGAGTAGATCAGAGAAATTTATAATACCGCTCTAAAGAGCCATGGTCAGACCGCACCTGGAATACTGCATCCAGCATTGGTCTCAATACCTAAAGAAGGATATAAAACTGCTAGAGAGGGTGCAAAGATGAGCAATGAAGCTAGTGAAAGGTATGGAGAACCTGGACTACGAGGAACGACTGGGGTTGTTCTCCCTTGAGAAGAGGAGACTGCGAGGGGATCTGATCGAGACTTTCAAAATACTCAATGTCCAATGTGACACGGACAAGAGGACATAGACTGAAGCTGAGGGGGGACAGGTCCAGAACAAATATCAGGAAGTTCTGTTTCACGCAGCGAGTGGTGGACACCTGGAATGCTCTCCCAGAGGAAGTAATTGCAGAATCCACCGTTCTAGGATAAACTAGATGCACCTCTCCTTAAGAGTGGCATAGAGTGATACATGTAAGGGTAAATTAGATGCACATCTCCCTTGAGAAGCATACAGTGATATGGGGACTAAAACTATGCCAGGGTACACCTGGTCTGGTGTGGGGGGGGGGAGGGGGTATGCCTGTGTATGTTTGTGGGGTGTGTGGGGAGGGTGGGTGTGGGAGTGGAATGAGGTACTGAGGGCATTGTGGTTGGTAGCACATACTCAATCTGCAGCGGAGTTTAGCTGGGCATCCAGATAGTCTGTGGTTATGGCTGATTTGAAAGTGACTACGCTTAATGTGGATGGAGTCAAGTCTCCCATTAAGCGTTCATGGATATTGACTCATCTCAGGAAGCTGGGTACTGATATAGCATATTTGTAAGAGACCCACCTTTCTCAGATCAAGCATGCCAAGCTGCTGAGGGGTTGGGTGGGGGGAAGTCTACTCTTCTACCTTCAGTGGGAAGCAAAGGGGTGTTGCCATCTTAATGCATAAAAGATTGCCGTTTACTCTACATCAGTGGTCAGCAAACCACGGCTCGCGAACCGCATGCGGCTCTTTATCCACTTGAGTGCAGCTCGCGGCTCAGCTTCAACCGCCAGTCCGCAGAAATTTTCTGCTGGTCCACAGGGCCGGCACCTCCATCGGGCCCAAGAGATTGTTCAGTAGCCGGCAGTCTTCTGTGCAATCAATGCGGCATCTTTGTGCTGGCTCCCTGAGTGCTACAGTGCACAAAGCCATGGGAAAAGGCTTCTACCCATGGCCTGCGCCTGATCCGGAAGCCTTCTCTCTGACGTCGCAAAGTCAGAGGGAAGGCTTCCAGATGAGGTGTGGGACGCGCACGAGGAGCCGCTTCCCACAGCTTTGTGCAATGCAGCACTCAGGGAGCCAGCCCGAAGACCCTGCGTTGATCGCACCATGGACCAGCCTGAAGCTAACACCGGGGGGGGGCAGGTCAGAAAGCAAGACACATGGAGGGCGAGCGACAACAAAGGTAGAGGAAATGCTTTTATTTAGTGATTTTGCATCTGCTGTCTGTTCAGGAAGAAATGCATTTGCTTGGTTTTCTCTGGGGGTTGTACTGCTTAAAGAGTCTTGCATCTTAGGGTTTGTTTGAATATTAGTACTTTTAGTTTTTGGTCCTGCATTTGCATGGAAACGACACCTTCTCCGGTGACAAGCTGAACTCCTAAACGGTCCCAATAGCACAGCTAGCCAACAATTCCCAATGGAGTTCGCTGCGGTGTACCATGCAAGCATCGCACAATCGGCATGGCCAAGAAAAAGCAAGTCATGAAGCACGAAAGACGGCTAAAATAAATTTCAAAATTAAAAACACACACTTACCCTTCCAGCATAGACAGAATTAGGAACGCTGTTAATTGCAGCTGCTCATACCCAAGATCGGTCTCTCCTTTTTTTTTTTTTTTAACAAGGGACAGAAGAAACTTAGGTAGAGATCCAGGAACCCCCTGGACCAATAGGGGAAGGGTGGGGAAGGGGCCTGGGGGGGGCCCAGGTGTAGCCCCTAAAGCCAACACCGCTCAGCCAGACACCCCAAACTCAACTGAAGTATGAAACAACAGGAGTTAATAGAATTTTTCCATCGATGAAGCCAGGAGCTAGAGGACTTAGCACCCATCTGCCTGCTGGTGGTAGAGTACACTAATTGGCCAGGAGGAGTTCCATCCAAGAAGAGCATCTGCAAATCAGTCCTCTATCTCCACCTGCTGGTAGATGTGTGCTAGCCTACTAGTCTCTGGATTCATCTGCTGCTGTTGCTAAGGGACAGTTGTTGTCTTCAAATAATTTTCTCAAAGTGTTTTGTTTTCATATCTGTTTGGAATAGCATGTAAAAAAAAGTAAAAGTGAGAAAACTGAAGGGACTGCTGTGCATAGGAAGGACCATGAATGATCAGAAACACACTCTAGTTCTTAGTTCTCAGAGAGCTGTTCCATTCTGGTGTCATCACATAATAGCACCCCTTAAGTATCCAACTTAATCCTAAATGTAAAAACCACTTTGATGGTATTGCGAAGGGTGGTATATAAGTATCTTAATAAACATATAAACATACTTGTCGACAGAATAAACATGTGCTTTATGCAAATTAGTTTTTAAAAAGGTAACAAATGAAGACAGAAACAAATAAATCATTATTAGTGTGAGGAAAAAGTCAGAGATCATTTATGTTTGAAGAACTTATCAACTTCTGTTAAAATTGTAAAATCAAACACCTACAAATTCTGTATCTGTCCACATTCTCAGCCGTTCCACCTCTCTTGATTTTCCACTGCGCCTGATATTTATGTTGTCCATTTCTTGCAGAACAGCTTCAGCAGTGCTATAAACAAACAAAATGAATGACTAAAATTCAGGATTGTAAAAATTAAGGTTTAAATAATAGTAAATGCATAATAGGGTCACCTTTTTCATTAGAAAGCAGTGGGAAGGGTCATGAATAGTGTTATAAGGTCTGTTTTAATATAAATCCATTCTCTTAGGCAGGACACCTTGACAAAAGCTAAATCATTCAGCCCAAAAAATGAAGTCCTACTACTTTTTCCATGAAACTACAGAACATATCAACTTTTAGATACTTATAACCAAAATTATATCAAATGTATATAAATTGTAAATTCATGAAAGAACATTGACAAATAATGCAATTAAGCAGGCATGAAAAGTAAAAAGATAAAATTTTAGATGCAAGGTAGATAAATATTTCAAGAATTAAAAAAATAAAACCAAACACACACACTAGTTATTACTAGAGGGCTCCTTTTACAAAACTGCGGTAGAGGTTTTTACTGCAGACCAGCGAGATAAATGCTCCGAAGCTCATAAGAATTTTATGAGTGTCGGAGCATTTACCTCGCAAGCCCACGATAGAAACCTCTACCACAGCTCTGTAAAAGTCAGAGAGAATATGTAAAAATGTATCCCACCAAAATTTTAACTTTATAACTCAGCTATTAGCACCAACAAACAAACAATTCAGCTATTAGCACCAACAACTATAAAGGATATGGAGCAGCTTTTAAATTAGAATATGAGGGGGAAAAGCTCAGAAGAACATGGTTTGATGACAGTATCTTTAGAAAATATTTGCAAAACAAAAAGTCAAAATCTTTCAAAATAGAAGAAGAAACTAAAACAGCAGAAATGGGATCAAATATGCAGCACACAGATGTGAACAGCTTCAACCTACCTATGGTATACTATTATTATTTTTTTTTTTCTATACCATTCTCCCAGGAGAGCGCAGAATGGTTTATATGAATTAAGCATTTTTCCCTGACTGTCCCGGCAACCTCACAATCTATCTAATGTACCAGGAGCAATGGGGGAATTAGATGACTTGCCCAGGGTCACAAGGAGCAGCGTGAGTTTGAACCTACAACCCCAGGATGCTGAAGCTGTAGTGGAGTAGAACAGGTACAAGTGGATAGATTTTTTACTCCGTCAAAAATTACCAAGACTAGGGGACACTCGAAGTTACAGGGAAATACTTTTAAAACCAATAGGAGGAAATATTTTTCACTCAGAGAATAATTAAGCTCTGGATTGCATTGCCAGAGGTTGTGGTAAGAGTGGATAGCATAGCTGGTTTTAAGAAAGGTTTAGACAATTTCCTGGAGGAAAAGTCCATAGTCTGTTATTGAGACAGACATAGAGGAAGCTACTGCTTGCCCTGGATCGGTAGCGTGGAATGTTGCTACTCTTTGGGGTTTTACCAGGTAGATTGGCCACCGTGAGGACGGGCTGCTGTGCTAAATGGACCATTGGTCTGACCCAGTAAGGCTATTCTTATGTTCTTATGATACTGACAAGGTACCAAAAATATTTTTGAACTGAAGTTTCTGGGCTTTGAGTGATCTCTTTTGCATACAGAGACAGAAGGTAATGTCCCAACATTCAGGACCCAGACACTGGACACACCAATTATGTGGATCATAATAGGAGTGGTCAAATTACAATTGAGAGCTTTTTTATTTTGGAGATGGTACCATCTTTTACATGGAGGAGAAAATGGCCAACGTTAAGTCAAATGGCTCAATAGCCTGGGAAGCTTGAGTGTAAACCCCGTCACCCCTCCCTCATCTCTGCCTCCCCACATTCACTCTCCACTCTGCTTTCCCCCACACATGATTATGCTCTGCCCCGTACCTTGAGATTGCTCCTGCTTATGCTGGTTCCAATCTCCAGTCACTCCTGCTTATGCTGGTTCCAATCTCAAAATGACCACTAGGACCTCCTGTAGCAACCATTTTGGCTACAAAACAGCAGGGGCAAGAGTGACTGGGAATCACACTTGCATGAAGACCCACTAGACCACCAGGTTTAAAAATATGCTTGGGAGGGGAGGCCTTTGGGTGGTGGGTATGGGGCACAGTGATCATTGGGGGGAGCAGTAACAGCAATCACAGAGGAGGAGGGATTAGTTTCTATTAAATTTTGGTTGCTGGTTTGGTTTTGGTTCAAACTGAGAACTCCTCTTGTAAGGATACGAAATTTAAAAAGTCATGGAATCTCAAGCAGGGTGTTTTCATGAACTTATAACTGAGAAGAAAAGGCTAAATGGTCAGTTTTCTAAATAAAAATGGTCAATAGTGGAGTGACCCAACATCTGTACTGGGAGCTGTGTGGTTTAAAATGTTAACAAATAATCTGGAAAAGGAAATGAGTGAAGTGATCAATTTTGCAGATGATACAAAATTATTAGAAGCACATAGTGCCTACTTGTTCGCTTTCCCATCCTTGAAGGGATGTATCTACAAGAGATTCCTTGATAGAACATTATCATTTCAAGCAGGCAAATGGAATAAATATTTAGCCAACTTTATCTCAAACGCTCTTTCTTACCAAACTTTTAGGAAGTCAATCAAAACTTATCTCTGACAAATTTCTCTGACTCCATTTCTACCATGATGTACTTCTAAAACACTTCCAGGAAAAATTGATTAATCTTACCATGTTAATGTAATTTAGAAAGTTTTTTGTAATATCGCTGTCTGTATACAGTCTCTTCCTCTGTAAACCACTCTGAACTGTTTGTGGTATTGCGGTATATAAAAATAATTAAAAGAACAATGCAAGAAATTGCAGAAGGATCTTGTGAGATGAGGAGACTGGGAACCTCAATTGCATATGAATGCAATACAGTATATAGGAAACTGCAGGTCCCCCTTTAAGCACTCCCTCAGAGTCAGGCCTCTTAAGGTAGCCCTAAAATTCTCAGTAGGGAGGGTGCTTTTCAGCCAGCAGAGAAAAGTTGTCACAGGAACATAGAGAAGCTGTAAATAAAATGCAGTTATAAAATCCATACACACCTATTAACCAACTGATCAAACAATAAGCTTTGATTCAATGTTTCAAATCGTTTGCTCTTTGATCGACAACCTCTCCCAACTTCCATGTCGCCATTCAAGCAAGAGCGGGCTTCATCATCTTGTTTCTTCCCACGACGGGGGTGTTTGAGGGCTAAGAGAAAAATAGAACTTTAGCTTAGAATTTCAAGATTCAATAAATACAATTTTGCATCAGTAAAAAAAATATAGCACATGTTCATTCCATAAACAAAATGCCCATGACTAAAAGTTTTTTCTAACTGGTGGAGAAATTTCTTTTCATCTGTATAAATCTTTCTGAATGCACTTTTAATTACAATTCCTACTCATATAAATAAATCCAAATAACTGCAAAGGCCAAAGGTTTTGTCAAAGTGATCATACTTTATTACAAAAGTTTCCTTATTAATGCTGTTTATTACTATATCTATGCATTCATGAAATACACCATCAGGGGCATTGCTATGGGGGATCCATATAACGCTCTCTAAAATTTGACAATTACATTCAGTCAACTCAATCAACCCTTTAAATGGGCATTTAGGGGGGAAATTCTATAGACAGCGTCCCGATTGGCTGGTTAGGTAGTAGTAAGCTAAGTACAATCAGGATACACATTTTTTGGGGTTTTTTTTTTAAACATCCCGAGGCAGGCTGCCTACATTGTAGGCATCTCCAGGAGCCTAGGGAGGCGCATAGGCCCACCTAAGCTTGCCTAAGGCTAGGCATGAGAATGGCTTCGCCTGTAAGTGGCCTTAGGCAAACTTAGGTGGGCCTAGGTGGCCCTACATGCCTCCCTAGGCCCGCATTACGCACCTGAAATGTAGAAGAGCAAAATGCTGGCCTACATTTTAAGCAGCAGCAGCCACCGAGCTTATCATGGTAAGGGATCTCCCTGCCGCGATAAGTTTAGCAACTACCCCCCCCCCCCAAGTGAAGACTACTGGCAGGAGGGATGCCCAATCCCTCCTGCTGGAAACCTCCCCCCCAACAAACATTACTGGTAGGAGGGATGCCCAATCTCTCCTGCCAGAATCCTGGAAACACCCCCCTCCCCCAAACATCACCGCAAAGATCACCAGCAGCAGGGATGCACAGTATCTCCTGCTGGAAACTCGGATACCCACAAACACACTTGAACATCACCGCAAAGAACGCCAGTAGGAGTAATGCCCAGACACTCCTTCTGGACACCCACCATCCCCATGAACATCACCGGCAGGAGGGATGCGCAGTCCCACCTGCCGGACACTTCCCCACCCTGTAAAGTAGCCCCCCTCCACCCCCTGCCAGAGCTCCCTCCCCCAAACTCCCCCTCCCCCACCCCGCCCCCAAATCTTTGTGGCAATGTTCGGGGGGGCAGGGGTCCGGGGTTCTGGCAGGAGGGATTGAGCATCCCTCCTGCAGGCAATGTTTCCGGCGATGTTCAGGGGGGGGGGATGATTTTCAGTAGGAGGGACTGGGCATCCCTTCTGCCAGTAGTCGTTGCAGGGGGAGGGGGGGGGAGATCCACTAAACTTATCATGCCAGGGAGATCCCTTGTTATGATAAGCTCAGCAGCAACCCAATTCTCTAACCAGCGCCTGAGACATGGATGCCCGTTAAAGAATCATGGTGTTATATGCGCTGTGTGTGATTCTCATAAGCCGCTTAGGCAGCTTCTGAGACTGGGTGTCCTATACAGAATCTGTCCCTTACAGTACAGCTATGAAAGTGGAAGTATCACCAACCAATAAGTGATTTTAATATGGCAGACACTGATTTGGACATCCTTGCTGTGGTGTTGTCTAGAAGTAGGGAGATCAAGAATGGTAGGAGAAAGTGTAAAAGTGGAATTGTGAAATCAAGTGTGAAGGGGGATAAGTTATGCAGAAGGTAATGAGGATAAAGCTTAACTGCTTAGCAAACATTTTTGTTTTGTATTCACAGATGATGGACCAAGAAGGACTGTAAAACACAAACACAAATAGGAAAGAAAGTGAAGAAGAACAAATTTCAGAAGACTTGTGTTCTTGAGGAGTTAAACTGAAGGTAAAAAAAACAAGATGGCCAAACAGGATACAAGGGTAATGGGAAGGAACTTAAGGAGGTTCTGATGGTTGTGCTGGGACTACTGCTTTTTAACATATTCATCAATGATCTAGAAATGGGAATAACCAATCTAATCTACCGTGTTTCCCCGAAAATAAGCCCTAGCACGATTTTCAGAATAGGTCTTAATATAAGACCTACCCCCGAAAATAAGCCCTAGTGGCCAGCAGCGCTCCCCCCCATCCAAATCGCCAGACCGAAATAAATACCTTATAACAAACCAGCAGCATCAACAGCAATCTAGACAGGCTGCTTTACAGCCTTTTATCTTCTGGGCGTTCCTCTGCAGCGTTGCTGATGATGTCATCAGCAACGCGGCAGAGGAACGCCCAGGTGATAGAATGCCACGTAGCAGCCTGTCTAGATTGTTGCCAACGCTGCCGGTTTTTTATAAGGTATTTATTTTGGTCTGGTGGTTTGGATGGGAGGGAAAGATAAGGAGGGGGTGCACACACGGTGGAGGGGATGCAAGAGTTTTGCTACACAAGGGATGGGAGGGAGGGATAGAAAGATACTGCACAAGGGGATGGGTGAGAGGGGAGAAAAGATGCACATGTGGGGGAGGGAAAGGAAATAGGAAGAATTAGGGTGGAGGAGAGGAAGGGAGAGATCATTGTACATGAAAAAAATAAGACATCCCCAAAAATAAGACCTAGTGCCTTTTTTGGGCCCAAAATTAATATAAGACAGTGTCTTATTTTCAGGGAAATATGATAATACAAAACTTATGACTTGCACTATATCAACAGGATTCAAGGCAATTTACATCCAAGAAGCCATATAATCTATGGAAAAATACAAAGGCAATTAATATTTAAAATACAGTAAAACCTTGGTTTGCGAGCATAATTCGTTCCAGGAGCATGCTTGTAATCCAAAGCACTCATATCAAAACGAATTTCCCCATAGCAAATAATGGAAACTAAGACGATTTGTTCTACAACCCAAAATCTTTAATACAAAATACTATACGTACTTGTATTGCAAGACCTCGCTCGTTTAGAACAATCACTACAGCGTCAGAGAGAGAACCATTGGCTCAGCTGTGATGATGTGACTGATGTATACTGTATGTACTTGTATTGCAAGACTTTGCTCGTTTAGCACAGTCACTACACTCCCGCAACGTCAGAGAGAGAGAACAACTATCAGCTCAGTTGTGATGTGTGTATACTGTATGTACTTGTATTGCAAGACAGTGCTTGTATATCAAGTTAAAATTTAATCAAATGTTTTGCTTGTCTTGCAAAACACTTGCAAACCAAGTTACTTGCAATCCAAGGTTTAACTGTATCATCATATAATAAAAATTATACTAAATCGTACAAACAAATTTCAGTTTTTTAACAAAACTTTAGTCCTTATTTGAACAGGTAAATTATTCCAGATTGTAATAACATAAACAAAAGAAGAGTGAAACTGTTGTTTATACTAGTGTTTTTCAACCTTTTTATACCTATGGACCGGCAGAAATAAAAGAATTATTCTGTGGACTAGCGTGGGCCAGACCCTGCCCATCCCTACCCAATCCCCACACCAGACCCCGCCCCCATAATAGTACTAATTGCACCTTCCGTGCCTCATCTGGAAGCCTTCCCTCTGATGTTGCAACGTCATAGAGAAGGCTTCCGGTTCCGGCGCAGGATGCCCGTAGGAGCCACTGCCAGTGGCTTTGTGCACTGAATCAATTAGGAAGAGGGAGCTGGCTCGAAAATAACGCCACATTGATCGCACCGTGGATCGGCGGTTGAAGAACACTGTTATCCCAAGACAAGCAGGCAGCTATTCTCACATATGGGTGACATCATCAACGGAGCCCCGATGCGGATGCCTCACAAGCAGACTTGCTTGAAGAAACTCAAAGTTTCGAGTCGCCCGCACTGCGCATGCGCGAGTGCCTTTCCGCCCAGCGCAGGGCACGTCTCCTCAGTTCTCAGTTTTCTGCGGAGCCGAGAAGTCCGTCTTTGATTCTCTGCGTTTAACTTTGTTACTTTGTGCCTTCTCTGAACCGCGGTTTTTATTTTTTTCCTCACAAATCGCTGTTCTTATTTTATTTCTTTCTTGCGGCGGCTATTTTTATTTCTATGTTCCGGCCTGTCACGGGCTTCAAGAAGTGTAGCAAGTGCCAGCGTGCGATTTCTCTTATGGACCCACATCGTCGCTGCCTCAAGTGCCTTTGTCCGAAACATCATCCGAAGTCGTGCCTGCGCTGTGCTATGCTTCAGCCTCGAGCCTTCAATCGTCGTTGTATTTTGGTGGACAAGCTCTTTGAGATGGATTATTTTTCTGATCCCTCGACTTCAAAGGTGACCTCGGCTTCGACTCCTACCGAGGTTCCTCCTGCTTCCACTGCTTCCACCTCAAGCCTCATCAGACCGTCGTCGTTTGCAGCGGCTCTTTCTTCAACGACATCTGCTGTATCTTCCCCTGTTTCTTCAGGTCAGATAGCTCAGCAGACAGTTCCAGTGGTAGTGATTAAAGTGCCTAAGACTTTCAAGTCGAAGCACACTCACACTCCCTCGAGGGAACCTCCAGCCAAAGCAGGTGGTCCGGTTTCAGACGCGGATCCATCATTGCCGGCTTCTTTCCAGACCATGTTGGAGGAGCAATTCATTCAGTTCCTTACTAAAATGAGACCGAAGTTTCTACCTCTTATCCAGCCTGGGCATTCAGCAGACTCCCGCGAGGTCGAGCCGCTTCCCCTGCCTCAGTCTAAGCTAACACACTCTTTGCAGGGAGCAAAGTCTCTGCGAGTGTCTGGTCTGGCATCAAAGCACGTACAGCAAGGAGCAGAATCTTTGCAAGTGCCTCGGAAGGAATCCTCACACTATATACAAGGAGCAGAGTCTTTGGGAGTGCATCGAGGTTCTTCCACCAAGCCTCTGGAGCTTCTATCTACAGCCTACATTCTTTAATACCATCAGCTGCTTCCATCTCCGATGCGAAGTCTCCTCGATCTTCGAGATCTGCTTCCAGGCACAGTTCTCATCACAGTTCGAGGCCTTCATCGAGGCATCACTAAACTAAACTAAACTTTAGGTTTGTATACTGCACCATCTCCACAAGCATAGAGCTTGGCATGGTTTACAGGGTTAGGTTGAAAAGGAGCTACAATGAAGGGTTAAAGGAAAGGAGCTTTTTCTCCACTTCTTTTTTCTTTTTTATGTGTGTGTTTGTATTACTCCTGCTCACTTATGCTGTATGAGTGTGTGTGAAAGCCTTCTTCTAGTGTTGCAGAGGTTGTTCTTTTTTCCATATGGGGTTTTGTATGATTGGTAAGAAATGTATAAACTGACCCTTGGTCCCTAGATTATAGGTAATAATATTCCCCAATTCAGATGATAAGGACCCCGCAGATAAACTGTTGAAAAAAACAAACAGCCATGATATAATAACATCTGAAATCTTAGGAAAAAAAAGATATGAAGGACATTTGTCTAAAACACAAGAACATGTAGAAAAATTCTTTTAACAAGTGATTTAAATAAGCAACAGTTATATCATCAAATTTATTCCAAACCTGGTCTGCTAATTCCAGAAATAGAAGTACTGTATCTAGGATATTATCATTTTGTTCAGTAGATCAGGAAGTATTCTTTAGATAGAAACAGAAACATGTTGGCAGATAAATGCCAAATAGCACATCCAGTCTGTCCATTCGCAGTAACCATTATCTCTTCCTCTCTTCTAAGAGATCCCAGGTGCCTATCCCAGGCTTTCTTGAAATCAGACACAGTCTCTGTCTCCACCACCTCTACCAGAAAACATCTAAAAACTCAACTGTTCCTAAAGTTATCTAGACAACTGACCCACTCATCTTCTTTCTCCTCCATAGTGATTCCTCTGTCCTATTAATCTTTTTCTCCTCAACAACGCATTTCCGGTCCTTTAACTCTCCTCTTCCCCCCTCTTAAATTTAATCAATTTGTACCTCGCTTAATCTATTGTAAACTGCATAGAACTTAACGGTATTGCGGTATATAAACTGTTATTATTATTATTATTACCAGGAGACTGTTCTACACATCTACCACCCTTTCTGATGTACCAATAACTATTTTATTTAGAAAAAATCAGCAAGACTCTATGCTGATGGTTGGGATTGCTTTACAGCAACTCCTACAGTAGGAGACTCAAATCAGATTATGCATCAATTGGAATAATATTTTAGGATTATTTTTGCCCAACCCTATTTCTGAGGAATAATGGATTTTTTTAGCTGTTGAAATATGCAGTTTATAAATTTTAATTGCAGACTTCCAAGCTAATTTGATTAAGATAAATTTATTTTCTCCCACATGAAATCACCAGACAACAAAGATAGGAAAAATGATTCTATTTTCAGTTTAGTGATCAAAATGTGTCCGTTTTGAGAATTTATATCTGCTGTCTATATTTTGTACTATGGCTCCCTTTTACTAAACCGCAATAACAGTTTTTAGTGCAGGGAGCCTATGAGCATCGAGAGCAGCGCGAGGCATTCAGCGCAGCTCCCTGAGCTAAAAACCGCTATCGCAGTTTAGTAAAAAGGGAGGGGGTATATTTGTCTATTTTTGTATACACTTCCCCCTCCGTATTCACAGGGGTTAGGGGCAGAGCCAGTCCGCGAATATTAAAAAACTGCGAATAATATTTGGGCCGGTTTTGCCCCTAACCCCCGCTTCCCCTAGCTATTTTAAGCCCTGAAAGCCCCCCCTTAAACCTTACCTGGTGGTCTAGTGGGTTTTCGGGGCAGGGCAATCTTCCTACACTCCTGCCCCGTGCAGATTGCTCACAGGAAATGGCTGCCTTGAGCTCCTGTAGTCTCTCGAGCCATTTCCTGTGAACGATCTGCATGGGGCAGGAGCGTGGGAAGATCGCTCCTGCCTCAAAAACTCAGAAACAGAAAGCAGGTAGTACTATACATCTGACAGGGTGGACGTCAAGACTACCATTCCTGTTTACAAGAAAGAAGATTAGTAAGGTAAGAACCTAATCTCTCCCTCTTGTGCAAGGCCAACAGAACCAGATTAAGGTTCCAAGACAGAGCAAAGGCATAAGGCTCTCTTCAAAAATCTGGATACATCTGAATGGGCGTAAGGCACTCTTCAAAAATCTGGATACATCTGAATGGGACGCCAACAAGTGCTTACTGACTTACACGCTGACGAAAAATGTTCGGCTATCTGTACCTTGAGAGAGCCAACCTTAAAAGGAGTGACTCCTGAAAAAAGCACGTGTGCTTTTGCCCAAGGCACGACATTTATTCTGGCTACCATGGATCCTAGCAGTTGAAGATACTGCCAAGCTGTGGGCCGCAAATCTCGCAAATTTGCTTCACAAGGTTCGTTTGGCATGCTTCTGGGAGAAAAAATGCAAGGAAGGGGTTTTGGCAGGTGGAGGGACCTGATCCCAAACCTCAGAAATCTTTAAAAATTACTTTTAAGGAAGGTTTTGGACAAGTTCCTGGAGGAAAAGTCCATAGTCTGTTATTGAGAAAGACATGGGGGAAGCCACTGCTTGCCCTGAATCAGTAGCATGGAATATTGCAATTCCTTGAGTTTTGGCCAGGTATTAGTGATCTGGATTGGCCACCATGAGAACGGGCTACTGGGCTTGATGGACCATTGGTCTGACCCAGTAAGGCTATTCTTATGTTCTTAACTCCCCACCGATTTTCCTCATAGACTGCAATAGCCTTACTCACTGTGCTGCAGCTGCAAAGGTTTTCCTTTGATCAAAGAGGAGAGATTTTTACCTTAGACAAGCCTGGAATCCAACAGATGGCTTGTTTCTTTGGACTGAAATTGGACCCTCAAACCTCTGCCAGAGCCATGCAACATTGCGGGGAGAGGAACGTAGTCAGCCCCAAACCTGAATACTGCTGCCACAGGAACCGCTCAGTCTAAGCTCAAGCCTACTGTGGACAGAACCTAGGGTGAGTCGCTCAAGTCTACTGCGGACGAACCTGAGGCAAGATTGTGCCCAAGGGAATGGACCCTGTGCTCTGAGAACTATTGATGGTAAGTGGGCACACAGGAATCGCGCAAGGCATGTGTCTGTGGACTACAGACCTCAGCCCTGAGAGTCTGCTATCTTCTTGTAGCCAGAGATGCCCTGGAGTGACCGGGATCCTCTGCAGCATCAGAAACCTCCAACCGGATAATTTTAAAAAACCACAAAATAATGGAAGATTAGGTTCTTATCTCGTTGATCTTCTTTCTTTTATAAGACATAGGATTCTGCACTGTAGCTGTTGCTTCCCCATAGTCACAAACTTTTTGTTGCATCCCCATAGTTGCAAACTTTGCAGAAGGGTGTCACTCTAATCTTCCAACTCCTCCTCTTCAGCAGTGGAGAACACATCTCCCTTCAGTTAGTACCAAAGCAATCGAATTCCACTGTAACAGAAGAAAAGGAGGGGCACAGGGAACTACCCCAGCAACAAACCAGATTCTGTTCTGCTCTGTAACTTATGACAAAAGAATAATGATTAACAACCATTAACAATGAACAACAAATTAACCTCCTGAGTAGCTAGGAACTAACCTGCTAAGTGCATTAAGAAGAACTCCTCAAAACCCCAAAGGATAATGTAAATAGGTGCCTTCATGTTCCTGTAATTTTGTCTCTTCCTAATTTTAACAGTGATTTTGCTATTTTACAGGTGTGGGGGGGTGCTAGGGCATGCAGGGAAACCACCCAAAAATCCTTTTCCAGGACCCCCCCAAAATCATCAAACCCGTGGGTACAAAGACACTCACAGTGTTGCAATAGAAATCAATGGCAAGCCAGCTAAACACAGAGCAAGCAAGGAGATCAGTACCTCAGGAGCAGAGAAAACTGGATTTCAGGTCTTCTGACCGCCTCACCTTCCTTGTCACCTCAGACAGTGACTACCAGGACCTCTCAGGATAAATAGGGAAGACACACAATCCGGTCCCGATCGCACCTCCACAGAACTGTGTAGTCTGCGCTCTACTCATAAGCGGACGAACCCAGGGTGAGATGGCTGTCCAGGGGGCTTACTGCAGCAGCAGGGAAACCCCCCTCCCAGAAGCAGACAATATGAAATGTAAAAATCTGCGATCTCCGACCGAAGGATGTCCCCGCAGGGTGAATCCGCAGCACCAGGGCAAGACCCGCGCCAAATATAAAATTAATTGACTCAAATTTAGAAAAATAAAGCACAAGCAGAAGAGACAAGACCCTACAGCAAAAGCTGTAGGAAATGAAATTGGAAGTCAAGGGGTGAGTAACAGGAGATGACATGAGCAGGGGCTAGAATTTGGTTTTGAGTTCCCTACAGTTTAAGGCAAGAACATGTGCTAATGCAGTATCACACTTTAGGAAATCTAGTCCTTACTTTGTACCTGAGGCAATGGCAGATTAAGGGCTCATTTCAAAACAGAAAAACATCTCTCCTTATATACCTTCCCAAGAACTCCTTTCCTCATATAAGTTGCTTTTATCTGTACCTTTCTCCTCCTCTGCAAATTCCAGGACTTCATTCCTTTCAGCTCACTGCCCCATATGCCTAGAATAAACTACCCAAGTCTGTCCACAACACCCCTTCCCTTGTTCAAAAGTAGGCTGAAAACCTACCTTTTTGAGACAACCTTCAACTGATAACCATATTCTCCTCTGCTCACCACCCTAGCCAGCAGTTTAACCATCCTCTCTAACTGTAACCCCCTACCCTGGCATCCTGTCTTGATTGTTTAGATTGTAAGCACACTCAAGGAGGGACTATCTCCTTTGTGACTCTATACAGAGCACCATACATCTGGTAGTTCTCTAGAAATAATCGATAGTAGTAGTATTAGTAGTAATATCCCAATGTATAGTAGTAGTAGTACCGTATTTTCACGTAGATAACGCGCACCCGTGTAAAACGCGCACATGGGTATAGCGCGCAGAAAACACAAATTTATGTACAGAAAATTTTATATACCGCGCACACCCGTATACCGCGCATGCTGCCCGACTCTCCAGTCGCCGCCCGACTCTCCTTTCGCCCGCCCCGACTCTCCTCTGGCCACCCCGACTCTCCTTTCGCCCACCCCGACTCTCCTCTCCCCCTTGAAGTCCTGTCCCCACCCTGAAAGCCTGATGCCCCCCCCCCGACGTCCGATTCACCCCCTCGCACTCCCACCCGCACCCCCACCCCGAAGGACCGCTCGCACCCCCACAGCCAACCCGACCATGTGCCCAAGGCCCCGCCCCCAGGAGGGACCTAAGGCTCCCGGGCCTATTCTGATTGGCCCAGGCGCCTTAGGCCCCACCAGTAGGCGGAGCTTTGGGACGGATGGGCCAATCCGGCCTCATTCCGTCGTTGGCTGCCTGCCGGACAGGCGGGTTTGGCTCCCATCTGTCCGGCCAACTACACAAAGGTACGGGGGGTGGGGGTGTCGTGGGGGTCGGCCAGGGGGGTCGCGGGTCGGCTGGGGGGGCGGTCGGAGGTTCTTCGGGGGGGGCGGTCGTTGGGGGGAGGGGGGTTTGCGTCGAGGGCAGGAGGGCCTGGGATCCCTCCTGCCCGTAATGTAGTGCGGGGTGGGGGTCGCCGTGGCCAGGAGGGTTTGGGCTCCCTCCTGGCCCGATATTGTCGGGGAGTCGGCGGGGCAAGAGGGCTTGGGCTCCCTTTTGCCCCGATCATGTCGGGGGGGGGCAAGAGGGCTTGAGCTCCCTCTTGCCCCGATTGTGTCGGGGGTGCCGCGGTTGGCTGGGGCAAGAGGGCTTGAGCTCCCTCTTGCCCCGATCATGTCGGGGAGTCGGCGGGGCAAGAGGGCTTGACGTTAGAGAAAGGGTGAACCGCCGGAAGAGGAAGCAGCACAGGCGCAGGGCTCACAGAAGGGCCGGGACCGCCAAGAGGAAGCAGCAGGACACCGGTAGGAGCTTCTACATGATGGGGGGAGGGGGTCGGGAGGCTGTGGGGGTGCGAGCGGTCCTTCAGGGTGGGGGTGCGGGTGGGAGTGCGTGCGAGCGGTCCTTCGGGGTGGGGGTGCGTGCGAGCGGTCCTTCGGGGTAGGGGTGTGAGCGGTCCTGCGGGGGGGGGGGGGGGAACTATGTAAAAAAAATTTGTACAACGTGCTCACGCATATAACGCGCAAGGTTATACACAGTTTGTAAAAACCATGTATAACGCGCGCGTTATATGCGAGAAAATACGGTAATATCCCAATGTAGCCAAATCCACACAATTTCAGAGGAAATTTCTTCATTTGAAGGCCAGAGTACTTGCGGTGGGAACTAGTTTCTTTTGAAATTCCCCTACAGCAGTGTCTCAAACGGGTGGCCCGGGGGCCACATGCGGCCCTCCAGGTACAGTTTTGAGGCCCTTGGTATGTTTATCATAATCACAAAAGTAAAATAAAACAGTTTCTTGATCATATGGCTCTTTAGCTATAAATTACAATATTATTAAGACTTGGCCAAAAGGAAAGATTAATAAACTATAAAGAGTTTTACCTCATGCAAAATTGTCATTTCTTTAACAAGACATTAACAATTTTTTCTGAGGCCCTCCAAGTACCTAGAAATCCATAATGTGGCCATGCAAAGAGTTTGAGTTTGAGACCACTGCCCTACAGTGTCTGGTCAAATTTAAAATGTTATATTCTTTATAATATAAAACAACTTGAGCTATAACAATAAGGAAGCTTCACATTAAAAAAAAAAAAAAAAAAAAAAGATTTTGTAATAAATTGTAGTTTAAGAGATTTACTGATAAACATCAGTCTTGATAAATAACCAGGTTATTGTAGATCTTATATCTTAATTGTTTAATATTGTTTCTTTTGTTTTCCCCTCTCATTAATGTGGGCTTATTTCATATGCCCACATAAAGTGTTGATTCCAAAATATCTTTCTCTGTACAGTTTTTACATCAGAAAAATAAAATATTTTAATGTAATACTATAACAAGCATCCTATATAATAAAACCCTAGCTGCGCATGCGCACTCCTACCTGCGTGTTCCGTTTTCCCTGATCCGTGAGATGTAAGTCTGTGGCGGCAGGAGTGCGCATGCACAAGTCTCCAGCCTTACAGCACCTAACTACACGCGGCAGGACTGGCCGCCAGCGCTGGACTCCCTGCTCTCTCGCGGCAAAAAAACAGTAAGTTTTTCACGGTCTGACCCTCCCATCCTTTCCTGATGTCTGACCGGCCCCCCCTTCCCTTCCCACGGTCCAGACTCCAAACCTGTCTGCAGCACTCTACACACACTGCTTCGGGGCCTTCTACTGCCCTGATTTGCTCTGCCGCATCTCTGATGATATCATCAGGGATGTGCCAGAGTAAATCAGGACAGTAGAAGGCCATGAAGCAGTGTGTGTAGAGTGCTGTAGACGCTACTAGAATCGGCAGGTTTGTCGGGACCGCGGGCAGGGAAGGAGGGGAGGTGGAAAGGGACTAAGGGAGCCGGACAGACTTCTAGCACCCGTTAATGTAACGGGCTAAAATACTAGTACAGTATAATAACATACTTGTGACCAAACAAGTTGTAGTACAACAGTCCAAACTCCCATCCTTTTATATGAAAAAATAAAGCTAGAGAAGTTCAAATGTAACTTATTCAAAGTGTTCATGGACAGGAAAAATTTAGCCACACTCAACATTTTGGATTCACTACTTTAGTTACCTTTCCCCCAGATATATTCATGTGGAGAGGCATAATCAAAAAAAACGTTTTAAGTCCCCTTTTGGCCTAAGGCCTTAAACGTTGAAAGTAGAAGCAGGGAAAATGTCCATTATTTTAAAAAAAACATCCAAAAGGAGGTTTTTTTTGATAATGGCCTGCCTCTACGTTCAGCTGTTTAAACGCCCAGGCCACCACTACATCTACATTAACACCATATAATCAACCTAAAAAAAGCCTAACTCCCAAACGCCCAAAACAAGAGCTTTTAGGCGAAGGAGAAGCCAGTCCTTTGCCTAAAAGCTGGATTCTGTAACCGGTGTCTGTCAAAAACAACACTGGTTACAGAATCTCCTTCCCCCCCCCCTACAACGATCCGGGCAGGAGGGAGCCCAAGCCCTCCTGCCTGATGGCACCCTCACCCCCCCACCGGCCGATTCCGATGGGGCCAGGAGGGAGCCCAAGCCCTCTTGGCCCAGCAGCACCGTGACCCCCCATCCGCCCGACACGACTGGGGCCAGGAGGGAGCCCAAACCCTCCTGGCCCGGTGACACCCCCTACCCCCACTAAAATACGAACCCCCCCCCCGACCCCAAATCCCCCACCTTTAAATCGTTGGTCAGACGGATGGGTGCCGACGCCTGGGCTAACCGGAATAGGCCCAGTAGGCTTAGGACCCTCCTGTGGGCAATAGGCAGGTTGCTGGGGCCGCTGAGCTGCAGCGATCAGCTCAGCGGTCCCTTTTTCAGCACTTATACCTGTTTTGACTTGGTCTAAGTTAAAACGTATAAGTGCCGACTAGGCAACCTGTCAAAATCTTTGGTTATACCTGTTGTACGCCTAGGTCGGCCCACCTCCCGCCCTTTCCCCACCTCTAAAAACGCTTCTTTTCTCTCTGTGCGTTTAGAAGCAGGGGAAAGGCCTAAGCTGGTTTTAGATACGTCTAAAACAAGCTCTGATTATGGGTCCAAGTACCCATTTAGGCCACTTTTTAGACTTTTTTTTTTTTTTAATTTATGAACCCCATACTGTATAAGTAATAGACATAAACTCAATATACTTACATAAACTAGCATGTCCATTTGGCAATGATGTTCCAGATTGAGGATTTAGCCTAAAAAATAAATATTAGCTTTCAAAAATACAACTCCTAGCAACTCATTTAATTGTAAACAAATTATTGAATAGCAATCAGTTGAACTGCTACATTTGTAGCTTGAGTTCTAAGATATTATGGCATACTGATGGGGAGGGGTGGGGAGTACCATTGGGGGGGAGGGTTTTGGGAAGGTTCTGGAACTTAGACACGGACAAGGTAAGGGGGATTCAGTGGGGGGAGGGATGGTGTGGCATTTTCAGGGCTCATAAGAGTCCAGGGCCTCGAAGTGCCTTTCTGCTCTCCTTACCCTCGCTCGCCTGCAGTAGAGTGGGCTGGGGGGGGGGGGGGGGAGTTTGGTTGATGTTCCTTTTCTTTTGTCCATGATTGTTATACTATTATATATGATGCATATTTGTTTGTACTGAGCACCTTGGGGTGCCTTAGCATTGTATTTGTTGTTGTTTGCATCAATAAAAAATTGTTTGAACCTAAGATATTATGGCAACTGTGATACCCTTTAATAAACCATATAGTCCATAAATTGGCCGATTAGGTTCTTACCTTGTTCTTTCAGTTATAAGACACAGAATTCTGTACAGAAGCTGTTCCTTTAGCTTAATTGCAAACTTTGCAGAAGGGTGTCACTCAAAGCTTTCAACTCCTCCCTTTTAGCACAATAGAACAGCTCCCACTTCAGTTAGTACCAAAGCAATCGAACTCCACTGAAACAGAAGAAAAGAGAAAGAGGGGCAAGAGGACAAACCATATTCTGTTCTGCTCTGTAACTTATGACAAAAGAACAATGATTAACAATGAACAATTAATGAAGCATACAAGTAGCTAGGAACCAACTAAGTGCAACTAGGAAAACCCATAAAATCCCAAAGGGTAAAGGGAACAGGTGTCTTCAGGCACCTGTATTTTATTACTTCTGAATGTTAAGGACAGGAGAAGAAGTCCAGTGACAGACATTGGCTATGTCTGAGGCAGAAATCAGGAAAAGCGAAAATCTGCATAGGGTAGGACGAATAGAGTCCTATGTCTTAGAAAGAACATTAACAAGGTAAGAACCTAATCTTCCATTCTGATTCAAAGACATAGGATTATGCACTGAAGCTGACGTACCAAAGCAGTGCCAGACATCTAGGGAGGGACAGATGAACCTGCCGCAGTACTGAAGACCCAAAAGTGGCATCTTCTCGAGCCACCACATCCACTATGTAGAACCTCGTCAAAGTGTGGAGAATAGACCAGGTAGATGCTCTTCAGATTTCATCAGGCACGACAGCCCGGGACTCCACCCAGGAATCAACTATGCTTCTAGTTGAATGTGCAGCAACCAAGATAAGGGGCTGTTTACCGCAGGCAATGTAGAAAAAGAATAAGTTGCATACAAATCCAAACGGTAAACGAAGCCTTGGAAGCAAGAGGGAAGGAAATGAAAGAAAGGAACAGGCCGCAAACTCAAGTGTATGTAGACGAACGCAAGGAATTGGAAGCTATGGCACAAAAAGATTAGCTTAACATCATTGGCATCACGGAAACATGGTGGAACGAGGAAAACATCTGGGACACTGTGCTACTGTGCTACAAGCTATACCGCAGAGACAGAGTAGGTCAAAAAGGTGGGGGTATTGCCCTATACATCAAAGGAGGAATTGAGTCTACCAGAGAGAACACACCAGGAACTAAAAATAAGGTAGAGTCTCTATGGGCCAAAATTCCAGGAACAAATGGAACGGAAACGAAGATCAGCATCTACTACCAACCCCCAGGGCAGTCTGAAGAAACTGATGGAGAAATAACAAGATTAAATCCAACTGCCAAGGGAGGCAACGCAGTTATCATGGGCAACTTCAATTATCCGGGGATAGACTGGAACCTAGGCACCTCCGGCTGCAGTAGGGAGACCAAGTTCTGTAGGCGATTGCTTCCTAGAACAACTTGTCAAGGAAAATAAGAGGAAATGCAATTCTGGACTTAATTCTAAAGGGACTACGAGGACCGATGCAAGGTGTAGAAGTAGAAGGGATGCTGGGAAGCAATGATCACAATATGATCCACTTCAACCTGGACACAGGGGCAAAACATCGATCCAGAACGATGGCCACGACACTGAACTTCAAAGAAGGGAATTACGAAGGGATGAAACTCATGGTGGGGAAGAAGATTAAGAAGAGGATAAGCACTGTAAAAACACAAGAGCAAGTATGATCCCTTTTTAAGGACACAGTCACCAAGGCGCAAAATCTCTATATACCGTGTAACCAAAAAAGGGATCCAAGAGGAAAAGAACAAGGAACCGGTGTGGCTCACTGTAGAGGTTAAGGAAGCAATCGGAGACAAGAAGACTTCGTTTAAGGAATGGAAAAGGTCAAAAAGGACAAAAACTGGAAAAAGCACAAACAACATCAATGCAGATGCCATAAGGCGGTAAGAGGGGCCAAAAAAGACTACGAGGAAAAAATAGCAAAGGAGGCAAAAAACTTCAAGCCGTTCTTTCGATATATTAAGGGGAAACGACCTGCGAAGGAAGCGGTGGGGCCACTGGATGACCATGGAATAAAGGGAGTGCTAAAAGAGGATAAAGCCATCGCTGACAAACTGAACACATTTTTTGTGTCTGTATTTACCGAAGAGGATATACACAACATAATCTAATCTAATCTTTAACCTTATATACCGGGTCATACCCAGAGGGACTTGAACCGGTTAACAAAACGTAATCTTAGGAACATTGATGAACAACAATAGAAAAGGAAGAGTCAGTGAATGTCAAAATACAGTTGTTGACTAGGGAGTTCTATCAGTTATCAGTAAGATATTTTGTAAACAGATACGCTTTCAAGGTTTTTCTAAAGCAGGTCAGCAAAGAAAGAGTTCTAATAACTGAAGGAAGATCATTCCAGATTTTCACCATAGTAAATGCTAAAGAACGTGAAAGCCTACCTAAAGTTTGAATTCCTTTAATGCACAGGTGTCAAAGTCGGTCCTCGAGGGCCAGAATCCAGTTGGGTTTTCAGGATTTCCCCAATGAATCTGCATGAGATCTATTTGCATGCACTGCTTTCAATGCATATTCATTGGGGAAATCCAGAAAACCCGACTGGATTCCGACCCTCGAGGAGGGACTTTGACACCCCTGCTTTAATGGAAGGGAATATTAATTTAAATTTATGTATATTCCTCGTAGACTGAAGATGATAAGAATTAAAAGAAAGAGGAAATAGTGGGGGAAAAAATCCATATAAACTCTTAAAAATCACATTCGCACATTTAAACTGAACCCTCCAATATATCAGAAGCCAGTGCAATGCCCTCAACAATGGAGTAATATGATCATATTTATTTTTACCATAAATTATTTTGGCAGCCATGTTCTGAATAAGTTGTAATCTCTTCAAGTTACATTTACTTAAACTGATGTAAAGGGAATTGGCATAGTCCAGATAAGCCAATATTATAGCCTGAACCAATATAGTAAAATGATGTTGATGGAAAAGACAGCGAACTTTCCTTAGCATCCGTAAACTAAAAAAAACATTTTTTAGATATGTTATTAATTTGGTTTGTCATAGAAAGAGTGGAACCTAAAACAACTCCCAGGATTCTAGATGAATATTCAATCTTTAAAGAATCACCCAAACTTAATCTTATGGAAGGAGGTAGATTGTGTGTAATAGGACCAAACCATAACATTTTGGTTTTAGTGGCATTTAACTTCATACACACAAAGGAGGTTCAGTCTTGAAGTCTTGAAATACTGTTAAATTCGACAATGATAGATCCACTTCAAGTAGGATAAAAATATCGTCCGTGTACGTAAAAATTGATTCCGAGATAAATAATTTCAAATATTTCAGTGTCGTCTTATATATATTAAATAATATGGGTGACAATGGAGAGCCCTGGGGAACTCCGCAAACAGGACACCAAGGTGTAGAAAATGTATTCTCAGTGTGATCTTGATACAATCGTAATTTCAAAAAACCACTGAACCAGTTCAAGACTCCTTGATCTAATCCAATATCAATCACAAGTTGTATAAGAATATCATGATCCACGACATCAAAAGCTGCCGAAAGATCAAACTGCAGCAAGACAGCACAACGGCCATGGACCAAAAAATGTTGAACCTTCGCAACCAATGAAATGAGAAGGGTTTCGGTACTATAATTTGGGTGAAATCCATATTGAAATGGAAGTAGTATAGAAAATTAATCCAGATATTCTGATAATTGTCTTGAGACAATAGATTCTAAAATCTTTGTTAACAACGGTATGTTTGCAACAGGACGATAATTAAGAGCTACTGTTGGATCTAATTCAGAATTTTTTAACAATGGGTCGAGTATAATTTGTCCCATATACCACTAGTAAGGACGTAGTTAACCAACACTGTAAACCAGGTAATAGCATATGAAGGGATATTACAGAAAATGTATGTTCTTTTTTTTGTGTAATGAAACTCAGACTTCTTTTTGAAACACTATAAGATCCTGGCTTAATTTCCGCTGGCATTCCAACAGCGCTAAACAATACATTTGTGGTCCGGGTGAAGCCTTGCACAGCTAGCATGTGCCTGCCCAGCCACAAGTAAGTGGTGTTAGAAATAGGATAGAGCGCCAACCACAGGCTGGTGGAAGAATAACAACAGGATTTTTTTTAAGAATTTGATTTTTTTTTTTTTTTTTTTTTGCTTTGTCCCTTTTTTGTGTGTGGAAATGCTGAAAGGGGTACATGAACTGAGTTCTTTTGATGCTGCTTGAACTGAGCAGAGCTTGTGGACCAAAGGTCTGTGCTTGAAAATTTGTTTGGAGTTTTTGGATTGCTTTAAAGAGAGACTGGGCATAGTTGGAGCTTGACAATATCTTGAGTGATTTTTTTTTTTTTTTTTCTAAGTGATGTGCAAACTGTGAGTAACACGCTTGTTGGATTACAATATTGAGAAATAAATTAGAGGAAGTCCAGTTGATTGGAAAACCTGGAAGGCATGGTTCGAGACCCCAGAGGCGAGTGTGGAGCACGCAGAAGTGAACCCAGTGTGGAAAGAGTGGCTGAGAGTGATCATGGTACCAGAGCAGAGGTGTTCCTAAGGTCAAGGATGATCAAGTGGCTGGGGAAACCCTAGATCCCAAGGCCAAGACACATCAGACCCCGAGGTAAAGGGAGGACTAGTGTGGACACACTGAGTAAGGGGAGCAGGCCTGAGGGGTGAGATATATTGATGAAAGAGTTACACTTCTATTTTTTTTTCTGTTTTCCTTCCAGATGGAGGCATCTAAACTCATGGCCAGACTGGAGGCAGAGAGGCACCAGTTGAAAGATGTTCCAGGAATTGCTAATGGCACAGTTGGACTTATGGAAAGTAGATCAAGCACAGCAGTCTCATCATGCTGAATTATTACAGCAGCTGAGAGACCAAGTCCAGGCGATAAACAACATGAGGCATTCCACTAGTCACCTTTCCCTCCTCCGAGCGAATTCCATTAACCACCACCCTCTGGCGTCTGTCTGTCAACCAGCTTTTAATCCAGTTCATGACTTTGGGCCTTAACTTCAGCCCACAGAGTTTAAGAGCCTCCTATGAGTAACCGTGTCAAAGGCTTTGCTGAAATCTAAGTACGTCCTTGATCCAATTCTCTGGTCACACAGTCAAAGAATTCAATCAGATTCGTTTGGCACGATTTACTTTTAGTAAATTAATGTTGCCTTGGATCTTGTAATCCATTAGATTTTAAGAATTTCACTATCCTTTCCTTCAGCAACGTTTCCATTATTTTTCCAATAACCGAAGTGAGGTTTACCAGTCTGTAATTTCCCGCTTCATCTCTGCAACCACCTTTGTGAAGAGATACCACATCCACTCTTCTCCAGTCCCGCAGAACCTCTCCAGTTTCTAAAGATCTACTGAACAAATATTTAAGAGGACCCGCCAGAACCTCATGGAGCTCCCTCAATATCTTGGTATGGATCCTGTCCAATCCCATAGCTTTGTCCACCTTCAATTTTTCAAGTTGTTCATAAACACTTTCTTCCATGAACAGTGCAGTATCCATTCTATTCTCAGGTGTAACTCTGTTGACCAATCGTGGTCCTTCTCCATGTTTTTCTTCTGTGAACAACGAACAGAAGTATTTGTTTAGCACAATTTGCTTTTTCCTCATCACTCTCCACATAGCAATTCGTACCTTCTTTCAGTCTCATAATTCCATTTTTTTGTTTTCCTCTTTTCAGTAACATACCTGAAAAATGTTTTGTCTCCCTTTCTTATATTTATAGCCATTTGCTCTTCTGTCAGACATATATCTCTCTTGACTTCTTTCAGTTTCATGTGATATTCCTTTCTGTACTCCTCTTCTTGAGTTTTCTTATATTTCACACATGCCAATTCTTTTGCCTTTATTTTTTCTGCCACTCGTTTTGGGAACCATATCGGTTTCCTTTTTCTCTTATTTTTATTTATTTTCTACACATAAAGACAATAGCTCTTTTTATTACACCTTTCAACTTGGACTACTGTTTTTCCACTTCCCTAATGTTTTCCCATCCAATCAGCTCTTTCTTCAGCTTTTTACACTTATTTAGGCATCATACATATTACTATTAAACAACATTGATGTTATTGGCATTTTAGTGTAATTACCTAGCGATTTTTGTACATTAAAAATATTTGAGCTAAACACAGTAAAACAACATCAAAAAAGTGATATAATTAACAATGTGTCAGAATTTAGCAGGCACTGTGAACGCTCAAAGTGTCCACCCCGGTTTTAACCCAGGCCTTCAGCCCTGTCAATTGATCCCTATGGAAGGCTGTTCCACCTCATCTGCAGTGCTTCCTTGAATTTGGCGACTGAAGCTTTGGGTGGCACTTCTGATATAGGCCTCCAACATTGCTCCCCAGACAAAAGTCCATGTCACTGTGATGTCATTAGATGTAAGCTGGTACTTTTTTTTTCATAATGGTAGTTTAACAGTACACACATTTTTGAATGCACAAAAATTGCTAGGTGGTCACACTAAAAAGTCAAACTTTGCCACAGGGGAGGGGGGAGTGCGAAGGGTTCTTTTGGGTTTGGAGGAGGGGATATTGAGGGGGAAGTTCATTGGAGGGCTTATGATAAATTATAAACACTGTTCATAAGTTGTTTGTATTGTTCGGGTATTGGTGGAGATTATGCTATATGCATTGCTTTGTTGTACCTTTTTTTTGTTGTACTTGACTGTATTTGAAATATAGAATTAAAAAAAAAAAAAAGATAACCTCATTCCACTCAGCACAGCAAATAAAGCTGTAAAATTCCAAGTGGTTGCTGAGAAAACAGCAAAATCTTCTAGGGAGTTAGTCATTTTTTTTTTTTGCCACACCTTGTAAAAGTTGTGGTTCCCAAATAGGACTTCATTGGATGACATCACCCATCAATATGGAGATTATCATCCTGCTTGTTCTCAGAGAATGCATGTAATACAACTGTGCAGAACGCAGACCTGCATATGCTTTTGTGGACATTTGTGGACAAAGAATGAATAAGCCTTACCTAGACCGCCTAGTAGAAATGCTCCAGTCCTCTCGCAGCCCAGAATGGCGAGATTTTGAACTGTCATTGCAAACAGGCTCACCATGTTTGCAGGTGCGTTTGGCTTGCGGAGTCAAAGGACTATCACTTAAACTAGCATCACTGCACGTATCTTTCTGAAAAGAAAAAGAAAATTCATTAAACAGCAGGCCAATATATACAATGCATTTCAAAAAAAGAGCATGTTAAAATCTAACAGTCAGGCTAAATCATGGGTAAGGCTACAGGGGTCAGTGTTGGGACCACAGCTGTTCAATATATTCATAAACGACCTGGAAACAGGGACAAAGTGCGAAGTTATAAAATTTGCGGATGACACAAAACTCTCCAGTAGAGTCAGAACTGTTGAGGATTGTAAAGAATTACAAGGAGACCTGAACAGACTGAGTGAGCGGGCAAAGAGATGGCAGATGAGCTTCAATGTAGAAAAATGTAAGGTCTTGCATGTGGGGAAGGGGAACCCAATATACAGCTATACAATGGGAGGGAGGGTACTGGGGGAAGGCAGCCTAGAAAAAGACTTGGGGGTATTGGCGGATAGAACAATGAAGCCAGCGGCGCAATATGCAGCAGCCTCAAAGAAAGCGAACAGAATGTTGGGCATAATCAAAAAGGGTATCACTACCAAAACTAAGGAGGTTATTCTACCATTGTATCGAGCGATGGTTCGCCAACATCTGGAGTGCTGTGTCCAGTACTGGTCGCCGTACCTCAAGAAGGATATGGCGATTCTCGAGAGGGTCCAGAGAAGAGCGACAAGGATGATAAAGGGCATGGAAAACCTTTCGTATGCTGAAAGGTTGGAGAATCTGGGGCTCTTTACCCTGGAGAAACGGAGACTTAGAGGGGACAGATAGAGACTTATAAAATCATGAAAGGCATAGAGAAGGTGGAGAAGAACAGATTCTTCAGGCTAACCGGGCCAACAAAAACAAGAGGGCATTCAGAAAAATTGAAAGCAGACAGATTCAAAACGAACGCTAGGAAGTTCTTCTTCACTCAGAGGATAGTGGACACCTGGAATGCGCTCCCAGAGGAGGTGATAGGGCAGAGTACAATATTGGACTTCAAAAAAGGATTGGATGACTTCCTGAAGGAGAAGGGGATTGAAGGGTATAGGTACAGGTACTAAATGAATAGGGGATGAATAATTTAGGTAAGGACCAATTACAGGTCACGGACCTGGGGTGCCGCCGCGGGAGCAGACTGCTGGGCGCGATGGACCCCTGGTCTGACCCGGCAGAGGCAACGCTTATGTGCTTATCTGGGGAAAATGACTCATTAGTACTGGAATTGTGAGAGATGTGAACATACTATATAGTAACACAGAAAATGACAACAGATAAAGACCTATACGGTCTATACAGTCTGCCCAATAGTCGCACACATTACAAATTCATGATTAAATTGTCTTTTTTTCGTTGACATTTCTGAGCCATAGACTGTAAAGTCTGCCCAGTAGTGTCCATAGGTTCCAACTACTGGAATTGTCATCAAAGCTCACTCCAGGCTATCTAAACCATCTTGTCATTTGCAGGATACAGACCGTAAAAGTCTGCCCAGCACTATTCCCATGTTCCAAATTACTGGAGTTTATGTTGAAGCCCTCCCAAGCCCATCTTAAACCGAACTGCCAAATATGGGACACAGACTTTAGTTCTTCATTTTATACCATTCATTATCTAATTAGAGATCTTCTATATTCCATCACCATTTTCATCTCCCTCAGGAGGGCATTTCAGGCATCCACCACCCTCTCTATGAAAAAGAATTTCCTAACATTACTCCCAAGCCTACCACCCCTCAACCTCAATTCATGCTCTCTAGTTTTACCTTTTTCCCTTCTTTGGTATTTTTAGACAGCATCAAAAACATAGATCCAAGAGTGCAGATAATATAACAATTCAGGAAGGAGTATAAACATTGACTGAATGCCATACAGTCATGTGAAAAAATTAGGACACCCCATGAAATATTCAGTTCTTTCTTAAGAAATGTTCACATATCAATGCCAAATCTTTTTATTATTTATCTCTGGAAAAGAAAGTGATGTAATTGCAGGTAAACAACATAAAATTTTCCTTAATTTATACATGAAACAAAAGTTATCCACAAAAATGTGTATTCTAGCTGAGGAATAAATTAGGACACCCCCACATATCCTACTACTATTTATCATTTCTATAGTGCTGAAAGCGTACACAGCACTGTTCATTTAATATACAATAGACAGTACCTGCTCAGAAGAGCTAACAGCCTAATTAGATAGACAGGACAACTCAGAGTTGGGGAGATTATTAGGAAATTAAACAGTGGGTATAGGTATCTGAAAGCAGTGAGTGGGAGTTAAGAGTTGAAAACAGTTTCAAAACAGTGAGCTTTTAACTTGGATTTGAATATTGCTAGGGATGGAACATGATGTATTGATTCAGGCAGCCTGTTTCAGGCATATGGTGCTGCCAGAAAGGGACGGAGTCTGGAGTTGGCAGTGGAAGAGAAGGGTACAGATAAGAGGGGCTTGCTTGATAAACGGAGTTCACGGTGAGGAGCATAGGGGGAAATAAGTGAAGAGAGATATTGCAGGGCTTCAGAGTGAATGCATTTGTAAGTTGGCAAGAGGAGTTTGAACTGCATTTGGAAATGGATGGGGAGCTAATAAAGTGACTTGAGGAGAGGGGCACTGTGGCTCTCACAGATTGGAATCTCATAGAATATGAGTCATGCAGCAGAATTTTGAACGGATTGAAGAGGTGAGAGATGGGTGCACTGGAGGCCTGAGAGAAGTACGTTGCAGTAGTCTAAGAACAAGGTGATGAGAGTGTGGCTAAGGGTTTTGGTAGTGTGTTCAGAGAGGAGAGGATGGATTTTGGTAATATTATAGAGGAGGAAGCGACAGGTTTTGGCGGTTTGTTGGATCTGAACAGAGAAGGAGAGAGAGGAGACAAAGATCACCCCAAGGTTGCGAGCTGACGAGACAGGGAGGAGGATAGTGTTATCCACAGAAACAGAGAATGGTGAGAGGGAGGAGGTGAGTTTAGGTGTTCAGTTTTAGCCATATTCATTTTGAGATGGCAGTAGGACATCCAAGCGACAATGTTGGACAGGCAAGCTGAGATTCAGGCCTTAACTCCTGTCGAGATATCTGATGTGGAGAGGTAGATCTGGGAGTCATCAGTATAGAGGTGATATTGAAATCCATGAGAGGAGATTAGTGTACCATGAGAGCAGGAATATATGGAAAAGAGGAGAGGGCCCAGGACAGAGCCTTGGGGTACGCCAATAGTCAGTGGGATGGCAGTAGAGGAGGATCCACTGTAACACACGCTGAAAGTACGATGAGAGAGACAGGAAGAAAACCAGGAGAGAACAGAACCCTGGAATCCCAGTGAGGACATGTCGAGAAGGAGGTGGTGATCAACAGTGTCGAAGGCCGACAGACAGACCGAGAAGAATGAGGATAGAGTAGAGTCCATTGGATTTGGCCAGGAATACGTTGTTAGAGACTTTAGCTAGGGCAGTTTCTGTAGAGTGGAGAGGGTGAAAGCCCGATTGAAGCGGGTCAAGAATATTATGAGAGGAAAGGAAGGCCAGGCAACGATGGTGAACAGCTCGTTCAAGTAGTTTGGATAGGAAAGGGAGGAGGGAGATAGGGCGGTAGTTGGAGGGGGATGTGGGGTCTAGTAAGGGCTTTTTGAAGAGGGGTGTAACTACAGCATGTTTGAAGACATCAAGAACTGTAAGCAGTGGAGAGCGAAAGGTTGAGGATGTGACAGATGGAAGCGATTACAGTAGGAGAGATGGTAGGAATCGGATCAGAGGAACAGGTAGTGGGTTTCAGAAAAGGAAGAAAGGGTTGTAGGGGTTGTTGAAGGGAGGTTGACAAAGTGGACAGTTGAAAGGGGTGGTGGATGAGGTGACATTGTTGAGAATTCAAGATGGATCTTGTGAATCTTGTCGTGGAAGAACTCTGCCATTGTCTGGGGGGGAGAATGAAGAGGGGATAGAAGGTGGAGTTACTTTGAGTAGAGAGTTGAGTGTGGCAAAGAGACGACGAGGGTTGGCACTAAGAGAGTTAGTTAAACAGTTGTAGTAGTCCTGTTTAGCAAGTGAGAGGGTAGATTGGAAGGACATCAGCATGAATTTGAAATGAATGAAGTCAGCAAATGTGTGGGATTTAAGCCAAAAGCATTCAACAGCTCAGGCATAGGAGCGTAGGTAACGGATTTTGGAGGTCAACCAGGGCTGGGGTTTGGCATGTCTTACATGACGGGAAATGGGAGGGGCAAGGGTATCGAAAGAAGATGAGAGAATGGAGTTATAGGAGAGGACAGCTTCATTGTTAGACTTGTTTAATATAGTAACATAAGAACATAATAACTGCCATCTCCGGTCCATCAAGTCCGGTGATCTGCACACACGGAGGCCCAGCCAGGTGTACACCTGGCGTAATTCTAGTCACCCATATTCCTCTATGCCTCTTGTAAGGAGATGTTTATCTAGTTTGCTTTTGAATCCTAGAACAGTGGATTCCGCAACAACCTCCTCCGGGAGAGCATTCCAGGCGTCCACAACCCGCTGCGCGAAGCAGAATTTCCTGATATCTGTCCTGGACTTGTCCTCCCTCAGCTTCAGTCCATGTCCTCTTGTCCATGTCACATTGGACATTGTAAATAATTTTTTCCTGCTCTATTTTGTAGATTCCTTTCAGTATTTTTAAAGTCTCGATTATATCCCCTCGCAGTCTCCTTTTCTCAAGGGAGAACAATCCCAGTCTCTTAAGTCGTTCCTCATATTCCAAGTTCTCTATACCTTTTATTAGCTTTGTTGCTCATCTCTGCACCCTCTCCAGCAGTTATGTCCTTTTTTAAGTTGGGAGGCCAATGTTGGACACAGTATTCCAAGTGTGGTCTGACCATTGCTCTGTAAAGCGGCATTATAACTTTCTCCGATCTACTCGTGTTTCCTTTCTTTATCATGCCTAACATTTTATTTGCTTTCTTTGCCGCTGCCGCGCATTGTGCCGACAGTTTCAGGGTCCTATCTATCAGTACACCCAGGTCCTTTTCTTGTTCACTCTTACCCAGAGTTGCACCTGACATTCTATAATCATGTTCCTTGTTCTTTCTGCCCAAATGCATTACTTTGCACTTTTCCACATTAAATTTCATCTGCCATTTCTCTGCCCATTTCTCCGACACAAGTCACTCTGGAGTTCCTCGCTATAGTAGAAAGGAGAAATGAGACAGTGAGAGAGCGTGTCAGGGTCAATAGCCAGAAGGTTCCTAAATGTATGGGTAGTGATTGGTTGGGGTTGGGGAGGAGGATGATGAGTTAAACATAGAAACATAGAAATAGACGGCAGATAAGGGCCCACGGCCCATCTAGTCTGCCCACCTTAATGTCCCTCCCCTACCTTTGCCCGGTGAATAGATCCCATGTGCCGATCCCATTTGGCCTTAAAATCAGGCACACTGCTGGCCTCAATCACCCGTAGTGGAAGACTATTCCAGCGATCAACCACTCTTTCAGTGAAAAAGAATTTCCTGGTGTCACCTCGTAGTTTCCCGCCCCTGATTTTCAACGGATGCCCTCTTGTTGTCGTGGGACCCTTGAAAAAGAAGATATCTTCCTCCGCCTCGATGCGGCCCGTAAGATACTTGAACGTCTCGATCATGTCCCCCCTCTCTCTGCGCTCCTCGAGCGAGTATAGCTGTAATTTGTCAAGCCGTTTTTCGTATGGTAGATCCTTGAGTCCCGAGACCATCCGGGTGGCCATTCTTTGCACCGACTCCAGTCTCAGCACATCCTTGCGATAATGCGGCCTCCAGAATTGCACACAGTATTCCAGGTGGGGCCTCACCATGGATCTATACAATGGCATAATGACTTCCGCCTTACGACTGACGAAACCCCTTCGTATGCAGCCCATGATTTGTCTTGCCTTGGACGAAGCCTGCTCCACTTGATTGGCAGACTTCATGTCCTCACTGACGATTACCCCCAAGTCTCGTTCTGCTACCGTTTTTGCTAGGATCTCGCCATTAAGGGTATAAGACTTGCATGGATTCTGGCTGCCCAGGTGCATAACTTTGCATTTTTTGGCATTGAAGTTGAGTTGCCATGTCCTAGACCATCGCTCCAGAGGAGTAGGTCGTGCATCATGTTGTCGGGCACTGAATCTTCGTCTGTTGTGCATTTGCCCACTACATTACTCAGTTTGGCGTCATCGGCGAATAATGTTATTTTACCTCGAAGCCCTTCTGTCAAGTCTCTTATAAAGATGTTGAATAGGATTGGGCCCAAGACTGAGCCCTGTGGTACTCCACTAATCACCTCCGTCATTTTGGAGGGGGTGCCGTTCACCACCACCCTTTGGAGCCTACCTCCAAGCCAGCTCCCAACCCATTTCATCAATGTGTTACCTAATCCTATAGAACTCATCTTGCTCAGTAACCTGCGGTGTGGTACGCTATCGAATGCTTTGCTAAAGTCCAGGTACACGATGTCTAGGGACTCCCCTATATCCAGCTTCCCCGTTACCCAGGATATAGGGGGAGTTGTGAAGGTTAACAGCTGATGGTCGGAGATGGTAAGATTTGAGGTGCAGAATTCAGTGATAGAGCAGTTGGAGGAGAGGATGAGGTCAAGGCAGTGGCCTTTCTGGTGAGTAGGGGTGGTGGAGCACAGCTGGAGATCATATGAGGATGTTAGAGCAAGAAACCTTGATGAATAGGAATCAGAAGAGTCATCGGCATGGATGTTGAAGTCGCCGAGGATAAGGGAGGAAGATGAGGGTTCAAGAAAGAAGGAGAGCCAGGAGTCAAACTCAGTGAGGAAGGAGGAGAAGGATTTATCAGGGGGGGTCAGTAAATAAATGCTACTCTGAGATACATGTTGTGAATAGACGGATGGAGTGAACTTCAAAGGAAGGAGAACAGTGAGATTGAGGCAGAAGAAGGGGTTGATATTTACAAGAGGGTGAGAGTAAGAGTCCATGACCACCTGGGCGAAGTGTGTGTGAGAAAAGGTACCCTCCAAGACACAGGGCGGCAGCTGAAGCAAAGTCTTCAGGGCAGATCCAGGTTTCAGTTAGTGCTAGCAGGTGGAGCTTTCTAGAGATAAAGAGGTCGTGGATGCAGGTAAGTTTGTTGGAGACGGAGCATCCATTCCACAGGGCACATGAGAAGGGCAGAGAGGAACAGGAGAGGAGAGGAACAGAAATAAGATTTGGTTAGATTGTGGTATGATCCCCATGAATAGGCTGAGAGATGATTGGGAGGACCGGGATTAGGATTGATGTCCCCAGAAAAGAGCAAGAGAAGGAGTAGGAGAATACAAGTGAGTGTGGGAGAGGTATGGGGGTTACACCGTGATTGAGATGCATATAAGTAGTGTGGGAATTTCTGTATGAAAGGGAGAGAGTGTAGAAGCTGTAAGGCTGAGAAAAGGGTGGGGGAGAAGAGGGATGGTGAGGTGGTAAAGCTGAAAAGTGACTGGTGTGGTGGGGGGGAGGTTAAGTGGCTTAGGATTGGGGGAGGGGATGGGATGGGAAAGGTCAGTAGTAGTAAGAGGAATTGGTAAATAGGAGTCATTGGGGAGGAGAGGGAGTGAGAAGTACCTGGCCTAGATATGATGAAAGATAGTTAAGTGGTGCCAAGTCTCATAAGATGAAAGGAGGATACATTTTTAAAGTAAACTCACCATGGAAAGTACACAAGCGAAAGCCATGGCCATGTATCACAGAAAAGGAAGGGTAAAAAATTTTCTGTCCCCACTGAAACAGAATGAATGGAGCTATATAATCCTTTAAAGATACTGCTCAACTGTGCTTGAAGGAGGGATTTTGGCAGGGAATGAGTTGATCGCAGGGATGTGTAAAGCCTGGTTGGGTGAAAATCCTGTCAGTCAATGAATCAAAGGAGACAAGATGTTTATATTAGATCAGTGTTCTTCAACCACCGGTCCATGGATCAGTGCCGGTCCACGGAAATTTCCTGCCGGTCCACAGTGCCAGCACTTGCATCAGGCCCAAAACAGTGTTCTTCAACTGCAGATCCACGGTATGATCGATGCGACGTTATCTTCGAGCCAGCTCCCTCTTCCTAACTGATTCAGTGCACAAAGCCACGGGCAGTGAATCCTACGGGCATACTGCGCCTGAACCGGAAGCCTTCTCTCTGACATCAGAGGGAAGGCTTCCAGATGAGGTATGGGACGTGCAAGGTGCAATTAGTACTATTATGGGGGCGGGGTCTGGCCCACGACTTAGCCCAGTGTTCTTCAACTGCCGATCCATGGACAGAATAATTCTTTCATTTCTGCCGGTCCATAGGTGTAAAAAGGTTGAAAAACATTGTATTAAGATCAATTGAATGCCCCCACTTAAAGTGGCTCAAATCATACACAGGTGTATCACATTAGGTGCACAAGATTAGAAAATCATTACTCAGCATTTTGAAGGAGGTTTGCCCTATTTAAACCTCAGACATTTAGTTTGGTGTGCTCATGACTGCTGCGGTGAGAGTGAACACCACAGTGAGATCAAACGGGCTGTCTGAGGCCTTCAGAGAGAAGATTGTAGCAGCTTATAAGTCTGGTAAGGGATTTAAAAAGATCTCAAAAGAATTTGACATTAGACATTACATAGTCTTTAAAATAGTGTACAAGTGGAGGACTGTCCAAACAACTGCCAACATGCCTAAGTCTGGCCGTTTAAACAAGTTGACCCACAGAGTAGACCACAAGATACTAAAAGAAGTATCCAAAAATCCTAAAATGTCATCACAAGACCTACAGCAGGTTCTTGCTACTGTTGATGTGAAAGTACATGTCTCTATGATCAGAAAGAGACTGCACAAATTTAACTTGCATGGGAGATATGCAAGGAGGAAACCTTTGCTCTCTAAGAGAAACATCAAGGCCAGACTGAAGTTTGCCAGAGAGAAAGTAGACAAATACCAGGACTTCTGGAATAGTGTTCTAAGGACAGATGAGTTTAAAATTGAATTATTTGTACACCATAAAAGAGGTCATGTTTGGCATACACCAAATACAGCATTCCAGGAAAAGAACCTCATAACAACTGTGAAGTATGGAAGTGGAAGTGACATGGTTTGGGGATGCTTTGCTGCAGCAAGTCCTGGCCAGCTCACCATCATAGAATCCAGCATGAATTCTACTGTATATCAGAGGGTGCTCGAGGAACATGTGAGACCATCTAAGAAAACGGAACTGGACCCTGCAACATGACAATGACCAAAACATAACAGTTCAGACTGGCTGAAAACTACGAAATGGAGAGTCCTGGAGTGGCCGAGTCAAAGCCCTGATCTTAATCCCATTGAGATGCTGTGGAATGATTTGAAATGGGCTGTACAAGCAAGAAACCCCTCAAACATCTCACAGCTGAAAGAATTCTGCATTGAGGAGTGGGCCAAACTTTCTTCAGGCCAATGTCGGAGACCGGTAGATGGCTACAAGAAGTGTTTCACTGCAGTTATTTCAGCCAAATGGGGTAATACTAGCTATTAGGGTGTCCTAATTTATTCCTCAGTTAGAATACACATTTTTGTGGATATCTTTTGTTTAATGAGTAAATCAAGGGAAGTTTCTGTAGCCTGCAATTACATCACTTTCTTTTCCAGAGATAAATAAAAAAAAGATTTGAGATCGATATGTGAACATTTCTTAAGAAAGACCTGAATATTTCATCCTAATTTTCTCACATGACTATAAACTTAAATGCCCCAAATCAAGATAGACCACAATTTTTTATTACTCTTTCAAAAGCTGTAGCAGAACATTTATTATTTATTTATTTACTAGTTTTCTAGGCTGTTACATTAACGGGAGCTAGAATAGATGTGTAGACTTAGGTATTTTTTTTCTTTCTTTCTGTATGTCTGTCTTTCTTTCTCTCTCCTTGACCCCTTTCTTTCTTTCTTTCTGTCTCTCTCCCTGTCCAGCAGTACCCCTTCCCTGCTCCAGCTGTCCAGCAGTAGCCTTTCTCCCTTCCTATGGTCATAGAAACATAGAAACATAGAAATAGACGGCAGATAAGGACCACGGCCCATCTAGTCTGCCCACCCCAATGACCCTTCCCTACCATTCTCTGTGAATAGATCCCACGTGTCTATCCCATTCGGCCTTAAAATCAGGCACGCTGCTGGCCTCAATAACCTGAAGTGGAAGACTATTCCAGCGATCAACCACCCTTTCAGTGAAAAAGAATTTCCTGGTGTCCCCGTGCAGTTTCCCACCCCTGATTTTCCATGGATGCCCCCTTGTTGCCGCGGGACCCTTGAAAAAGAAGACATCTTCTTCCACCTCGATGCGGCCCGTGAGATACTTGAATGTCTCTATCATGTCAACCCCTCTCTCTGTGTTCCTCGGGTGAGTACAGCTGCAACTTATCCAGCCATTCCTCGTACGGGAGATCCTTGAGTATCAAGACCATCCAGGTGGCCATTCTCTGGACCGACTCCAGTCTCAGCACATCCTTACGGTAATGCGGCCTCCAGAATTGCACAAAGTATTCCAGGTGGGGCCTCACCATGGATCTATACAATGGCATAATGACTTCAGGCTTACGGCTGACGAAACTCCTGCGTATGCAACCTATGATTTGCCTTGCCTTGGATGAAGCTTGCTCCACTTGATTGGCAGTCTTCATGTTCTCACTGACGATCACCCCTAAGTCTCGTTCTGCTTCAGTTCTTGTTAGGATCTCACCAGTCTTGCATGGATTTTGGCTGCCCAGCTGCATGACTTTGCATTTTTTGGCATTGAAGCTGAGTTGCCAGGACCTAGACCAGCGCTCCAGTAGGAGTAGGTCGTGCATCATGTTGTCGGACATTGTATTTATGTCTGTTGTGCTTTTGCCCACTACATTGCTTAGTTTGGCATCATCGGTGAATAATGTTATTTTACCTCGTAGCCCTTCTGCCAAGTCTCTTATAAAGATGTTGAATAGCATCGGGCCCAGGACTGAGCCCTGCGGCACTCCACTGATTACCTCCGTCATTTCGGAGGGGGTGCCATTCACCACTACCCTCTGAAGCCTACCTCCAAGCCAGTTCCCAACCCATTTCGTCAATGTGTCGCCCAATCCTATAGAACTCATCTTGCTCAGCAACCTGCGGTGTGGTACGCTATCGAATGCTTTACTGAAGTCCAGGTAAATGATGTCCAGGGACTCCCCAACATCCAGCTTCCTCGTCACCCAGTCAAAGAAGCTGATTAGGTTGGATTGGCAGGATCTCCCCTTAGTAAATCCATGTTGACGGGGATCCCGTAGATTCTCCTCGTTCAGAATCGTATCCAATTGGCGTTTGATTAGAGTTTCCATTAGTTTGCACACTATTGATGTGAGACTCACCGATCTGTAGTTTGCTGTCTCCATCTTGGAGCCTTTCTTGTGGAATGGAATGATGTTAGCTTTCTTCCAGTCCAACGGGACGTTACCCGTACTAAGGGAGAGATTGAAGAGCGCGGATAGCGGTTCCGCCAAGACATCACACAACTCCCTGAGCACCCTGGGGTGTAGGTTGTCAGGCCCCATTGCCTTGTTAACCTTAAGCTTTGACAGCTCACAGTAGACACCACTGGGTGTAAACTTGAAATTACTAAATGGGTCATCTGCGTCAACCCTTGTCTGTAGCTGAGGACCGAGTCCTGGCACCTCGCAGGTGAAGACTGAGCAGAAGTATTCATTTAACAGTTGGGCTTTTTCTGAGTCCGCTTCTACATAGTCTCCGTCTGGTTTCCTAAGACGTACTATCCTGCCCGAGTTCTTATTTCTGTCACTGATATACCTGAAGAAGGATTTATCTCCTTTCTGGATGTTCTTCGCTAGAGACTCCTCCATGCGGAATTTGGCCTCCCTAACTGCTGTTTGACGGCTTTTGACTTGGCCAGATAGACTTCCCTAGAGTCCTGTTTCCCTGATTGTTTATAAGAGATGAATGCTTTTTTCTTCTCCTTTATGAGGTCCGAAATCTCCGCAGAGAACCACTGTGGCTTATTGTTCCTTCGCCGTTTACTTACTGATTTAACATAGCAGTTTGTTGCCTCTTGTATGGTGGCTTTCAAAGTCGACCACATTTCTTCCACGTTATCGGTTTCTGCTTGGCTTTGTAGCGCCTGGTGAACGAAGTCTCCCATTTCTTTGAAGTTTGTGTCCTTGAATTTGAGGACCTTGGTCAGTGTGGTAGATTTAGTGAAACCTTTCCTGAGATTGAACCATACCATGTTGTGGTCACTGGAGGCCAATGTGTCCCTCAATATATATCATTTATCCCTTTTTATGTCACATCATCACATTTTCTTTAAGCATGGCATGACAACACCATTCTTTTATTTCACTTATTTTTTTTTATATTGTCCATATCATTTCAGTATTGCATTTTTATTTATTAGGACCCCTGATGAAGGTGTGTTGTCCGAAACACAGACCATGTTGGGTCTCTTGGTTGGTAAAAAGGTTTTTATATTACTGCATTTTAACTTTGGTATAGTAAATTCTTGCTTGCATCCTGTACATTGTCTGCAGATTTTGTTTGGTTTTCCTGTTGCGGTGGTTTTCCTGCAGATTTGGTTGGATTTCTTTTTGAGCATTCCAAACCTCCACCACTTTCTGGATGAAGAAGAACTTCCTTACATTTGTACGGAATCTTTTCCCTTCTAGCTTTAGCGAGTGCCCTCTCGTTCTCTTCACCATTGAGAGGGTGAACAATCTCTGTCTCTACTAAGTCAATTCCCTTCAAAATCTTGAATGTTTCGATCATGTCCCCTCTCAGTCTTCTCTTTTCAAGGGAGAATAGGCCCAGTTTCTCTAGCCTCTCGTTGTATGGCAACTTCCCCAGTACCCCTAACCATTTTTGTTTCTCTTCTCTGGACCCTTTCAATTAGTACTATGTCCTTTTCATGTACGGTGACCAGTGTTGGACGCAGTATGCCAGGTGGGGACATACCATGGCCCAGTATAGCGGCATGATAACCTTTTCAAATCTGTTCATGATCCCCTTCTTAATCATTCCTAGCATTTTGTTTGCCCTTTTTGCCACCGCCGCACATTGTGCAGACGGTTTCATTGGCTTGTCTACAAGTACTCCTAAGTCTCATTCCTGGGGGCTCTCTCTGAGTATAGCACTGGACATCCTGTATTCGTGCATATGATTTTTGGTACTGACATGCATCACCTTGCACTTATCCATGTTGAACCTCATTTGCCATTTTGCAGCCTTGAGTGTATTTATGTCTCTTTGTAGGTCTTCGTAATCCTTCTGTGTCCTCACTACTCTGAATAACTCTGTATTGTCTGCAAATTTAATCACATCACTCGTCATGCCAATTTTTAGGTCGTTTATAAATATGTTAAAGAGCATAGACCCGAGCACCAAACCCTGCGGCACTCCACTTGCGACGCTTTTCCATTCTGAGTATTGCCCATTCACCCCCACTCACTGTTTCCTATCCGCCAACTAGTTTTTAATCCACGTGAGTATATCACCTTCGATTCCATGGCTCGCAATTTTCGAAGTAGACGTTCATTACATTACATTACAGATTTCTATTCCGCCATTACCTTTCGGTTCAAAGCGGATTACAAAAAGAGTTATGGAAGAAGGGTTACAACGTTAGATCAGAGAAGGTTTCCAAGAGAGGGAAAAGTAGGATCTGGGGTTAGGGAGGGGATGGTAAGAGGGGGGTTAAGCTTTATCATGGTATTAAGCTTTATTAAGGGATTTCTTGAAGAGTATAGTTTTTATTTCCTTTCTGAACATCTTGTAGTCTGGGGTTGTTGTCAATAGGTTGGAGACTTGGTTGTCTATCTTTGCTGCCTGAGTGGCCAGTAGTCCATTGTATAGTTTTTTCTGTTTTAATTCTTTGATTGGGGGGTAAGTGAATGGGGTGTGTGTTTTTCTATGCCTGGTAGAGGTGGTTTGGATGAGGCGGTCGTTTAGGTAGGTTGGGCTGTCTCCATTTATAGTTTTAAATAGTATACAGTAGATTTTAATTGTATTCTTTCCTGGATTGGAAGCCAATGAGAATTGATGAATGCCTCAGTAATGTGATCATGTTTTTTCAATGAATAGACGAGTCTCAGAGCTGTATTCTGAATTGTCTGTAGTTGTTTAATCATTATTGCAGGGCAGGGGAGGTAGAGGATGTTGTAATAGTCTAGGATACTTAGGATTAGAGATTGTACTAAGAGCTGAAATTGTGTTTTTTCGAAGAATTTTCGGACTTGTCTAAGGTTTCTCATAACTGCGAAAGATTTCTGTATCGTTTTGTTAATTTGTGGTTGCATGGTGCAGCCTCTATCAATAGTCATACCTAGAAGTTTTAGGGTGGTTTGCAAAGGATAGTTGATAGAGTTGATTTCTAAGTTGGTTATGGTTGGGATTTTGTTATTTTCTAGGAGGATGAATTTAGTTTTGTCTGGGTTGAGTTTCAGCTTGTGGTCTTCCATCCAAGTCGTAACTGTAGCTAGAGTTCTGTGTAGTGTGTCTGACATTAAGAGCATTGGTTGGTCGAAAGGAATGAGGATGGTGATGTCATCAGCATAGCTATAAGAGGATAGGCCTTGTTTGTTCAGGTAAACGCCAAGAGAGGCCATATATAGGTTGAAGAGAGTAGGGGACGGTGGGGACCCTTGTGGAACGCCTCAGGGGTTGGACCAAGGTTTGGATTTTTCTTTGTCTGATTTTACTTTGCATGTTCTGGATTTTAAGAAACCTTCAAACCATGAGTATACTTTATCTGAGATGCCTATTGAGTCCAAGATTAGCAGTAGGATGTTATGGTCTACCAGGTCAAATGCCGCCGTCAGGTCCAACTGTATGAGCAGCATTTTTTTTCCAATGCTGAGGTGTTGTCTTGCTGTGTCGATAAGGGAGCCTAGTAGTGTCTCTGTGCTGAAGCCGGATTGCGTGGGATGGAGTAAGTTATAGTGCTCAAGATAGTTGGTGAGGAATTTGGCTACTAATCCTTCTGTTAGTTTGATATATAGAGGTATTGAGGCTATTGGTCTGTAGTTGGATGAGAGGTCTGTTGGTCCTTTTGGGTCTTTTAAGATTGGGGTGATGATGATTTCGCTGAGGTCATTCGGGAAAATGCCATCTGTGAGCATGGTTTGTATCCAGTGTAGGAGTAAGGTACGGAACTTAGTGCTCGCTGATGACAGGAGATATGGCGGGCAGTGGTTGAGTTCACATGATGCGTGGCTGTACTTATTGTAGAGTTTGTTGAATTCGGTTCAATGTATCTTAGGGAATTGGGACCAAGATCTGTCTGCAGCACAAGATTCATTTTCTGTGGGAAGTATTGTGACTTCAAGTAGGTGGGTTGGGTTACTAATGAGAGTAGCTCTGGTGTTTGTAATTTTATTCTTGAAGTGTTCAGCTAGGAGGGAGGCTGAAGGGGAGGAGTTATTGTTAGTGGTCAAATAGGGTATGGTGTTAGTTAGATCTTTTAATATTTGGAATAGTTTTTTGGTGTCTTGGGTTTCCGTGCCTATTAGGTTGGTGTAATGTTTTTTTCTCTTTTCTTTTAATAGAAGTTTGTATTGTTTGTTAATTTTTTCCCAGGCGGTTTTCATGTGATCTTGGTTGGTTTTTCTCTATTTTCTTTCCAGACGTTTACATTGTCTCTTGAGTAGGAGTAATTCTTCGTCGAACCATTGGTCTGATCGTCTGCATGCTCTGGTTTTGGTTCGAAGTGGGGCTTGTTCATCAAGGATGTTGTTGCTCAAATAGCCCCAGTGTGAAATGAAGTCTTTGGGGTTATCTTTTTGGATTGTTTCGTTAATGCGGAACCTTGTCGAACGCCTTTTGAAAATCTAGATATATGATGTCAAATGGGTCACTCTATCTGTTCATTTACTCCTTCAACGTGCAGTAAGTTTGTCAAGCAAGATCTTCCTTTGCTGAAGCCGTGCTGGCTGGTCCTCATCAGTTTGTGTCCATCAAACCACTCCTTCAATATAGCAGGAAAGACACTGTACACAACCTGATGAACTATCGACAATACCTCGTATTGCACCCTGTGCTGGATCGGTAACCAGTGCAGTCATTTAAGAATATGTGTTATATGGGCTACTCTCGGCACACCAGTTAGTAATTGTGCTGCTGAATTTAGAACTGTAACACCCTCAACTTCACCTTTGCAACCCCTAATACAATGCGTTATAATAATCAACCTTGCTTAAAATTAACGTCTGCACTACCGTACGAAAATCATAATCCTGCAGCATCGGTTTCAACCTACTGTATATAACATTCTCAACTGCAAGTACCCTATCCATACTGTCTTCAATATTTGGCTTTTCATAGATAGTGAACTGTTCAAGCACACTCCCAACACATTCATCTCCTTCTTTACTATCACTTCCTCCCCCATCACATTTAACCTTTCCAATTCCAATCATCCTTCCGTTTTATTCACATTCAACTTCAATCCATGATCATTTATCCATTCCACAATCATCTCCATATAATCCTGCAAACATCTCTCCACCCTTTGGACACTTGTTACATATAGGGAAAAAAAGAGATTATCATAAGAATAAAACAGTGTATCGCGAACTGTGTGCCACGGCACACCAGTGTGCCTCCTGAGATTTCAGGTGTGCTGTGGAACACTGGGGAAGAGGAGAGGTGCCGGCACTGGATGACTGTCTACAGGACATGCCTCTTGTGAAGAGAGGCACGTCCTGTAAGCAATCTCCCGACGCCGGCACCTCTTCTCTCTGCCAGCCCTTCTCTCGGCTCAAGGCCCGTTTGAAGGGCCTTTGCGCATGCGCTGATGTCAGCACACTGGCATCACGCATGCATGTGATGTCAATACACCAACGCCAGCACACTTCTGGGTGTCTCGAGCAAGGGACAGTAGGTTTAGTGTGCCCCGGCTCAAAAAAGTTTGCGAGATACTGGCATAGAGACTATACTGTAGGCCTAGCTTCTGAAACACTTCTCCCAATGTGGACATGTATATATTAAAGAGGCCAGATACTTCTGTACCACTATATACTCTAAAGCAGTGGTCCTCATCCCTGTCCTGGAGGACCACTAGCCAGTCAGGTTTTTGTGATACCCCTAATGAATATGCATGGGGCAGATCTGCATCCCTATCATCTTCATTACATGCAAATCTCTTTCACACATATTCAATAGGGCTATCCCGAAAACCTGACTGGCTGGTGGTCCTCCAAAACAGGGTTGGGGACCACTGCTCTAAAGGATCTGCCCTTAAGATAGGATGCAAACCATTGCAAAACGTTCCCAACCATACCTAATCTTTCCAACTTCAATAGTAACATGTCCAGATTGACGGAGTCAAAAGCCCCTGAAATATCAAGTGAAACAACACAGTATCTCATATTCTTATCCAATTGCTCTCTTAAAGTGTCCAACACTGAAACAAGAAGCAATTCCATGGTGTGTGCTTGTCTAAATCCAAACTGAAATGGATCAAGACAATCAATCCGATCGATATAAACATTCATCTGTGTCATCACAATCTTCTCAATTACTTTTCCCAAAATGGAACCAAGGAAACTGACCGAAAATTTTTCATCTCCTCCACATTCAACACACTTATTTTCAGAATTGGTGTAACTGTGGATTCTTTACATCCTAAAGGCAGAATACCCTCACTCATTGACTTATTTACAACAGAGGTTACAACAGAGGTATTATACGGTTCTAACACTGCATGTATTGGTGTCACCTGAGTGATGACTGATGATATCTGTTCTCCATCCAAAAGTTCAAAGATACTCCAAGAATCAATAATATTCTTTGAACAACTTATTTTACCACTCTCACTCAATACATCCTCAATCTGCTTATGTTGCATAAAAGATGCATATGCCTCCACATTAGAAACTGTGCACTTCCCAATCCACATTTTCCATCAAGAAAATATTTAACCATGTTAAATAATTTTCTTCGTCTACTCTAAGCATACTTAATACACTCCTGGAAGAATCTAAAATGTTCAATTTTAAACAACGATTTTGTACTCTTTCAAGCAGGGACTGTTTTTTTACTCTTTGTGACTCTGTGCAGAGCTGTGTGCATCTGGTAGCGCTATAGAAATAATTAATAGTAGTAGGAGTAGTACTTCAACAACTCAATGCAATAGCTATCGTGATTATCTTGATCTCCAGATTTCCTCCAAATTCTCTCACATTTGAGCAGCTCGCGTCTCACTTTGACTATTCCTTCGGACCTCCATGGACACGGAACAAAATCATGATGTATTATGATCAATTTCTCAGGTGCCACTGTATCCATGATGCAGTACCAATGATATTGGCTGGGCATTTTAATATGCCCTTTGATGCTTGTCTGGATAGGTAATCTAGAATTGGTGTATAACATACCCAAGGCTTTTTTTTCCTCTTCATTCACTCATTAATATGTTTAATTTGTTAGATCCCTGGAGACAATTTCATCCAATTGAAAGGGATTATACATTTTTTTCATTTCCGCATCAAAGTTATTCTAGGATTGATTTCTTAATAGCTAACAATCTTTTAGATTCTGTCACGAATGCAAAGATAGATTCAATTACATTCTCTGACCATGCGGCTATATCAGTTAACTTACAATTATATTCACAATTTCCAAGCAAAAAGCCTCTTTGGACGTTAAACTCTCAGTTGTTGGCAAATAATATTTATATTAGGAAGATCCAGGAGTTTCTTTCTAATTTATTTAAGTGGAATATTAAATTGGATAATTCATTTATTACATGGGAAGCATTTAAAGCTTCTCTTAAGAGTTGAATTTATATTCACTGCAGCGCATCATTATAAAGAAAGAAATAAACAGTTACAACTTTTAGAAAATAATATTAAAGTTCTATAATTAAACTATGGTATAGCACTTGATCCTGTTATATGGAATTCCTTATTAAAGAAAAAATATGAATACAATAAAATTTTGTCTGTTAAGGCAGTTAATTAGGGGTCCTTTTACTGAGGCATGCTAGCCGATTTAGAGCACGCTAAATGCTAATGCGTCCATAGACTATAACGGACGCGTTAGTAGCACTTCTAAATTGGCTAGCGCACCTTAGTAAAAGAGGAGGTTAATTTTTTTTTTTTACAAAAAGTCGACTCCACTTAAGTGCAAGGCCTCCAAACTGGACCACTAAGTGCGCTTAAACCGAGTGTGTGCTTAATCGGAGAACCATTTTTTAGTCATGAAAAATCACAGTATGCTGTAGTCAAATGCAATAAAACTTTTATTCTGCAAAAAACACATCGAATACAATTTAACACGGTTCAGTTATAGAACAGCACTGTTCCGTCTTGCAATACACTGTAAACCTTTTTTAAACCAACATTCTACTAAAATAATCAGTCATTGTTTTCTGCACGCAGATTGCACGATTCAGGCTGTGTATCCGACTACTGATGCTATAAAACTGTCCATAGTCGTGACATCCATTTATCTCCAGATAACAACGCAGTGTGTGCAGAGACTTCAGCTCATTCGAGAAGGAAATAATCTCTGCAGGTGTTTCATTAGTCGTGATGACCACAGCAGTATCGCCGTCCTCATCAGACTCTTGGTTGTCTGCAGTGTCCTTTATGACTGTACAAATATCAGAATTAGTGCTGTCAGATGATGTGGGCACATCGTTGTCAACAGTGACATACAGCTCAAACTCTTGTGGCGAGAGTCCAACTGGGAGTTCAATGGACGAAGTGTCAGCTTCAGTTGTCTTATTGGATGCGTGAATGAAGCTCGCCCGTCGATAGCAATTTGAAATCACTGATGATGAGACTCGACTCCACGCTTCCCGTACCATGTGAAGAGAGTTGAGCACCATCATTTTTCTCATGGGCTCAGAAGCCTGGGGACTGGATTCCATGCTTGCAATCACTGCCATCACAAATCTTAGGACAAGCAACTTGTAATGACATTTGAATTTTGTGATTATCCCTTAGTCCATCAGTTGGATCAAAGACATCGTGTTTGGCGAAAGAAACACGAGTTTGATGTTGGTTAGTCATATGTCATTGCTGTGTGCTACACAGTTATCACACAGCATTACAATGTGCCTCCTACGCCTTCTCATCAGATTGTCAAGTTTCTGCAGCCATTCAATCCATGCGTTTTTGTTGCTTTAAAATTCAGCAGGCAGGTGTTTAATGTTTTTAAAGCACCGAGGATTTCAATTCTTCCCAATCATCAGTGGCTCAAGCTTTTCACTATCATCCATATTGTAACTGAGAAGCAATGTCAATCGTTCCTTTGGCACCTTGAAGCCAACAGTTTTGCTGCGTTTGAAAGCCAATGTTCCATCAGGGATTGCACGCCAGTATAGGCCCGTCTCATCGACGTTGAAAACGTCACATGGTTCATATCCACCAATGACTGAGGCAACACTTCCATGACCCATCTTTCTGCACCAAACTCATCCGCGTCTTCTTTTTTGCCATGCTGCTTCTTAAACTTTATGCTGTTACGAACCTTCCACCTCTCCAGCCATCCGTTTGTTGTTTTAAAGTCTTCTGCACCCAGTTCTTCGGATAGCTTGCTGCTTTCTTCATCAGCAGACGCCCACTGATTGGCAGTTGTCAACTTCTAGCTTCAGCAAACCATCACAGCAACACCTGTTTAATGTCTCCAGCGTTCCCAATTCTTTTCCGTTTTCTGATAAGATTACGGTTGTTTTGCCAATCTTTCAATATGGCTTGCTTTTTTTATTTTTTTTTTTGTAAAGCCAAGAATGTGGCTAGGATGAACACTGTAATGTTTTGCAATAGAGACCTGACTCTCCCGTTGGTCAAGTCTCTTTAAGACATCGACACATTCAGCCAAAGACATGGTTTTTTGTCCACGCGACGCGATGATACAGTTCCAAAAGTTCGAATACTTGGCCAGGCCTAGACTGCTGTTCTGAAACACGTGCCTCATCCACGTGAGAACGTGTTTGCTTTTAAACCGGAGAGAACGTAACCTATAACATCAGTGCGCATAAGCGGATTGTGTGCTTATCAGAATTGCAATTATCCGGAGTTTACTTCCATTGACTTTAATGTAAAAAAAAAAAAAAAATGGGACCATGGTGGTAGGCTGCAGATAACCAAAGCGTGCGCTCAACCGATGTGCACTTAGGTGGAGTCGACTGTATGCTGAACAAAATAAATGTAATTGCTTGCTAGCAAATTACTTAAAAAGAAAAAAAATTAAGTCAAATACTATTAATAAATCATAAAAATTCACATTATACTAAGTCATCTGATATATTACACGCATTTCATAAGTTTTATTCAGAATTATATAAATCAGAGTCCTCATCAACAATAGTATTGCAACGGAAAGTGAAACGAAACAAAAATATATACGAAAAAGGAGATTACCACTGAAAAATAGCTGGAAAGCGATGACCACAAATGCTCACAGTCTAAGCAACAAAGTTCATGATGTGCAAGCCCTGATGTTAGAGGCAGATCTAGATATTGTCGCTATCACAGAGAATCAGTGAATCACATGGATGGGATGCAAACATACCGGGATATAATCTTTTTAGGAAGGACAGAGATGGTCAAAAAGGTGGAGGAGTAGCTCTCTATGTAAAGATCAATATCCAAGCGACCGAAATGCAAGGGACCTGGGGAGAGGAAGAAGCGATATGGATCGCTCTGAAAAGATGGAACTTCTATCTACGTGGGTGTAGTCTACAGACCTCCGACTCAATCGCAGCAAATTGATAAGGATCTGATTGTGGATATCCAAAAGTTTGGAAGGAAAGAGGAGGTGCTGCTGTTGGGAGATTTCAACCTGCCGGATGCGGACTGGAATGTTCCGTCTGCAGAATCAGAAAGAAGTAGGGAGATTGTGGATGCCTTTCAAGAGGCTCTGCTCAGACAAATGGTGATGGAACCCATGAGGGAAAAAGCGATTGGATCTGGTCCTCACAAATGGAGAGAGTATCTCTAATGTTCGAGTGGGTGCTCACCTGGGAAGTACCAATCAAACGGTTTGGTTTGATATAATGGCTAAAGTGGAGAGCGGCCGCACAATACTTAAAGTCCTAGATTTCAAACGTACGAACTTTAATGCAATGGGAGAGTACCTGAAGAAAGAGCTGTTAGGATGGTAGGACATAAGAGAAGTGTAAAGACAGTGGTCTAAGTTGAAAGGAGCGATAAAAATGGCTACGGACCTTTATGTGAAGAAAATAAATAAAAACAAGAGAAAAAGGAAGCCGATATGGTTCTCCAAACTAGTGGCGGAGAAAATAAAGGTAAAAGAGTTGGCATATGCAGAAAGGACTACAGGGTGAAACTGAAAGAAGCCAAGAGAGAGATACGTCTGGCGAAAGCACAGGCGGAAGAACAAATGTAAAAAATGTAAAAAAGGGAGACAAAAATTTTTTCAGATATATTAGTGAAAGGAAGAAGATGAAAAATGGAATTTCTAAACTAAAAGATGCTGGGAACCAATATGTGGAAAGTGATGAGGAAAAAGCAAATATGCAAAACAAATACTTCTGTTATGTGTTCACAGAAGAAAATCCTGGAGAAGGACCAAGATTGTCTGGCAAAGATACACGAGAAAATGGAGTAGATTCTGCACTGTTCACGGAGGAAAGTGTTTATGAGCAACTTGAAAAACTGAAGGTGGACGAAGCGATGGGACCAGACGGGATCAATTCCAGGATACTAAGGGAGCTCAGAGAGGTTCTGGTGAGTCCTATTAAAGACTTGATCAACAAATCTCTGGAGACGGGAGTGATTCCTGGGGACTGGAGGAGAGCGGATGTGGTTCCTATTCACAAAAGTGGTCAAAGGGATGAAGCAGGAAACTACAGGCCGGTGAGCCTCACTTCAGTTTTTGGAAAAATAATGGAAGTGTTGCTGAAAGAAAGGATAGTGTACTTCCTTGAATCTAATGGGTTACAGGATCCGAGACAACATGGCTTTACAAAAGGTAAATCGTGGCAAACGAACCTGATTGGTTTTTTTGATTGGGTGACCAGAGAGCTGGATCAAGGACAAATGCTAGATGTAATTTACTTAGATTTCAGCAAAGCCTTCGATACGGTTCCTCATAGGAGGCTGCTGAACTTGAAGGGCTGAAGTTAGGACCCAAAGTGATGAACTGGGTTAGAAACTGGCTGTCGGACAGACGCCAGAGGGTGGTGGTTAATGGAAGTCACTCGGAGGAAGGAAAGGTGAATAGTGGAGTCCCTCAGGGTTCGGTGCTGAGGCCGATCCTGTTTAATATGTTTGTGAGTGACATTGCTGAAGGGTTAGAAGGAAAAGTGTGCCTTTTTGCAGATGATACCAAGATTTGTAAGAGTAGACACCGACGAGGGAGTCAAAAATATGAAAAAGGATCTGGAAAAGTTAGAGGAATGGTCTAATGCCTGGCAACTAAAATTCAATGCAAAGAAATGCAGAGTAATGCATTTGGGGATTAATAATCGGAAGGAACCGTATGTGCTGGGAGGTGAGAAACTGATATGCACGGACAGGGAGAGGGACCTTGGGGTGATAGTGTTCGAAGATCTTAAGGCAAAAAAACAGTGTGACAAGGCAGTCGCTGTTGCCAGAAGGATGCTGGGCTGTATAGAGAGGCGTAGCCAGTAGAAGGAAGAAGGTGTTGATGCCCCTGTACAGATTATTGGTAAGGCCCCCACTTAAGAGTATTGTGTTCAGTTTTGGAGACCGTATCTGGCGAACGACGTAAGAAGACTTGAAGCGGTCCAGAGGAGGGCGACGAAAATGATAGGAGGCTTGTGCCAGAAGACGTATGAGGAGAGACTGGAAGCCCTGAATATGTATACCCTAGAAGAAAGGAGGGACAGGGGAGATATGATTCAGACGTTCAAATATTTGAAGGGTATTAACGTAGAACAAAATCTTTTCCAGAGAAAGGAAAATGGTAAAACCAAAGGACATAATTTGAGGTTGAGGGGTGGTAGATTTAAGAGCAATGTTAGGAAATTCTACTTTATGGAGAGGGTGGTGGATGCTTGGAATGCACTCCCGAGAGAGGTGGTGGAGAGGAAAACGGTGACCGAATTCAAAGAAGCGTGGGATGAACACAGAGGATCTAGAATCAGAAAATAATATTAAATATTGAACTAAGGAAACCACATAAATAAAGCCAGACAGACCTACAACACATTCCGAAAATCAATTAAAACCGCTCTATTTGACAAATTCCTTGCCTAATCAGATGACCTCTCTCGGATATTCTTTCCCCTTATAACCCCAATGTAATATGTAATTTCTTTCTCTCATGTATTCCTTCCCTATGCTTCCCTAATTATTATGTAACTTCCTTCTTCTTACATTGTGTAATTCGCTGATTGTCCAGCCTTCTTTCTATGTGAACCGCCTAGAAGTCAGTTTGACTATGGCGGTATAGAAAAATAAAGTTATTATTATTATTATAAGGCCAGTACTGGGCAGACTTGCACGGTCTGTCTCTGTAAATGGCTGTTTGGGGGGAGGATGGGCTGGAGAGGGCTTCAATGGCTGGGAGGGTTTAGAAGGGATGGAATAGGTTTTAACTGAGATTTCGGCAGTTGGAACCCAAGCACAGTACCAGGTAGAGCTTTGGATTCTTGCCCAGAAATAGCTATGAAGAAAAAATTTAAAAAATTTAAATTGAATCAGGTTGGGCAGACTGGATGGACCATTCGGGTCTTTATCTGCCATCATCTACTATGTTATTAAGAAGAGTTAGATGCTTTCTTTAATAAACTTCCCACTGAGCCTGTTGGCACATAAATGTATCCTACAATACTGGACGGTCCAGCACCCCCCAGTGTTCTGGCATTGGCGAAACCAGTTGCATCAGTTAGCTACCTGGGAGGCAAGGGATGCTAAGGGGTCGCGGAAGCTCTTATTCATGAGCATCTGGGAACCCTATTTACAGTCCTTGCATCCGAGAACCCTATTTAAAGTCCTTACATCCCAAAGGCCATAGTGCGATACTTATGTGGTTGTCATAATGTGGGCTGTTCGCAGTCGACTGGGAGGAGAGTACCTGAGGGGGTGGGGGGATAGCTCAGGCGAATGGTGGTCCATTTGAATTTGGCTAGGAGACTGATCTATTTGGGTGGGGAGGAGGGGTGTTTTTTGTCATTAGGGGGGTTATTTTTGTACACTATACTTCTGATATAACAGCTTCTATATCTGAGTGGGGGGGAGGGACTTCTCCAAGGCTCATAAGAGCCAAGGGCCCTGATGTGCTTTGCTCTTGCTTCTAGACTCAGGTCTGTCTGTGGGGAATGGTTGGATAAGTGATTTATACATATTATTTATAAAAACTGATGACTGTTTTCCTCTGCTGTGGATGTTGTTCCATTGTTTCTTGCTCGACTTTGATATGTTTAGTCTGTTTGATTGTTTTGCTATTTTCATCAATAAAATTGTTTGAACATAATAAACTTCCCATTCCCTCCTGGTCTTCTGAAGAGGTTAAACATTACAAGCGTCAATATCTGTTCAAGAAATTTTAGAATCAATAGCTCAAATGAAACCACAGAAAGGTCCAGGTTCTGATGTTCTTCCAAGTGAATTTTATAAACTTTTCAAATTAGATTTTTCTTCTCACTTGTTGAATTTTTTTCACGGACTTGAACTTAGGGCTTTTCTGTGTGTTAGGGCCTTAACACACAGAAAAGCACGTGCTAAAATGCCCCGCGCGCTAGCCGCTACCACCTCCTTTTAAGCAGGAGGTAACTTTTCAGCATACATGCGCTAAAAAGGCTAGCGCACCTTAGTAAAAGGAGCCCTTAAAGTTGCAAAATGTACATTCTTTTTCAGATGCAGTGATTACTATTTTACCAAAACCAAACAAAGATCCCACCTTGGTTCCTAATTATAGACCAATCTCTTTACTTAATGTAGACCAGGGGTGTCAAAGTCCCTTCTTGAAGGCCGCAATCTAGTCGGGTTTTCAGGATTCCCCCAATGAATATGCAAGAGATCTATTTGCATGCACTGCTTTCATTGTGTGCTAATAGATCTCATGCATATTCATTGGGGAAATCCTGAAACCTAACTGAATTGCGACCCTCGAGGAGGGACTTTGACACCCCTGATAGACTATAAAATTTATACAAAAATTTTATCTAAGATTGAATAACAGATCCAACAA